>NW_023276807.1:142777574-143459573 GCF_003668045.3 Cricetulus griseus | reverse complement strand
CTGCCACACGCCTGGCTTATACTAGATAATTTAATGGTGCACAAGCAAGGCATCTTGTGAAGAGAGTAGATTAAGGAGGCCTGGGGATAGAACGATTAAGATTTCCTTCTCTTCCCCTTCAATGCATTGCAGGTAAATATATTCTCTTTCTTTTGGACCTGTAGACGGGCAACAGATTTCCTGTTACTTTACCTTGAATGTGTCTCTAGTAAGTATTAAATCCTCTAAACATGGTCATTATGTCTTATCTGGCTCTGTCCCTTCAACACTTTTCACAGTGTGTTTGCAGAATTTTACTTAGTGGAATTGTTAAACAAATACGAAGGGAAAATGCCAGTAAACACAACAAGATCAATCACACATTGTTGGGAGAGATGGTAAAATTAAGGAAGTATAACTGGCAGTCTCTTATTGAGGCAAATGAGATAATTTCCTTTAAGGATTTTGAAAAGCTGTTTAAAAAACTTTGAAAAGCAAATACATCAATGGGTAGAGCCTACATGATATCATTCTGAAACAAAAGTCCAATTCAACCAGCATTGGATTAGGAAGGAGCCCTGTGGTGCTGGAGGATTCTGTGTGGCAATCCACAACCTGGGAACCCAGTGAGCCTGAGATAAGGAGAGATAAAAAATTTGAAGGCCTTAATCGTAGGAAACAAACCCTTAGGACAGGATGCATTTAGGAAAGGACACCCCGGAGGAAACCACAAAGGCAGTTGAGAGGGCCTGGCATGGCAGACCAGATGGAAACTCGGACAGAAAAGATCCAAGACCCCCTGAGAACTGAGAGGAAGGGTGCGGCCAGTCCTCTTGAGGGAATCCGAACAGATTTCCCAGATCCCTTGAACTTGAAAATCTCTCCCATACAAACATTCTGGATGTATGTTTGCCTGGGAAAGACTGTTTCTCCTGCTTGGCACTCCTTACTTACTTGTAGCTCTTTGTGTACATTTGAGACCTCATGTCCCCCACACCCTCACCCCCATCCACTTTAGCATGTCTATTCTTGTGTCCTTGAGAAGTCAAGAATTTGAAACAGAGCAAGGAGGGGTATATGGGAGGGTTTGGAGGGAGGAAAAAGAAAGGAAAATGATGTAATTCTATTATAATCTCAAAAAGATAAAAGAAGCATTTTTTTAATTGAAGGCCCTGGCTTGAAGCTTCTGAAAGAATTCCTGAAAGATAGCTTGAGATGATTAAAAAAAAAAAAAAACTATAAAGAGATTGGTAGAACCCTTTCTTAAAATGTACAAGGTCCTAGGGCCCCAGCACCAGGAGGAAGAAAAAAAAAAAAACCAACCAAACAAACCCCCAAAACTTTAGGGCTTTTTTATTGTTGTTGTTTGCCTTATGTAATATAAGTGTGTTTCCTTCATGCATGTATGTGTACCATGCCTATGCCTGGTGCCCACAGCGGTCAGAAGGGGTTGTAGGGCACCCTGGAACTTGAGTCTAGGATGGTTTTGAGTTACTGTGTGGGTACTGGGAACTAAAACCAGGTCTTTTGCCAAAGCAGCAAGTACTCTTAAACACTGAGCCATCTCTCTAGCCCTGAAAAAGAAAACTCTTTAACGAGAAGGTAAGATGCATCTGTTGTGCAAGCATGAGGACCTGAGTTTGGATCCTGTACCCACAAAAAAAAAAGGCAAGAGTGAACAAAGAAGACCCTAAGAGAGACATACATGAATACGGCTAGGAAGGGGAACAAGACAAGATCTCCTGAGTAAATTGGAAGTGTGGGGGGATAGGGGGTACGGTGGAAGGAGAGAGGGAGGAGAGAAGGGAAGTGGCGAAAATGTATAGCTCAATAAAAGAAAAAAAAGAAAAAGAAAGGAGGAAAGAAAGAAAGAAAGAAAGAAAGAAAGAAAGAAAGAAAGAAAGAAAGAAAGAAAGAAAGAATTCAAGTATGGTCATGCATCCAGCCTATTACCCCAGTGTGTGCAGAGACAGAAGGATCATGGGGCTTGCTGACCACCAACCCAGTCCCAGGTTCAGTAACAGACCCAGTTTAAAAGTAATAATGGGAAGTGACAGAACAGGACATCTGAGGTCCTCCTCTGGTCTCTGTACACACACATGCACACATTCACATGCACACACACACACACACACACACACCTGTTAGGGACATAGTGTTGGGAGACCAGTTTGGGCTGAGCGAGGTCCTCAAGTCTCTTGGTCAAATGAACTTTTAAAGCAGCCTCAGAAACAGGGCGAATAGTATCTTGATTTCCCCAAAACAACCTTCTGTTAATGAAGCAGAAAAGCAAAGCATGGTTTTAAATAAAATCCTGTAATAAGCACTTCAAAGGTATCTCAACATCTATTTGGATTAGCCTTCAAGAACTTGCTGTCTTTTATAATAGTGGTGTGTGTGTGTGTGTGTGTGTGTGTGTGTGTGTGTGTGTGTGTGTGTGTGTGTTGACACGCATGCCATGGTGTGCAGGTGAAAGTGGGGGCAACTGCAGGATTGGCTGTCTCCTTCCAGCATGTGGGTTCTGGGGATCAGACTCAGGTCATCAGGCTTGTCGGCAAGTGTCCTCAGCTGCTGAGCCATCTCACCAGAAAGAAATAAGCTATGGACATTAAAATAGAAATAGAATAAAACTGCCAAAGAAGAAAAAGAGAAATTCTATAGCAGGAGAGTCTGGGGTCTGGGCTGCTGGAGACCCAGAGACAGACAGGTCCTGGGCAAAGACTCGGAAGCTGAAGAACACTATGCCGAGAGGCTGCAAAGGGGACTTGCAGGATGGACATAAGACTTTCAAGAGAGTGTGGAGTCCCAAGTGGGGAGTGCTTCTCAAAACTTTGTGTATTAGAAGCATCTGGGGGAGCTTCTAAAGGCTCCTGAAGCTGCTTCCCTAAACAAACTAAATCAGATTTCTGGGTATGGCATTCAGTCTTTGATCAGTATCAAAGTTCCCTCCATGATCGTAATGTGCAGACTAATTTTGGAACCACCGACTAATGTGTTCATGTTCTGAACACATTGAACACTGAACCTTCCATGTGCTCAGTTCCCTGAGGTAACAATACTGGCAAACCTGCACCCGAGATGCAGGTGTAATGGTCGACTAAGAATACCTACTTGTGTGGTTGATGTAGCAAACACAGTCATTGCAGACAAGACCATATACTATTGCCTTACCTATCTGGCGTTCCCCATTGCTTTTTCGGTCTAGAGAGATCTTCAGCTCTCTTTCTGGAAAAAAAACTAACAAATACCAGCTAGTTAATTCAGAGCATTCTTAGGAATATTTTTACAACAGGTGACTCCTTGTCAAAGAGATTCTATGTGGGGAGGGGAAAGGGTGACAGTGCATATTTGGGGTGACTTAGACTGCTGAGAGGGATCCAAAGAGATGACTCAGTGGAATGGCTAAGAATATGTCTTGCTCTTGCTTAGTGCCGAAGTTCAGTTACCAGCACCTAGGTTGGGTGGTTCACAACTGCCTGTAACTTGAGTTTCAGGGAATCCAGCTCCAGAGAACCTGAGCCTCCAAGGGTACCGGTAACACGAGTTCTAATTGGTCTTAATAATAAAAAACCCACAGCCAGACATCTGGTCAAATGCTGAAAGATCAGAGAGAGAAAAGAGCAAGCCACAGCCTTCTCAACTTCCCAGAGGAAAAGAGAGCAAGTTCCTGTCTCCTCCTGCCTTATATTCCTCTCTCCACCCAGCCTTATCACTTCCTGTCTGTACAGACCTCCAGACCTCTATGGTTAACTAGGGGCTAGCTCTGCCCTCTGATCTTCAGGCAAGCTTTATTTGTTAGAGTATAAACAAGACATCACCACAGGTACCTGTACTCACAGGCACATGCCAAACTTCAGGATCTTTTCTACCACCCTCACCCTAGTTACTAGATGCACTGGTCTCCATGTCCCCTGCCTCCACACATGGCCTCCACCCACCCATTCCCCACATCGTAGCCCCAGTGGGCTTTCTAATCCATGTGTAGAACTCCTGCACTCTTTTCTAGACATGACTTGGCTGTTGCACTCATGACCTTTCCGTAGCTATGGTGACTTCACATGCACAACTAGACCATAAAATAAACAGTGTAACGGTACCCCAGATGCCAGCACTGCTTTCATGAAAAACCTCATGGGGTTGGAACACAATCTGCCCACCTAAGAGGTTATTACTCCAGCACTTTGGGGATTCTGGGTTTTACTCTTTTTAAATGAAGCCCGTTTCCTTGTACTAATTTTTATTGAGATATAATATGTGTATATCTTTATGTGGTAGTGTCAGCACTATGTGGTAGAATCAGCACAGTGTGTAATATAGCAAGGTAATGTGTGTGTGTGTGTGTGTGTGTGTGTGTGTGTGTGTGTGTGTGTGTGTTGAGAGCTTTGCTCTTCTAATCATTTTGAAATATACAGTTTTTTTCTAAACCAATAGTTTTCCTACTGTGCATTTTTCTCTGTTCTGTGTTTTGGGGTCTCTTTAAAATTTTTGCACGTATTTACTCACTCCTCTTCACACTCATAGAAGACTCTGACTAAAATTTTTATGTATCCTGCTAGTCATAGTGGTCTGAGACAGAATTTTGTCTTTAAAAGGAAAAAAGAAAAAATTTACCTGGTCCCTTAGTTTTAAAAACATTAACAAATGTTTATGAAGAACAACATAACAACAAAATCCTTCAGAACATACTGGTAGAATACACACACTTCAACTGGTTTATTTATTGAAATCTCTCAGCTAATCTCTGGCATGAGTTAATGCCCTGTGAAGGTGTGGTTAGTATTATGTTTTGTGCACTATGTTTCCATAGCTATACCTCAGACAGCCTGGTCTGTCCTCAAATTCTATGTACAGCCAAGAATGACCTTGAACTTCTGACCCTCCTGCCTCCTTCTCCCACAAGATGGGATGGAAGGATTGTGCCACCATGCCCAGCTCCTTGTCATGGATCTCAGCATGGTCTCCCTGTCTTTCTTGAGGACAGCATTACCTCACAGGGTCTTGTCACAACCATGTGTAGAAATAAAAAAAAGTATAAAAGTTTGTAATTCATGAAAGGGAAAAAACAAACAAACAAAAAAACCTGAGGCCAGGGAGACAACTCACAGATAAACACACCAGCTACAGAAACCTGAGGGCCTGAGTTTCCTCAGGACTCAAATAAAAAGCAGGAGTTTATGGCACACATTCATAATCACACACACACACACACACACACACACACACACACACACACACACAATGAAATGGAAGGCACAGAGAGTAGAATCTCCCTGGAGCTCGAGGGCCAGCTAGCCTGTGATACACCATCGCAGCTTAAACAAGAAAGTGGAAGGTGAGAACCAATGCCAGAAAGCTGTCCTCTCTGACTTCCATGTGCATGCAGAAACAAGAATACACCACAGCTCCCTCTTTCTCCACCACCCCTACCCCCACCATCTGATCAAGGCTCCCAGTACCATCCCCTTTGGTTCGCAAGTACCTAAGAAAGTTTTTTTAAATCCTTTCTTTGGGCACACAGTAATAGGTGTGTTCTGGTCTCTCTGCTAACAGGACCCTGTGGAATCCTTCAGTGAGCATGCTATTTTACATTTCACTATCTGGTTCAACTTCTGCTTAGTCAGAGTTTCTATTACTGTGAAGAGACACCATGACCACGTCAACGCTTATAAAGGAAAAAGCATTTCATTTCGTTTCATTCCATTTGCTTACAGTTTCAGAGGTTCAATCCATTATCATCTTGTGGGGAGCATGGCAGCGTGCAGGCAGACATGGTGCTGGCTACATCTTGATATGCAGATAACAGGAAGTACATTGTTACATTGGGAGTAGCTTAAGCATAGGAGAACTCAAAGCCCACCCCCTCAATGACACACTTCCTTCAACAAGGCAACACCTACTCCAACAAAACCAACACCTCCTAATAATGTCATTCCCTTTGGGGGTAATTTTCTTTCAAACCACCACATATTCAGATTTTTTTTTTCATAACTAACTAGGCACAATGCATTTGAATAAATAACTACATGTCTAGGGAGGATATGGGCAGTTAATGGGGATGATGATATAATTTCCTTACATAATGAAGCCCCAATTAACCAAGTAAGCACAACCAAGCAGCAACAATAAGTAACAATAACAAGAAATTATAACTAACCCTCACAATCATTTTAAAGTATAAAAACAAAGTAGACACAGGGAACTGGAGAGAGAGAGCTGAGCAGTTAAAAGCATTTGCTGCTCTTGCAGAGGATCCAAGCTCAGTTCCCAGTGCCCACGTTGAGTCTCACATGTGTTAACTCCAGCTCCAGGGAATGCTCTCTTTTGGCCTCCACAGACAGGGATGTAACTCATACACATAAATGCAGGCAAACACTCACATACATCAAGTAAAGATAAGTGAATGTTATAAACAACAACAACAAAAACTAGGTATAAATTATTTTCATTGCCTGTTTAGCCACAGGGAAGTATGCTCATGTTCAGCGGGTATCATTTATTTGGAACGATGCATTTTGTTCATTTGTTTTGTTCTTGAGACAGGGTCTCACTATAAAGTTAAGGTTTCCTGTGATTTGATATATACTCAGGGGTTGGCTCAAACTCATAGATAGCCTCCCAGCTTATAGCTCCCAAATGATGGGATTACAGGCAAGTACCACCATGCCTGACTTGATTTGATGCAGACTTTTAAATGAAAACCTAGAAATAGCCGGGCGTTGGTGGTGCCAGCACTCAGGAGGCAGAGGCAGGCAGATCTCTGTGAGCTCGAGACCAGCCTGGTCTCCAGAGCAACTGCCAGGATAGGCTCCAAAGCTACTCAGAGAAACCCTGTCTCGAAAAACAAAAAAACAAAAAAAAAAAGAAAGAAAGAAAAGAAAAAAAGAAAAAGAAAACCTAGAAATACTCAATACTACTTCTACCAGCCCTAACACTCAACTCCCGTACAACCATGGAAAGCAACGCATGCTTTCTGGATTTCATTTGCTCCCAGTAAATTCTAGTCCACACAGCCACCTCATCCCCATTTTCAGTTTCTTGTGAGAAAATATTTTTAAACCGCAAAGCATCACATACAAATAAGGCAGGAATATTTACTGTCTAACAAAGGAGGGGGGAGGAAACAAAAACAGAGGATAGATAATCTAAAATGAGTCTAAATAATAAGCATAAATGTAAAGGTGGTATATATTTAAATAAATATGAGCCTGGCAGTGATGATGCATACCTTTAATCCCAGTACTCGGGAGGCTGAGGCAGGTGGATCTATGTGAGTTTGAGGCCAGCCTGGTCTACAGGGTGAGTTCCAAGACAGCCAGGGCTATTACACCAAGAAACCCTGTTTCAAAAGACAAATAACAACAACAACAAATGTGAATGGGTTTAGTCCACTTTTTTAAAATGTAGGTAAGACCACATATGGAGTTATTCATTTCTCATACACATGAACTACAACTGTCGACCCTTTCCCATTCAAGTGTGTGCTCTCCTAAAGTACATCTTGGTCAAAGCAAGAGGTAGCATCTGTTTTCACGCTCACATACACCCTTTTCCGTTTGCACCACAGGCACTTGTTTATTTCGTTAGCTACTGTGCCTTACTTAGATGTAAGGAGGATCAAGATATATTCACCTGGAGCTTCATGCAGTCTATGACACAAGATTGTCAGTACAGAGTCCTATGACCCTGGAAAGTGTAGGTCTACTATGAAATACACCAACCATGAGTATCCCAGGCACCTCTTACTGTGTCTTTCTTCTTCCTTCCTTACTGTTGTATCATTTTTTAAAATTTTATAGGTATTAGTGTTTTGCCTGCTTGTATGTCTATACACCATGGGCATGTAGTGACTGCAGAAGCAGAAAAAGGTGATGGAATCCTTGGAACTAGAGTTACAGATGGTTGTGAGCTGGTATGTGAGTGCTGGAATCAAACCTGGATCCTGTGGAAGAGCAGCCAGTCCTCTTAAGCATTGAGCCATCTCTCCAGCCCCTTTCTCTCTTTCTTTCTTTCTTTCTTTCTTTCTTTCTTTCTTTCTTTCTTTCTTCCTTCTTTCCTTCCTACTTTCCTTCCTTTCTTTCTTCCTTCCTTAAAGATTTTATTTATTTATTATGTATACAACATTCCTTTTCCATAAATATCTGCACACCAGAAGAGGGCACCAGATCTCATAACGGATGGTTGTGAGCCATCATGTGGTTGCTGGGAATTGAACTCAGGACCTCTTGAAGAGCAGCCAGTGCTCTTAACCTCTGAGCCATCCCTCCAGCCCCCAGCCCCTTTCTTTCTTATGTGTGTGCTTATTTATTTTGGTGGTGGTTTGGTTTTAAACAAAACTGAACTATCAAACTACATCTGAGCTCTCCTTTCTTCTTCCCATAGAAATGCTGATTCTAAAAGGGCCTATCACTAAGGGAAAGCATGGAGACTCTTAGAGGAGACTCCTTAGAAACCCCAGGACAGGCTTTCTCTCAAATTCTCCTAGAGTTTAGCCCCTAGCTTTGCTGGTCATCATTTCAGGTGTGAGAATGGTATTATCCTTGGTCTTACCATTTCCCTACAAGGTCACGGGAAGCAGATTGTGCTAAAAGAAAATAAAAGCAAAAATTAGATTCAACAGGAATTAAAGATGTCAGGAGTTATCACAAAGCAAAAGCAGTTACAAAAGTAACTATTGGGGGAATAATATTAAAGTTAAATATATCATGCCATGTACTAAACACACACACACACACACACACAGATCAAGAGCTTCAAGCTTTTTAAAAGCTGGACTGGAAAGAAAATAGAACATTTAATCACCAGATTTTAATTTTCTAGGATTAAAGCTGGCCAAAAAGATTAAAATATTTAGAACTTAAAACTTCTGTGTGTCCAAAAGGACATTATTTAGCTATAAAGAAAAATAAAATCATATTTGCAGGAAAATTAGTTAAACTAGAAATGTATTATGTAAAACAATCCACAATCAGAATGACAAAGATCTCATTTTCTCTCTTACTAAAATTTAATTTTTTATAGATGTCTATGGTTGTAGGACATGACACAAAACTAGAAAGGTGGGGGAGAAATCTTTTTTGTTTGTTTTGTTTTGTTTTTCAAGACAGGGTTTCTCTGTGTAGCTTTGGAACCTATCCTGGCACTCATTCTGGAGACCAGGTTGGCCTCGAACTCACAGAGATCCGCCTACCCCTGCTTCCCGAGTGCTGGGATTAAAGGCATGTGCCACCAACACCCGGTGGGGGAGAGGTCTTAATGAAGGTATAAAGAAGGTGATAATCTATATGTAACCAGAAAGTAATGAGAAGGGAAAAATGGGGGAGGAAGATCAACAAAAAATAATCTATGGAAATGCAATAATGCAGCCTATTGTTTTATATATTAACTTCAAATTTTTTAACTCTGTGTAAACAGTTTAAATCTATAGAAAAAACAAAACAGTAAGTATCAGACAGCAAATAGGATAAGCACTTAATAATGTTAATATTTGAAGAATACCAAAGTACAAACAGGAAAAATAGTAAAATATGTGCCAAGAATAAAATAAGCTAAGAATATGAGTTAAATTCAAATATGAAAATGCATGAAAGGCCAAAAACACTTAAAAATCAAACTT
The DNA here is from genome assembly GCF_003668045.3 of Cricetulus griseus. Lineage (NCBI taxonomy): Eukaryota > Metazoa > Chordata > Mammalia > Rodentia > Cricetidae > Cricetulus > Cricetulus griseus. The sequence goes on along the minus strand of NW_023276807.1, from coordinate 143,449,981 downwards.
AGTTATTTTTTTCTTATCAACCTTACTTATAATCAAAACAATGCAAATAAAAACTGAGATTCTTTTAAGCTATCAAATTAGCAACATTTTTTTGACAAAGGACCAAGTGCTAGAGGGCGAATGGCATGCACATCCTATGCACAGCTGACAAATGTTTAAGTTAGTGCTATATAAAGAGTAAGTTGGGACTGTGAGTCAGCAATGTTCAGACATCGAAACCCAGTTCCATTTCTAGAAATGTACCCTAAGGAAATTGTTTCAAATGTGGGCAAAGACATACATAAAAATGTCCAGTGTGGGGTCTCTGACAGGTAGAAACTGCTAACTCTGAGATATCAGTACCATGTCAGGAGATATGATCATGCAAATGAAAATGCATGCATAGAAATTCATGTTTCTGGAAGAAAAAAAAATGTGGTTGATCATAAGGTCCCTGTATCCAGAGACCTGTCAAAATAGTCATTTTAATGACAGACTGTTCCAGACAGAGTCTCTTGGTGGGAATTTTTAATCCCATCTGGAGGCTCTCAAAGAGTACATTCAGCACTCAGGAGTGCTTTCTGGAAAGGAGAGCAGGTCGAGCTGGCACCAGGGAGAGACAGCTCAAACACCAGCTTTGTTGCTCTATCAACTACATGATCTTTGACAACCGGATTAAGCTCTGTGAGATTCAGTGTCCCTCTTTTCAGATTGGCTGATAATAGATCTGTGTGAAGATCAAAGATAGATAGATAGATGATAGATAATAGATAACTCACCTGTGTGTATGCATATAAGGCACCTTGTATATATGAATGGTAGTTGGAATTACTAGTTACAACTTCAATGTACCCATGGTTTTATTAGTTTACTGTTAAAAACAAAAATCCAGCCAACTACGGACTTGGCTCCCATGAGAGAACACACAGGAGATAGAAGTGGAGGTGGCCTGAGGAGATGGTGACAAACGAAAAAGAGGATTGGACTCAACCATTTCTCGCTGTCCTTTTAAAGGCTAAACTGATTCTGACCTATAGGTAGGGGGAGAGTAGTTTATGACTCTGTTGTGCTGTCATCTATGAAGCTTTATTCTATGGGCTTTTCCCATACTACTAACTTGGGTTTTCAGCCTCAGACACGCAGGTCAGTGTCACTCTAATGCTGAACCAGTCCTAATGGACCATCTGTAACTACAGGTAACAGGAAGGAGTAACAAAACAATTGCTCTTTCATGCTATGTCTCCCAGTGAGCATCACTTTTCATAAAAGTAAGGTTTGAGGTTAGTTACTTCATCACTTGCAGGATGGAATAGCTCTGGAGTGGCCAACATCAGGTAATGCCCCATGTTAATACAGTGCTATGTCATTCCTAAAGTGGTCTTGGATCAGACTCATCTGGAATTTAAAAATTCAGGGTCTCAGTCCACATTTCAGATCACATAAATCACAATCTCTAGAGGTGGGACACATCTGTCGGTATTTTTTAAAGGAGGTATACACCTAGGGCTTCCTACAGCTTGTTTAATGGCTTAGAGAGTCAGACTGCCTGAAACCAAATCCTGCCTAAACTCTGATCTTGGGCAGTCTACTCCTGCTCTCTGAAACTTCGTGGTGTGGTGTGTGAAATGGGTCTACAAAGTACTTGACAGTTAAATAAGACCATAGTGCACAGTGCCCAAATAGCAAGCATCTAGCAATGGAAGACCTTATTCATTCCCAAAATGTGTAAATCAAGATGCTGCTTAAATTTCTACAGATAAAAAAAGTTAAGTATGCAGTGTAAACTGAAGTATGAACATGCCCTTATTTCTATTTCCAGTCAGTTTATGTGCTTGTCTTCCACTCATTTGAGGTTGCTTATATGAATACACACAGGAATGTGCTACAAAGAGGGGCAACTGTTTTAAGAAGAGCAACCAATTCAGGGAGGGAGATAAACACTAGTGGAGGAAGAAGGAAAATAAAACGAAACAAGAGAATACGTAGTAAAGCCCAGCGCAGTGTCATCTGGAACATTTGGCCACTGCCAGCACACTCCTTAGCTTTTCTGAACACAGAAGTCCTATTTCTGATTTCATTTTTGGTGGTTTCCAGTCAACTGAAGCCTGGAAATATTGAATAGAAACTTCTAGAAGTCAATAATCCATACATTTTAAACAACTTCGTTATAACATGTTACAACTGTTCAGTAAGAATCTTGTTTTCTCTTATGACACCTAATTTATAAATTAAGCTTTATCGCAGGTATTTATACATTAAAAAACATACTGTACATGAGTTGAGTTTAATGGGTGGTTTCAGACATTTGGAAAATGCCTTAGAAGGTCTTCCCTTCGGACAAGAGGGGGAACTACTGCATTAAAATGGGGGTGACTTTTGGAGGGTAGCAAGGGCTTCATCACTCTTCTTTGCTTTCGTCTCTCATAGACAGATTTTTCATAATGTAATATTTTATTAGTCCTTTGAGAATTAGTACATGCATACAATGTATTTCGATCATATTTCATCCCACTCCTCGACCTAACTCCTCCAGGATGCACGCCCACCCCCATCTCCTAGATCATCGGAGTTCAAACATCGGGAGCATGTTCAAGGGTTGTACCGGTTTTCGGAAAGCGCTGTGCAGATCTGAGTGAACAACGCCCTGGTCCTCTGGTGCACACGGGAGAGGCTTTGTGACCTCGGGCACGTTGACTTTCCCCTTTTCCGAGATGCACTGGCACAGTTTGGGAACGCCCCTCCCGTGGAGAAGCCTGGCACTGCTGAGCATCCGAGGTGTGTGGCCGTGGGCGTCCAGAAGCAGCGGGCCATTGTTTGCGAGCTCTGATGGCGGCTTGTCTTATACAGAACAACTTCATCGGTTTCAGGGACGCGGGTCGAAAAAGGTCCCGCAGGGGGCAGCTGGTGGTGGCGGGAGCAAGGCGGGACTTGTATGGGCGGTGCGCTGCATCAAATATTGACATCATAAAATTTTTCCTGTGTAATCTTTAAAAGCGACGTGCAAGACACAGATTAAAGTAGTGATAACCGTGGAAAGGTAAACAGAATTTCTTTGTTTTTTCTTCAAAGTTTACTTTTTAAAAAGGTTTATTTTTCTTTAAATTACGTGAATGGGATAGGTGAGAGGCCAAAAGTGGGTGTGGGATGCTCTGGAGCAAGTCACAGCTTGAAAGCCTGCTGACCTGGGTGCTGGGCCCTGGGATTCTAATTCCTGCCCTTTGGAAGTGCAGCAAGTGCTCTTAACCCTGAGCTCCAGCTCCCAGAGGTTACTCTTGATTCGTTAATGAAAGGAATCAAACTCAGAACACTGAGGAAGTTCCCAGCAAGGTATGACTAGGGAAACTTCACTGATGTATTTGTAAATGAGGTTTCCTTGCATAGGAGTCCTGGCAAGGACCTATCTATTGAGCAGTTTCTTCCAAATGACCTATATGCCGATAAATACCGGCCAAGGAAAATGGATTAGCTTGAATAAATGCAAGAACAGATTACAGTGTACCTCCTACCAAAACCATCATTTAAAAATGGGACAAGAAATTTAAAACAGTTCTAGAAAATTACTCAAACTCACAGAGATCCAGAGTGCTGGGATTAAAGGTGTGTGCTACCAGGCTTGTCTTTAAATTTATTTTCAAAACATCAACATACAGCAGAACAAAACATGTTAAGATTGTAGAGTGAAGAAAAAGAATTCATTTGTCACATGAACGACTTCCAATGGTTTGTGGCATAATTTCCAGTGGCAGCCTCAAGAGCAGAGTTACAAGTACCCCATCTTACTCAGAGACCCCATCTTACTCAGCGATACAATGGGATGTTGACAATGAAAAAGATTGGTGGCTAAAACCATTAGGGAAACTGTTCCCAAGGAGCTAATGGAGGGGTCGTGGTGATCTCTCTTCATCAAGCGGAGATGCCCCACTAGTGGAAGAGTTGGACATCTAGTCTGACATCCCAAGTGTGAGTCCCAAGGAAGCACACAGTGCCAAAAGGAATTTGTCCTGCCTGAAGCAGTCCTCTCAGTCTGTTAAGAGTGTTGTGCATGAAACAGGGCAGCCAGAAGAACAAGTTAAGATTCTACTAAATGTGTAAAGAAATCCACAATGTGTACTACCACTCAGTATTTGTAAGGAAGAAATGAGGTTTCAAAAAGACAGAGCAGTAAGTATTAAGAAATAAAAGGAGCTTGCGATAAAGATATCCTTTATTAGAAAACACCAGCCAAACACAAGCCAGAGCATGCCAGGGGCAGCAAGGCAGGCAGGCCAGAGAGAAGGGGCCCCCATGTGCCTTGCAGCCCCTTAAAGCCCTATCACAAGTCACCCTGACCTCATCTTGACCATGCCCTGACAGGAGTAGTCAGGCACACCTGTAACTAGCTTCTAGCAGGCGTGGCTTACACTGTCCCCTACAATTCCCCTTTTAGTCTAAAAGAGGATTAAAGTTTAATAGTGTAAAGTATCCAAAATTAACAATCATAAAGGTGAAATACAAGAAGATACAATAATCTGCTATGGCACATCCTAACTATGTCTACATCAGCTAAACCCTAAAGTCATCTGAAAAGGGTGTCCAAGCCTGAACACCTCCTTCCAATCCCAACCATAAACAATAGTAAGCTATCCCTAACTAGGCTGGGCCCAGCGGACTCGCAATAAGCTGGAATGGGTTGTGGATTTCTGATGGGTGCCAGATATTAAGAAATAAAAGGAGCTTGCGATAAAAATCTCCTTTATTAAAAGAAAAACACCAGCCAAATGCAAGCCAGAGCATGCCAGAGGCAGCAAGGCAAACAGGCCAGAAAGAAAGGGCTCCCATGTGCCTTGCAGCCCCTTAAAACCCTATCAGTCGTCATCCTGGCCTCATCTTGGTCAAGCACACCTGTAACCAGCTTCCAGCAGGCATGGCTTACACTGTCCCCTACAAGTAAGTGCTAGTAATGGTCTCCTAAGGTGTGACCCCATCTGTGTCTAATTGGAACAATTAAAAGATAAAAATTCTCTTTAAAAATTTGTTTAAGGTCAGTTTTTAAAAAATATATAGTCTAACCTAGCCTAGAACTGTCTAGGTAGGGCAGGCTAGGCCTGAACTTGCAATCCGTCTGCCTCTGCCTCTTGAGTGCTGCAATTACAGGCATGCACTGTCATGCTTGACTTTTGAAATAAAAGCATTTTTGAGACAATTAGGAAGCTTAACTATTTATTTTGGATATTAGCATTAGAAAAACTACTAAATTTTGATTGGTGTAATAATGGCATAGTTATTGTGAAGTTTTAAACCCTTAGAAATTAGAATTTCTTAGAATTAGAAATTTATGGGTGAAATTCCATAGAGTCTATAATTTTCTTTAAAACAAATTTGTCCTGAAGGATGCCCACAAAATTTGGAGGAGAGAAAGAGGGAGGGGATGGACGGAGGGAGGGAGGGAGGGATGGAGACAGGGGGAGAGGGAGAGAGGGGGAGAGAGAAAGAGAGAGACAGAGAGAGAGAGAGTCTGATTGTGATTAAATGGAATGTCCACGTCACTCATTTAAACTCTGTAGGCTGTTACTGTTTCATCTGTCTTATTTCTCTTGTCCTGTAAACTGCCAGTGGCCATGTCAGAGGAGCTTCAGTCAGCAATGGAGCTTATGGGATACAGCCCGGAGGATAACAAAACTACTCTGGATATATCCTGGAAAGGCAAAGCCCCGGGAAGATTGTCTCCAGAATGCCCCTTGCTTCTGCTGTGCTCCTTCTGTTTGCTGGGCCGTGTTCCTGCTGCATTTGGCATGGTGTGACTATCATATGAAAAGATCCCACTGTATCTAGTGTAGTGTGATTGGTTCTTGGGAAAATCCCACTTCTCTCTGGACAACTGCAGATCATGATGAAGATGATTCTTATCAGAGCAATGATGATTAGTTAGAACTATGACTTAAGTGGACTTTCTGAATTAGCCTAAAAGATACAGGTGGTTAAGACAGTAAAGATGATTAGGGAAACGGTTTAGGTTATTCTGCCAATTGCTCCAATAAGAGATACAAAAAGACAAATGTAGGCTAAAAAGTTACCTTCCACTTTGGTTAGATATGACATTTACAGAGGATGGAAAATAAAAACAAGGAAGTGTCATGCATTATAGACCCATGAATTCTACCTGTGGAAGAACAGGCTGATGATTAAATAAAAAAAAATTATGTACCTACACCCAAGGTTAGTCCTGAGTTCCTTGGTTATGTAGTTTACAGAATTAATCACAGGCCCCAGTATACACCTTGAAAAAAAAAACAAAGTTGTAAAAGGAAATTAAATGACTCTATTTTGTGTAAAGAAAAATAGATGGTTAGCTGGCCACTTAAATGAAGTTTCGTAGGAATCTGCTCCATTGAAACCACAAACAGCTTCCTGGCAGAACAAAAGGAACTGTCTAAAATATACTTAGCTTGTGTAAAACTTAGTTAATAAATTATAAAAGAATCATTGCTTTTGGGTGAAGATATTATGGTGGGAAAATTAATAGAAAGAAAAATGTTTTACTACTTGTGGGCTTCTAAGAAAAACATGTAAGTTGTGATCTTATTGTGATTTCTTCTTATGAAAAGATTTTAATTTGTTTTTGGAAAACATAACTTGTGTCTGAGAAGTAATCTTTTCTTGTGTAGAAATCTTTGTATTAGTGGGTAGAAAGGGGATATGGAAAAATAAGAGGAAGGACAGGGGAAGATGTAGGAGGCTAAACATCAGGAAAGAAACAGAAGGGAACCATCAGGGAAGAAGTAAAAGGGTAACATCAGGAAGGATCTAGGAGAACAACTGGGAAGAAAGAAAGAAAAAAACATCAGGGCAGAAGAACAGAACAGAAAATTACAAAGAACATCCAGCAGAGAGAAAAATAAAATGAAGAATTAACCTTGGCCCTCAGAAAAATAGTCTCCTGTGTGTGTATGCAACTCTGCTGACGCCATACCGTTGTTCCAGTTTCCCTGACACTACTGAAAACTGGTCTTCCAGTTTTCCGGCAGCAGTAAACGTCTCAGGAAATCAACTTAATATTCCTACAGTGTGCACGTCTGTAAGGGAGTAGTAGGCACGATTCACCATCGCTAACCATAACGTTGAACATTTACAATGACCAAATAGTGTGCCGAGCTCTTTCAGTTCATTCTCTCTCATCTTTACCCTTAGGTCACTCCTAGCACGTATAACAGGACTTCCCCCATGCAGTGAGGAAGAGAATAGGGCAATGATGAAGAGAGGGCTGAGTGTCTTGTCACCCAGTTCAATATTTGCTATCACTGTGTGCATGACCTCTGGTTAGTCATTTGACTTCTCTGTGTCCCAAATAGCTCATCTATAAAATGGGTACACAGATAGTGCTTACTCTAATGGGGTCTCTTGAAGATACAACAAAATGCTGTCACTCAATGGACACATGTTACTTGAGCTCAGTAGCTAACAATCAAATCTAGAGGATATCAGAAATGTCCATATAGAAGACTCCTTCATCCATCTGCTCCAAGCAATAGTATAGAAAACACCAAGAGTCTAAAGTCTCTGTCATATCTTCATGTAGCTTAACACAATAGACAGAAAGATGGACAAGAATCAAGTAAATAGGTTCAGGGTGGAAGTTAGTGTATACAACGTGCAGCAGACATTGCCTAATTTAGGGAGAATAGTTTGGGAAGCACCTTTCAGAGGAACTGACACTTGAACTGGGGGATGGAGGAGAGGGGATAAGAAGGTACCAAATATCCACTGACTTATGGGAGAAGATGAATTTGAGGATGGCATTACAGGAGAGGAAGTGGTGAATCTGAAAGCCCTGTGGAGGAACTAGCTCAGAGGCACAGCAATGTTATGGGCCAGGGTGGCTGAAAACAGCAAGGAGGAAGGACAGCGGACATGTGATTGAGTCGGATGACCTCCAACCCTGGAGGGATTCCGCTTCTGCTCTGAGGGATCTGGCCAAGAGCAGCTGAGGGATCTGGAGCAAGATGGCTGAGCACATCTTCCTCCCAGGGACCATCAGAACATTCCAGATCCATCACTCCCTTCCCAGGGTTTCAATTTTACTCCATGGCACTGAATCCCATTGCTTCCACAACTGACAAACCAGCTGATGGTGTAAGGATTTGAGTCATCGGTGGACAAGGCCGCCACCTTCTGGATGGATGCTTCCAAGCACTCACGCACTTGGGACCCAGTCATGCTCAGATAAATCCTTTTGATGAGGATAAAATATCAACACAGAAGAAATCTCCTCCTGCCCCTGCCTGCCTCCTAAGAAGTCCATGCCTGAGTACCAGTGAGGTGAAGTTGACCTGTGAGGACAAGACAAAGAAGAACTCTACCCAGAAGAGAGCCGAGTGCTTGGACTAGAGAGAATTACTGCCTGTATTAAGAAAAGCTAGTGAATGTACTTGCAGTGTACTGGGCTTTACTCATATATCCTCTTGTTTTATTTTCCTTCTTTCTCCACTGATCTTTTCCTCTCTCCCTGAATTGACTGTTCTTCTTAAAACACATTCTCCTCTTTGTAGCATATCCCTGTGCGTATTCAAATAAGCAACCTCAAATGAGTGGAAGTCATAAGTGCATAATCGATGGAAATACAAATAAGCACATGTTCACAATTAGCCTCAGCTGTCAACTGGACACACACCTAAAGTCACCTGGAAAGAGGAACCACACTATAAGAATTGTCAACATCAGACAGGCTTTGGGGTATGCTTGTTGCACATTTTCTTAGTTGCTCATTGCATGTCCCAGCAATCTTCTGAGAGTTCTTCTAAAGCATCATTGGCTCTAAATGGCCTCTGTGCAGGACCTCTGGAAGAGCTGTCAGTACTCTTAACCACTGAGCCATCTCTCCAGCCCCTCCACTTGTGTCTTTTAATACTTGCTTTCACTGGGATAACAACGGACCTTTAGGGCATGAGAATGAAAACAGGAAGACTTTTCCAGAAGCCAAAGTAGAACTCCAGGTGAGGAATAACCATAGCCAGGTGAGTGTTAGCAAGTGACATGAATGATTTCAGGAGCGGTTCTATCAAACTAACAGAACTTTTGTCAGTTGAATTGGTTTTGAGAGTGAGGAAAAAGGAATCTAGGGCCGGGTGGTGGTGCATGGCTTTAATCCCAGTATTTGGGAGGCAGAGACAGGTGGATCTCTGTGAGTTACAGGCCAGCCTGGTCTACAAAGCTGTACAGAGAAAGCCTGTCTTGAAAAACAAACAAAAGAAATCTAGGAAGAATGGATTGTTTCAGTGCAAGCAACTGGATGTTGTTTTTAAGGGTGGAAAAAAATGGAAGGAAGAACAGGAGTGGAAGGAAATGAAGACTTCTGTTAGGAAGTACATTACAGAGCTGGCAAGATGGGTCACCTGCCAACTGATGCAAGCCTGATGACCTGAGTTTGATCCAAGGAACACACATAAAGGTGGGAGGGAATGTTGGGATGCCGCTCACCAGGAGAGAGCTTGACTACTTACTTGTGCTTGAAGACTGATTGATTAAGCTGTGCATGGCTCTAAGTTACTCTGCACTGTGTGGAAACAGTGGCTTTCAGGCTGTATGTTGCCCAGGTAACTGTTTTACAAGCAGAATTTGGTTCGGTGTTAAGTGCAGAGGCAAAAGCAAATTGCTTTGTATCTCATTGTACATGTAGACACCACCCGTTCAGCATGACCATGAGGCACAGAATAATAGGTGGCTCTTAAAGTATAAAGGTGATGCCTGTAAACTTTCCAAAGTAGATTGGGAACACATGAACAGGATACGCTAAAACCATGTCAGAGTCAGATAAGGAGAACAGAAGTCCTAAAGTTAGGGACATGCCAGGTCAAGTTCAAGACCAGGGCAGTGTAGCTCCGTTGAGGGTGAGGGTGCTTCTCTTTCCTACACAAAGCCCTGGGTTCCATCTCTGCCTACCATAAACCATGCACAGTGGTTCATGCCTGTAATGCCATGCACTGTGGAAGTGAAGGCATGAGGATTAGAAGTTTAAAGTCACCCTCTGCTGCATAGTGAGTTTAAAGCCAGCTTGGACTACATGAAAATTTATCTTAAAAACAAAACTCAGGTTAATGATAAGGCTAGATCAAATGAGGCTTTGCTAGCCCTTTAAATTACACATAAGATGAAAAATATCTCTGGGGTGGTTGGGAGTAGAAAATATGCTTGTAATATATATTCTAGAAGACTCCCCTGACTCTGTCCAATGTGAACAATGAATTGGAGAGGGCAGAGCTAAGAGCCAAAGCAGGTGGCCACCTGGAGGCTACTGTGGTGAACTAGTCAAGAGATAAAAACAGCATACAATGATAATTTTGATGTTAAGACTATAGTTCAACGTTAGGATTTGTTAATAGTTTAAGAGATGTCAAGGTGTTTTGACACATTGAGCTTCAAGTCATAGTCAAGCAGGAAGGGTAGATAATTGAGAAGCTACTAGCAATAAAGCCATGGAACTGATTACATCATCCAGAGAATAAAGGGAGTTCTAGAAGCATCCAAGAGGACTAAGCCATGAGCAGCTTTAACCTAAAGGCTGGGAAAAGAAGGCTCCAAGCAAAGGAAATGTCAGAAAGAATCTATGAGGTAGGACAAGAGAGGTAGTAGTATTCCACGAAACAAGAAAGAGTCCTAAGATGGAAGGAAATGTGTCAAATGAAGGATTCGCCATTGCTCTAGGCAGGACAGAGATCATTGTGACCAACAAAAGCAGCTTTAGCTAAGTGGACAGAATGAAATCGTAATTTAACTAGTTCTCAAGAGAACAGGAAAGGAGGGCACCGAAATCATGACTTTTAGACAACTATTTTGAGGATTTTTTTTTTGTCCCTGTAAGGCAAGCAGAGAAGTCGAGTGGTGCCTGGAAGGGAAGAGCCACAGGGCTAGGGAAGACTTGTGATCATTTTCAGGTGCAGTAATCATGTAATGTTGTTGTATCAATGGGAACAGTCAAGACCACAACAATGCAACAGAAAGAGGGTAGATGGGGGCTGGTGAGATGGTTCAGCATGTGAAGCGACTGTTGTACAAGCCTGGTAACCTAATCTAAATTCAATTCCCAGAACCCACAGAAAAGTAGGCCCCACAAAATTGTTCTCTGACTCCACCCTAGCACCATGGCACACATGCACACCCACATACATGCATCATTAGCATACACACACACACACACACACACACACACACACACACACACACTAATTTTTAAAAATGTTAAAGTTAGATTAGATAATATCCAACAGATAGAAGTCAGGAATAGCCATTAATAGATGTCAAAGACAGTTCACCCACCATTGACTGGAGAAAGGAGTTACTTATAGAGGTGCTGCATTGTGGTAGACATCAGAGAAAATAGCAAGTGCGTGTGAGTGGTGTGTGTGTGTGTGTGTGTGTGTGTGTGTGTGTGTGTGTGTGTGTGTGTGTGTGTGAGTGCACATACATGTGCTCAAGGAGGCCAGAGAGGACGGCTGTTTTACCATTCTCCTCCTTATTCCTTTGAGACGAGGATTCTTCTGTCTGTCTCCTCCTGCTGCCTGGGGTTTACAGGAAGGTACAGCCACACTCATGACATAGGTTCTGAGATCTGAACTCAGGTCCCCATGCTCATATAAGAAGCCCTCTTACCCATTCTCCAACCTTAGTTGTATGTTTGTTGTTTAAGTGATGTTGAAGAAGGGGATATAGGGAAATAAGGAAAGTGAACATGTATAATAATTTCTGGAGCATTTAGAAATGTAGTTTGAGAGTGCTAAGCAAGATGGGGAAGCCACTTAAAGTTCAAAGGTTATGTATTTAGAGACCAATTCACATAGTTGTCTACCTTCCTCTTGTAATGTCTGCCACAAGAGAGAATTGGGTAAGCATGCCAGCACATGCCTGTAATCCCAGTACGAAGAGGATTCAGAGGGATCCTAGTCAAGGCCAGCCTGGGACTTACAGAGAGTGAGCACACCACTAAAGTATGACATAGGGACAACAGTGGATCATGGAAGATAAGGTAAGAAGACACAGAACATTAAGGAGCAGGGGCAGATAATCAAAGATCAGTAGAATCAGTGGGTCAAAGGTGCCTTTTGAACTAAATTTTGGTAAAAGGAGACATGGAGTTAAGCTCAAAATATTGGGCTTAGCTGGAAAGTGTGCTTAAAAAAATAAAAATAAATAAATAAAAAGATTCCAAAATGACACAGCAATTGAAGGGAACAAAGGGGGAGTGAGAGCCCCAGATGAGGTGAAAGCCAAAATCTTCCCAATGAGGGCTTCAGAATGAGAAGTTCAGTGGCTCACAACTAGGGATGCTGAAACCTCCCCCCCACCCCGCCCATAGGACAGGGATGGGGTACACTAGAGAGGGGTCTTGTTTTGGTTTGGGGGTGGTTGTTTTTTTGTTTTTTGATGCAAAGTTTCTTTGTGTAGCCTTAGCTGTCCTGGAACTTGCTCTTTAGACCAGGCTGGCCTCAAACTCAGATATCTGCCTGCTGGGATTAAAGGTGTGCACCGCCACTGCCCAGCACACTGGAACAGTTTTGATGGAGAAAAGAGACCTACAAAAGTAGTTAAGTAAGGTAATAAGTGAAGAAAATGAAGGCATGGGATCAAAGGTTATTTCAAGCTAAGAGTCTGTTGGCTCATGGGATTGATTCAATAGAAAAGGAGAAATCGTTGTAAAGGAGTGGAGACAGATGAAGAGTTCTTCAGGAGACAAGTGGAATCTGAGGCATTCGTGGAGAATGTGACTTTCATAAAAACAACCACAAGTCCCCCCCTGAAAGATGAGAAAAGGCAGACTCAGAGTACTAGTCTTGGGAGGCCAATAAATGGCTGGTAAGAGAGTTCGTGAAAGATGGTTCTATTCTTGATAAAGTAGGAGGTAAAGTCTCTCATTGGATGAAGAATGAAAGTGTGAACTTTGGAGGAAGAAAAGGGAGTGCATTTAGTCATGTCAGAGCCTGGGAAAATCAACTTATCCAGTGAATAAAAGGAAGTCTGCCAGAAAATACCCAGCCCCAATTAAATTTTGCAGTAATGAAATTGAAATAAAACCAATCGGTACAATAATACAATTTTGTATAGAAAGAGTCAACTACCAGGGGTCTATAGATTGCTGGCATTTAGCTGCGTTGGAGATGTCAGGAATATGGTGGCCACCAGAGCCAGGGAAGTGGTAGGACATGTGGTAAGGAGATGACTGCTGTGATAAACCATGTACCTGAGGCCAGGTGAGAAGCAATCCCTAGTAAGAACATGGGATTGCAGGTCCAATGCAAACAATCACCAACAAGGAACTGGAAATAAGCTTAAGTGATTAAAAAAACAAAAAAGCAAGGGTATTTCTGTTCGAGTCCCACCAGCCTTGTTACCTTGTGAGTTTGAGAAGGACTGACCAGACAATGAATTCCTTCAGTATTTGTTCCCTGAATGTTTCATTTCCCCTGGGTCCAAGGCCCAAATACTAACAAAACATCCTCCCTTCGAGGATGTCTCCAGTTGGAGAGTAAGAGAAATGATATAACAAAACAAACAACACAAAAATCTCAAGTGAAAATAATAAGGACTAGTCGAGGTGTAGCCTAGCAGGATAGACTGGTGTGCTGAATCGAAGGATTTGGAAGGGCTTTCGGGGCTAAAGTGCTTGCCTAGTATGAGTGAGGTACTAGCTAGGCTTAATCCTGGAAGTGGTGAGGTAGTTTCCCATTGAAATTCCTTGAAGTGCAAAGCAGAGCAGCAGGTAGAGGACACAAGAGTCAAGTTCTTTGAAACACGTGAACCTTCAGCCAGATTCCTGAGTTCTAGACGGGTAGATTTCGGCGGGGTGGGGGCGAAACCTACCGCTAGGAGAAGTCAGCTGGAGCCGTGGTAGGTATTTGGCAATCAAAGATGGGGCGGTCGTAACCATTGCGTTGGGAAGCAAATCGCCTTTTCCAAGCCCGTGAACCCGAAGTAACTGAAGAGGACTGCCCTTGCGGGCCTGGAGGGGCTCACTGCCCTTGCGGGACGGGCGAGAATCAACGGCCTTGCGGGGCTGGATAGGATCGCTGGCCTTACGGGACTGGAGGGAATCGCTGGCCTTGCGGGACTGGGGAGGATCGCTGGCCTTGCGGGACTGGGAAGGATCGCTGGTCTTGCTGGACTGAGGAGGATCGCTGGTCTTGCTGGACTGAGGAAGATCGCTGGTCTTGCTGGACTGAGGAAACTCGCTGGCCTTTTGAGATTGGAGAGACTCACTGTCCTTGCAGGACTTGGAGGATGTGGAGGCCTCTTGGGATTTGTGAGTCTTAGAGTGTGTAGTGGACTCGGTGAACACTTCATACTCATTGTCCTCTTCTTGTATTTCTTTCTCCTCACCCTCTTCGACCTCTTCACTCCCAAGCTCGTTATTCACCTCCAGGAGCCTGAACACAAGGGGCTTCGGGTTGAGTTCAGAGTTTGTGTTTGTTTCTGTCGTGTTGTGCCCAGCAGTCACCCCAGACTGCACGGATGAATCTGAGACGTCTCCTTCCTCCATCCCAGTTAGAAGCTCCTGGTACCCAGGGCGCGAACTCTCCGCCTGCTGCCCAAGCACAGTTCGCTGCGTGGACAGATTTGGGGCCGCCCGCGCCCCGCCCGGCTCTGGACAGACTCAGCTCCGCCCCCGGGCCGCCTAGCCCCGCCCATCATCTCGTCGCCTTGGCTGTCCGGTTGCTACGGAGACGTGTTGCTCTCCTAGGATGCTCCTCTGTTAGGCGCAGCGCAGAAGACAGAGCGCCTGGAGAGCCGGATCCTGCTCCTGCTTCCGGTGTGAAGGGAGAAGACTCAACAACTCTCTGAACCTGTCTACTTCCTGACTAGTTAGGTTTCCGAGGTTCCCCCACACTCTTTACAAAGGCTGGGAGTGAATTGATTTTTAAGATCCCTCCCATCTCCCCACTAAGGCAATGGGTTTCTATTAAAAGTTCAGCAGTCAGAATGAAGATTATGAAGGGAGGACATTACAATCTTAATATTCATCAGAATAGTCCAGATCACTAATCTTTCCTTTAACTGAAATTCTGCACACCGTCACAATGAAACCCTTGGACGAAACACTTCCAAAGACGTGTGTATATTCAAGGACATCTTGTGTACCATTATCGGGTTCACTATCAAAGTGAGACTAGGAGTTAGACTGTTAGTAGACAGAGGGGCCGTGACTAGGTAATAAATGTGGCGAACTTCAAAGACAGCCAGCTTCTTCCGCACCCTCCTGACTAGAGACAAAAGCTTGGCAACCGGATAGCCAAGGCGTTGAGATGATGGGCGTGGCGTGGCTAGGCGGCCCGAGGGGCAGAGCTAGGTCTGTCGGGGCGGGGCGGGGCGCGGGCAGCCCCTGCTGATGGACCACTGGCTCAAGGCCTGCTCAGGACATGCCAGCCAAACGTCTTAGCTTTCTTCCAACTGACCAACCCCAAGTTAGGGGATGAAAACTCTTCAGATATTTTGAAACCCCAACCCTCGCGAAGAGACTGGACTGTACGCTTGCTCTGCTTTGCAGAGGGTCTTTTCCTTGTATGACCGCGCATGTGTGTGCTTTTTCTCATCCCCAATAAACACTTTCCTTCAACTGCTGATTCTTCTGGAGGTTTCTCTGCTGCTATCTATTGTGCTGCAGGTTTTCCTGCCTTTAATTATTTAACTGGCAGTGAAAACAAACGACCAAGGCCCCTAGATTGTATCGTTAAAAAACCCCTTGCCTGTATCACTACAAATGTTATTAATCATATAGTCTTGTGAACAGCACAATTGTGTTCATCGATTTTTTCATAGTGATACCTTTGATATATACCAAATATTTTGTTGCCTTGTTTGTGTCTTTCTCACCCTCCTCTTACCCCTTTCTCCCAACTTCTTCTGTTTGTTTTTCAGAAAAGCTCCCTCTGCAGCTCAAGCTGGTCTGGAACTATTTAGTCCAGGTTAGTCTCAAACTCTTGAACATGTGGAGCTCTTCTTGCCGCAGCCTCTCAAGAGATAGGTTATAGGTGTGAGTCATAGTGCTGTCTTCTCTCTGTATCTTTTAAAAATACTTACTTTTAGCTGGTTGTTGGTAGTGTATGCCTTTAATGGTGGTCTCTGAGTTCAAGGCCAACCTGATCGACAGAGCAAGTTCCAGGACAGCCAGGGCTACACAGAGAAACCCTGTCTCAAAAAACAAAACAAAAAATTTACTTTTAATTCTCTGTGTGTGTCTGTAGGTTTGTGCACTTGTTAGTAGTGGTGCCCATGGAATCCGGAAGAGGGCATCAGATCTACCTGAGCTATAGGCAGTTATAGGCAGTTAGCAGTTGCCAAAGGAACTGGAATCTGAACTGGGATCCCCTATAAGAGCAGAAGCCCTCTAAATGATGAGCTATCTTTTCAGTGCCCCCCCCCTCTCTCTCTCTCTGTGTGTGTGTGTGTGTGTGTGTGTGTGTGTGTGTGTGTGTGTGTATGTCAAAGCCTGGAAAGTGCTCATTTTTGTGGGCATAATAGTACAGGAAAGAAGAGCAGAATTGGCAGAGTCTTATGTTTATCTTCAATGGAAGGAACTAAAATGTTAAGGAATAAATCATCTTTCAAAATGTACAGTTAAAGACACCATTTACGCAATATTGGAGGGGGTACTTGAACTGTCCTATAGAAAATTAAAACATTTTTGTGGAAGCTATCTGGAATGGTGTAGGGAGCCGTTCCTGCATTCTCCATTACAATGATGGTGCCTGCGGACACCAAATGTAAATTATTTCACAGGCGCTGGGTAATTTCCATTCCTTTGATCTCTGCCTATCCCGTGGCTCATTTGGCCTGAGGAGCTGAAGCCATTCATAGGGTAACATGTCCCAGGCGGCTGCTTGCCAGCCTTTATTAAGGGAAGGGATTCTTGGTTCAGGGTCTCCGCTCTGGTAAGCTTATGCTCTCCCCTCTCAAGATGCATTAAAGCTTTTCTGCAGAAGGATCCGAGTGTCCTGCGTGTATTCTTGCCAGCGAGAACATACAGCGCGCGGGACAGAATGGAACTAGGAGACTCATTCTAGGTATGCATGTATCAGACAGGTAATCTGTTGATTCAAACTTATTTTATTTATTTAATTTTTGAGACGGGGTTTCTCTGTAGCTTTGGAGTCTGGCCTGGAACTCTCTCTGTAGACCAGGCTGGTCTCAAACTCGCAAAGATCCACCTGCTTTTGCCTTCCAAGTGCTGGGATAAAAGGCATTCACCACCACTGCCCAGCCTCAAACTCATTTTAAAAAAATCTGATTACAGGCCGGGTGGTGGTGGCGTACACCTTTAATCCCAGCATTCCGGAGGCAGAGGAAGGCAGATCGCTGTGAGTTCGAGACCAGCCTGGTCTACAAGAGCTAGTCCCAGGACAGCCTCCAAAGCCACAGGGAAACCCTGTCTCGAGCCCTCCCCCGCCCCCCCCCAATAAATCTGAATACATGTTTGGGGCTAGAGTAGATGGCCCAGCAGTTAAGCCCACTTAAGGCCCTGCAAAGATCGTTCAGTGCTTAAGAGCATTTACTGTTCTTACAGAGGACCTGGGTTTGGTTCCTAGCACTTACATGGTGGCTTACAACCTCCTGAATACATGTGGTGTGCATGCCTACACCCGGACATACACACATCTGAAGATTTTTTTAAAGACCACTTGCTGCACTTGCAGAGAGCCCACTTGGTGGCTCACAGAAGATTATGTTCCAGTTCCAATGAATCTGTCACCCTCTTCTGGCCTCTGCAGGAACTAGGCACAGGCACAAGCAGATAAAACTTTCAACACATAAAGATTTTCGTATGTTTTTATTTATTATTGTGTGTGTGTGTGTGTGTGTATACCTGCCACAGTGCACATGTGGAGGTCAGAGGACACCTTGGGGGCATTGGTTCTTTCCTTCCACCACGTGAGTCCGAGGGATGGAACTCAGGCTGTCCTGAGACATGTCAACAGTTCCAAACTCATTTAATATGAACATGCAGGATTGTACAACAATTCTTCAAGGGCTTCCAAAACTTTTAGAGAAGGAAAAATGAAGCTACCTTTAGGCAGTTTTAAGAACTCACCCTGGGCCTGGAGGGACGGCTCAGTGGTTAAGAGCACTGACTGCTCTTCTGGAACCCTGGGATTTGATTCCCAGCACCCATCTGGCTGCTCACAGCTGTCTGTCACCCCAGTTCCAAGGGATCTGACCCCCCTCTTCTTGGCACTGCACTCACATGGTTCACAGACATACACATAAAATAATTTTAAATTACATAGGCAAAATGTTTAATTAAAATTTTATTTTTTTAAAAATTAATACTTAAATCAACTCAAGCAGTCAGGAAAGAGTTAGGTAAACTCAGGAGACAAAATGGAAATTAAAAAGTAAAAAAGAGAATCAAGGTGGTTCCTAAATCAGCAAAAGTCCACCACTAAGTAAATTGCTTTTAAGTACAGAAATCATATCACAGAGGGGGCTTCACAAGAGGAGTGTACAAGGACTGTACAAGAGGAGAGTCACAGAGGCTGTGCCCAGTTAAGACTGCAAGAGGGTTTGCAGTGTGGGTGTCCATGATAGAGGATAAGCTCATACAGGAGGCCCTGGGTTCATTCTCAACACTCTACCCTCCCCCAATACTCTCCCCTCAAAAAAAAAAAAAAAAAAAAAAACAGGATAGAGGATCTATTACAGCAGACTACAACTATCCTATCCTGGTCTTGAGATCCTCTGAATGTGGATGTGTGGCCTGGTATACTCTCAACAGATAACTTTCTGGCATGTTGCAGCTTCCGGGAGCATTTATTCATGGCAAGGGAGTAGTAATGACATGCACAAAATGAACTGTGGCCCTGCCATGGCACTGATTTCTATGCATTGACCCCAGGAATCTGATGACTGACTCTCCAGAAAAAAATTAATTTTTATTACCCTTTCTGATGTCCCCCCTCCTTCCAATCCATCAGCAATTCCAGTTAACTCTTGAAATACATGTCTTTAGTCCATTTTTTTTTCTTTATGGCTATGTAGCTGAGGCTGATTTCAAACTTGAAATTCTCCTGCCTCTGCCTCCAGACTGCTGAGATTATAGACATGGGTCTTTACATACAACTATCTTTTGTATTGCTTTATTGTTTTTGTTTTTTGAGACAAGGTCTCTCTACATAGCCCTGGCTATCCTGGAACTCACAGAGATCTGCCTGCCTCTGACTCCTGAGCATTGGGATTAAAGGTGTGCACCACCACACCTGCCCCAAGTATGTTTTTTTTTTTTTTTTGAGGCAGGGTCTCATGTATCCCAGGCTAAACACAGACTATGTAGCCAAGGATGACCTTGAACTTGTAATCCTTGTGTCTCCATATGTCTCTGAGGTCTTGAGAGTACAGATATAAACCCCACACCTGGTTTTGTGTACTGAAGATCAAACCCTGAGATTTATGCATATTAGACAAGCACACTATCAATGGCCTCATCCTTTTCTTTTGATATGCAATCACCATCCTGGTACATGATATCAACTCCAATGGCCTCCTGACTAGTGCTCTGCTTCTGCCTTTGCCCACATCCAAACGTGACACTCCAGAGTCTTTAGGAAGGCTCCAAACATTATATTGCAAGGTGTTCCATGATCTGATCTTTCTCTTTAGCTAGTGTTTTGTTAGTTTACTCTGTCTTGCTTTTCACATTCTAGCCTTGCAGGTCTCTTCTGAATTGCCAAGCTCTTTCTCTTTAAATTTTTCCTCTGGCTACCCCTTTAGCCTATCATTCCTATACCCACTTTTTTATCTTTTAAGAAAAAGATTGGGGGCTGGAGAGATGGCTCAGAGGTTAAGAGCATTGACTGCTCTTCCAGAGGTCCTGAGTTCAATTCCCAGCAACCACATGGTGGCTCACAACCTTCTATAATGAGATCTGATAACCTCTTCTGGTGTGCAAGCAAACATGCAGACAGAAAAATGCATGATAAATAAATAAAAATAAATAAAGTCTTAAAAAAGAAAAAGATCCCTGAATCTAACCACCTTTGCTTAGTTTCCTTCCTTACCATGACCAGTAACAATTTACAACCAACCCCCCTAAAAGACGATAAACATCCATAACCCACCTTTATCCTAAAATCTACCCACCTCACCTCTCAGGAATGTCGGTGTCATGTTCTTAAAATTACTTCTTGTTATCTGGGGGGCACAGTTTCTTTAGGGGACCCTGAGAAAATCTGGATAATTGCCAAGTCCTAGGAGAGCTAGCTTCTGTCCAGTCTCTGTGCGATGGGAAAGTGTAGGGCTTATCTGAAATCCTGGCTAGTCTAGTCTGTGAGGTTGGACCATCTCAGCTAGCCACTTTGAAGTTGTTCTGGATGTAGAATTTTGAGGAAACCAGAACAGAGGCATTCTGAGAGGCTGGGTCACCTGGGCTACTTGTCTTTATTGGTGTCCGGTCCTTTTCTTTCTGAAACACACAAACTCTTAAAAGTAACACATCTGAATTAAATATGGGATGCTCAGTGTATACAAGTCAGCTAAAGATGTTTTTCTGTTCTATGTTTGAGCAGGTAACAGTCATCTGTCAACTTTTTAAGTCCATTTGGACTGCATAACCAAACACATATAAATCTCTATCCATGCCATATGAAAGGGTGGCATGTAATAATAAGTCATGAAGACTCCATAGCTAACAAGAGTTATCATGTCTCATCCAGTCTCAGAGCTGTTCCCATGTCAAGGGATCAGCTTATACACCATCTGTCTCATAGTTTTTCTTGTTTTTAATTCATGTCTGCAGCCAAGATTTTTCATGAGTTCTTCCCTGGTCACACATGATCTTTATTAATTTTGAAGAAATCCATAGTTTCTGTGGAAACATAAGCATAACCTCTTCCCCACCACAATACATTTCCTGACTTCTATTCT
Organism: Cricetulus griseus; assembly: GCF_003668045.3. NCBI lineage: Eukaryota > Metazoa > Chordata > Mammalia > Rodentia > Cricetidae > Cricetulus > Cricetulus griseus. Next base: position 143,429,125 of record NW_023276807.1, on the reverse strand, counting down.
GAGGTTAAGACATCTTTAAAATATATAGGATGGCTTAATTTAGTAGTTTCCATAATCCAATGTCTCTCAGAAGCTGTTGCTTTTTGCTCACTTGCATTTAAAAAATTCAAAGTCAGGAAAGCACCATACAGGATCCAGACGTCCTGTGTATTTCCCATCCTTACATGGCTTATTCTTTTTACATTACTTTTAAAACTTTATTATTTTAAACTATTTTTCTATGACTGTCTCTACCCATTTTCTTTTCTTTCTTTAGCACCTAAGCACATTTTCAAGCATACTGTACCTGTTCAGAGGTTTTTTGGGGGGGGTTGTTTTGGGGTTTTTTTGTTTTGTTTTGTTTTGTTTTGGCCTGGACCTGACTTTTTTGCATGGCTCTGCTTAGCACGTGGTGCTAGTGGCTGACTCCAGAAGGCTAGGGTTGGTCCAGCAGGCTACTGCACTAGCACCTGTGAGCATCAAGCTGCATTTACCTGCTTCAGCTATGGGAATTTTTTATCTAGTGTGAATATTGCACTAACTATCAGGTGCTTAGCTGCATAGCAGGCTCTCTTAAAGGAGGCATGCCTTTGTATGCTGCAAGCACCGGGACTACATGAGAGGTTGTGGTTTCTAGGAAGCCATGTCCAGGTCTGTGTTCAGAACTTTTTTTCAGCTTTCTCAGGTCCTTTGTGGATTGACATGCCACACATTGGCCACCAAATGTAGTTGGGCTTTCTTGTGGGTTTGCCAGCTCCCAAATAATGACATGGAGACTTCTTATTATGAAAGCTTGGCCTTTAGCTTAGGCTTGTTCCCAATTAGCTCTTATGACCTAAATTACCCTGCTTCTATTAATCTACGTTCTGCCACATGGCTCTTTATCTTTCCTCCATTCTGTACATCTGACTTCCACAGTGTCTCGCTGGCACATAAAGTCAAATACATTATTTTTAAAAAATGCTTTACTATAAATTTATTGCTATTGATGAGCCACACTTGGATTTGGGGTGGGGGTGAGAGGCAGGAGTTCAATCAGGAAAGTACTTGCCGTGTAAACATGAGTATGTGGGTCTGATCCATGGAAACCACAAAAAACAAAAGAACATATGCAAGTTATGGCTTCTGAGAGAGGACACCTTTCTGACCTTACACGTGCACACACAAACACATACACACAAAAAACATAAAGAGAAACCACAGGAGGGATGAAGGCTTGCTTATACAAACTTTACTTTTGAGTTAAAACCCTCATCCGGAGTGTGTGGGTACAGCACCACAGTAGATGACATGCTTAATATATGTGAGGTCCAGGGTTCAACTCTCGGCATCCCAAACAAACAAAAATCCAAATTTCTCTTGAACAAAATGATTTTAAAGTTAAAAAAAATCTAAAAAAAAAATGAAAAAGTGATCTTAACGAGTTAGCATTGTCTTCGTATATACACTTTGCATTGAGAGAATAGGAAATGGTTTATTTTTTATTGGAAGTGGAAACCTTTGGCTTACACCTGCCATTCAGCCCTCTTTGATGATGGTTTGATGGTGACTTGAGTGGGCCGGGCCCTAGTCACTTCTCCATATTTGAGGCCAGATGTGCAATCAAGTCTCTGGCATCTTGCATGGTGGAGGGGATCTCTGAGCCATTCTCAGTCACCTGAGTTCCAAACAAGAACAACTTCCTGTCATTCCCCACTTCAGATAGTGCCAAAGCTTCATGGATATCTGTAATGTGATAGGCATCTTCAAGGTCCTTCACCCATGACAGAAAAAGAATAGGACATGCTGGTTAGTCTGCGATCTTTTTAAATACAAATACTTTCTCCTTATTTTAAATGAATCTGCCATTTTAATACAGAAAACATTGAGACTTTGTTTTTATGACCCCAGTGTTGATATGAATAGCATTTTTATCAGAATTAGCCAGTTTCTGACTTATCAAAAAAAGTGTTTTCTGCCCCCTGCCAAAAGATCTTAATTTTTCTTTCTTTCTTTTGAGACAGGGTTTTGGGGTACCCTGGGCTATCCTGGAACTCACTATGTAGACCAGGCTGGTCTCAGACCCAAAGATCTCTTGCCTCTGCCTCCCAAATGCTGGGATTCAGTCAGACTGAATTTTCTAAATGATGCCATCAATCTGTTTATTTTTCTAAGATAACTTTAATATGATTAATTGCTAAGAATTTATGTCACTAAGAGAAACTTGATTCATCATTTTATCTGGTTGTTCAATTGATTTTTCTTGTTTATTTTATGTTTTTTGTGAAGGGGTCTCTCTGTGTAACAGTCCTAGCTGTCCTGGCACTTTCATTGTAGGCCAGGCTGGCCTTAAGCTCACAGAGATCCACCTGCCTCTTGAGAACTGGGATTAAAGGTGTGCACCACGTGTTTTTAATGTACTACTTTTATTCTTTGAAAATTTTATACATACATACAATGTATTTTGATCATATTCCCTCCTTACTCTTCCCCCAATTCCTCTACATCCATCCTCAGCTCTATGCCACCCCCCACCTCAATTATATGTTGCTTTTTCTTTTTATAACTCACTGAATCCAATTTGTGTTGCCTGTATACTCATGGGTATAAATGAAGCCATCCACTGGAGGATGGTCGACCTACATAGGCCATATCTTTAAAGAAAAGTGACTTTCCATAGCCCAGAAGTCATCAATTGTCCATGGCTCAAGAACCCTTATCCACTCCATGTTGAAATGTTGGCTGCTTGATCTGGTGCACATCTTGTGCAAGCCACCACAGCTGCCATGAGTACATGGGTACAGCTTCCTCTCATGTCCAGAAGACACTGTTAAGTTTGGTCCTCTCTGGTCTTTGGCTCTTAGTCATTCCTCCTCCTTGTCTGTTTTGTTCCCTGAGCCTTAGTGGGAGGAATTCATTGACTTTCTTAAAGAGTCATACATACCATGAAACTTAGGCTGGTCTTGAACTTTCGATCCTTCTGCTTCAGCCAAGCAAGTGCTAGGATTATAGGCGTATACTATCTTGCCCTACTTATCAATTACTATTGTCCATATCATATTTTACAGATTTTCACATTTATCACTTTGAGTTCTTTGTTGCTATCATTATTTATTCTGATTAAAAATTTATATCAAACTTGTGGGGTATATGGAGGTCCAGTCGTGTCATCTTAGCTCCATAGCCTTAGAAGTCTGTGAGACTTCGCCTGTTAGGCTATGCACGGTAACTAGGTGATGGTAATCACAATATGTTTCCTATTTGAAACCTGAATTCATTTAGTCATAGAGCCCTTAGTGACTTCTGTAATAATGGATACAGTAGTATATGGATGTTGTCTCAGGTTAATAAATCTACTGAAGAAATTGTAAAGGAAGATGTAGGGAAGAGACCGTATGGGTAGGAATCGAGGTTATAACCAAAGGATAAAGCTAATAAGATAACTTGTTTTTTTTTTTTGTACAGGTTCTCCCTATCTAGCCCAGGTTGGCCTTGAACTTGCAATCCTTCTGCCTCTGTGACCCTGCTGAGATTACAGGCATGCGCCTCCATGCCCAACTAAGATAACTTTTGAAAACCCCAGTGTAGCATATTGACCTAGTGATTCATCTAAAAGCATAGACTAAATACTTTGGCAAAAGAATATAAACAAATATGCATTAAATCAGGATAACTAAGCCTTATATACCCAAAGGATGCTCAATCATTCCACCAGGACCCTTGCTCAACTATGTCCATAGCAGCATTATTCGTAATAACCAGAACCTGGAAACAACCTAGATGCACCTCAACCGAAGAATGGACAAAGACAATGTGGCACATTTATACAATGGACTATTACTCAGCTGTTAAAGACATCAGGAAATTTGAAGGCAAATGAATAGAACTATAAAAAATCATCCTGAGTGAGGTAATCCAGACACAGAAAGACAAACATGGTATGCACTCACTCATAAGTGGGTATTGACTGTAAAGGATAACCAGGCTACAATCCACAGCTCTAGAGAGAGTAGGTAACAGGGATGGTTAAAGAGGGGTGGGCACACATGGATTTCCCTATGAGGGGGAAATAGAAGAGATCCCCTGGGTGGATGGAAGGGTGGCAGTGGCGACGGGAACATGAGGAATTGGGTTGGAAGGATAGATGGAGGGCGAGTAATGAAAGAGACATCTTGATGGGGGGGGCATTTCGGGTCAAGTGGAGGCCTGGTACAAGAGAAACTCCCAGGGATGACACTAGCTAAGACTCCTAGCAATGGTAGATGAGTAACCTGAACTGTAATCAGACTGGTAACTACCCCAATTATCAGAGAGCCTTCATCCAGTGACTGATGAAAATGGATGCAGAGATCCACAGCCAAGCACTGGGCAGAGCTCTGGGAATCCTTGAAAAGAGGGAGGAAGGATTATAGGGGCCAAGAATGGGGGTGAGGTTGGAGTTGGAGTGGGTGGTGGGGTGGGAAGGTGAGGTGTGGTTTTTCAAGGTCATCATGGGGGCCCCACAGAGACAACTGATCTGGCCTCATAGCAGGTCACAGACTCTGGACCAATGGCTAGGGAACCTGCATGGGACTGACCTAGGCCCTCTACTTATGTGTGACAGTTGTGTAGCTTGATCTACTTGTGGGATTCCTAGTGGTGGAAGCAGGGCCTTCCCCTAATCCTTTGGCTGGCTTCCAGGAGCCTATTACTCATATCTGGTTACCTTGCCCAGCTTTAGTACAAGGGGAAGAGCCTAGTCCTACATTAACTTGATATGCCACGCTTTGTTGACATCCATGCGAAGCCTGCCCCTTTCTGAATATAAACGGAGTGGATTGGAAAATGGAGTGGGTGGGGGAGGGAATGGGAGGAGAGCAGGGAACGGAAACTTTGGTTGGGGTGTAAAATAAATGAATAAACTTAATTTTGAAAAAAAAAAAGAATAGCTAAAAGCTGGGTGATGGTGGCACACACCTTTAGTCCCAGCACTCAGGAGGCAGAGGCAGGCGGCTCTCTGTGAGTTCAAGACCAGCCTGGTCTACAAGAACTAGTTCCAGGACAGCCTCCAAAGCCACAGAGAAACCCTGTCTTGAAAAACAAAACAAAACAAACAAAACAAAACAAAAAAGAATAGCTAAGCCTTTTATCATTAAGGCAAAGCAAAAGTTTTCAGTTTACCTGGGCATAGTGGCATACTGAACACTCAGGAGGCAGACACAGGCAGATCTCTACGAGTTCAAGACCAGCCTGGTCTATAGTGAGTTCCAGTACAGTCAGAACTATACTGAAAGGACTATGTAGAACTATGTCTCAAAAAAGGGGAGGGGAGTTTCCAACATAAAAATAGAAATCATAAGGAAAGCAAAACGGCAATCACTGAGATCCTGGAGAAGATGTTAATGACGTATATAACCAACAAAGGGAATTTTCCAAATGATAATAAGTACCAGTATACCTCAAACAAGGACAGGTAGAGGCCTCGGGCACTTCTTTGTGGTAAACTGTATGCTTTGTACAAAAGACCCTGGGTCTGATACCCAGAACGGAGAATCAGAGTTGGGAAAATAAGAGGAAATAAGACACCCACAGATGTAGGGTTCAGTCAGCACTAAACACCTTCAAAATAAATAAGGATAATAAAAATCAACTATAGCCTCACCACGTTGGCAAATGGACGGTTGCAACAATAGCAAGTCCTGGGGAGGGGGTGGAGCTTCAAAAACTGTTGTCTCCTGGTGGAAGAATAAACTAGTGCAACTTTGGAAAGCAATTTAGGAATATCTAATAAAACTATTTGCAAATCCAAAAATCTAGCACTTCTAGGTATGCACACTTGGATCCACATGTACAAGGGCACACACATTTGAAAACTCATGGCAACACTAACAGTAAACAATTGGGAATAATGAAAATGTCCAGGAACAAGAGAATGGCCAGATCCCAGTCCTTCAGAATGGCACACAGTTCAAATGTGTGTACAGGAGCTTCTAAATCTTTGCAGTTCCCTCACCCTCTGCTGGGGATTGAACCTGGGACCTCTCACATGCTAAGCACAGCCACTACCATTGAGCCACATCTCTCAGGTCCTCAGTTTCTGTAGTTTTAAGATACTTCACTTTAAAACAAAAAATAGGGACTGGAGAGATGGCTCAGCAGTTAAGAGCACTGACCATATTGTTCCAGAGGTCCTGAGTTCAATTCCCAGCAACCATATCCAGTCACCTATAATGTGTTCTGGTGCCCTCTTCTAGCATGCAGTTCAGGCATACATGCAGGCAGAACACTGTATACATAATAAAAAAAAACTTAAAAAGAGTAAAGAAAAACAAATCATTAACCTTTCTTTTTAAAATGTCAACACAGTGCCAAAATGTGCTGGGCCAACCACTATCCTGGATGTCAACCTAGGTTCAATTGTAATTATTTAGTTTGCTTCTGTGAAATCACACCCACAGAAGCCATAAGGGAAAGGCAGGCATTGAGCTTGGTTGGCAAACCCAGTAATTGAGAGAATTAGTTTTACAGTGTTTAAAAACCTAAAGGTGTGTGTGTGTGTGTGTGTGTGTGTGTGTGTGTGTGTGTGTGTGTGTGTGTGTGTTCATAGTCATCATCATCATAATAGTACACATAACAAAATTTACCATTCCCATGTACAGTTGATAGAATTAAATACATTCACAGTGTTTTAAACCATCACTATCAACAGTCACCCAAACTCTTCATCTTGCTAGACTGAAGTTCTGTTTGTGCTAAGCTGTCTCCACTTTCCTCCCTCCTGTAACCCTGGACAGCCACAGTTGCACTTGGACCTCTGCAGATTTGACGACTCTGGATAGAAGCTCAATATGCAGAATCATACAGCATCTGTCCTTCTGTGGCTAGCTTATTCATTTGGGATAGTATCTGTATGGTTCATCCATGTGGTTGCATACGGTAGAACTTCCCTCTGAAAGCTAAAATAACAATCTATATGGACACAACACATTTTCTTATGCACTCACCAGCGGGCAGACAGGTGATAACTTCTAACCTGTGGCCACTGCTGCCATAATAACTGTATTAAAACAGAAAGGCTCCACGATTTCATTATTGGGGCATTATACAAAAAAAGTAGAATTGCTACATCATACAGGAATTCTGTTTTTGGGTTTTTTTTTCTTAGTAGCTTAAACTTCCAAGGACAGTGGACAAAGTTTACAGTTTCTCCATGGACGTTTATTGCTTTAAATGCAAGCACCAAATAAATTCAGTCAAATGTAACTGATCTAAAGCAAAACTCTTTTTTTATATATAGAAGCCACTCAAATATGGTGTTGAATTAAATCAGCAATCCATATTGGTTTATCAAAATAAGCTCAACACACATGGTTCAATTCTATTTCTCCACGAGGCAACAGACTAGGCAATCCAAGTACTTAAAGGACACAAGATAATTGTACTTCTATTGAAAGAGTGTATAACCTAGGAGAAGTAATAAGTTGAACAGACAGTATATTGTTGACTATCTACCTATTAAAATCAGACTGTGCTAATAATGAGACTATTGCATGTAGCTTACATTAACAGTTTTGGCGGGAGCAATCCTGAAAGCTTGGTAAGATGCTCTACAAAGCCAGATCTGCACAGGATTTTACCTGTTTGTTGGCAAACACGACCAGAGGGAGCTCTGGGTTTGGTTCAATTAGCTGATGAAGGCATTTCTTGGCTTCAGGTAACCGTTTGTGGTCAGCCGAATCCACCACAAAGATCAGTAGCCATCCCTTGGGCAGGTACGTATCCCAGTAGGAGCGGAATGGCTCACTGCCACCAACTGCAGAGAATGGGAGAGGAAGAAATCACACATCAGTTAATTCATTAATTCAAATCATGGGCATGTCCACCAAGGGGGACTATAGGACACACTGGCCAGGTGCTCTGATGAATGCCACCGACTGAGTGACCAGAGCAATGTCATTGAGGAAATAGTTGGTCAGTGGGAATAACTGCAGAAAGGGGACTCCCCAGCCCCCATCCCGAGCATCTGATTAAACTACACATCATCCTAAGAATCCCATCCAGTGTCACTTCTCTCAAGATTACAATGTCAATAGAGAATACTGCTTCTGGTTTAAGATGGATGCTAGTGAGAAACAGAACTTACTCTCCAGGAACTCTATCTGCCTGTTTTCAGTGTAGATGCAAACTTCGTGAAAACCTTGGGTAGGTTCCAAGCTGTGCTGCACTCTGTTGGAAGCCATTGAGTGGAGGACACTGGTCTTTCCTGCTCCATCCAAGCCCAGTACTAGGATCTGCTTGCCTTTCTCCTGTGAAATAAAAAATAAGTCAGTAAACACATGCTATTGGGGCTATGTGTGGCTGGCTCCTGACAGTGTACATGACTATTAGGACCTACTCATAACCGTGGAATTGCTAACCAGGTCGAAACCCAAACTATCTCCACTTCTGGAATGTCACTCCCATATCCTTTTTCTATAGTCCAATTTCTTGTTAGTCTATCAAATAACAAATATATGTACATACATACATACATACATACACACACCCCCCACACACACACACTCGCATGCATGCAAACACATTAGAATTTGTGTGTTGTGCAGTGTCACAGATCTATGAATACCAGGATAATTTCTAGATATTTTTCTTTCTTTTTCACATTGTGTGTGTGTGTGTGTGTGTGTGTGTGTGTGTGTGTGTGTGTGTGTACATGCATAAGGAGGTCAGAGGTCAACTCTCAGTAGCTGGTTTTCTCCTGCCATGTCAGTGCTGGGGATCAAATTCAGGTTATCAGGCCCTAAAGCAACCTCTGTACCATCCCAGGGCCCAATTTCTCATCTTGAATTATCATCTATTGGCAAGTACACTAGAGTAGTTTGTCTTCACCCAACATGGAAGCATTTAAGGTATCATTGTTTGTCTTGTATAGCAGTTGTATAATGTGGCTATAAAATATTAGGACAAGGTTCCTCTCTTGCGTTTTGTTTTGTTTGTTTGTTGTTGTTTCTGAGATAGGATTTTCTTTGTATAACAGCTCTGGCTATCCTGGAACTCACTTTGTTGAACAGGCTGGCCTCGAACTCACAGAGCTCTGACTACCTTTACCTCCTGAGTGCTGAGATTAAAGGTGTGGACCACTGCTACTCAGTTCTCTCTTACATTTTTGATGCAAGTATCATGATTAAGCAGGAAGGCTAAGGCTATAGAAATTGTCAAACCTGTCTCAATAACAAAAGAGTGTTTGTTATGAAGTCCAGCCTTCTTCTCACATTCCAGTCTTAGAGATTTTTTTTTTTTTTTATCACAAATGATCAGAAAGGAGCTCAGGCCTTTAATTCCAGCATTCAGGAGACAGAGGTAGAACTCTGCAAGTTTGAGGCTAGCCTGGTCTACATAGTGAGTTCCAGGGCAGCCAGAGCTACATAGTGAGACCCTGTCTGGAAAAATAAACAAACAAAAATGATCAGAAAGGAAGGTCAGCATGAATACAGAAATAGTTCTGGGTGCTCAGAGATGTGGTTTTAATCGAACAACGATTATCAAATAACAAAACAAAAACCCAAATAATAAAACAGTAGCATTTATCACGAATGACATTGCTTCTAAAGTAACAGCATTTACTTTGTTCTACTTATTCTGTTTGAACACTAAAAAGTATTTTTGATTAATTGATCCCAGCTCTGAGGATCAAACTCAAGACCTTGGACAAGCTAGCACGGCAAGTTTTCCAATCCCAGCCAGAAAATGATCTTGTTTGATTTGAGCCAGGGTCTCACTATACAGCCCTGGCTGTCCTGGAACTCACTGTGGAAATCAGGCTGGCCTTGAACAGATCTACCTGCCTTTGCCTCTGAGGATTAAAGATGTGAACCACCACACCTGGCTCAAAAGGCAATCTGAAACAGTATTAGAATCGCTAACTAATGTATAAAGTCATGTATAAAGCATGACTTATGAAGGCCGAAGATTTTTTTTTTTTTGAGACAGGGTTTTTCTGTATAACAGCCCTGGCTGTCCTGGAACACACACTGTAGACCAGGCTGGCCTCGAACTCACAGAGATCCACCTGCCTCTGCTTCCTGAGTGCTGGAATTAAGGCTTGCACCACTGCTACCCGGCTAAGGCCTCAGAATTCTAAGTGTTATGGTATCATTCTGAGAATATACTACAGTATGGAATAGAACATTGAAAGTTTTTTAAACTGCACACTTTAAAACAACAGAGGCACCAAGAAATGGCTGCAGGGTGTGGACTGTGTCCCCTACAATTCCTACTTCGAGTCCTACACAGGCCACCCTAACACACTCCATTAATTCTAAGACTACCCTACTGCTGAAATTAGGGTATTTTATACTGGTTGGTCATATTTTGACTGGCAGTCTTGCATCCACAGTCTTAGAAAATAATGGTGTTCCCCTACTCCTATCCACACTATTGCCCACAGGCCTACCTTCCCTAGAAATTCCACAAGCACTCATGGTTGACATTTTCCTTATACTTTTAGTATACGATATAGGTTTGGGGTGAGATAATGTAGCTCAATGGTAGAGTTTATTGCTGAAACTCTGGGTTATAATGCCAGCTCTAAAAGTCACGCCAAACAAAACCCCAAGATCCTTCACGTTTATCTAGTCCTGTTCCACAGCTACCAGAAACTATATAGTTTATCGAACTTGGGGAAATCGCAGGGGCCCGCATTCCCAGAGTGCAACTCAGAAGCCTTGTCCCGGGAAAACCACTCTGCTAGGTAAATACTCAAATCTAATTCTGACCATCACTGCTCTTTGTCAATAATTATTTCTTCCATCATCCGTGGGTCTGTGGAGTCTGTTTTCCCCAAGTCTCCGTGAATAATTCCAACTGTTCAGAACTAGAAAGCAGCTCTGAGCCAAGGAACCTACCCAGGAACCGGGAACACTAAGCGACAGTCGTTTCTGACCAAAACAATGCCTGGGGTTCTGAGAATAGTTAAGTCTGCAACCCATCCTCCCCGTCTACCGTAGATGTTCTGCAAGTCATTCAAAACCACAGCGCCCAGAGAAAAGAATCAGGAGCTCCCAAACACATTGTGTATTTCTCGTGCGTGTAACCAGGAACCCTATCTCTTCCAATGAAGATCTTTACTGCAAGTGCGAGGAAGAGGGTTCGGTACTTTTTTCAGCATTGTTTATGAGGTCCGCACACTGGTACAAAATGTGGAGACCAATGCGTTAAGCTAGGACCCATTGAGATTCCTAGACAACAAGGGATAGGACCTGGGGATGCGGGAAGGGCTGAAATTGGGGCTCGAGGATGCGTTCGAACCTTGGCACATCCCCCCTCCCCCATAGACGGAAGTCCTTGGACAAGACCCGGTTCTCTGCGTACTTCAGGGGCGACGTAACAGAGCCGGCGGGGCTGGATGCCCACAATGGCCTCGGAGGCGAGGGTCCCGGTCCCAGGTCTCTTACCGGCGGCGGCAGCAGTGGCGGGGACAGGATCGAGGTGCTACTGCTCTGTTTGACCTGTTCCTCCTCACTGACTTCCTTCCCTTTCCCATTCTCCTTGTTTTTCATGTCCACATTTTTCTTTTTTTCTTCCTTCGCTTTCCCATTTCCCTGGGGTTTCAAGTCCAAACTCTTCCTTTTCTCCTCTTCCTTCCCTTTCCCTTTCACTTTGTTTTTCAGCTCCAAACTCTTCCTTTTCTCCTCTTCCTTCCCTTTCACTTTCATTTTCTCTTTGAGTTTCAGGTCCACACTCTTCCTTTTCTCCTCTTCCTTCCCTTTCACTTTGAGTTTCAGGTCCAGACTCTTCCTTTTCTCCTCTTCCTTCCCTTTCCCGTTGTCGTTTTTCTGCCCTACATCCTTCCTTTTCTCCTCTTCTGTCCCTGACTCTTTCCCGTTGTCGCTTTTCTGCTCGACATCCTTCCTTTTCTCCTCTTCCTTCCCTGACTCTTTCTCGTTGTCGCCTTTCTGCTCGACATCCTTCCTTTTCTCCTCTTCCTTCACTGACTCTTTCTTCTTGTTTTTCACCTCTACAGTCTTCTCGTCTTCCTTCCCTTTCTCTTTCCCCTTGATTTTAATTTCCACGTCTTTTCTCTTCTCCTTCTCTGACTTTACTGTTTCCCTACTGCTTGAAGAAGAAGAAAACTTTTCCTTCTCCTTCTTCACCTTCGCCTTCTCCATTCCCACGCCGCTGTTACCTTCTCTCCCCTCCGCGCGCCCGCGCGCCGGAGTCGCGCAGGAGTCGCGGGCCGTCCTGGATCCTGGCAGGCGTGGCCCTGCTGTGGGACTCAAGGTGGAGACGTAGGTCCAGAAGGCGTAGGCCACACCCGTGGTCACAGGGTCGCAGGCCGCGCCAGTGAGTACAGCTAGCGGTCTGGCATTTTGCTTTAGCTCATCTGCCTAGAGCTGGCAGCTGATTAGTCGACTTTGAGGCTGATGGAGTGACCGACCGGTCGACGAGGTAAAGGCGAGGGTGCTAGAGTGTGGATCAAGCCCAGTCTAGGGGAACCCGGTGATCCTCGGCAGAGAACTGGGAGAAACCGGGGAGATGGACTGCTTTTGTTGGAGGTACATAGGCACCCCTTGCTCCAGAAGGCACAAAGGCACGATTTGGCAGGGTTGGAGAAATGCCTAAGAGTTTCAGCTTCAACCCCCGATTTGCTCTACTAGTCTGTGTGCCCCTAACTTAGGAATGTCCAGGGTGTCAGAAGCCCTAGAGACTCCCCTACCTTTTCCCAGCTTACAACCTCCTACCCCAGAACGCAGGCTACATATCTCCTGCCCCCATCACATGTGAATTCCACTGGAAGGAACAAAAGGCTGCTTATATCAGGACTGTCAGCCAAGCACCGACATTTCCGGTGCCGACAGTTAGCCAGGACAGATTATCATGGTCAAAATGAGGCAGTCTTAATCAGTGTGTAGTTCAACTAAAGCACCCTAAGTGAGCTGGCATGTTTCTTTAGCTGAGGAACTCATGGTTCTTATTTTCTAGCTAGACTTGGGCTATTTCACAATTTGCCAAGGTTGGTTTCTAGGGATGGGGTGTAAGTGGTGATGGAGTGCTTTCTGAATAAAGGCCCTGGGTTCCTGCTCAGTAAAAAAGACAACATGTAACACAAGGACATGGTACGGGTGCCTTGTCTGTATCCTAGCATCCTAGCGCTGAGGACGCTGGGGGAGGACTGCTTGAGTTTAAGTCAGACTGAAGCTACCCAGTGAGTTTTAATGCCAGGCTAGCATGTTGAGACCTTGCTCTTCCCCACCACATGGAAAAAGTTCCAGAAGGTTTGAGTGACGGAGCAGTTGGTTAGCTATCTTCAGTTGTCTTGAAAATAGGCTAGAGGCTGGAGAGATGGCTCAATAGTTAAGAACACTAGCTGCTTTTCCAGAGAATCTGGGTTCTATTTCTAGCACCCACATGGCAGATCACAACTGTCTGTAACTCCAATTGTAGGGGATCTGACAACCTCAGACATACATGCAGGCAAAACACTAATGCACTTTAAAATAAGAATAAATAAATCATTTTTTCAAAATGTTAAAAAAAATGCTAAAAAAAGAAAATGCTAGGCTCAACACTTCATAAAGAAGGTTTGCTTCTGTTCATTGATGCACATACCAATAGGATGGATTTTTAAAAAAGATTTATGGTTTTATGTTTATGGGTATTTTTCTTGCATGTTGTGTATGTATATCACGTGTGTAGTGCCAGAGGGGGCCAAAGGGGATGTCAGATCCTGACAGTTATTAGCCACCCTGTAGGTAGGTGCTGGACTCAGGGTCTCTGGGACAGCAGCTGTTGCTAATTTAACTGTTGAGCCATCTCTCCAGCCTCTGAACTGCCATTTATAAAAGAGTTCTCTCAATCCCACTAGATTTGTAGTTTTCCTGGGAGGGTCAGGAGGTAATTTTAGATATTCAGCTTAAAAGAAAATTCTTAGGTATATCAATAAGGAAATCCTCCATAAAATGTCAATACTTGAAACATCTTTATTCACATTTATTCACTACTAGAACTTATTTTAAAATGTAACCCAGTGAGTGGCTGTTTTCCATATTGTCCCCCCCCCCCCCCCCGACAGGGTTTCTCTGTGTAACAGTCCTGGCTGTCCTGGAACTCCCTTTGTAGACCAGGCTGGACTCAAGCTCACTGAGATTCACCTGCCTCTGCCTCCCAAGTGCTGGGAGGCACCACCACTGCCCGGCTCCATATTGGTTTTTATAAATGTACACACACTCCCCAGTATGTACTGGTTAGAGACTTACCCAATAGTTACTAGAATGTTAATACAGATGAAGTTTAGACGGAAATAACTTATTTGAAATAATAGTGACAAGTAAGAGTACTACATATGTATTTCACCATGGTGTCTTGGATCAAAATTCTCAAAAGTTCAGTAAATCTCATGAAGATTCTGTGTGTAAACTTGAGAAATTACCTTTAACCACAGGAGATGTAATGGAATCTTAAACAACAATCATTCCTGTAATGGGATATTCAGTCTCACCGAGACTGTTCTCTGGAGAGCTGTGTAAAGACAGCAGCCCCCATTTGTAATCCCATAGAGTAGGAAAGCCTTGTAAAGACTCACTGAAGAAGTTTCAATAGGTAATGCTCAAACACAGCAGCACTTTTATTAACAAGGACAGAGTAATCTGATCATGAGGAAATAGATGTGTGAAATAAATGATAGCTCGGGTGGCATAAACGAATACTAAACATGGGGAGACACCCCAGGTGTGTCTCACAACTGTTTGAGTAAGAAAGTGGCCTGCTAGCAATGAAAGACAAGAGCAACATTTATACCACAAAGTGACTGCAAACCACATTACTTTGAAAAATGTAATGGAAGGTCATGTCCCATAACCAGAAAGGGGCACCATCTGAGTGCTAACTGGGCCAAATGCTCTTGTGAATTTCAATACCGCCTGGTACTGTTCCCTCTTAAAATAAAGAAGTCAGAGTTTATGTTCTTGATAATGGCCATTAAGTGTTCTGATTAAGAAGCCCAAACCCATTTGCCCTCAGAACACTGGGTCTAAGCATCAACTACTTGTAACATTGATCTATTTTCTTGAGGTCTTCAGTGGAACTAAATCAGCATGTTAACATAATCTGAGAATGAAAGTGACAGGGGTACAAAGGAGTCAAGGTGTCCACACACAAACACGTGAACAAGTCCCAATTCCAGCATCACAGGACAGAGAATTATGGTGAAAGTTGTTTTAGACACCGAATCTTTCATTTAAATGAGCCACTCATTACTAAGATCCCTTTTCATCACATGATAGTTCTAAACAAATACGTGGAATGCTCAGAAGGTGCCACCTTTAGCCTCGTAAGACATAATTTAAGGTGAGACTTGAATAGGAACACATATCTTCACTAGTTGAAACAGGAGAAACACTTTCCATTTAAATCCTGGTAAACCTTAGATAACGTGCCTTAATGCTCAGTCATCTTCAGTCTTCGTAAAGCTATTTGGTACAAGTAGGCCAAATCTGATTAGGCAGTTTGAGGAGGATGTTTTCCCATTTGAAGTATAAGGAATCATTTCTGGACTATGGGGATGGAGGAGGGAGCTCTGTGCTTCTTGCTGTGTTACCTTTATTATGTTCCCAATGTCACTGACACTGGATAACAATAGCCTGCAACAAGTACACTGTCTTCACCAGCCACTTTTGCCTCCTTTCTTCTTCTTCTGTTGCTGTTTCTTTTTTGTTGCTGGGGCCCCTGCAGGTTTCTGGTGTCTTGGGGGCACAATGTTACTTGTAGAGGAAGATATCGTTGCTGCACTGCCAGGTCTTGGGGAGGTGGGTGGGCTGCTCATAGTTTTACTGGCGTCCCTGAAATCATCAAACCCAAAAGGTGTTTAGTCATTTAGAAGTACAGGAAAAGGTTTAAGCTTGCATGGATTTCACTTTCCACACCCAATAATTTCCCATGTACTTTAAGGATGGATAAACCATATCTTTGTCCGCTCCTTTTGAATATTTTTAACCATCTTATAACTAAAGAAAATGTAATATATGCTACATGCCAAATTTATTAAGCTTAGAAAATCATCTTTCAATGATATAATTCTAAGTAGAAATAATTCACATTTTGCCTGGAGAGATGGCTCAGTGGTTAAGAGTACAGGCTGCTCTTCCAGAGGTCATGAGTTCGATTCCCAGCAACCACATGGTGGCTCACAACCATCTACAATGAGATCTGGTGCCCTCTTCTGGTTTACAGACATATATGCAGACAGAATAGTGTATACCATAATATATAAATCTTTGAAAAAAAAAAAAAGAATTCACATTTTAAATTCTTCTTTCTAGGTATTACCTATCCACCACACAGTTAAATGATTCATTATCTTTAGTTTCAGAACTAAGTGTAATTACAGGCTGTTTTGTGGGTTTTAGTACTCAGGGTTGGCCCCAGGGCCTTAGACATGCTAGGCAAGGGATCCATTATTGGGATCATTCTCACAGCTCCTAGAATATTTAGTTTTTAATAATACAATCACATAGTTTCAGTATTTGCAATAAAATCAAACAGCATATTTTCTTCCTTTCACATACCACAAATACTTATCAAGGCTGTAGGACTGTATGTCTCATATCAAATATAAACAAAGTCTCCCTAATACTTGAGTCAACCTCCAAGATGAACTACATTCTGAGGGACCCGTCTCTGTAGCCACAACTTACAGTTCGGAGGAGGCTCCTGCAGTTGCTCCCTGTGTCCCTTTTCCAATCTGGTCCTTCTTTTTACCCTTCTTTCTTCCTCTGTAGTAAGAACGTTCTCGCATAGGTAGCCATCTTTCTGGATCTGGGGTAACTTTTGGGTCATAATTCTTAGGCAGTTTTCCTGGAAATGATTGGTAAATGAGAAATACACCTAGAATAGTTTCAAACTTGTTTTGTTTAAAGAATGTGTTCATGACTTGGAATAAATAACACAACTAAAATCTGTCTGAGAAAGCCTTTTTGTCTGTCTTGTTTTTGATTTTACTATGTTGTCCTGGCTGGCCTTGGACTCAAAAAGACCTGCCTCTCTAGTGGTAGAATTAAAGGCTTAAGCCACCACGGAAAACATTTTCCAGATACAACTTTACAAAAATTTGCAATTTTTATCTAATAAAATGATACATTTTAAAGAAAAAATGAGGCACTAATATAGGAAAATCACAAATTAAGAGGACAGTGTGGGCTACTAAAGTCATGTCTATATACTAGGTAAGAGTAAGCTGATAGCTAAATATTGGGACAAAAAATGAAGAATAAATGCGACGTCTGAAGAAAATGCACTAATGTAAACATTAGTTTGTATAATTTCTGTAAACTCCACTAAAATAGCAATAATACACATTTAGAACTTGAAAAATATATGGACCTTTGTTATTTCTTTTAACTAGGGTTTGAAAATCTATCTCAACCAACGATAACAGAAATCTGAGTATTTTTTTCCTTAAAGTCTTACCTTTCTTTTTTTTCTTCTTCTTTTTCAAATCTCCCTGTCTAAAAAGAAAACAAGAATTATTATTATTGTTGTGATAAAACATAGTTTATTACATATGCACAAAAGAGCAAGCTGGGTGTGTTGACATAAATGTATGTAAGACTTGGTACAAGGTCATAAACTCAACAAACCAGTTGGTTGGAATATTAATTCAAGTTCAGTCACATTGCAAACTTTTCTCTTAAGAAAAAAAATCACTTATTATTATGTGTGTGAGTCTGTGTGAATGATATGTGTGGGTTCTCAAGCCAAGGCACATGTTTAGAGGTAAGAAAACTTTGTAGAATTGGTTCTCTCCTTCCACCTTTGTGTGGCTTCTGGAGGGAATTTCCAAAGCTTAAATTTGAATCAGTTAAAATGATGGAATCTGAAACTGTAGCATTTGAGGCTTCTTTTAGATTTTTTAAAAAAAATATGAAAATAAGGGCTGGAGAGATGGCTCAGTGGTTAAGAGCACTGGCTGCTCTCCTAGAGGACCCGGGTTCAATTCCCAGCACCCACATGGCACCTCACACAACTGTCTATAGCTCCATCTCTAGGGGAATCTGATACCCTCACACATACATACATGCAGGCAATACACCACTGAACATACAAAAATAAAACAAAACAAAATCAAACAAACAAAAAAAAAAAACAAAGGATGAAAAATTAGAAAAGAAACATTTGGTATTCCATGGTCTGTTTATTCTGAACCAAAACAAAAATATTATACATTAAAAAACATTTATTGCTGGACACAGTGACACCTATCTTTAATCCCAGCACAGATGGATCTCTGTGAGGTCAAAGCCAGTGTGGTCTATATAGTGAGTTCCAGGTCAGTCAACACAGTGAGACACCCCCCCCCCAATATGTATATGTATATGGGTGTGCCACACGCCTGTCAGTGCCTTTGGAATCCACAAAGGAGTGCCAGATCCCACAGAGCTTGAGTTAAAAGTGGTTGTGAGCTGCTCAACATGGTTGCTGGGAACCGAACTCAGGTGTCCTGGAAGAGTACACAGCACAATTAACTGCTGAGTCATCTCAGTAGCCCTTAGTTCCATATTTTGTGTAAAAAGAATGAAATTAAAGGCTGGCTGTAGTGGCTAATGTCTTCAATCTTAGCATTTGGATGCCCCCCCCCCTTTTTTTTTGGTTTTTTGAGACAAGGTTTCTCTGTATTGCTTTGGAGGTTGTCCTGGAATTCGCTCTGTAGACCAGGCTGGTCTCAAACTCACAGAGATCCACCTGCTTCTGCCTCCCAAGTGCTGGGATTAAAGGTGTGCACCACCAAGGGCCCATCGCATTTGGATGCTTTTGAGGTAGCTGGATTGCTAAAAAATTGAAGCCACTGTAGTCTACAGAATGAGATGCTGCCTCAAGAAAAAAAGTTATGCAAACTTTTTGTGTATGTGCAAACTGGGAGAAAAGATCTGGAAGGACATTGATACTATCAGAGGTTAGTTCTGATATGACAGGATAGGTGAAAATGAGTAAAAGGTAGAAACAGCAAGAGAAGAAGAAACAAGACAATTTCATTCACATGGGTTTTTTATCAAGAGGTATTTTGGGCCAGGGAGATGGCTCAGTTGGTAAACTGTTTACTACAAACATGAAATCTGAGGGTCCTTAAAACCCACATAGAAGGCTTGGGTCAGTGGCAAGCTCCTCTGTACCTCTGCAAGCTGGGGACATGGAGGCAAGAGGATCCTCAGGGCTAGTCAGCCAACCAAGCTATGGTGAATAGGTGAACTGAATAGGTAAGCTCCAGTGGGAGACCCAGTCTCAGACAATGTGGAAAGTGGTTGATATCAACCTCTGGCTTCTGTACACACATGAAAGGTGTACCCAAATACATGCACAGAAGACAAGTTTTTATTCCTAATGAAATTTCAGGTTTTATCTTCGGACAGGGTCTTATTTAGCTCCAGATGGAAGATCTGGCTGAGGCTAAGGATGACTTGGAAGTTTGGGTTCCACTATTCCAGTTTATATGATGCTAGGGATGGATAGGGGCTCAACCTAGAGCCTCCTGCATGCTAGGAAGGCACTCTACCAAATCAGCAATATCCCAACCCCATCAAACTTTAAATTTTAAATCAGCCTGAGAAAATGTTTTAAAAATATTCTGAATTAGGAAAACATTACCCTTGTTCCTTTGGTTGATTATCTCCAGTGACTTTTCCACCCTTCTTCCGAATATATGTAGCACCAGGAGAATTTTCAAGAGCCTCGACATCCACTTTTAGAGACATGCTATCCGATGAGGGCAAGTGTTTACTAAGACTGGAGTAGGACAGGTGTTCAGGAACACAACAGACACACATTTAAGTCTGTCAACACATCTTTGCTAACAGAAAGATACTGTCTTTTCCTGATGGCCTTTATCAAAAGAATCTTAAATCTTCTATAGAAAAACAAGTTACATCAAATACACAGTATGTATTGTGAAAGGAAAACTAATCACGTATTTCTTAACTCATGTAGCACTGTAGTTCAAGGATTCCTAAGCTTCCAAATGCATAGAGTGTCTCAGTGCAGAGGCTGTGACTAGTAGCTTCTTAGCATCTGATATGCATCTCAGTTCTGGGGACACAGCCTTGTCAGAGTAGATTCAGAAGCCAAAACCAGTTTTTTTTTTTTTTTTTTTTTTTTGAGCTCAGGTTAGTCTTGAACAAACCATATGGCCAAAGATGACCTGATTCTCCTGCTCCTGCCTCCCAAGTGTTTGTCTCTAAATCATCTCACCGGCATTGTTGGTGATGGGCATGTGAACCCTCCCCACTTCATTACTATTTTCAATCATAATGATACATAGTTCAAAATTTTGCTTTCACTAGGCAGAAGCAAGGCTTTGAGTTGAAATTTCTAACAGAAAATCATCTGTTCAGAACACAAGTACTAGCAGAGCTCTGGTGCTCCACGGAGAGCTGTGCAATGGAGGATACGCCTTAGCTTTCTCTGGATCCACAAGCGAGTAAGCAGAAATAAGCTGGGCGAGGGTGTGAATATCTTTTGAATTTTGCCTAAAAGAAGAAATATTCAAGTTAATAAGCAGTTCATAAAATTGACACAAACGTAAACAAAGAGCACACCCCTTCACATGAACAAAGTGTGGCTTCCCACGACTTTTCAGACTTACTTCCACAGCTGTTCTAGGTCACTAACTGCCTCCTTCTTCCGTCCATACTTGAGCTTGAAGTTTGCAGCTTCTCTTATCAATGACAAATGAGCAGGGGATTTGGGCTATAGGTTCAACAAAACAAAATAAAGTCTTAAGTGAAATATCTAGCCAATCAGTAAAATCCTATTTATCAGCCCTTTAAAATGGACCAGCTCCCTAAATTCCTCATCTTAAGTTTTACTAAGTATGTGAAAGAAAAAGTCATCAATTTATGAGACTAGAACCTACTCCATTTCTATTTTGGTCACATACAGAAATAAACAAGCTGGGAATGTGGGTCTGGTAGTGAGTGCACTTGCCTAGGATGTCTAGTATGTGGTCCATCTCTAGCACCAGCAGAAAAAACTCACCCAAACCAAACAATATGCTCCTAAAATCAAATCATAAAAGACATGGCACATTCTCAAACAGTAATTCAACACAGTACATTCCAAAACACTGGTGCCCTCCCACCGCTAACAGTTAATAACTGTGTAAATGCAACTTGTATGTGTGTGTATGGTGACCTGTTTGTATGTATGCATGGTAATAAGTTGACACTACCTATGCAGAGATTGATACCGGAAAAATGAAAATGCTCCTATTAGATGAGACATGATAAATCCTCATTCCATATACTGCTGTTCTAATAACCAGCACTCATGGGCTCTTAGCTCCTTATAATGTAAAATAATACCATGACTGTTTTGTTTCATTTTGCAGCTGTTCCTATGTCTAACAGTTTTATTTGGACTTAGAATACTTTACAAAAATTAATGATAGTCTAGTAGCCTTCCATTTTAAAAATAGTGACTCAGGATTATTTCAGTTCTGAAATCTGTGGCTCAGTAGCATATTTTATTATTAATGGAAAAATTATGCCCTTATAATACTTCACTCCATTGCTTTACCTGATGGCTCTGATACCACTGGATAGCTTGTGTGAAGACCTCAATGGCACTATCAATGTCTTCCTCGTGGCTGTACATGGTCACTAATGCAGATACCTGTCAGCAAAGTAATAAGTTAATGGACAAAACACGCCATTCACTCTTAGAACATGGCTTTGAAAATTAAAAATGTGCCAGGTGTTGGTGGTGCATGCCTTTAATCGCAGCATTTGGGGGGGGGGGTAGATCAATCTTTTTGAGTTCAAGGCCAGTCTGGTCTACAGGGCGAGTTCTAGAACAGGCTCCAAAGCTATAAAGAAACCCCATCTGGAAACAAAAAAAGGTAAAAGTGCTAAAGAATGAATAAAGATAGGTGGAATCTGCCAGTACCTAATTCACCATAAACGTTACTCTTTTTATAGAAACAATTCTTAGAAATACTTAGAAAAATATGGTCTTTCCCAGATATGAAGACATTTATCTATAAAATGGACTTCTTCTAAAGCAGTGTCAAGTTTTATAAGATCAGAAAAATAAGCATTTTGAAATATTTAAACAAACTATCTTGCTGGACACTCAAGTGTGTGATTAGGGAGCTTCCAGCTTGGCCGAACTGTGATGAGATGCACATGGCCTAAGCTGTAAAAGCTCACCAGGTGAGCTTGTGGGGCAGCAAGGAAACACACACTGTCTGTGTGTGCATGGGTATGTGCTTGTGTACTTGAAGGAACAGTTCAGGACAAGAAACAGAAAAAAGTTATATTTAAGAAACTTTGGTAAAACTGACAGTCTGGCCACAATGGTCAAAGAGAGACAAAACACAAGTGTGATTGCGAATCTTGGACATCAGCATGTCACACCTTGGAAGCAGGAACCCCATTTGAGGAACTGCCTCGATCAGACTAGCCTATGGCCCGGTTTGTGTGGTATTTTCTTAACTGATGATTGATGTGGGCCGACTGTGAGTGGTGTCATCCCTGGGCAAAAGGTCCTGGACAATATGAAACAATGTAGCCAAATTGAGCTTGGAGCAAGCCAGAATGTGGTGTTCCACTGCCTCTGCTTCAGTTCCTGCCTCCAGACCTTCCTGCAATTGTTTATTTGGTTTACTATAACCTGTAATCCAGATAAATAAACTCTTTCTTCCCCAAAGTGGTTTTGGTCAGTATTTTACCACAGCAACAGGAAGCTGACTAGGTCAAGTAACCAGTACAAGGGAGAGATTCTGCAGTTATTAATAGTATATATAACAGAGTACTTGCACAGCCTCTGTAAAGACCTGAAGTTATTAAAAGTATGACAAGAGAGTACTTGCACAGCCTCTACGGCAATAAGTACAACAGCTCAGAGGAGATGGATAAATTCCTTACAGCAAAGGATCAGACCTTTCAGTCATATAATGCTACAATTCTAATAATTAAAAAAAATATAGCACAAGCCTTAAAGCATGAATGGAGAGACAGTACCGTGAAGATAGCACACATTTATGAGTGCTGTGATTAAGCTGTGCTAGAGGACAGATGCAAGAACAGAACAGTCCTTGCTCAATAGACGCATGTTCTGTCACCACTCAATCAGTGTGTACTGTGAAAAAGACACTTTTGCAGCTAGATAAACCTGCAGCAACCTGAGCTACATAAACTTGGCTCTTTTGAGACAGGATCACTTTGGTTTTTTTTAGGTGTGGGGGTTTTCGAGGCAGGGTTTCTCTGTGGCTTTAGAGGCTGTCCTGGTCTTGAACTCAAAGAGATCCGCCTGCCCCTGCTTCCTGAGTGCTGGGATTAAAGGTGTGAGCCACCATGCCTGTCGAGACAGGTTTACTTTGTAGTCCTAGCTGGGCTCAAACTCAAATCCTCCTGAGTGCTGGGACTAAAGGTCCCTGGCTTAAACCTGTAATATTTAAAAAGAACGAAAATCTAAATTTCCTGACCACTACTTTTATGTTATTTTAATAAAAACAAACAACAAAAACATAAAAAAACCCAAATAATTACAATGACAAGAAAAAACATCCATACACAGATCTGAGATTGAGGCTGCCCTTGTGGGTAATGTGGGGCTTCTACAAGACTAATACATTTGACTACCAGAGGACAGGATGAAACATATCCCAGACAAGTAACTTGTTATTCTAAATGCCAGCCCTGCCGTATTAACACATTAGGAAATAGGAGAAATGAAAGAGAATATTGTCTTCTATGTGTCACTTAGAAACTTACCATGCCCGGTTTATGCTTTAACTCCTCTATGCTTCTCAATATTAGACAAGCTTTGGAAATATTACCTAAGGAGATTAAAAACAGAATCAGCACCACAGTGAATAAAGCACATTGTGGAAAAGATACAAGAAAGTTTACTTGGGGAAGAGATCACCAACTGTATTTGCAGTATCTGTGACTGCTCATTTCTTCAGTGAGGAAACTGAGTGCGGTGCATGTGCTGAGTGAGTATGTGGTAATGGGATTGTACACATGGACATGGAAGAAGCCTGCTGATTGGCAAGCTGTGCAGTGAGCAGCCTCCTGGAATCCTCCAGTCTCTAACAGTAGATGAGTCTCAGGCATGCATGGCCATGCTCAGTGTTTTATGTGAGGGCTGGGGATTTGAACTCAGCTCCTCATGCAGCACAGTAAGAGCTCTCAGGCCCAGCACTGTCTTCCTAAAACTCAGAATCACTAAGGCAGAGCTTTTATCCAAGTCTTGCAACTCCAGGCTGATGAATGACATTTCTTCTTTGGACTGGGGACTTTCCCAAAAAGCCTTGAAATATATTACTACAGACTGGAGCGCAATGGAAAACTAGTACTAAAATTCTCATTTTCTGCTCACTGCAAATCTCAATAACCCATCTTTATAAGAATAACCCAATTCCTCTTTAATCCTCAACTGATCCTCAATCCTGTTTCTCTTACTGCCTCACTAAGGAATCTTTTTATCTTTTTCCTTTTTTACACTTCTTCCTAAATTCCAACTGTTTCCCCCAACATATGAAACTTTCACCTCAGCCACTGTGTCTAGCTAAAATTTTCTGGGCCATTTGCTACTGCCCACTGAGAACTTGAGCTGTACCACACAGGCACCGTTAGTTTTATCTGGCTATGATTAAAACTCATGTTTCTGAAACAGGTTCCACTATATAGCTCAGATTAGCTTTGAACTCATAACCTTCCTGCCTCAGCCTTCACAGAGAAGGGATTGTAGGCATGTGCTCTATGCCTACCTATAAATTTCACTGAATTCTGATAAGTTAATTCAAATAGCTGCATGAAGATAGCAGCTAGGATACTAGACAACTCAATTCTACATAACCAAGCTTAATTAAACAATCAAACTATGCAGTTTTCTGTTGGATATCAAATACATGAGACTTCTTAACTTTTTATGAAATACTGTAAAGTACAAAGCAAAGGAGCTCCTTTCTTACAATCTCAGAGGCAGGCTTCTCTACATGTGACATCCTAAGAAATGTAATGTACTGCTCTGCAACAAAGGGATCTTGTGCTTGTGTGGACCTTTAAGGCTTGAGAATTATTATAACAGCAAAGGAAAAACCCAAGGCGGACTTCCTCACTACTCAGTCTGTTGGAAATCACATAGTCTAGTATGTCTGAAATAGCAGTTAAACTTTACCATTGAACAAAAAACTTAAAGTATTAGTACCTTGGGAAATTTTCAATTGTGCCATGGTAAGCTTGATTTCGGCTGCATTTTCTGGATGTTGATCAGAAAATTCCTAAAACATGTTTAGTGTGGGTTAAAAATACACATTAAATCTATACAATTGTAAGACATTACAATTACTTGTCTTAGCTATATAAGATTTCAAAGTTCAGCTCAATGTCAAAAATAAAATTTTTTTAAAGACAGGATTTCTCTGTAGCCCTGGCTGTTCTGGAACTTGGTCTGTAGACCAGGTTGGCCTTGAATGCAGAGATCTGCCTGCCTCTGCCTCCCAAGTGCTGGGACTAAAGGAGAGCACCACCATACCTGGCTCAGGTCAAAATCTTACACTGGGAAAATTTTATTCAACATACCTGATTTATATCAAGCTCTATAAGTAGCCACAGTAATGTCAAGTTCCTTGAAAGCCACTAACAGAGAAATAATGAAGATGCTACACAGACTTGCTTTACTTATTTTAAAGACACTCAACCTCCCTCCTCACTGGGGTCTCTGCTAGGCAACTTTTTCTCCGGATGGTCCTAATTTTATCCTGTCTATTTTCTCAACTATTTACACTCATGAAAGTCATAATATAACATTTATGTAACATGACAACTGGTTTGGAATGATAAAAACCAAGTGAGTATTAAACTGAGGGTGCTGGAGTAGGACCCACCGAGGTATTAACACATCATTAAAATGGGGTCAAGCATGGTGTGGTAATGTAACCTAAAGTTCAGCCCCCAAATTCATGCTGAATGGCTCTCCAAATGAAAAAGCCGTCTTTGGAGTTTACACAAATATTTACATAATACAACATATAAAAAAAGTTACAACTTAAAAAGTCAACTAAAGCGACGCTGAACTTAGTGGTGCATTATCTATCAGTTGGTAGGCTGTTACTGTGTGATACATGAGCTTGTACACTATTGTGTAATGAAACAGCTTCAACTACCTGACACTCACTAAGCAATCAAGTTTGTTGTCTTTACCTGAAGTAGCTCTATTGCTTTTGTATGTTGCTTTTCACGGCAGAGCTGGGCAGCTTGGATTAACACAGGCAAGAGGCGCTCAGGGCTCTGGGACTGCAAGCTGGCAGATATTTTTCGGCATTGTTCTGCCTAAAAGATGCCCCCTTTATTAATAAGTGCATTAATAAAATTAAACATTAAATAGTGCAAAATAAAGGGATGGGGTAATCAGCTTGAATTAAAACAGGTATCCATCTCTTTTTATTATAAGGACAAGACTTCTAGTTACTGAATTTAAGAGAGTCCTAAAAGGAATAAGCAAAAGGCAAGTCCTAAATCAGTTCTCAACCTGTGGGTCACCACCCCTTTGGGGGTCAAATGTCCCTTTCACAGGGGCAGCCTAAGACTATAGAGAAACATATTTACATTACTCCTCATAATAGAAGTAAAATTATAGTTATAAAGTAGCAGCAAAAATAATTTATGATTGGGGGGTCACCACAACAAAGGAACTGTATTAAAGGGACACAGCATTAGGAAGGTTGAGAACCACCAGACAAAATGATCATCTGAATACCTAAATCCCAGGTAAATGAAATTTAGAATTTCTTTCTAAAGAAAGCAACACAACAAACAAAAGCCACAGAAATATATTTCTTGTGGAAACATCAAGAAAACCTGACTAAGCTCTAGATAATAAAAATATTACTGCTTTTCACATTTTTTAACTAAAATCTTGTGCTGTATAGAACGAATCCAGAATTTAACTAGGATACAGATAAAGAACTGAATCTTTGCAGTTAAGAGCACTGGCTGTTCTTCCAGAGATCTGGATTTGATTTCCAGCACTCACATGGTGGCTCACGATCATCCAAACTCCAATTCTAGGAGATCTAATACCAACAAACATGTGGTGCCAGACATACATGCAGACAAGACACATAAAATAACATTTATAATTTGTGATATGTCCAGTACAATGAAAGTTGGATTTTAGATCTGGTTGATGTCTTTAATGATTCTATTTTAATTCAGAAAGATTTGTAATGAAAATAATGACAAAGCTGGACATGTAGCTCAGTAGTATGTACAAGTCTGTGATCAATCACCTGCCCCCCCCCCAAAGGCTCTAACGTTCTCTAAAGTTATTAAGTCCATATGCTTAGAGAAGTGGGTCAATCACTTGTATAGGAAAGTCATTACTTATTAATACTAAAGAAGGAAAGAAGACAAAGCATAAAGAGATCATACAAATATCCACTGTGTCTCCTAAGCCCAAGTACTATAACATCAGCCTGGGATATACTTATTACTTACCTGGTTTGTATACATAGCCAGCAAAGCTTTGTTAAACTCTATGGCTTGCAGTTGTCTCTTTGAAAGCTTGAATTCTACTCCTTCTGCATTGGTTAATTTCACTTTCTTCTTAGAGTCAAAGACATTTTGGTCCTGATGAAGAAAAGTTTGTCCACTATCAGCAGAAACTCTCACTTTGGCTTTTTTTGTGACTCTCCAAAGCCTTCCCTTCCCATTCATTTATTTCACACAAACAAAACAAGTTCATTTGAATACATCTACTAGTTGGGCTGCCTAGACTTATAAGATGGATACATATTTGCCTTGGCTTTTGGCTCATAGATGTAAACATAATCTCTGCAATTGGAATCTACTAGACACATAATTTTCCCAGTCTACTTATAGCTATGAAAGCATTATAAAGACAAACAGTTTCTTGTTCAAAGCACTTTATAAAGCAACTCACTTACTTGCAAACAGGTCTTATTTTATTTTTTTGAGACAGAGTCTTAGGTAGCCCTAGCTGGTCTTAAACTCAGCATACAGCTGAAGATGACGTTGAAATCTTGACCTTCCTACCTCTAACTTCCAGGTGTTGGGATTACAGTTATGAGTCACTACACCCAAATACCCATGCTTTTGAATTAAGTCTTCTACTGATTTAAAGACTAAAACTCAAAAACAAATCCTACTTTTTTTTTCTTTTTTAAATGTGATGCCTCACACCACTCTGAAGCCAGAAGCAATGGTATGCTCCTGTAGTCCTTGGCAGACAGCTGTTGGGAGGACCCTTGTGCCCTGGGCAGCCTGGGTTAACAGAGTGGGACCCTGACAAAAAGAGGTTAGTTCCTAGTTAGTGCTCAGGAACTGATTCAATTCTTTATGTATGCCAATTGCAGACTTTTGCTTAAACTTTGTCATAACACTTCTTCAAGACCTTCCATATGTCAGTATCATTTAATATAAGCTTAATTTTTTTTTTTTTGCTATTTACCATATCTATCTACTTGCTCATTTCTTACTCCTAAATCATACTTATTTCTTCATATGTACATATACTGTTGTTGAATCACTAATGCCATATTTGGAGACCTCTGTCACAGGACAGAGGTACAATGAAGTACAAAGGACAACCTTTGGAGTCAGACACCGGCATCTAAAGCCATGCTCCAATTCTTCCATAGGGACCTCATACAAAGGCTTCTTTTAGCTGCTCTTATTTTCTACTGACTTGGATTTCAAATCGCAACTTGAATTATTTTTCCATTTAAACAACGTTCCACATGGTAATTAATTTGATTAGCATAGTACTCTTAAGTTAGAAGCACCTATAGTCACTGCTGTAATGTTTTAGAGGGTAGGCAGGCAGGACAAACCACCTGCCCATACCTTATCCCCCATAACTGCTCCCCCCAAATTCAGACTCAGAAAAGGAATATAAAACACCCATGTACTTAAAAAAAGGTCCAAACTACTTATATTTCCAACACACGGATATTCCTCATTATTACCATAAGCTGGACAGGGGGAAACAAAAAAAAAACCATAGCAAAACTGCCAATATTATGAGTTAAAAATACTCTCCATTATGATTTTGTTACACCTAAATTTCTTTCTGTCATGAAAAAAGAACACATCCTACAAAAAGCTGGGATGATATCTTCCATATAACACACATGTAGAAAAATCATTGATTCATACCTTATTAATGGTAATGATGTTATTTGCGATTACAGCAAGCAGTGCCACATCTGTTGGCCTGTGAACAAGCAATAGTTAATACCAAACACACTTTAAACAACAAATAAAAGCCTCATCCCTGAAAGGATGCATCATTTTAACAACTCACTTGAGTTTTATTATCTGATTGTAAAGCTGCAGAGCTTCCTCCGTACGACCCTGAAGCTGCAGGATGTACGCCATCTGACCATGAATGATGGCCAGTTCTGCCTGTGGGTCTTCCTCAGTCCCATCCTAAGCAGAAAAAGAAACATCTACATATTTTTACGCAGTGATCCTGACATTTGAAATAAATACAACCTTATAGTCATGTAACTTTAGGAATCTTCCCTGAAAATCAGCTTTGCAATTTAGAATTGCCACTAAAGAGAACTATTTAAGGTAAAATGGAAAGGCGGTCTTGAATGAATATGGTTACAGATGCAGGAATGCAAAGGATTAATCACTAAATGTATTATAAAAAAATACATGTTGCCTGGTGGTGGCGGCAGCAGCGCACACCTTTAGTCCCAGCACTTGGGAGGCAGAGGCAAGGGAGGCGGATCTCTGTGAGTTTGAGACCAGCCTGGTCTACAAGAGCTAGTTCCAGGACAGCCGCCAAAGCCACAGAGAAACCCTGTTTCAAAAAAAGTAACATGTTGATAACACCTCTCCAAATTCTTATTATAAAAACACATTTAAAAAAAGCTTCTCAGGACTGGATAGCTCGGTGTTAAGAGAATACATTGCTCTAGTAGATGACCTGGGCTCAGTTCCCAGCACTCAGACCTGGCAGCTCACAACTGCCTGTAACTATCTCCAAGGAATCCAAAGCTTTCTTCTGGACTTGTTGGACACCTGTACTCACACACATAATTAAAAGCAATTAAAAAAAAAATATATATATATGGCATTTGATAGAATGCTTCCTAGACTTTTTGAGGGTCCTCGGTTCAATCCCTGATACCTAGAAAGTAGATGTAGATGGCTTATTTAATTATGCCCCAGATGTTTAATTTATATGCTGAACTTATTCTCCAATCCTTCCAGAAAGACTGGGCTGTGCACATTCAACATGAATATTCAAAGAAGCTAAATTCTGTATGTATACATACATACATACATACATACACACACACACATACATATGTTCAGGTGTGCATACATGCATGTCTGTACATGTGGAGGCCAGAAGACAACCCTGAATGCTGTTTCTTGGGTGCCATCTCCTTTCACTTTAAAAAAAAAGATTTTAGTTTTACTTATGTGTCTGTGGGAATACACACTGTGTGCATGGGGTGCCTGCAAAGACCAGAAGAGGATGTCAGATCCCCTGGAACTAGAATTACAGGCAGCCATCTGACCTGGGTACTGAGAACTTTATCTGGATCCGCTGGAAGAGCGGCAACTTTTCTTTAACCATCCCATCATGGTTCCATGAACCCAGCAAATCAAACTCATATTATTAACATACACAGCAAGCACTTAACAGTAAGCCATCTCCCCAGCACCCAGCACTCTTTTTTACTAACCCAGAAAGAAGCTGGATGGATTCCAAAACACATGATTTCATTTGTGTTTGATAGAGAAATGTTAAAACTAAGTATTATAATAAAAGAAGTGCAAAAAGATGCTTGTCTCAATTTGCTGAATCTTTCTCAGTTCCTAAGTTCCTAAAGAAAATTACTATCTGATTAGATAAGAACCAAATGCATGGTACATCTATCCCACAAGGTTAATCACTGCTATGAAACCTCCCACTATTAGGCAAAAGCATAAAATTTGGTTTTATCGAATACTTACAGAATCTTCTGAAAATGAACGGCGACAAAGATCTATAGGAGAAAAATGATAAATGGTTTTAAAATTACCATCACTGGGCATTTCCTATTCTTTTCACAGTTCCAAAGAGCAAAAACCAATTTCTGAGCAGATTTCAAGCAGTCTACCAACTGAGATACATTCTCAGGCCTAGGGTTTTGTTTGAAATTTTTATTTAGATATATGTTTTGCCAGTGTGTATGTATGTACAGCATGTATGTGTCTGGTGCTTGTGGAGGCCAGAAGGGGGTGATAGATCCCTAGACCAGGAGTTATACATGGCTCTGAGCCAAATTTTTAAGTCTGCTACACATCATCCAAGCCTTCTCTCTCTCTTCTCATTCCTCTCCTTCTTTCCTGTTTTCTTTTCTATGTTGGTGCTGGAGACTGAACCTAAAACCATCTAGCATGCTAACTATACCCCTAGCACCCTGTTCTAAATTAAAGGCTTTAAAGCATGAAATATATGTAGAGACATATTAAAAGGGCTAACATGTCCTTGAGTGATACTATAAATATACAGCTTATGTGCACACGTACACAGGAATAATATGCATTGAGTAGAAATAATAATAACTGATATTTATGGAATGATTTTCTTTAAAAAAATTTAACTTTACATTTGTCAATTTTATTCTGTGTGAGTTCACACATGTGCATGTGTTTGCATATCATGTCATGTGGAGATCAGAGGACAACCTGTAGCAGTCACTCTTCTCCTTCTACCATGTGGATACCAGGGACTGAGGTCAGGTCATTAGGTTTAGTGGCAAATGCCCTTGTTCGATGAGCCATTTCATTGGTTCAGGAATCATTTTATCAATACTGTTTTGTCATAAGCCAATTAATACATTTAGTACTCATAATAACCCACTCAAAGGCCTACTCTTCAAAATTAAACTTTACAAACTACTTAAATTCTTAAACAGAAATAGAGAGATGGCCAATGAGGGACAGGCTTCTGAAAATTCTCATTGCCCCAGTAACTTCCACTTAATAATTTTGCAAATATTAAATGCAATTTTTAGAGATTGTCCCAAGTTATATATCCCACACTGTAGTTATAGAAACCTTTAAAAAGTCCCAACCTTCAGCCTTTTGTAGGATTTTCATGGCCTGGTTCAGCTGGCCTTGCCCTATTAACGCACAGGCAGCATTGTAGCAGAGCTCATGTGTGCCTTCCTGGAGACCCAAGTTCTCCTGTAGAGGAGAAAAAGGTCAGTCAAACAACAAATAGGAATATTTTCCACAGCTGTATGGATCAGAAGGACACTCACTGGAACCACTTTTTCCCAATTGCTTTGTGCTGCAACAACTGCAGAAAGGTTTGTTTTCCTCTCCTCATCATAATCATCCTGGGAGTTCCGGACAAGATCTCTGTACACAGCCAAGCACTCGTCATATCGTTCCAAGCGGTACAGCTGAGGGCCAAACACAGAAGCCAGAGGTAACTAACAGCCTGGGTTTTAGACCATACTAATGCTTTCTGGAACCAGTAAGGAAGGAACATAAACACAGTATGTGCAAGGCAAGGGTTTATCTTTCATATATCTTTAACTAGTTTTGAGTGCTAATACTTTACAAAAAAATTACTTGTGATGAATCTTTATTATAATACACATTTGTAGGTATTGCTAACATTTAGAAAAGCAAGTTCTTTATCATAGCTAAATGCCTAAAGGTTGTGAAAGGAAATCTTTCTATAGAAATCTATGATGTTACTTGAATTGCAATAAAAAAAAAAGGCCACACAAAATGATTACTAAGTGTCAATAAACAGAAGAAAAATTAAATGCTATCTAAAGATAAAATTTCCTAGAAGTTCACTATATACAACCTTTACTTTCTGTTTCTCAGAAACCAGGTATCACATGCAATGATAGCAGTACCAGGTGTTGTAATTTAAAAACATCGGTGAAAGAGGGCAAGAAGAGAGACACATACCATGTGAAGGGTTCAAGCACAGGGGCAGGAAGGGGTTTTCTATTAGGGAAAGGTATCATATAAAGTGAAAAACAGAGGGGGGAACTGGCATCTGGGACAGGGGCAGCAGGAGGGAGGAGAGAGGGCAGAGGGGCAGAGGAAGGGGGGGAGAGAGAGAGATGTAGACAGGGAGGAAGAGAGGGAAGGATAGGAGGTGGGCAGGGCCCTTTTAAAAGGAAACAGTGAATGTACACAGTGCTCTCAGTGGCTGCAGCTGAGGGCATATCCTGTCAGAACCCCAAGGACAGGCCAGTACAAATGTCTGAATACTAACACCAGGTACATATAACATAAGCCTTGCTTCAGTCAAGCTGTTCTTAAATGATAGTAATAGGGCCAGCATGATGGCACACGCTTTTAATCCCAGCACTAAGGAAGCAGAAGCAGGTGGATCTCTGAAAGTTCCAGGCCAGCCAGAGCTATATATTAAGAAAGAACCTGCCTCAAAACAAAATAATCAAACAAAAAGGGCTGTAACAGCCGCTACTCTGGATCAATTAGACCCCAAGTGTGACAGAGACTGTTTTCCTTCGAGTCCTGGAATTTACCTGTAATTAACCAGTTTACAACTCTGTCCTCTCATCATTAAGAGCACTTTCAGATCAGGCTTAATTCTGTCTCAAATCCTTTAAGAATACTTTCAGGGGCTGGAGAGACAGCTCTGTGGTTAAGAGTACTTGTTCTTGCAAAGGCCCTGGGTTTGATTCGTAGCCCCTACATGGTAGTTCACAACCATCTGTAACTCCAGTTCCTAGGTATCTGATACCGTCTTCTGACCTCCATGAGCACAAAGCAAGCATGTGGTACATGTACTATATACATGGAAGCAGAATATTCAAACATATATAAAATGAATAAGTCTAATTTTAAAATATAAAAAGAATATTTCCATAGGGCATAGTTTTACAAATAAAATATATATTATATTGCAGAAAAAGTCCCCCAAATTCCTATCATTCATAATATTAGAAATACTGTCTCACCCTTGTACATAGCTCAACGGCCTTTACCATTTTAATCAGAAATCTAAATTTCATACAATGACCCTGAAGAAGTATTAGCTTATAGAATACTATACATACAACTCTTCCAGTGAAGAGCAAGAAAGGGAATGTGTCCAAATCCCAAGAACTGGTTTGGTGACTAATTTTGTCGAACATCAGGATGGGCTGGATTTCCTCATCCCTGCTCCATGGTAGGAGTATGGCCAGGCTTACATGGGATGACTGTCAACAGGTATTTTAAGCAGTAATTACCACTTGTCCATAAAGCTCCTTTAGTTTGTCTGTCTGCTGGTTGGCACTTTCTATTGTCTTCAAGGCATTTTCAATTCTGTTCAGCCTGTACTCGCAATATGCCTTCTCAAAGGAGAGAGAGTTACTGAAGAAAAACAAAACAAAACAGCATCTGATTATTATCTAATAATGTAACATTCTGAATATGCCAGATTGCTCTAAGCTAGTGGTTTGTAATCAGTGGGTCTCGACCCCCCAAAGACCATCAGAAACCACAGACATTTACATTCAAGTCATAACAGCAGGAAAATTAGTTATAAAGTAGCAATGAAATAATTTTACGGTTGGTTGTCACCACAGCATGAAGAACTGTATTAAAAGGTCACAACATTAGGAAGGTTGAGAACCACTGCCCAAAGGGGACAGTGTAAGCCTTGCCTGCTAGAAGCTGGCTACAGGTGTGCCTGACCATGCCCATTGTGGCGTGGTCAAGTTGATGTCAGGGTGACTAGGGATACGGTTTAAAGGGACAGACAAGGCACATAGGGGCCCTTCTCTCTGGCCTCCCTGCTTTGCTGCCCCTGGCACGTTCTGGCTTGCATTTGGCTGGCATTTATCTAATAAAAGATATCTTAACTTTACAGATTATGCATCTTCTCTTATTACTGCTCTAAGCACTTGATATGTGTTAACTTATTTAACAGTTGTAACAAAGCTTGTGACTTGCCTCCCAAATCACACAGACCCTTAAAGGGATAAAAAGTACTGTATCCATTTCTTCATTTATGCTCAAATGGTACACTTGACACTGAGATGTAACTCAGTTGAGAGAGTGCTTGTCTAGGATATACAAAGCCCTGGTTCTATGCCCAGTACCCCACAGCTGGATGTGGTAGTACATACCTGTTATCTCAGCACTGGTAACTACAGGTAAAGATCAGAAACCTAAGCTCTTCCTCAGCTTTCTCAGGAGCTTGAGGCCAGTCGGGGAGACATGTGATGCTGTCTCCAAAGAATAGTTTCTTAATCTACCTAATATATGATGCTTCTGTTTTTGTTCATGAAGCAAATAATTATCATAGAAAAAATAATCAGAAGTAAAATGCTGTATTTATAATTAACTGGTAAAGATACAGGCAAACAGGCAGCATTTAAATACCCAGATTTAAAACTCACCTACATGAATGTATCCAAAGTTTATTTTGAAGTTTCACCTAAAATCTCTCACCCAGAAAAAATTTATCAAAGCAAATGTAAAAAAGTATCCATTCAGGAAGTTCATATTCTGTGAAATAATAATAAACAACTGAAAGGTCTTGGCCTAAACAATTATTAGAGCTAGGGCCAGAGGTCAGGCTAAGCCTGCCACATCCTCTGAAAGACTTCTATCAATTTAGATGTTTCTATGCTCTAAATTATATAAATACCTATCTGATAGCTACAGACCGTTTTCTCCCTATATTCTCCCTCCCCTTCACCAAACCCTACCTTTGGAAATAGTCTTAGTATATAGCCTCAAATTAGGAATCCATCCCAGCTTCCTGAGTGCAGGATCACAAGCATAAATTGTATACCTGGCTCTTTTCACATTTATGGTCTGCATTTCTTTATGTTTTACCCTTCTTAGTAGTTCAAGAGAAGGATAACTGGAGACTGTGGCTGATAGAGGATTTAAGCTTGAGACCAGCTTGGGCTACATTGTGAGTTCCAGGCTAGCGAGGGTTAGATCCAGAACAAACATGCAAATGAAAACCCAGGAAAAACAAACAAAAACTCCAAACAATAAAAACCTAAGGAATGCTTCCAATAGCACAGTAGAATAGAACAAATGCCACTACTGCTTCTTCCAATTTCAGAAAGACCAATGACAAACAAAAACAAAACAAAACAAAGGGAAAAAGAAAAGTAGGTCAAAAGTAAGTGACTAGTGGAAGAAAACAATGAGGTTACACAACTCTAACAAAAGTATCCCCAGTAACTGTACAACTAACTGAATCACTTACTTGGCTAACACTTTGGTGTGAGTGTTGATGACATTCAAGGCTTCTTTGAAACTTCCATTCTGGATAAGGCAAACAACTTTACAGTGCAGGGCAGTTACATCATCCTTGTTAATCTGCAATACTAGAGAACAATTTTAGGAAGTCATCTTTAAATCCATTCCCTTTTCACATTTTTACTAAATAAAAACCGGAATATATGTGAGGCCTTAAGACCTAACATATGTGAGGCCTTAAGACCAATTTCCGGCACTGCAAAACAAAATACAATGTAGACACGATTTACCTTGAGGAAATGCTCCAAAGAAATACTCAAAATTTCCCTTTCCCATAAGGAGATCAAAGAGACATACAAACTCAAGTGGGCAAGGTTCAATGCTAACAGCAGGTTAGAGTCAAAGTGACTAGGATTATAGCTGCCCTGGCTCCTGGTCAACTTCAGGAGTTCAATTCTCCATTTAGTAATCAAAGGGATTCCTATAAATTATTAATATATACTACTGAAGTGACAATCTTGGCTGATTAAAGTATTGCTGCGTTGTGCTACACTGCTAAGTATTGGTGGGAGACACAGTTAAGGGCTACTGTTAATTCAAGTAAGTTTGGGGATTCTAATTAGTAGCTATTTCCCTCAAGGCACTGTAGCCACCATCACTATTTTCACAGTAACTCAAAAACCCAAATTTGCAAACTGTATGTTACAGCTATACCTTTTACATAACTAGTGCTTTGCACAGCTAAACCATCTGGTAGTTAATTACCAAGCCTAACATACACAAATCTATCTACTGAGCAGAATACAGCATGGCCATATTACAGGCATGTAGTGAAGAATAACAACGTGTGGAATCTCACATTGAAGACGATTAAAATTAGAAATTACCATCTATGGCGCGCGGGGCGGGGGGGGGGTAAAAGCACAGATCAAACTTTTCTTCCTATGTTATTTTAAATGTTGGAGCACTCAACGCGGGCGGACGGATGGACCCCCCCCCACACACACACACAGGCTAAACACCACGGGGAAGACGGTACGTGGAAACGAATAAATGGTAGGCTTGACATTTACGCCTCCTCCCTTTAGAGTCTGCAACACTTCCACCCTGTCTGCAACTTGGATGTTATGTGTCCAGGAAGGTCCCTTCTCCTGCCCCTACTCCTACCCCAGCCAACAAGTTCCCTCCACGACAATGTCTGGATCGCTTCCCTCAAGATGACGAAGAAAAGTCAATCTGACATCTCTGCAAAAGCCGGCAGCGGACAAGAAACCAAGACCCATTTGGAAGCGGTTCGGGACGACGCGGTCTCTTTAAGTCCCCCCTCCCCCTCGCGTCGGATCCCGCGGGTACAGCGGGAAGTACACGTGGCCCTCTGCCACCGAGCTCGGGCCGCCGGGGGCCGTGGGGCTGCGACCCGCCCCCGGGCTAGGGGCAGAGCGGGAGGTCGCGGCCATCCCCGCCGCGCTGTGCCGAGGCGTCGCGCGCTCGACACGGACGGCGGCGTCCTCTTGACAGCCCGGGGCCGCCCCGACACTTACTCTTGTTGACGGTCTTGAGGGCACGGGTGAAGTCGCCGTTCTGGCCATAACGGTTCACCTCACTCCACAGCGCAGGCACCGACACCCCGCCGCTGCCGCCGCTCGCCATCTTGGAGGAGACGAGGGGAGGAGAGGGGCGACCTCTGCCCCGGAAGAGAATCTCCAAGTTGGCCTGGCGGAGGAGGAAGTTGGTGGTTGCTAGGCGACCGGGAGTCGCGAGCTTGTAGGTCCCAGAGCTGGCGTCGGAAACCGGTCTTCTTCCGGTCTCGCGGGGAGAAATTTGTTTTCCTAGTGACTAGCGCCCCTATTCCGGCTGGAAAGGCGGCTGCAGGAAGGGGCTCACCGAAATTGTCAGCCAAAGCCGCGGGCGTGCTGGTGCGACCATTGTGGTCAGGCTGCGGCGGGGCGACTGGCTTCGGGAGAGAAGAGTCTGTGAGATGCTAATTAATTTAAGAAACTCTAGGGAGTCCCTTGAAGGAGGCAGGTAGAGGCACAGCTTCTCAGGAGTGTTTCGGAATTGCCATTTCAGGACTTGAACAGTGATCAGGAGAACTCGGGGCTGATTCTGCGGGAAGTGAAGGTAGGTCTGGTACTGACGCAAATGCAAAGGCACTACTGTTAATTTCTCCGAGAGCCAGTCTAGGAGCAGAGGGCTGGAAGCCTAATCAGCGAGAATGTCCATGTTCTGAACTGGATTCTACGACTTATGTAGATGCCACAGTAAACTAAGGAAATGTGTTCACGTACCTAGTCTACATTCTGGTTCTAAGGGTCAACTTCCTTGTGTAGCGCTGGAGAGCCGTTGTAGGAATGTTAAGCAAGCGCTCTTAAAGTCAGCTATACAAGATTGTACATGAGGCCAGTCTTACTATCACTACTTGTTATAATTACCATGGAGACCTGTGCTAAACCCCCCACAAACACACTTCCTCCAGGTTCTCCTAACACGGTTGCTATTCAGCTTGTTTGGCAAGACAGGGTTTCTCTGTCTCACTGTTCTGGCTGCCCTGGAGCTCAACTTGTAGACCAAGTTGGCATCGAACTCTTGATCTGCCTGTCTCTGCCTGGGATTAAAGGTGTACGCCTGGCTGCTAATCAGCTTTTAAACCAAATATTTACTTCCCATTTCTTGTCTGAGTCAAGGGCTGAAACTGTTTAGCCAATGGTCATATGTCTGCCAACTTTGTGTGCTCAGTGCAATACATCATACTGAACTTATGAAGAAAGATTATTTTGGATCACAATTTCACAAATTTCAGCCCATGGTAAGTTGGCTTTGTCGTTCCTTGGTGAGGAAGAGCATCATGGTAGTTGCCCAAATCTACTCACTTACTGATTACAAGGAAGCAAGAAAGTGAAGAAGCCCCAGTCCAAACCTCTTCTTTAAGAGGACACCCCAACTAAGCTCCACCTTCTACAGGTTCCCTCAACCCTTAACAGTTCATTAGGATCTTTAGAGGACAGCTGCTGGACACGCAATAGTTCTGTGTCCGCATCTTTGGGAATTTGCATTTTTAATTCAGGGAGTATTTCAGAACCACATACATGCCTGTGCTAGAAATTTACAGTTGCTGAGATAAGGAGATATCCCTTTTGTTCTCTGTATTTTTTCTCTAGAGATCAGAAAGTCTATCAAAAGTACCCTGTCACTATGCCATATTAAGATCATTTAAAATACTGAAGCATTTGCCCAGCACACACAGGGCCCTGAGTTCAACCCTTTCCAAAGAGGTGGGTGATCCCACAAAAGACAAAAATCATTAAAACTAAACACCCCCCCAACACACAAACAAAACAACCAAAATCTCCAAATACTACAAAGAACTGTTATGGGTTTTGTTGTTTGTTCTTTTTTTTTTTCCCTTCCCCAGACATGCTTTTTGTGTAGCTTTGGAGACCAGACTGGCCTTGAATTTATATAGATCACCTGCCTCTCTGCCTGGGACTAAAGGTGTGAAACACCACCACTCTAACAAGGACTTAATACAGGCAGAAATGCAACTTTACTTATCTTTACCCCCTCAGGACCTTGTACATATGTTATAGGTTATATTTGTGGGAGGTCTCCAAAGAAAAACAATAGTGAGTAAACATGATAGTGACAATAGTTCCAGGTCAAACGAGATGGCCCTGAGCCAGGAACAGTGATGTCTAAAGGCAAGAGCCTATTTTCCACCTCAGAGAGCAAACTTACACTACCTTTTGTAGTTTGTCCTTCAACAGAATTTTACTATATTCAATGCCATATCTCCCCCAGAAACACTGGCAAAAATAATTGTATCAGCTACGTGGGCATCTCTTAGCCCAGTCAAATTCATTAGTCATTATGTAGGCACTCAAGTTTGCATGATTCCTGGTAAGCTCCCACATACTCGTTTACACCAAGTGCTATTTAGCCCCACATCACCCTGAACTGCCTTTCTTATTCGGGGACCACAGGTTAACTTGTTCCAGGGATTACCGTGTTAAATAATGGCAGTCAGGGAAGCTCCACAGCACAGAAAACCTAGCTGAAGCCCCTAGTCACGGTTAGTTTTATTTTCCATACTAGTTGTTAAATAGATGCAACATAGTCATTTGCCAGGTTTACATATATTATGACTTGATTTTAGGTTATTTATTGAAGCAAAAAAAAAAAAACCCTCAAGATTTACAAAATTTAAAAACCAGGGTCAGGGATGTAGCTCAGCTGATAGAATGCTTGCCTAGCATCCATAAAGGCCTGGGTCCAATACTCAGCACCACAGTGGTAGTGGTAGAAGGATCAGAAATTCATGGTTACCCTTAGCTATGGATCAAGTGTGGGGCAAACACGGGCTACATGCCAAGTCTTGATACTTCATCTTAAAAGAAACTAATGGGGGCTGGCAAGATGGCTCAGAGGTAAAAACATACTGTTCTAGAGGACCTGCATGATTCCCATCGCTGTATCAGGGCTAGTTAAAGTGGACATCCCTGGTCTGAGTGGGTAGACACTCACATGCACACACCCACATGTATGCATATTTAAAAATAAAAATGTAAAAACAAATGGTCAAACTGATGATGACCACTGTTAATGGATGATCCTATTAACCAATCAACCCATGCTTAAAAATAATTTTCATGTGCTGTAGTTAGGTGGGGGTCTTTCCAGAGGGGAAGTAGAGCAGGAATTTCAACACATGGCTATGGCTATTCAAGCCCATCTAGAGGCTAAAAACAAACAACCAAATACTGTAATTCTCTAATTTCTAGGAGATACCTAGGCTTAGTAGAGTCAAATTGTGTGATGGTTAATCTTCACTGTCAAGTCGACAGGACTTATAATCACCATGGAAACACATTGTTGGATGTTGGTGAGGGTGTTTCCAGAAAAGCTTAACTGAGCCAGGATGACTCATCTTGAACGTAGGCGGCTCCATCCTGTGGGTGTGGCCATGGACAGAGTGAGAAACAGAAAAATGACCTGAGCACTAACCTTCCTTAACCTTTCTGCTAGGAGTCACCTAGGGACTCCTGTCATCATTAGCCAAAATAAACCCACCCTTTTAAGTGGCGGTGCTTAGGTGTAACTTAACACAGAGGAGGGAAACAAAGCATGCAGTATTTCTCTAGTCCAGCAGAAAACTTGTATAGCCACCGTAGTTATATTTTATGGAAATTGAAGATGATGAAGCCCACCAAAATAACCATATTAATTTTTTTCTTTCTTTTTTTTTTTTTTTTTGAGGGAGGGAAGGTGATTGTTTCCCTGGGGAAAACCTTGATTTCTCCTCCCAGGGTCTCATGCATGCCAGAGAAGTGTTCTACCACTAGACTATAGCGCAGCACCTTTCCCTTTCAAAAAGAGATCATCACATGGCCTTGAACCTGTGAGGAGCCGGGATCAGTTTCATTATCAGGCCTTGCTTACACAAGTGACTTTTAACCTCTTGTCCACAGATAGGTTTTCAAATAGTTAAAGAACCTGTGAAATACAATGGTAAATTTTGTTTATGGATTTTCATTTTTAAGGCAAGGTTTCTCTGTGTAGCCCTGGCTGGCCTTGAACTCAAAGATCCACGTGTCTCCAGAGTGCTGGGATTTTAAAAGCATGTCCCACCACCACACCTGCATCAATCCACACATTTTTTTTTTCATAAAAAAGAGGCAAACCCTTTCAGAATCTACATGGTAAAAATAAAAGTTTGCATTAGTCTCAGTGCAATCAAAGGTTCTGTGGAAAAGGGGGATTTCTAGACATCAGGCAAATGGAAAATCTCAACTTCCATTTGTATAGAAGATAGGACAGAGCTGATTCAAGGCAGACAGTGGATGCAGCAGCCTGAAGTTACAGGCTTATTAAGCACTATGGTTTTTATGATGGTATCTTTGAGACAGACAGGCAAAAACAAATGGCCAAACATAGAAAGTCTAGCAATACAGAGCTGGGAGTCATCCTAGTTGAAAGTGTTAAGGTCACCTGATACCACTAAGAGTTTTAAAGTAGAAGGCATCAATACCCAAGAAAAAGGGTTAGAAAAGATTAAGTTTTCTATCTTGATTTCTAGCTGAAGGAGTGATTGGTTAGTTACACCCTACAGGGCCCAAACAAGTAGTTCTTAAGAGGTAGCAGCTGAATAGGTGAAAGGTGAGACATACAGACTTTGTCACCATTTCATCTGCCTCAGCTCCAGAGCAAACCTAAAATGCCTTGTCATAAAATGGACAAGTAAGCCAGGTGATGGTGGCAGCAAGTGCCTTTAATCCTATAACTTGGGAGGTAGGCAGATCTCTGTAAATTCAAGGCTAACCTATTCTATAAATTGAGTTCCAGGACAGGCTCCAAACCAACACAGAGAAACCCTGTATCAAAACAAACAAACAAAAACACAAAAAAATGGACAAGTAAATTTATACGAAAACTCGTGGCTGCTCAGGTTAAACGGTAGTGGTGCCCCATAGGAAAATCAGTACTGAACAATGTAACACAGTGATTTCCAAACACTGAATTATGGGTTTAAGATAGGCTACAATAAAGATTTTCCTGCTGCTTAGCAAGGAAAAAAATACACTGAGTTCATTCATATAAAGAACTGTACAATCTACAATTCTGCCCTGCCTAGACTTTGAATATTTGTAGCAAACTTGTTGCCATGCATTTGGCACTGAAAGGCAGCATGAAATTTCAAGCTAGGCATAGTAAATATGTTCAAGACTTGAGACTTAGGACTTAAGGTACAGAAGCCAGCAGAGCAGAAGAGAGAAGTAAATAGAAGACCCAACTAGTTCAGTGCATGTGATGAATATGGCAAAGAATGGGGAAACACTGTGATGGAATCTATAACTAAGCTTCATGAAACATAGCATTTGACTTTTCAGTAATGTCAGGTGTTACAGAAGTGAATGTGGCTAGGCCCTCTGTCCAGCTATTCACTAGCAAAACCAACAACTAGCCACTACATCCACTCACTCCTTTGACTGCAGTTGTGTCCAAAATGTTTTACTAGAAAATCAAAGTTTATGGCCCACAGAGGCACCTACCATAAAACCTAGTTAAATGGCTAAGCCATAATTTACGTAGTCTTTTATTGGAATGGGAAGGAGACTACTTTTTTTCAAGAATTGTCCTAATACACAAACACCTCAGGAAGGAGCCCTTTCCATCACTTCCACTTTATGTGTTTCTTCTACCCCTATTCTCAATTTCTTTAAAAACAAAACAAAACCCCCCAAGCAAACATGGGTAAAGATGTAACTCAGAGGTAGTGCTTGCCTACCAAGTGTAAGGACCTAGGGTTTCCTCACCACCATAAAAACAAACCCAACAAAGCACAAACACATACCTTAGCTGGAGATTCATGTAGCTATGTACTTTCTTAGATAAGGACTTAGAACATACAGACCATGCAGTGAGAATAGTTATTAGCATAAACAGAAATATTTTAATTTTCAAATCATGATCCACAGAAGACCAACCAGTAGCTACTGATTTACAAAAAAATCATTATTAGCATTTAGAAATAATTAGAAGTTACAGGTGATTATGAGTCACTCCACATGGATGATGGGAACCAAATTCTCTGGTCCTCTGCAAGAGAGCCACATTGGTTCTTAAACCAGAAAGACAGCTCCAGCTCCATAAAAGACATTTCTTTGCTAATGTTACATTAACTGCCCAACAAGGATCATGTAGTGATTGATAATATAATTGAACAGTGTCATACTAATTTTTACTAACTATAAAGATTTTTTTATTTCAATACAGGGTCTCAACACATAGTTTTTCTGCCTCAGCCTCTGGTGTGCTGAGGTTACAGGAACACATCATTATTCAGAACTAGAAAATATTAATAACAAATACTCACTGACAACTTGTCAACCCCTAAAATATAGAGGACCATTTTGTTCAACAGTAAACTGAATTGTTTTCTCTGATGTGAAATCATTTTGCTTAAATTCTTTCTTTTTAATTCAAACTAGGAATGTGTAACTTTTCTCCTAAAAATTACTTTTTTTTTTTTTTTTTATAAATTGCATTCTCTGATTTTCTTGTCAGCTTGCTTTAAAGATATCCATGTGTTAAGAATGCTTGCTCGAAGTTTGGCCCATACCAAATGGTTGTATAACCCAAATATCTGAGCAGCAAACTGGGCGGATCCTTCTGGAGAAAGTATAGTTGAACAGCCAAGACCTATTGGTTCAGAATAGAAAGGACAAATAAATGAGTTAGTAGCTTAAAAAGAAATAAAAAAACAAAAGATGATAATAAAGCCAAGTCTTTACTTCTTAAGAGATGCATATTAAGCAAAAAATACACAATAATTCAAAAATATAACGTCTGATTTAAAATTAGTAGGCTGTGG
Organism: Cricetulus griseus; assembly: GCF_003668045.3. NCBI lineage: Eukaryota > Metazoa > Chordata > Mammalia > Rodentia > Cricetidae > Cricetulus > Cricetulus griseus. The sequence goes on along the minus strand of NW_023276807.1, from coordinate 143,384,599 downwards.
CTAAAATGTGTAATTAAATATTAGAAGATGAGGCTGGTAGAGACATTAAGATTGCATCTTGAAATTTTGTGTATACTCCCAGTACTGAAAATTTTCAAGATCTTACCACTGGGCAGTCGAAGGGATGACCACACATCCTGAGCACCCCAGTCTGGTGTGATGGGGGGACAGCTGATAACCGGATATGCAGTATTACCAGACATCACTGGGCCCAAACCATTGCTTCTGCCAGCCACTGCGACAAATACAGTAGGTATGCCATCGCCTAGGGAAATTACAAGATAACCAGGTCCTTTTGTTTTGTTGACAATAACAGCAGGAACAAAAAAAGGGGGGGGGCATGTTAGATGGCTCAGTGGGTAAGGGGAACTGTTGCCAAGTCTGGTGACCTGTTTGACCTCTAGAACCCATATAGTGGCAAAGAATTGACTCTTGCAAGCTGTTCTCTAACCTCCACATATACTATAAAAATAAATGTAAAATACAAAATGAACTCAAATCCTTTAGTAGTCTGCTATAGAAAAAGCATACCTAGCTGTACAGTTAATAATAACCTAAGTAGCATAGGAATGGCCATTTTTGAGATCTACAGTATAAAGAGAATGTCCTGAAGTTGGTAAGGAAATGGCTGGTTCACAGCTTCCTTCTGATATTGCTGCTTAGACTCAGCAGCATGAAGAACCTCACCAGCTGAACAGCTATCTTTTATGATGAGTTGTCCTTCCAGAGGGTGCCAGTAGACTCATTTAATAGTGATTAAAATTCTCGTGGCTACTTCCAGTATTCAGTATTTGGGTGCTGGAGTACATGTAGTAAAAGCACCCAAAGTTAAAGGGCTTAGGATGCTTGAGTTGAAAGGCCCATCATTAGCAGTATCAAAAACCAACAGCAAAAGTACATCTCTATATCTCAAAAGTTTAGGAAGTTTGTATATTTAATACAGTGTTACTCTAGCCCAGGCTCAGCTTGAATTACAGCAAACCCGACCTTCCCACCTGTTAGGACTACAGGTCCTGGTTTTATGTGGTGCTGGATACTGAATCCTGAATTTCTTATTACAACTTAGTCTGCCTTTCTGGAGAAAGAATCCAAGCCTTCATTAGCTTATTAAAGGACCGGAAGCCCTCCTCCCATTGTTAACTACACTTCTGTTAAGTTTTCTTGTACCAACGATATCCTATCATTTACTTAATGTATTAACTCCTGAAACTATAGCTTTATTTCTTATTTTCTTTCAAGAAAACTGACAAAGATACCAGAGAGGCCCTGCTGCTTTAGCCTTAGGCATCCCACAGTTGGGGTAAGGGATTCTTTTCTTTTGGAATAAGCCAGCAACAGTGCTCAAGGGGCACTGTTAATAAGACAAGGAGACCACACATCCTTCTATTTTATGTGTATGGCTGTTTTGCCTCCATGTCTATGCATGGGTGTGGTGTGCAGTGCTCCTGGAGGCCAGAAGAAGTTGATGGATTCCCCTGGACTGGAGCTAGATGGCTGTGAGTGCTCCTCTTAATCAATGAGCCTTTTTTTTTTTTTTTTTTTAAAGATTCAAAAAAATTACAAGTATGTGTGCCTGCATGAGTTTATGGGCATCACATGCATGAGGTACACAAAGAGGGATAGGATGTCAGACATTATCCCTGGGGATAAGTGTAAAAGTATAGGCATTCCACATGACTTTCCTCCGAAATATGGAAAGCCTCTTTAAAACATTATTATCCAAAACATATGTACTTTAAAATATTTTACCCAAATCAGAAATAGCTGAAGTTGTCCATTTATTTATTAAGTTTACCTTCATACTCTGCTTTAATCCTCAAAGTTTCATCCGGTCCTTTATGGGCAGATGTTACTCGAAGTTCACATGGAATCCCGAAGTTTCCACAAGCCTTTTTAATTTTCTCACAGTGACCAAGGTCAGAAGTGGAACCCATCAGCACTACAACCCTGCACTGACTATCTGACTTCAGGAGTAACTCCACTCGATCTGCAACCCACTCAAAGTTCTTCTTTACCATCTGCAGTCCTTCCGGAGTTACTTCCTTGAGGTCACGGTAAGACTAGAAAGATAGAAATTTACAAAATAATTTTCTCTTGCTAGCTTAAAAACCCTTCCTTCCTTTCTTTAAGTAGAGCTTATGACAAGTTTACATAATGAGATATATCTGAAAATGCCCGTTGATGGAGAAATGTTTTTTCAATGAAAAAGTTCAGCAGCAAAGTTTCGCTTTTCATTCCAGGTCAAATGCTTTCTTCCTTAGCAATTACAAGTAGTTGAGTTAAAAGCCTTAATTAAGACTTGGTATGTAGAATCCCATTTCCGTCCCTTAGTCTTGGTATTGTGAAGATTAGACAAACAAGGACAGTTGTCCCTTTGCTGTTTAAGAATCTGAAGGTGACATAAAAAAGCCTGCTTTGTAGGTTAAAAGTATTCCTTACCACCACAGGAGAGTTCGGTTCACTTTTACTTTTGGATACTGAAGGTTGACTTCAGGATCTGGTGTGTGCTAAGCAAGTGCCCTGTCTTTGTGTTCTATCTCCAGAAGAGAGAGATTAATTTTAAAGGTAAACACTTAGCAATAAATCAGACTGATAACCTCTCTCACCATTATAGGGCTTGATCTTACAAAAGACAGTAAGCTCAGAGCATACCTGTTTGTCTTTCTGCTGGCTCCGATCCCCTGATGGCCAGAGTCTCCAGGAATCATTATCAATAACATCAGCCAGAACAATCTCTTTGGTGGTTACATCAACACCAAATTCAATCTTCATATCAACCAGTGTACAGTTCTGGGGAAGCCAGGACTTCTCCAGGATTTCAAATATAGCTTGGGTAGCATGACTCATGATGTCAACTTCAGTCTGGCCTATAACAAGTCCAGCAAAGCAGAACTTTGCAGCAATGAGCTGCTCCTCAGACCACTGCGGGTCATTATTGGCATCATCCTGAGAATAAAACACAGTAGCACAGTTCATTTAAATGGCAGAATTTTGAACTTCCCAGAAAAAATAAAGTCCCCTTTCCTTGAATACATTTCTAAAAATTGAAAATTTTGCAGGCAATGGTGGTGCACACCTTTAATTCCAGAACTTGGAATGGCAGAGGCAGGCAAATCTCTGTGATTTCCAGGCCAGCCTGGTCTACAATGCGAGTTCCAGGAAAGCTAGTGCCACACAGAGAAACCCTGTCTCGAAAAAGACCAAAAAAAGAATTGATATTTTCAATCTAACTTTTTCCCAGATAGCCTATGATTCAAATACTTATTTTTGTCTACTTAAAAACTTTTATTTGTATTGTGTTACAAGTGTGGAAATGAGACCAAATTCTGGTTCATTCAGGACATAACTTGACTACTTAATTATTATTTTTTTCTTTTTAGGTCTATGTTGTGTTATGCCTGCACATAATATGCCATTTGTTCACCATATGCATGCCTGGTGCCTGAGAAGGCCAGAAGAGAGATCCAGATATCCTAGAACTAGAGTTAGAAGCAGATGTGAGCAACCATGTAGCTGATGGTACTTGAACATCTCTCCAGCCCCTAATTTGTTACTTTTATAGTTCTTTTAGGTTATTTAGATGAGTCATTTATCTAGGTAATGAAATACTTAAATTTGCCAACCTCCTTGTAAAGCAATTTTTATGTGTATGTATGTTTTGATGCTTGTATATGCATCCTGTGCATCTACTTTGAAAACAATGGTCAGTTTTGCATTTTTAAGTAGTTAATGGTATAGCATGTTCATATCATGATTAAAATTATTAAAGTCCTAGCACTTGCAAGGCCAGCCTGGTCTATGAGTCCCAGGATAGCCAGGCAGGGCTACACAGAGAAACCTTGTCTGAAAAATAAAAACAAAAAACCCTTATGGACAGTGTCTCATTACATAGCCCCCAGGCTGGCCTTGAACTAGTCATTTTCTACATTCCTTCTTTTCTTTAATTTTTATTTTGAAGTAAGTGTGTGTGTTTTGCCTGCATGTATGACTGTACCTGCATACCAGATGAGACCATCAGATAATATAGCTGTGAGCCCACATGGGTGGGATCAAACCTGGGTTCCCCTGGAAGAGCAGCCAATACTCAACTGCTGCCCATCTCTCTGGCTCCTACCCTCATCCTCAAATACTGGGGAGGAGTACAGGTGCGCACCACCAAGCCCACCATGCAACTAAATCTTTTTTTTTCTTTTAAATCTTATTTATTTACTAATACAGGGTTTTGCCTGCATGTATGCTTGCAGGCTAGAAGAGGACACCAGATCTCATTACAGATGGTTGTGAGCCACCATGTGGTTGCTGGGAACTGAACTCAGGACCTCTTGGAAGACCAGCCAGTGCTCTTAACCACTGAGCCATTTCTCCAGCCCAGCAACTAAATCTTTTTTTAAAAATGTCAAAAAGCATCTTCACAGTCCCACCATCACAAAAACAAAATTTATCATTAATAATGTAAACACACATTATTGACATAAATTACTAGTATGACACAGTGCAGTAACAGATGTTTCAATGTTTATTTAACCTTGAGTTTGTGATTAAGTCACAAAAACCAGTTACCTTGAAGAACATCTCTACTTTTGGTGGGTAAAATTTATACCCTTCCTTTACACCAGGGTTCCTTTTGAGAAAAGATCCAGTTGCTATTCTTCGGCACACCCATTCAATTGGAATCATTTCGCATTGGGGTGCAATGAAAGCAGTCTCCCCACATTTCTTGGTGAAAGCAGTTTTGATACCTGCATATTGATGATAAAGGGGGGAAGCAATGAATCTTTCTATAAAGATAAATAAGACCTAAGGAAGAGGTTCTTTCCTTTCAATTTATTCTGATGTATGCATGTATATGTATGCGAGTGTGTGTATTTACACGAACAACATCGCAGAACTAGTTCTCTTCGTCTTTACATTGCTTCTGGGGGTGGAACTCAGACAAGTTAGGCTTGCCTGGCAAGTGCTTTACCTGCTTAGCCACCTCAAAACACCTGTGTCAAAATAAATGTCACCACTGGATTAGAGAGAGGGTGCAGGGGTTAAGAGCACTTACTGCTATCCTAGTTTGGTTCCTAGCACCCATGCCCAGAGGCTCACAAGCCCTATTAACTCCAGTCCAGGCCATGCAATGCCTCTGGCCTTTTATGGTACCTGTATTCAAATGCACATACCCATATATAGACATAATTAAAAATAAAATCATAAAAGGTTAACAAAATAGAATGTTTTCCTACTAGTTATCAAAATAGCAGACAGTTTCATTTTAATATCACATGGCAAACCATATACTAGGCCCAAAGACCCAAGTTCACAGTGTTTTACCCTCCAGCTATTTAGCTTATCTTAAATAAGACAGTAAATTTCTCTCCTCTATACCATGGATTATCTAATTTTGTAGAATGCACACAAATCATAGCATGTTCATCTAAATGGTATTAAATTATCTCTAAAGCTAACCTGACTACAGAATTCTCATGTTCTACAATTCAGTGTTGTTCTAATCCTTATAGAGTGAGCTACTTATCAATCAGAACAGCCCTAAATTCTGAAGATCCCTTTTCTTTCAATGTTTAATCCTTAAACAAGCATCAACCCATATGAAAAGCTAAGCCAAAGAGCTGTTTGGAAAGAAAACTGTGAATTTGGAAATTAACAACCTCTCTGATAATGGTTTAAATATATCACGTCCTAGGGCTTGAGAGATGGATCTGCAGTTAAGAGCATGTATTGCTCTTGCAGAGCTGGGTGTGGTTCCTAGCATCCACATGGTCATTTACAACCACATGTAATCTAGTGATTGATGCTGTGTTGGTTCCACATGCATGCATGTGTCCCCCCTTTCAGCGTATACATATAAAATACACTTGGGAAACAAAGCTTCATGATCCAATAATAATAATAATAATAATAATAATAATAATAATAATAATAATAATAATAAATAATACATCCTAACTCCCTCCTTCAGTCCAATATTCTGTATAGTTTGAACTTTTAACTTCTCCACTGGAAGAAGTCTTCCTTCAGTTTTTCAAAAGGTAGAAACAACTCTGTTCTAAGTTCAGTCCAGTCACTTACATGTAGAACAGGACAGGAAGGTACAGCTGCTATCTTCAAACACTTCTCAGCGTTTTCAAGCTCCTGGGACTTACAACTGTACAGCATTCCAGGGAGTAAATTTGGGTTATTACTTAGGGATGCTAATACCAGGAAGGCTTCTTTTATAGTTAACTTCCCTAAGGCTAAAGATGACCTGGCAGAGGGAAATTACACTGGTGATTCACATGACTGATAATGATTGCAGGAAACTGTTAAGTTTCTTTCTCTTAAATTCTTTTTTCTTTGTGGGAGGTGGGTTTGAATGCTTGGTCTCTAGCTGATGGAACTGTCTGGAATGAGGTGTGGCCTTGTTTTAGGAGGTTTGCCATGGCTTTGATGTTTCAAAAGCCCAAGCCCAGTTAGCTCTCTCGGCCTGTTTGTAGTGCCCTGCCCGCCTGCTGGCCACCACCATCCCACCATCCCACCATCCCACCATGATGGTCATGGATTCTGCTCCTTGGAACTGAAAGCTCCAAATTAAGTAATTTTTAAAGTTGCCTCAGTCATGGTAACAGAAAAGTAATTAAGACTGTGGGCAACACTGAAGATTGAGCATCAGTTTTCGTGCATGCTAATCAAGTACTACATCCCAAGCCATTCCAAGCTTAAGGTTTCTTTGAAGTCAAACACCATTACTTCCAGACCAGTAAACGTATACAGTGAACCTTAAAAGCTCTTGCCTTGATTTTAGATTATGCATCTTAGCCCGTGAGACATTCCCAAACAGGTTATCTCAAATATAGCCATCTCCCAGAGAAAAGAGCCAGTTAGCCACATCTGATAAAATACTCCATGTTTTTGATCCAAATAATTTCTCCCCATGAAAATGACTAATATGAAAGACACAAAGGGAGGCACTCACCGGCATCCTGTAACAACTGAAAAATACAGCTGGTAATCTTATTGGAGATTGCAGCTTTGCCCTCCATATGGTTCTTTCTAGCTGCATTTCCTGCTGTAATCTGGTCCTTGGACTGCAGGAGGACTTTTCCTGGATTATCTAACAATTCATAGACTTCTTTTGTCTTACCCTCATAGAGTTTTCTCCCAATGTTCAGTACTGTGGAAATAAAACAGAATTATCAGATTCAGGGAGATTTCCCAAATATTAAAGAACCAGCCACGTGTGTTGGTGGCACACACCTTTAATCCCAGCACTGTGGAGGCAGAGGCAGAAGCATCTCTGTGAGTTTGAAGCCAATCTGGTCTACAGAGCGAGATCCAAAGCTACAGAGAAACCCTGTCTCAAAAAACAAAACAAAAAAAGAAGAACCAGCTAAAATGGTGAATCACTGCATGGGCAGTGATTAATATAAATAAAAAACAACGAAAACTATACTTATACTCACCAATGTAGTTTTCTCATGAATCATCACATAATTTTGTTAGTTTAACTTTATTAACTACAGATCAGAAAACTAAGGCTCACAAAAGTTGAGGCCACACATTTAGTATATGCAGAACTAGAAATAATCCCAAATCTTCTGATATCAACATCGTGCTTTCTCTAGTATCAGCCTGTCTTTGAAATAAAACAATTAAAATTAACGTAGCCATAGTAGTTATTTTTGCACATACAACTATAATATATTATTTAAACTGATTTACAGGAGAAAAATGATTTATTTTTCCTGACTTTTCATAACAAGCTAAATGGGAAAATTCAGAACAATTTCTTGATTTCAAATTAATGTGTAAGAGGCTCCTTCACTCCTTTGAAAATATCTGATAGGTGGTGGAGGTAGTGACAACGGAGCTTGCATAACATGTAAAAGGTCTAGGTTGAAAGTCTAGTACCAAAGGAAAAACAAACAATTCCAAACCAAACGACATTTTTATGACGATATTCTGAAGCCAGCCCCACCCCACTCCTGCTAGGCATGGTGACAACACAGGCTTTCCTCCATTTACATTTAGATTAGTTAGCCCTACTGCAAGAACACCGTTATTCAATCCTCTGCCACCAGTGCCCTCTCCACTGAGGATGTAGGAGAGTACCAGGAAATGAATGCAAAAGGGTTTTCCTTTTCTGAGACAGGGTCTTACTCCATAGCTCTGGCTAACCTGGAATGCCCTTTGTAGACAAAGCAGGCTAACCTCAAACTCAGAGAAACATCTGCCTCTGCTTTTTTGACTAAAGATGTGCATCACTAGACCAGGCAAAAACATCTCAGTTTAACGTCAGTCACAGTGCCTAAAAGACACTAGACTCTATATTAAAATGATATAGTTGAAAATTAAAAGTAACCAGAGTTTAAAATTATAGGGAATTTGCTTCTCATGTTTCCACAACACATTTATCCTCAGTACTTTTCCAGTGTATCTGTATGCCAGGACCATGGAGTAATAGCAAATGAAATCTAGTTTCTGTTCTCAAGGGACCTGAGAGTCTTGAAGGAAGCTGGTAATAAATAAGAAATCATAATAAAATAAAACAAGGTAGAGACTATTGACAGCAGGACCACCTTAGTTACACCAGAGAAGTCTATAACAAATAGAAGCTTCACGGAGACCTGAAAATGATCAAAACTTAACAAGGGTAGTTAAAAGTGACAACTTTTGCCAAATAGTGCAAGTGCATAGGTCAGCACAGCTGTGCACTCAGTGTAGGAATATTTAGATTGGACGTGGTTAGAGCAGCTAGTAGACAGAACAGCAGGAAGGAAAGTAGAAGAGATATTTGAGGAGGCCAGACTGTTCTACGTGGGCAACTCCAGGACATCCAGTTACAGTGAGACTCTGCCTGGAAAAAACAAAACTAAAGAATTGATTAGGCCACACCACCAGCTATCACAGGAAAACAATTAAGTGCCCATGAAAAATCAATGGCCTAACATTGGTTCAGTGTTCTTAAAATTAATGTAGGAGGCAATTCCTTGTTGGCTAAGATTTTTCTTGAAATGGATGGATGGGAGACTTGGTCACAACCATGTGAGCTAGTTTTTGAACTAGACCAAACTAGGTTTCCGAAACATTAGTTTTACAACCTGTTCCCTATACAGCTACTCACTTTTCCCCCTAAACTACCTAGAAATAATTTTCCTATGAGAAAATCTAACGTTTGGTAGCATCAACTACATTCCTCTAACTGATCTGTTTTCAACCTTTCTTGTGGTTCAAAACTGTAAAGAGGCCAAGCGGTGCTTATATAGGTCTTTAATCCCAGCACCTGGGAGGCGGAGGCAGAGGCAGTCAGATCTCTGAGTTTGAGATCAGCCTGGTCTATAGAGCTAGCTCAAAACAAAAACACAAAAGAAGGCAAAACGGAAAAAAAAAAACACCCAACAACAACAACAACAAAACAAACAAAAAACCTGTAAGGAGGCCATCTTTTAAAAACTCAATACATTATTCAAAGTTACTTGCCTTTGGGTATCTGGTATTACAATCCTAATTATCGATAAATAAATGTAATTTTCCTTTTTTCCCAACTAGACTAAATTTGATCCCGGGTTGACACCAGTGATAAGCAATTTCCACTGTGGTATATTAATCTAATGTTCAGAAAGATTAACAGAATTTTAAAAAGCCCTGTAGGATATAGCTCCAGTTTTGAACTCTAAATTTATTTCTCTATTTCCTTTCTGGAACTTCAACTTCTTTTTGTGTCCTCTTCCCAGGCCTTTTGAAAACTGTTGCCTTCCATCTAATTCACTACTCATTGTTAATCAACCATGTTGAGTTAAAATGTAACCTGAGAACCAGAGGGTTGTTGTAAGTACAAAAGAGCACAAGACAGACTCAATATATTTAAAAGAAAAGGGTTTTAGTCTAGACTCATATTTAAAGAAATAAGAGACTGGAAAGAAGTTTCTACAGTTAAGAGTGTAACTGTTCTTGCTTAAGACCCAAATTTGGCTCCCAGCAGCCACACTAGGTTTGGCTCACATTCATTCACTTGTACTCTAGCTCCAGGGAAGGATCCACTAGCACCTATACTCACAAGCACAAATCCACACAGACACACGATCAATGACCAAAAATAAAATGGGGGATGGAAAAAAAAACAACTCAGCAATTAAGGGCACAACCCAGGTTCAGTTTCCCGTACCCACATGGTGGTTCTCTCAGAAACATCCTAAACTCCAGTTTCAAGGGATTTGAACATTTTCTTCTGACCCAGGGACACATGAAACACATCACACTATGGTGCATATACATACATGCAAAACATTTTAAAAAAAAGCAAAATAAGTATTTTTAAAACTAAAAATTGTAATGGGCTAAAATAAAGTCAGGCACCTCTAGTCTCAGTATTTTGGAAGGGGAAGCAAAAGTTAAATTCCAGATTCTGCTACATAATGAGTTTCAGGCCAGCCTGTGTGGAATCTCAGATAAAATAATTTGGCTAAAATAAAATTAGGTAAGCAAACCAAAGGTTTCTACCTATTGTTCTAAAATTTACCCAAATCTATATTTGCCACCTAGTCTTTAGTGATTTTAAATAATGGGCATAGAAAATATAGGTGTGGAGCCCAGTTTCAATAGATACATTTACCAAAAAACCCTCCTGTATCAAAGGCTCAGAGAGCATCATGGAAGATGGGGCAGAAAGATGGTAAGAGCCAAAGGAATGTAATTTGCTGTGAGATTGTGTTCTCCCAGTAACATCAGAAGCTTCACCCTTAAAGTCTCACCAGCACGACTGTCCAAATGTGAGTTGAGAGGGGATACCAATGGACATGCCGAGGTGAATGGAGAAAACCAAGGCTTCAACCCTACACAAAGAGCTGTAGGCAACTAAGGGAAGCTGGGTTTGGAGAGGTGGTCTTCCCCAGCGCCACTGGGGCCCTGTGCTAAATGGTCAGCCTCAAAAACGGAATACAAATAACACACTGTTATTTGGGCCAAGTAGGTTATATTTAATATATGAGTATGTAGATAAGCATATGCACACAATAACAGTTAACAAAAAGAACAAAAAGAGAGTTAAGGAGAGTGGGAGGTTGTCTGGGAGTATGTGAGGAAGAAAAGAGAGGGGAGAAATGTTATAAAATTAAAAACGAACAATAGAAAGACCAAAACATTTGAAAAATATGTAGGAAGCATATGCTTCAAAATGCTTGTTAAAATGACTTAAAAATTAATAGGCTAGGTAAGCATGTTATATGTGCCTTTAATCTCAACAAGCACTGTTGAGTTCCAGGCCAGTCAAGGCTATACAAGAGACCCTGTTTCAACACCAACACACATACCAAAAACAAACAAAAAAACCAACTCCATAAATAGGTGAATTCAAACAGAGACAGATGAGGTCTGAGATGTTTCATGAATTTTTAACTCTTACAAAACCCAAACAAACTGGCTAGCCCTGTGCTGCCAGGTAAGGATACATATTGAAACACTTTGAGTACAAACAAAAAAGGTCTTTTAGAAAGCACAAAAGCCACATCTATTAAAAGGGCCTTTAACTCCAGTTCCAGGTGACCAGACACCCTCCAGACTTCTCAAGCATGCCCAAACATAGCATCCACTCACATATATAAAAGGGGGAGGAGGGTATGGAACCGAACAGGGAAGATTCTAGAGATTTTACCAGTTTAGAAGCACAGGCACCCTGATCTCAGAAAAATTCTGGGCAAAAGTCCCAATTTATGAAGCTGTGGCACAGTTTTTGTTGTTTTGTTTCTTGCTTTTTATAAGTAGGAAAGAATGTGCTGGGCGCCAAGACAATTTACTTCATTATCTAGAAACTTTTGTTGTGGTCCAAGACAGCGTTTTATTAGTATAAAAGCTATAAACCACCTTTCCTGAGGCTCTTCAAATGCACAAACAAAATGGTAGCCTAATTAACTATAATCTATCAAACAAAAAGTGATAAAGAAACGTTTCCCTTCGATTTTGGGGCTCTCCAAAGTTATGGCATCAAAGACTACCAGCCAGTACTGATCACTACTCGCCCACACCCATAAACCGAAATTCTAGGCAAGCCTGGACTACAAAGCTAGCAATTTACCAAAACAAAAAATCTGGACCCATAGTCATAATATTAAACTATTAACCTTACGGCAGAAGGGACTATTGGCGTATTAAGCTTAACAGATTAAACAGGAGTTGAAAATTCTGCAGGATTTTCCTGATCGTTTATCTATTACAGTTTCTAGGCACTTCGTTAGTTTCTGGCCATTTCTCCTCCGTAGTACCTTCGCACTCTGTTACTTTCCTCCAGTCCCGGGGCCATTTCTGGGTATTTCTGGAGGCCTGGGTGCTTAGTGTCCAATGCACGTCTCCCAGAGCTTGGACCACGTGTGCAGGATCCGGGCACCAGCGCCATCGTGGGGAAGCGAGCGGGTCACTGTACCAGGACGGCTGCAATCCGACCCCAGGGCCGCCCGTGTGAGCGCGCCAAGCATGCTAACTTCCTGCTGGAGGGAGTGGTGGGAGACCCAAGCCCGCTACTCACCCTCAGCTGTCGCCATTATCTCTGGTGGGAAGGAGGTGTAGACGGCGCGGGAAAGAGAAGCAGCGCTCCGGAAAACAAGAGCGATCAGGGAAGCTTAGCGGTGCAGGAAAGGGCGGCGCAACGCAAGACACGCCTCTAGACAGAGCAGTTATTCCTAGTCCGTCCTTGCCACCCGACGACGACCGCTAAAATCTGGCGGGGTCTGGTGCTGGGATCGTGTCCTCAGGCTTCCCGCCGCGCAGGCGCACTGACGCGACCCCGCTTCCGGGCGGCCCCGCGTCACAGCTCCCAGCAGCGAAAAGTGGCGCGCAGGCTGCGGCCCCCGCCGGCCCGGAGAGGGTTCGGACTGGGTTGGAGCATACCAAGTCCTGACTACCGGGGGACGGCGTGCGGCCGGGCGCACGCACAGCTCAAATCTTATGAGGGATAAACACCACTAATGGCGCTCTTCTCACCTCTTAAATCTAGGGAGCGGGAAAATAACGGAGATTGCCACGTGCAGGAACACTAGCGCTCCTGACCTCGCCCGCACAGAAGTAACCCCACCCCCCTTGACTCCATAGCTCCTCCCCCGTTCCGTGCCGTAGCTGATTGGCGGGGCGCTGGAGGCCGAGCTGGCCACGCCCCCTCTGGGAAAGCGCGCGCCGCCGCAGTAGCGAGAACCTAGCCTGCGGTGGAGGAGGAGGCAGTATTTAGCTTGAGCTTCTGAAGCGAACTGTAGCAGAGGGGACAGCTGGTTGGCGCTTGGACCACGCCGCGGCAGCAGGTCCCTCCACGTGCTTACGGCGGCGCCATGGAACTGGAGGAGTTGGGGATCCGTGAGGAATGTGGCGTGTTCGGGTGCATCGCTTCTGGAGAGTGGCCCACGCAGCTAGATGTGCCGCATGTGATCACTCTGGGACTCGTGGGGCTGCAGCACCGGTGAGCAACAGGATGAGGGGTGGGGGTGGAGTGGCAAGTATTTGCACAGCTCCGCGAGAGGCTTCCCAGCTCTGGCGAGCTATGGAGACCGCAGGACTGGGAGGTGGATCTCGCGAATCAGGACCAGTACCTGCTCCGGGCATTGACCAAGTGGGGGTGGGGTACACCTTACCTCATAGACCTAGCCTGTCGCGTTCCTTCCTAATGCTCTTTACTCGTTCACTCCAAGAATGTGCACCTCTCCTGCGATTTGTTAGGCTCGAGTTGTTAGGCTCGAGTTTGCTTATACTAGCCAGGTTGGGAAGGAATCGTTCAGATCTCCTTGAACCTAGAATTGTTATTGAGATAAGCTTCTGTAAGGTGGTGGTTGTTGGTGAAGGTCCTCCAACACTTGTATTTTTTTTGTTTTTTACGTGTGGCCTCCAGCTTGCAGAATCTTTGTTTGCAAGGGCAGAGCTATTGAGCAGATTGTCAGCCCTAAAGCAGTTACAGGTCTGGGGATTGTGGGCTTGAAAGTAGTTACAGCTGCGGGGATTTGGGGAGTTCAGACCCAGACAGGGAAATAGGAATAGTTCGTTTTCAAAACGAGTTACGCCGTAGTAGTGGATTTCATATACGTTAACTTAAATCACTGGGGGAAGATTGATTGGTAAAGTTTTAAATAATAAATGAAAACAGTAAGAGGCAATAGGGAGCCCTCTTCTTTAAAGGGAGAGAGGTAGTGCTTGATATCAGAAATTGGGAGATGCCTTCGAGGTAAACAAAACAAAAAACCGAGCCCGGCGTTGGTGGCACACGCCTTTAATCCCAGCACTCGGGAGGCAGAGGCAGGTGGATCTCTGTGAGTTCGAGACCAGCCTGGTCTACAAGAGCTAGTTCCAGGACAGCCTCCAAAGCCACAGAGAAACCCTGTCTCGAAAAACCAAAAAAAAAATTAAGAAAGAAAGAAAGAAAAAACCTTTGCTTCCATAATCTTTCCTTTTCTTGCCGCCTGACTTAACTGGCAGTTGTTATAAATCTGTTGACTAGGGTCTGCATGCCTCCCCAAAGTATCACAAAGTTTCAGAACAACTTCTAGAACAGAGCTGCACAATAACATTTATCAGCAATGTGGGTGCCACATGTATTTCCAATTTTTGTATTTGAATTTCACATTCTGTATACTCCTTGGTTTATTAAAAAACATCTCGGAGCCAGGCATGATGGCATACTTCTTTAATCCCAGCCATCTGGAGGCAGAGGCAGGCTGATCTCTAAGGTGAGTTCAAATCTATCCTGGTCTACCCAGCAGGTTCTAGGACAACCAGGGTTAAACAGAGAAACCCTGTCTCAAAACAGAAAACAGGCCAGACAGTGGTGGTGCATGCCTTTAATCCGAGCACTCAGGAGGCAGAGGCAGGTGCATCTCTGAGTTTGAGGCCAGCCTGGTCTACAGAGCAGCATCCAAAGCTGCAGAGAAACCCTGTCTCGAAAAACCAAAACAAACAAACAAACAAACAAAAAACACAGAAAACAAAAAAGCATCTGGAATGAATCAACGCATTTTTTTAAACCTGAGTATCTTGAGTTGACCTGTAATAGAGTTCTCATTTTTAAAATGTACAAACTGAGCTTGTTCAATTTATATTTTTAGAAATATGCACAAACCCATGTAACAACAATTGATGAGAAAGGAGGGGTGTGTGGGAGGATTTGGAGAGTGGAAGGGAAAGGGGAAATGATGTAATTACAGTCTTAAAATCTATTGAGCTGAGCGGTGGTGCACTCCTTTAACCCCCGCACTCAAGAGGCAGAGGCAGGTGGATCTCTGTGAGTTGGAGACTAATTTCTTACATAGGTAACCATTTAGAATAGTACCTGGATGTAAGTATGTTCTATGACTCTGCCCCACACTTAGGTGTGCACTCAGGAGATGTTTGTTGACAGATACACAAGTGCATATAATGGTCTCAAACTGAAGAAAACTGGAATATTATAGTGGAATGGAGTGGGGAAGTGATGGAATGCCTACTCGTACAGTAGATCATTCCAGAATAAGACAAAGAAAAAATTCTTAATCCAAGCACAATAAGGGAAGCATCATGAGCGTTGCTGCATGAGAAAAACTTGACATTTAAAAGTTCACACTAGGAACAGAAAAAAAAAGCACAAATCTTAAGCTAATCTATGATGAGATTGATTAGTAATGGTCTTTATGGGGTGGAGTTAATAGCTAGCAGGCTTGTAGAGGGGCTAGTATTCTTTGCTGGTCTGGTATTTTTTTTAATTTATTTTCTTCAAAAGATAAAAAATTCTTAACTTGATCATATCTACAAAGGTATTTTCTTTTTTTCTGATAACTTTTTTATTAGTTCAAATTAGGAGCAAGATTGTTTCACATGTCAGTCCCTTCTCCCTCTCCCTCCCCTCCCCCCATCTACCTCCCACCCCATCCACCCTCCACTCCCCAGGCAGGGTAGGGCCCTCGACAGGGCGTCCCCAAAGTCCACCACATCATCTTGGGCCGGGCCTAGGCCCTCCCCCGTGTGTCCAGGCCAAGAGTGGGCTCTCAAAGTCCCTTCTTAGGCCAGGGAAAAATACTAATCCACTACCAGGGCCCCCCTAGAGTGCAGAGGCCTCCTCATTGATATCCATGTTCAGGGGTCTGGATCAGTCCTGTACTGGCCTCCCAGACAGCAGTCTGGGGTCCATGTGCTCCCCCTTGTACAGGCCAGCTGTTTCTGTGGGTTTCACCAGCCTGGTACCAACACCTTTGATCTTCATTCCTCCCTCTCTGCAACCAAGTTTCAGAGTTCAGTTCAGTGTATATCTGTGGGTGTGTGCCTTCTGCTTCCATCAGCCACTGGATGAGGGCTCTGAGGCTTGGGCACCCACCACAGGACAGAGGGTGGAGTGTGGACGGGTGAGGTGTGTCCAGACTCAGGGTGGGCCTTCCGGTCTGGGCAGGTCCACTCTTGTCTAGGTGGGCTCAGGCAGAAGTGAGCAGGGGTTGATGGGGGAGTTTGGGGCGCAGAGCAGCGCCCAGACTCACCTAAGGCTCCGGTGCCTGCTGCCGCTGGTCTGGTATTTTATATTTTGTTGTTTTACATGCTTTTGCCCAGGCTGGCCTTGGACTTGTGATCCTTCTATCATAGTTCCTGAGTACTGGCCTACTAATAGGCTATATTTTGACTTCAGTGATGGTCACGTGAGTGTGCTGTCTAATTAGGAGCAGAGAAGGACTCAGCTTTTCTGATCTTCAGTCGTGTGGACTTTCCTGTATATAGTCAGCCATCTGTCTATATGTGTTCTGTATCTATGGTTTCAACCCATAAATACTGAGAGCATATTTTTTTTGGGGGGGGACTCTATACTGAACATTAAAAAACCTTTTTCTTGTATATAGTGTAACTATTTCCTAGCAGTTATGTTGTGTTATATATTATCAGCAATCAAAAGATGGTTTAAAATAATAGGATATGTGTAGCTAATATACAAATACTATACCATTTTATGTAAGGAACTTGAATATCTGCATATTTGGGTTTCTTTTCTATATTGCATCGAACGACCCCTTCTAGTATCTGGTTGGCTCATGTTTTTGGCTTTTTAAGAGGGTCTCACTCTGTTCCAGGCTGGCCTGGAACTCTACTTCATCCCACACCAGTCTTCCCTCAGTCTCCCAAGAACTGGGCTTACAAGGGAATGAGTTGTCATATCCAGATTGCCAGTTCATTTTAGAATTTTAATTTGCATAATTATAAAAAGGCTTCAGAGTTTGGCCTATCTTCAGACTTATTAAAACAGTGTACCCATTATTGCCTACCTTTGGAGAAAGCCTGTTAGTATTCAGGCATCTGTACTGGCCTGTTCTTGGGGTTCTGACAGGATAAGCCCTCAGTGCAGCCACTAAGAGCAACACCTATGCATATTCACTATGTTCCCTTTTAAAAGGGCCCTGCCCGCCTCTCATTTCTCCCTCCCTGTCTCCTCTTGTCTCCCCCATGTCTGTCCTGTCCCCAGAGGCTGGTCTCCCCCCCTTCCCATTCACTTTCCCCCAATAAAAACCCCAACACCTAAGCTCCTCTTTTAAATTACAACAAAGCCAAATTTTACAGCTTATTAGTTTGTGGGGCCTTTTCCTTTTATATAACTAAGTGTAATTTAAAGGGGTTCTGTTATTGCATAGTTACCTGACTGGGAATGTGTCCAGTAACTTTTTAGAGTTCTTCTTCCTCTTAATGAGCTGGGAACTAATTTCCCAGCATTCTCTACTCTCAAATAGTTCACAATGTATTTAGTCTAATTTTTCAGGGACGGGGCTAAATATCTCTGTTATCAGGAAAAAGCAACAAAGGTTTTTCACAGGAAAAAACGTTGGCTTTTCTCAGGCTCTTACCATCTTCATTCATGTGCTTGTCTGTTGTTACTCACAGTTCCTTGACTTTCAAAATGACCTTCAGATAATTATAAAACAAACATATATCACATCATGGTATATGTTAGTTTTCAAGTATACCAAACTAGGAATATTTAAGTGGTTTGAGAAATTAAGGATGAGTTGACAGATTAGTATTTTGGTCAGGACTTAGAAAAAAATTGAAATTAGAAATGTATTTTTCTAATATTTATAGTCGGTTGAGTAAATAATAATGGTGTGTGGATTTTAATTTTAGAAGATTTTTTTTCTTGCTAAGTGCAAAGAGGGAAGTTCTTACAGTTCTTTGTTAAGGTCATCGCCGAGCTTACCATGTTTCCACTTGGTAGTTCTGGAAGTCCTACTTCTTAGGATCCGTTTTCTTTGAGGGTTGTGATTTTTCTTTTGTAAAACTCTATATTCATTTGGGTGGTGGTGGCCCATGCCTTTAATCCCAGCACTCAGACTCAACAGAGATTCACCTGTCTCTGCCTCCAGAGAGTTGGGTTTAAGGCAAGAACCACTACACCTGTAATGATTTTTAAACTAAAAAAAAAAAAATGATTTGCGTTAATAAGCCAGTGAGGCAAGATGTAGTTAGGATACGTGTAAGTATATGTAATAGTAGGTCTGAGGAGAATTATCCAGAGCTTCTTGTCGAGGACATAATGAGCACAGTGAGGCCAAGATGAAGTTTAGATTGTGGCTCCATCAAGATCTCAAATGACAGGCTGCATTCTGGAGTCATGTAGAGCCACTAAGTAGGATACAATATCTTTGACATGGGGTCTCCCTATGAAGCTTTGGTTGGCCTGGAACTTGCTTGTTGACCATGCTGGTCTCGAACTTGCCTGCTTCTGACTGTCAAGTGCTGGGAAGCATCTGCCAACCACACCCTGAAGTTCTCATTTTTAGTAATTACGTTGTGTGAAATTGA
Organism: Cricetulus griseus; assembly: GCF_003668045.3. Lineage (NCBI taxonomy): Eukaryota > Metazoa > Chordata > Mammalia > Rodentia > Cricetidae > Cricetulus > Cricetulus griseus. The sequence goes on along the minus strand of NW_023276807.1, from coordinate 143,365,849 downwards.
CATGAGTACTGAACCATTGCCCCTAGTGAATATATAGGGTTAGAATCCTCTAAGCCTCTGGTTAAGATTTTTTTTTTTTTTTTTTTTTTTTTTTTTTTTTGCTGTAGATCAGTGTGTTTCTGCTTCATGTAGTGGATTCATACTGAATTCATTGTCAACAGTGACTGTAAGTGGAGCCCGAATGAAGGTTATCCGATGTCTTTTCTACCTAAGGTTCAGCAACACTCCTAACCCTTAGAAGTTCTAGATAGCATGGCAGCACAGCACTCAGGTAAAAGTCATCGTTCAAATAAAAGTCACTCCCAAGGGTACAAAATGTGGGAAAACATGGTGGTTCATGCCACTTGGGGGGGGGAGCAGCAGATGAATCAGAAGTTCAAAGTCATCTTTAGCTACATAGGGAGTTAGAGGCCAGCCTGAGCTACGTGAAACCCTCTATAAGTAAACACGATTAATTAGAGCTGTACACTGGAAAATATACTTGTTTTTCAAGTGTAATGAAGTAACCTTACCTCAAGAGCATAGCTCGTAAACTATATTGTCTTCTCAAGTATATTTCAATTTTTTTATTAATGTTTTTCCAGCTTAGATTCATGGCATTTCATTTTTATTCTGTGAGTACTCCTGGAAAGAAACACATTTGAGGAAGGAATTCTCTGCATATGTATGTGGGTGTTCATTTTTCAGTGTGAGAATACAATCATCAAAGCTTGGAATTTAAAACAAAACAAAGCAAAAAAAAAAAAAAAATCCCACAGCAACTCTTGTTTACACTATGATAGCTAAAATAGAGGCAAGGTCTTGCGTTATCCTTATCTGACTTTAACTGGGAATGCCTGTGTCAGGATATTATAGATAGCAAATGATCCTTGAAAATACCCCACGAGCTGATTTTCCTATTGCAAATGTACTAAGTAATGACCAACTTGTACCTGGTTACTATGCCAGAGTTTTTGAAGAAAAGTAAGCATCTTTTCCCATTGATGAACTTAAGTTTTAAAATTTTCTTATGCATAAAGACAAGAAAGAAAATATTATTCTGGGATATTTAATGAAAGCAATTGCTGGGGGTTATCTTGGCAAACCAGTACATTAGCTTAACAAATGCTGATGTATAGCAGCCAAGAGGGTATGGGAGAAGAGGAGTTACTCAGCAATGCTTAGTACTGAGTCCTCATCTCATAAATTTGCTCGGTTTTTGTGCCAAGTAATTTTCAGTTCTCATGGAAATTTGGGCAGCTGTTTAAATCACTGTGACTGGGTAGATTTTTAAAGATTCTATGGGGAAGGTAAAATGGTTCCATCACTTGAAAACATTTATACCCCTGAGAATTGAAAACAGGTTCAACATAAAGTCAGATGCTTGCTGAGGATAGACAGTGTGCAAGCTCCTTTACAAAACTTATCACATTACCGATGGCCCAGCAGTTTCACTCTGTAACCCCCCATAAGAATCGGAAGTGGGAACCCAGATATTTGTGTACTTTTTTCATAGCAGCATTTTCTAAAATAGCCAAGAGGCAGAAAGAACTCAAATGATAGTTGACAGGTGACTAGCTATTCGGATTGTGGCATCGATCTATCCTACAACATACAGGAACCGGGAAGACAATATGCTAAATGAAGTAAGATAAATCATTGTGCAATACTGCATTCATGAATAATCACATTGATGAAAACAAAGGACAGTGCTTCATGGATACAGATGTTTCAGTTCGAGATGGAAAAAGGTTCTGGAGCTAGAGTGCACGTGGTTGCATGGCAGTTTGAATATACTAATGCCACTGCCTGCAATTAAAGTGGTTTTTACATTTGGGGTATTTTTCCACAATGAAGGAAAACACCAAAACAGCAGTACTCATAAGAACAAAAACAGAAACAATTCATATCCATCAACCAATGAATGAAAAGAATAGTATATGTAACAATATTATTCAATCACAAAAGAAAATCTAAATACTGATCTGTCTGTAGAATAAATGAAATTTGAAGACATGATTCCAAGTAAAAGAAGCTATGCACAAAAGGCCATATAGTATGATACCATTTATGTGACATACATAGCGTGACCAAATCTGCAGTGGTTGCTAGGGACTGCAGAGGACCTTCCAGGCACAGTAAAGTGTCTGCTAACAGATACAGGTTTCTTTGAGGGCTGGTCAGGTTGTCCTGAAATTAGATATGTGTGACTAGAGTGACTGATGATATGAAATATGTTCTGTGATAACAACAACAGATATGCCCTCTGCTGGCCATTTCATTGTCTTTTTTTGTTTATTATGTATACAGTGTTCTGCCTGCATGTATATGCCTGCAGGCTAGAATAGGGAACCAAATCTCATTACAGATGGTTGTGAGTCACCCATGTGGTTGCTGGGATTTGAACTCAGGACGTCTAGAAGACCAGCCAGTGCTTTTAACCACTGAGCCATCTCTCCAGCCCCCCTCAGTGCTAATTTTAGTCAGAGGTTAGTGACATTTTTAATTTCAGTGAGGCATTTTAATACATCCAAAAGTTTTAGGGTTATTCTCAGTGAACAACGTGGGCTTTCACTTGTAATTTTTTTAGGTTGAACATCTGAGTAACCTTCAGACAGAATCCCCTTACTCATTCAGCACCTTTTCATTGCACCTGATTCCATCCCTCCAACTCAGAATTGACCTGTGACTATCCTTTTAATAGAAGAGGTTAAGAGCACTGGCTGCTCTTCCTGAGTTCAGTTCCTAGCAACCATGTTGTGGCTCACAACCATCCGTTTACCTGTGTCCGGACTTTGTTTTACATTAGAAAAGCTGTCTTCTGATTTGTTTGTTGCTTACTGAGTTATCCTGAGTGACTTCTCCAAGCAGCAGCGAATGTAGGAACATAAGGAGATAGGTAGTATTTTATTTTATTCCCTTTCAGAATTTCACTTTAAAGTCACTAACACTCTATGTGATTGCTTTTAGATTCCTCACCTTTAAGCCTCATTTTGCCTTAGATCATTAGTAAGTGTTGATTATATGTAAATTTCTAAGTCTCTGACATAGTCTCCATCTACCCCCTTTCAGCAATGGCATCATTACTGTACTGCCTGTGGACAGCCTTGTCAGTAGACATCTTACATTTTATTCAAATGTGAATACCTGCATAAATAGCTAACATACTATGTTTGTTTTCTACTTCCTTGAAAGTTCCAGTCTTAACTGCTTTTCCCACACAGTTAGGGTTGTGTCATTTAAGCCACAAATAAAATCTTGAGAAAAGCACACAATAGAGATCTTCAGGACCACCTTGCCCAAGCCTCCTATTTTAGGCAGCAGTCTATGTACTTAGCTGCTTCCAGGTTCCGCCCATCTTCTAAGACACTGACTTAAAAGTTGGCTTCCTGACCTCTGGTCCTTGACTCATCCAGTTCATCTTATATTACCTGTGTGTGCAATTTAGCTATATTGATTTTTAAAGGGCATTCCTTTGTTTCACAGAAGACTTTCCCGCCTCTGAGGATGTCTTCAGTGCCATTTTTAGACTTACTGTGTATACAGTTGGAATGAAAGCGTACCTTCTGTGATCTGAGAGTATATTGATTGGCTTTTTGAAAGTTTTATTTATTCTAAGATTTGTTCTGAAAAGGCCAACTTTCTTTTTTCTTTGTAATATAATATTTTTTTTTTCATTTTAGAGGGGAACAACTATGCATTAACTCCATTTCATTATCAACCCAGTAACTAGTTAATTAAATAACTTTTAAGGGGCCTACCACATGGCTCAGTGGATAGGTGCTATCCAAGCCTGGCAACCTAAATTCACCTCCTGGAGCCCTTGTAAAGATGCAAAGAGGACACAAAATCCATAGAGCTCTTCTCTGACCCCCACGTGTGCACTGTTGACACATGGAGCTCTTCTCTGACCTCCAGGTATGCACTATGACACAAGCTCCCCTACCCACTCCCATCTAGCACACATGCAAAATAGTAACTTTTAAATCAAAATTTAGTGAACCCATTTAAGTCACGTTTTCTTCATGCTGCTGACCCCTTTATGATGTGACAGTATGTTAAAGATACTTTTCCTCCTCTCCCTACCTGTCGGGTCCTGTGGTTCCTTCTCCATCTAGGAATTCAAGCTTTTGTGATTTTTCTGCTATTTCCCAGGACAGCACTCACCTCAGTGAAAAATTTCATGTTCCTAGTCATGCCAAGGCCGTGGGCTGTTCTTACAGTCTTGTGTTCATATTTTAGACTTTTGTGTTTTGTTCTGCACTGCTTCCAGTCTCTGTCTATTCCAGTTTTTGGAAGCCTGCTCGCAATTTGTTCAAATATCTTTTTTTTTTTTTTTCTTACTGTTCCCTCTACTTGTTATATGTTTTTTTTTTGTTTGTTTTTTTTTGTTTTGTTTTGTGACCAGAGGCCTATTAGAGCCTGGACTTCTGGTATAATCCAGTGTTTTCTTCCTTCGTTTACTGTCTTTGGAATAAAAGTTGGAATTATTAGGGTATTCCATTATTGATGAATCGATACCTGCATCTGCTGGAGAGAGAAGAACATACATGGATGGCATACATCGGACAAGATACATAAGCAGATACAGTATTTTTATATATAGGAATGGGATGGTAAGTATTAGCTGATCTTTTCTCTAAAGGTCAGAAATGAGTTGCTAGCTTCAGTAGGAGATTGGAATTAATTAAAACATTCATAGTATCACTGTGGATTTCCTTTTAGATGTACATTTTAGTTTGTGTTGTTAGACTTGTGTATAAACTTAAATCTGGTGTTTCTTACCTGATTTAGAGAGTTAAGCTTGAAACTTACAAAGCAGTATTTCTAGGAATCCTGCATTTTATTGAGCAAATCATGTGACTTAGAAATTATTTATTTTTCAGTATAGGTGAGTAAAAGAGGGAGAAATCATTAATCCTGAATGTTTATTAAGGGGGGAGAAAAGCCTGTTTTCTTTAAATTTAGGAGCCAGACTGACTTCCCAACCTGAAAGTAGATCTGTTCCATTATGTTTTGGCCTGCTGTTCCATACCTAGTTCACTCTGTCTGATGCAAGAGATTGAGATAGCGTCCTTGTGTTCTGATGGCACCGACAGTTTTCTCAGAAGGGAGCCCGTTTCTCCCTGCTGAGCTAAGGAGGAGAGAACTGATAATTCCTGTAGATTTGGACACATTTTAGTAACTGTGGTATGATATAGATTAAATAGTCATGTGCATAAGGGCTGGTGCAATGGCACAGAGGGTAAGACACTTGCCACCAAGCCTGATGACCGCTTTGATACTCCAGACCCACGAGGTTTAGGAGAAGAACCAGTGTGTCCACGTTTAAACTTTCATGATTAATGGAGGCAATGTTGCAAGTAAGGAATATTCCAGATTTAAATTTTAAATTGTGCTTTGGAGAAGCCAGAGGGCCAGGTGGTGGTGGCAGGTGCAAGGGGGTTCGCTGAGTTCGAGGCCAGCTTGGTCTACAGAGCAAGTTCCAGAACTGAATGAAGAGAACTGAAAAAAATCAGAGAGAGAGAGAGAGAGAGAGAGAGAGAGAGAGAGAGAGAGAGAGAGAGAGAGAGAGAGAGAGAGAAGCAAGGGGAAGATAGTGATGCCCACAGGTCCATATCTGCCTAGCTTGACTAGGGCTTAGTAAGGAAATATAGATTTTTCAATATATTATCTGGTTTTATGTTCACAGAAAAGGTTCCACTGTCAGTGGAACAAGGAAAAACTCTTGTGGTCATTTGTAGTGTGAATCATGAAGTTGTACAGAGGCCACTGCTCCAGAGATTTGAAGCTGGAACCCTTACTGTTCACTGCAATTGTATAAGGCAAGGAGAGTAAGCCGGGAGGTGGTGGGGCATTGAGTTGGAACACACGCCTTTAACCCAGCACTTGGGAGGCAGAGGTTTTCTGAGTTGGAGGCCAGCCTGGTCTAGAGAACCAGTTCTAGGACAGCTAGGGCTACACGGAAAAACGCAAGATCAGTCAATCAATCAATCAGTCAGTTAGTCAAGGAGAGAGAGAGAGGAGTGGACTCTTGGACACTGTTGGAATATGGTCCAGACTGATTTCAGTTATGGGAACACTTCTTGAGATGCCACTGACGTGAGCAGCAGTTATAGAAGTGAGTAAATCCAAAGATGTTGCACACTGCTAGCCAGTAATTAAGTGTAAAAGTATCAGCTGTGGGGTTAGGGGTGAAGAGTTCGATTCTTAGCACTGCAAAAGAAGAGAGAGAAGGAGGGAGAAGGAAGGAATTGTTTCCTATACACCACTATAAACAATGTGTCCAACCTGCAAGACTTTAACTAAGGAAGGACTAGAGGAAGGATGTAGCTTAGTGGTAGCACTTGCCCAGCAAGGCCAAGGCTGTTCATTCCTCAGAACTGCACAAGGAAGGTAGGTAGATGTGTGTTGGGGGGAGGAGGGGCGACAAAGAGGTAAATTGAAGTTGATAGGTTTTAGAAGTTAGTTTTTCTTTAAACAACAGGTGGCAAAGTGCTGCTGACATTGGCTAAAGGGGAAAAGATGAAATTTCATAGCAGCACTCTAGAAACATCCTATCTGAGAGGTGGCACCAGATCCCGTCATTTCCTGGTTCACCAAGTTCTATTACTGGATCTCTAGCTGTAGAGCCTGCCCCTGCCTGCAGTTGCTTGTCCACGCTAAGACACAAGACATAGTACCCAGAGAAATGGGAAGCCAGCTGACTTAAGTTGTGACCAAAGCTGGAGAGAAGTTTCAGTCTGTTGACCTTGCCTGCAGCAGTGACACAATGAAAAGGTGAAATAAACTTATGTAGATCTTTGTCCCAGGAGGTGGGTGTATTCTGGTGTCCAAGGCTCCTGCAGCCAGCCTGTTTTCCTAGGGAGATCCATTACATAATTTTAGTGTTTTTATTTTTATGCATTTAGGAAGGTGAGAATATGAGAAAAGAAATTTTTGTCTTGTTTGTGACGAGATAGAAAACCTAGCTGGACAGCATTTTTGATATACCCTTTTGCTAAGGGTATAAAATTAAGTCAGAAAGCATCTTTCAAGCCTATCCAGAGCTACATCAACCATAGTTGGTGCAGCAATTAGTGCCATTCTAATGCACTTTTGCCTTATTTGTGATGTAAGAAGTGATGGTATTAAACCTCCTTTTGAAGTTCATACCTTGTACAAAATGGTTATGTTGGACTTTTAAATCTTGGTGTTTCCGGCTATATTTATCACGTGTACTCAGAAATTGTAAATGAAGTGAAAATAACCTTCAGTGATCTCTTGGGCAGTACTTGAGCTCAGGGTTGCCAGGTCCCTGCTGTTGCCATCCTTCTCCTCTGTTAATTGTGTGGTAGATTCATAGTGCAGGATTGCATCCGAGTCATGGAAAACTTCATAGATCTAGAGCTGACTCCTGAGTTGTGGGCATGCTTAACTGTCCTGTATTCATACTTGAGAGTTTTATTTATACTTTTTCGAGATACTGTATACTCCTAGTGACTACAGCTTTTTGTCAATGTAAATAAGTATTCCTTTATTTCTCAGGGTTCCATAACGTTGTTTTCATGTATTTCTTTCTGACTAGACATTTAGTAACACTTTAAATTCCTCAATCCAGTGCTTTCCAGCTCCACTTTCCATGTTGAGAGTGACCTGGAAATGATTCGCTATTTCTAGCTAACATTTGTTCCCTAGGAAACCAGAGGACTGGTTGTCAATAGCTCCTAAGAGCGTGAAAGGATGTAGTTTAACTGGTTCAAGCTGCCTAAGGGAGTAACTTGAGGATCTGCCAAATAAGCAGGCTTTCTGGTTAAAAAACCCTGGACCTAAATGATTGCTAATCTTTCTGTTTGGGCTTTAGGGGAAAATTTCCCTTGGGGCAAAGGGAATGAAAACTATTTTTGATGTATTTCTTGTCTTATATAATTTTTGGCTTCACTAAAAGTGTGTTTTTTGTTTTGTTTTAATTAACTAAATGGTTGGCAGTGAGTCTGTATGTTTTTTTTTAAGGTTTATAGTTAATATTAATCGCTATACATTTAAAAAGCATTACATTTTGTGCTGAAGTGATAGCTTATTGGTTAAGGGCACTTGTTGCTGCCAAGGAAGGGTTCTGTTCCCAGTATCCACATTGCAGCTCATAAATGCCTGTAATTCCAGTTCCAGGGGGTCTGACACCTCTTCTGGCCTCTGTAGGGGCACCAGACATCCATGTGGCACACATACATACATACATGCAAGCAAAACATCCATACACAGAAAATAAAAATAAATCAAATTACATTTTGACTGAGATTTACACTTAGTACTAATTTTAAAACTGTTGTTTCATGTTGGGGCGGTGGTGTACACCTTTAATCCAGTATTCACTCTCTGAGTTAGAGGCCATTCTGGTATACATGGCAAGCTCCAGAACAGCCAGGACTATGTAGAGAGATCCTGTTGCCAAACAAATGGGAGTGGGGTTGCTTGTTGGAGAAAGTTTGGAAAGTGTGAAAAGCAAAAGACAAAAACTTGTTGGTTGTGCCGCTGACACCTGTAATCCCATGAAGCTGGCTGATTTAACAGATGATCCATTTATTTTTTTCACAGGGGTCAGGAGAGTGCTGGCATTGTGACCAGTGATGGGAGTTCAGAGCCTACATACAAGGTGCATAAGGTAAGTTTGAGCATTAAAAACACTAATGATATTAGAAATAATGTTGCCAACTGGTCATTATTATCTGGCGTGGGGCCTAGGCACAGAGGCACATATCTTTAATGCCAAGACTCCCGGAATGCAGAAGCAGGTGGATCTCTGAGTTTGAGGCTAGTTTGTTCTACATAGTGAGTTTTAGGCCTGACTCAGTTACACAGTATGGCTCTTTTTTCTAAATAAATAAACTAGTAAGTAAATAAAATGTGGGGATATGAATAAAATTGCAACTAGAAGCATTTGGATCAGGCTGCTTCCAACTTTATGTCCTCATATTTGTCAAATTAGGATTTATTTCTTTCCCAGTGATCTTTTGCTAGACCAGCTCATTCAAGCAAGGGGGGGGTCATCTATTTAAATATTTTTAGGAGTATTTTTCTTAATGCTAATTTCAGTTAATATTTGACAGATTTCATTGCCTAGTAATAAAATCTTATTGTTAACTATCTGTCCTAATTAAGAGTTATTATAAGATAGAAGTGTCTCAATGCTGTGGCAATCCTAAACACTAAATTGCTTACTTAAAATGAATTCAGTGTGAAAATACAGGTCCGGTTTAAAAAGTAAATTCATTCAATTTCTGGCATACAGAAGAATGTGAAATACCTGTCTAGTTTGGATTACCCAAATTAGCACTGCCAGTGTTTTTTTTTTTTTTCCCCCTAACATCCACTTTTTCTTTGTCTTCTCAAGGGAATGGGTCTTGTAAATCATGTTTTTACTGAAGACAATTTGAAGAAATTGTATGTCTCAAATCTTGGGATTGGCCATACGAGATATGCCACGACAGGAAAGTGTGAGCTGGAGAATTGCCAGCCATTTGTTGTTGAAACTCTTCATGGGAAAATAGCTGTGGCACACAATGGTGAACTGGTAAACGCAGCTCGCCTAAGAAAAAAGGTAAGTTGTTTTTAACGGCTTATTGGGTGTTACAATAGTTAACACCCAACATTGAAGATCTAGACAAAGGGGATCTTCTAATTATTGCCACTTACCTCCGTTCAAGAAGCCATTGCATCAGAATTGCCTGGCATGCTTTCGCTAAATCCAGATTCTTGCACTTCCCAGGCACTGGAAGCAATGCCACTTTAGTGCTGTGGTTTGGAATGCTGATTTATGGTTGATATGAGCAGCATAAGAAGTTACTGTAAACATCTTCTTATAGCTTTGTCCTATGTTAAAGGTTTGTGATAGAGGAAAACCAAACAATTATTCCCTGTGTCCGAACTCAGCATAGCATATTGCTAAGACCAAACGTGGTGTTTTCTTAAACCAGCCAGTTGCTGGCCTATAGTTCCTGGTCCCCATATGTTAAAAGCTCATCCTCATGAGACTATCACTCAGTTCAGTTGTCTTTTCCAAGTCTAGGCCCTGAGCACGTAGGGTCTACAGGCTGTAAACAGAGTTCCCACATCCCTTCCTTGATTTCATTTGTAAAGGAATGGCTCGTGGAACTCAGGAAAATGCTTAATTTATGCATATTGAATTATTTTGAGAAAAGGATACAGAACAGGAGAACAGGTGAAGAGGCAGGGATAGCAGGATTTGTGGAAGAAGGCATGGGGCCTTGGTGCCTTCTGGAAACCACTCTCCGGGCACCTCAGTTTGTACTCAGTCAACCAGAAGCTCCATGGACCCAGTCCTTTTAGCTTTTGTGGCTTGGCTTTGGCATCAACCTGATCTTTGGCATCTGTTCCTTCCTTGGAGGTCTGGTCTAAGACTGAATGTGGCCCTCTAATCACGTCATTGGTTTCCATGGTAGCTACCCTCTATGCTGAAGTTGTCAAGGAGCATCTAACCGCCAGACATGTCATTATATCATTATTATACAAAATACATTTACTTTAGTGGTCAGGCAGTTTGGGATTGTGTGCCAGGAAAGATTAGGCTGAAATCCATGTACATTTGGCTTTTTGGCTTTCCATATCTCTCAAGTGTAGATAAAAGATATTTGGAGTAGAAAGTAGAAAATGTCTATTCTGAACATGTATTACTGTCCTCCTTGTTAGTCTCCAAATAACCTGCCAGTAGTTTGCATTGTGTTTGTTACTGTAAGAATAGAAAAAGGGTTTTAAGTGGCTTTTGTTTGTTTATGATCGCAGGGGTTGAACCCAAAATCATATGTGTGCTGGGCAAGTACTATGTCACTGAGCTTTGTCCTCAGCCCCACACCAGTGTTTTTAAGGGAGCTAAGCATCTGCAGAGTTTGGCTTTGCAAGCATCTGGAACTATTCTCTATGGGTATCAAGGGCAATGATGTGTTTCTTCTTCTTTTCTTGTGACCACATCTTATATAGCCCAGAACAGATGTAACTCTAGCTAACCTAGAACTCCTCTCCTGCCTCCATCTTCCAACTGCTGGGATTATGGGTTTTTCCCTAGCTGAACAATATCATGAAAATGCAAGAAGAAATTGGAGTATAGACAGAATGCTTAGGTTACAGGTCTTTCAGATTCTGTAGTGTTTGCACACTACGAGGTACAACCAAGTCAGCATGAAGCTTGCATTTCATGGTACAAATTAAACAAAGGTAATTGTGTACGAAAATGGTTTTGTTTAAGCTGAGGGTTTGTCTGCTCTATTCACATAGAAATCATGAAGACACAAAGTGCAGCACCCTTAGTGTTAACAGTTTGGAGCCTACAGTGTCATGGCCCTCTGCTGTCAGTGTTACCACTCAGCATCTAGTGTTACAACCCTGGGCTCAGGGTGTTAGGTAGCCAGAGCTAGTGACTTTTGGCCCCCTTCCAGCAGGTAGTCTTCCAGCTCTTCCCAGCTTTCGCTATCCACAGCTCTCTGCTGTCTCTCACTTCACAGTACTTTTCAGTCATTTTTGTTTTGTGTGTATGTGTTGGTCTGAGTGTGTGTTTTGTACCATGTACATACATGATGGTCCTGGAGACCAGAAGAGTTCATCCGATGCCTAGGTGCTGGAGTTTTGGGCCATCTCTCCAGCCCTTTCTCACAGTTCTTTATAATTCTCCAAAGTCTTTGCATAGCCTGTGATCCTGACCACCCCTTAAGCTCCTTAGCCTTCTTCTAGCTGTTACTGGTGTCCCTGGCATGAGGAACCCAAAGAACCGCTTGTTCTTTGCACAACCCACTCATCCTACTGGACCCATAATGAAAGGCCCCAAGTAGGCAGCAAAACTAATCAAATGAGCTAACTAATCAAATTCGTGGCTGTGCTGCATGATGGAGGCAGTGGACAGGAAGGAAGTGTCCCAGACAGATGTCCAGGGCCTGAGAGGAGCCTTGCTTCTGTATGAGGACTGGCTGACTTGGTTCAGAGAGGTTCTACCCTCATGGGGCTGAAGACAACTGTGAATAGGTTTGGAGGTTATCTGGATGGCTGGGGGTGTGGGCTGCAGGCTGGATTGTGTAAAGGTTATCTGAAGCTGTCATGGCCATAGTAACTTTTGAGGGTTCTTGACAATCTGGAGAGCCCCCACTGAACTGAGTCTCCCTGCAGTTGTCCTGACCCATGTATTTGGCAGCTTTCAGGATTTTCCCTGAATATGGTAAAAGCTGAAGTTGTGGCTGTCACCTTTCCCAGGAAACACCAGGCAGTGCATATCAGGTGACACAGCAGTGTTGCTCACAGACCTGCTGGGGGCCACCAAGATAACATTAGCGACTCTGTAGCCAGGTTCTGGCTTCTGTTTCTGCTATCCTCCGGCAAATACAGGGTAGCTCTTGGGTAACTGCTGCACTGGCCAGTCTCAGGAAGGGCCGGCAGCTGTCAGTCATGAGGCTGTGTGTCTGGTTCCTGATAGTTTTCCTTATCTAAAGAAATAGATAATTGGAAGTAATTACAATGAAGTTACTGTTCTTAGTGTGTAACAGGCAGGCAGGCAGACTCGGTGAGGGCTGGGAACTCATGACCTTGAAGTGGGGGGAGGGTTCCAGGTTTTGCTTTATTTTTTTTTTTTTTTAAGATTTATTTGTTTATTATGTATACAGCGTCTGCCTGCCTGTGTACCTACACGCCAGCAGAGTGCATCCTATCTCATTGTAGATGGTTGTGAGGCACCCTGTGGTTGCTGGGAGCTGGGAATTGAACTCAGGAGATCTGGAAGAGTAGCCAGTACTATTAACCTCTGAGCCATCTCTCCAGCCCCAAGAATTCAATTCTGAACAATATGTAGCTCATTGTTTCCAGACCTAGCCCCTTATCCAGGTATTAGACTTAACTTTTTATTAGTAGCTGTCCATTGAAAATGCTTTTTAGCATCCACCTAAATTATTCTGCACGTGTTTGTGGTGCAGCCTCTTGGTCACTCCTGTTCAGAACTCCATGATGATAAAGCCACCTAATCAATGCTTGTTAACTATCTCCTACATTCTGTCATTTCAAATGTTGATTCCTGTCCTCTTGACAATGGTCAGAAGTACAGGTATTCATTTCTGCCACCGACACACTCCATTTGAGAGTTGTTGGTGCTATTTGCTGCTCTTCAGGAAGGAGTATGGCCGATTTATTGGGATTATCGAGAGTAGAAAAGGCCGCACACAGTTCAAGCCCTTTGCTTTTCTACTTACACTCAGACTTAAGTTTTGCTTGATATCTGTTAAAGCACTTCTTTTCTGCCAGCTTTAGAGGCTTCCCATTGCTCCCAGCAGTAGTCACCCATCCGTGAGTATACACATACAGTTACTGGGTTGTAACTTAATATCTGTAGAATACCTGGTTTCTATTAATTACTGTGTGCTGTTGGTCAAGAAGTGGAGCATCTAGTGGTCTAATGATGAAACTTTTCTATCCCATAGCTTCTGCGCCATGGCATTGGGCTTTCCACATCCTCCGATAGCGAAATGATTACCCAGTTACTTGCCTATACCCCTCCTCAGGAACGAGATGATACCCCGGACTGGGTAGCAAGGTAATTGTGTAACTAGGTTATGTCTGCAGCTTTACTTGTTTAGCGTGTTGATAGCCAGAGTGATTCATTCCGTTTCTCATAATTCCAGAATTAAGAACTTAATGAAGGAAGCGCCCACAGCATACTCCCTGCTTATAATGCACAGGGACGTCATTTATGCAGTGCGGGATCCATACGGAAATCGTCCTCTGTGCATCGGTCGTCTTATTCCAGTTTCTGATATAAATGACAAAGGTAATGAGCTCATGATGCTTTTCAAAATCATTGTTTCTCTTGGCGAGTCTTCTTCCCTTTTCTCCCCCTTTTCTTTTATGAGCTCCCAAATCTGTGGCTACAGGAAGCCTGTGCATAGGAAGAGGGGAGGAAGGAAAACACAGTATCTTTATTTCCTTTTTAAGTTGATGTATGTGGGTGTGTGCTCCTCTGCTGTTTGTGGAGGCAGGAAGCAGGTGTCTGACGACATCCCTTATCACTCTCGACCTGTTCCTGTGAACCAGGGTCTTTCCCTGAACCTGGAGATTGCTGGGAGTTACCTGTATGTGCAGGCTTACTATGTGGGTGCTGGGATTTGAACTCTGGTCCTCAGGATTTCACAGCAAGCACTTTAGCCCTAGCTAGCTGTTGGTGTTTGTGAAAATGTGTGTGGGGTGGGGGTGTGCTTGCCTATCCGTGTGTTGAGTAGAGCCCAGAGGTCTACTTCAATTATCGTCTCCTTTTGCTTTCTACTTCACTTTTTTGAGACAGGCTCTCCCTGAAACCGGAGCTCACCGTTTTCAGCTAGGGTGGCTGGCCAGTGAGGTCAGGTGGGGTTACTTACAGGTGACTACTGGCATGCTCGGCTGGGATCCAAACTCAGACCCTCATGTTTGCATAGCAAGCACTACTCACTGGGCCGTCTCGCTGTCTCCTAGTCTTGGTTTTTAAAGTATATTTCTTTGGCTGTGTCTGACTTTTCAGTGCTTTTAATACTATATTCTTATTTTTCTCTGAATTGCCAGTTCATATCTTTTGCCTGCCTAACTTTCTTATTTCTGCAGTGGTTTTTTGTTTTGTTTTGTTTTTCTTTATGACCTATCGTCTATCTAGTTCAAACCGATATATAATGCTAGAAGGAATCTTGGATTATTTATTGACTTATACCGGAACCACCTGCTTTTAATGAGATAATAATAGCAGCTTTTATTTATTTGATGTTTTAATTATTCTCATGAAATAGCCTCTTTCTAAAAATTCCTCTATATCTCTGCGTTTGAATGCACATGAATGACAGTGGCATACAGAGATCAGAGGATCTCAAATGTAGGAGTTTGTTCTCCTCTGCTACATGGCTCCCAGGGATGGAACTTTTGTGAGACTTGACAAAAATCACCATTGTCGAGTGAGCCATCTAACTGGCCTGAAAGCCTCCCTCTTTAAAATTTCCTTGTGGGTACCGAGGATGGAACTGATTAATACAGTGTTTGGGATGTGCAAGGCTCTTGATTTCTATCCCTGGGACTCCGTACAAAAACCAAACACAAAACAAAGAATTTCCTGAACCCATTCACTAAAATGATTGTCTTGTGGTTTATAGAGAAAAAATCTTCAGAAACTGAAGGCTGGGTCGTGTCTTCTGAATCTTGCAGCTTTTTATCTATTGGTGCAAGGTAAGTTGTATCTTGTTGTTTTATTTTTTTCTATATTTATGAGAAAATTTTTCTGCCAAATGTGATGATGCATGCCTGTAGTCCTAGCTTCCAGAAACCTGAAGCAGGTTGATTATAAGTGTAAGAGGAACCTGAGTTCTATATATTACACCTGACTCTCACCCAACCCCCCCCCCCAAAAAAAAACAAACAAACAAACAACAGAACAGGTGGTACAGGGGAAGAGGGAGAGGAAAGAAGGGAGCTTTTTCATTCAGGTGTGGTGATGGACACTAATAAGTCCAGAATTGGCAAATGGGGAGGTTGAAGAGGGAGCATCATTTGAACCTTGAATTCTGAAGTTCAGTACCAGCTTGAGCAAATGTGTAAAGAAATGAGAGTGTATGGCTAGGTGGTAGCAGCGCACGCCTTTAATACCAGCACAGGGGAGGCAGAGGCAGGCAGATCTCTGTGAGTTCAAGCCCAGCCGGCTTTGAGCAAGTTCCAGGACAACCAAGGGTATACAGAGAACCCCGTTTTGAAACACCTGACCCCCCTTACCCTGCCCCCCCCAAAAAATGAGTTTGGGGCTTATCTTTTTGTTTGTATTTCATGACAGGGTTTCTCTGTGTAGCTTTGGAGCCTGTCCTGGAACTCACTCTGGAGACCAGGCTCGACTCAGACTCACAGAGATCCGCCTGCCTCTGCCTCCTGAGTGCTGGGATTAAAGCATGAGCCACCAAGGCCCAGCTGGGGATTATCCTTTTTAAAGGCAGGTGATATTTTTTTCTATTTCCATGACCAATGTCTTTGCTATATGAAGTCGTTTGCAAATAGTGTTTGTGCCAATTGTGGTGACTTTAATGTCCCAATACTACTTTCTCCTTCTGCAAATATTGTCTTTCAAAATACCCCAAGTCTACCTTGATTTTTCTTTTAGTGTGCGAATGTTTTTGATTCCAGGTCTCTTACTAATGCGAGCCTGTGGCAATTCTCCTTCGCCTCCTGAGTGCTGGGAATGCAGGTTGAGACACAATACAATGCCCAGCTCACCCAATTTAGTTTGGTTCTTTTATAATTACATGTATATTTAGGTGGGAAGAGACACATGGAGGTCAGGAGATAGCATGTAGGAGTCACTTCTCTTTAACCACCCTGTGGGTCCTAGAGATCGAGTCTTTAGGTTTAGCAGCAAGCACCTCTACCTACTGAGCCACCTCACTGGCCCCTGGGCTGGGGAGAAGACTCAGTCGGAGAAATGCCTGCTTCTCGACTATGCAGACCTGAGTTTGGATCCCAACACCCAAGTGAAAGCAGGTTTCAGTATAATCCCAGGACCCGAGGAGCAGCCTGGGGAGTGGTTTCTTGTTTGTTTGTTTTACATTCTTTTATTTTGTGTTGTGAAGGTTGTGTGTATGTGTGTCACGGGGTACCTGTGTAGAGATCAGAGGTCAACTTATGAGAATCAGTTCTTTTCTTCTACCATGTGTGCTCCAGCAATCAAACTCAGGTCCTTACACTTGGAAGCAAGTGTTACAAGTGTTCTTAACCACCTGAACAATCCACCAGCTCTTTAAGTCATGCTATTAAGAATTAAGTAAACCAAGCATGGCGCAGCCCAGTTTTAATCCCAACCGTTGGGAGACAGAGGCAGGCAGATCTCTTTGAGTTCAATCAAGGCCAGCCTTGATTGAGTGAGTTCCAGGACAGTCAGGGCTGACAGAGAAACCCTGTCTTCAAAAAAACAAACAAGATAACAAAAACAAATAAAAAATAACAAAAGAATGAAAATCTCTTTACTCAAAAACACACAGTAACTTTCAGAGTGAAGTGCTAATATAGATTATAGTGTATACGCTGTCAAGATTTAACAGTCAGTGGGCACACGAATGAGAGATCGTCTATAATAAAAATGGTCTTATTTTTTTAAAAAATTGATAAAATGTAAGTTCCTGCTGCTCTTAAAATGCAAGAGTTATAGAGTCTTTGCTTCTGTCTTTTAAAAATTAGCATATACTCATTGTATAAAATGAAAGGCTCAGAGGTTAAGAGCACTGACTGCTCTTCCAGAGGTCCTGAGTTCAATTCCCAGCAACCACATGGTGACTCACAACCATCCATTATGAGATCTGATGCCTTCTTCTCGTGTGCAGATATACATGGAGGCAGAATGTTGTATACATAAATAAATAAATAAAATCTTTAAAAAAAATGATAGGTTTCACAAATGTCTTTTGTTGTTTGTTCTAAGATATTCCCATGAAGTCAAGCCTGGAGAAATTGTAGAAATATCCAGACATGGTGTCAGAACACTTGATACAATTCCAAGGTCTGAAGGAGACCCAGTGGCTTTTTGTATCTTTGAATATGTTTATTTTGCAAGACCAGATAGTATATTTGAAGGTAAGTACATTTCTTTTCTTCAACTATTTCTATAAATCTCATTCATTTCATTGAAGTGAAACATGAGAGTTCTTGGCCCAAGGGCTTTTATAGCTCTTGGGAGGCATGCAGCTGTATGCTGTGAGCATGTCACTGAGCTACAAATCATAATTGCCCTTCTTTTCAACTCTTAGATACTGTTTCCACTTTCAAATACATATTGAGGTGAAAATTTATAAATACAATATAATTGAATCTCTGTTTTTCTACCTTACTGTTTCTGTATGTATTACTTTTCTTTTCTTTTTTTTTTTTCTTTTTTTTTTTTTTCAGTCTATAAAATCCTAGCACAACTTGGTCCTGGATAGACTTAGTAAACTTCCTAGAGGAGGCCTTACCCTCTCCGTCGAGTGGGGGGTAAGGGAGGTGAGCACGAGGAAAGGAGGGATTAGAATGTAAAAAATAAATTAATAAAAGGGAAAAAATATCCTAGCACCAGCTGTTTAGAATAACAATATTGTTCTCTTCTGAACATTATAGACCAAATGGTTTACACCGTAAGGTACCGCTGTGGCCAGCAGCTGGCCATTGAAGCACCTGTGGAGGCGGACTTGGTTAGCACGGTTCCAGAGTCGGCTACGCCTGCTGCTCTTGGGTATGCAGCTAAGGTATTTACTTTTCATTATTCTCTGGTGTGTTGGTCTTCTGGCAGTGAAATAAATATGGACTATGAAGGGGAAATTCACTAGCTTACTTTAAGAAGGAAAGGTTGGGGTCTAATGTTGATTCCTGTGCAAGAATTATTAGCCATTTCTTTCAACAAAAAGTGTGCTGACAGATGACTTGGTGGGTAAAGGCTCTTGCTACCAAGACTGACCACATGAGTTTGATTCTTAGGACCCACACGGTGGAAGGAGAGAAGTGACTCAAGTGAATTGTCCCTTGACTTCCATACAAGCTCTGTGGCGAGCATATGCCCGTAAATGTATGTGCACACATAATAAGTAGATTTTCATCACCCACAGATTAGAATCCTGACCCTCATTTTTAATTTTTAGCAGCATACAAAGTAATGAGTTTCACTGTGCTGTTTTCATCATATGCTTGCAGTATTACCCTGTTCTCACTCATGCCGTGCCCACTGCCTTTCCTCTTTTTCTTTGCAGTCTCTGGCTTGCCCCCCAGTAGTTCTCATTCCCGTTTTGCATTCCGTTACCCTTTGTCTCTCCTGTCTCCTATGACTTCTTCCTCTCTGGTCCCCTGTTTCCATCACACATACACACACACACACCAATGCACACATTTGGCGGTGTGCCCATCTTTTTCTCAGCATTTTAAACTATTGTTGTAATGCCTTTGTGGGTTTCCACAGCGCTTCTTCCTTTCTTTGGGATGGAGCTGCTTTCTCTTATTCTGACTCCTCTTCATGGACTTACCCAGAGGGTCTGGCATCTTTCTTAAAGTCTGTAAAAGGAGATTTCTCTGTCTATCTCAGTCGTACTGGGCCGATTTTCTCTCCACCCACTGGGTCCCCGCAGCAGCATAATGAAATAACCACTCTGGGACTTCATATTAGTTACATTTGTTTAGTCAATGGCTTCTTATTGGCTAGCTCTCTTAATTATTAACCCATTCCTATTAATCTGTGTATTTCCAAGTGGCCTGGCTTACCAATGATGCCTGGGCCTCTAGCTGCTACATAGTGTCTGTCCTTTGTCTTTTCTTTCCCCTGCCTCATTCTTTAGACTTCTTGCCTTGCTAAATCAGAACTGTCCAGTGGCCAAAGCAGTTTTATTCATTAACCAATAAGAGAAACATATATTCACAGCATACAGAACGACATCCCCAGGAAAAGTCTGTTTCATTTTTTGAAAAGCTAGGAGCTGCTTATGGTTGCATAGGCCTGCAGTCCCAGTACTAGAGCTGTGAGTTGGAGGCCCGCCTGGGCAACATAGTGAAAAAAAAAAAGATGGCATCACAAATATTATACAGAATTTAGTGGTGTAGTTGAGCATCTTCACTTAGCTTCTAAATGAAGTAACATGTGTGTATTTATACAGATGGGTACCTTGAAGAATGGATGAATGCCCTGAGAGGCATCTTCTTAGCCCAGTATTGCTCTAACTGTACATTGATTTCTCCTCCACCAGTGTGGACTGCCCTATGTGGAGGTGCTGTGTAAAAACCGATATGTGGGAAGAACCTTTATTCAGCCAAACATGAGGTTAAGACAACTGGGAGTTGCAAAAAAATTTGGTGTGTTGTCTGACAACTTTAAAGGCAAAAGAATTGTTCTCATAGATGATTCAATTGTGAGAGGCAATACTATCTCACCCATCATAAAACTCCTCAAAGAATCCGGGGCAAAAGAGGTAAGTCATGTTAAAATATATGCTGTAGCATCATTAATTAACCATATGATGTTGTCATAAAAGTGAGATTTAACTTTGCATATCAGATTGTCTTGTGATAGCTAGGCAGCAATATGGAGAACTCATTTATACTATAGGAAGTTTAATCTTTAATAGATTAGAGAACTAAACATGCACGAAACATCTTTTTTTACAATTTTTAAAATTAAGAAAAAACAAAACAAAACCAAGAGAGTTTGTTGCTTTCTCTATTTGAAGATACAGAACAAATACCTAATACAATAAACTTAACACATTAGATCAGTTTTGTTTTACTTCATCATCTGTAAAACAGTGAACTTTTAAAAAAATTGCTAAGCAGGGCTGGAGAGATGGCTCAGAGGTTAAGAGCACTGACTGTTCTTCCAGAGGTCCTGAATTCAATTCCCAGCAACCACTGGTGGCTCACAACCATCTGTTATGAGATCTAGTGCCCTCTTCTGGTGTGCAGATATACACGGAAGCAGAATGTTGTATACATAATAAATAAATAAAATTTAAAAAAAATTGCTAAGCATGTATCTATTTGTGCTGTGTTAAATACTTGGATGCATGTTATACGTGTACCTTGTTTTCAGTACTTCACTCACTGTGTTGAACATTATGTATTGCAGTTTTTACAAGTTGAAAGTTATTAAAATTGTTTTTGAGTCATCATGAACTATGCCTTTTAAAATTGATACCAAACTTCATCAAGAAGCTTGTTTGTTCCCACCATCTATTCCCCTATTCCCTTTTCTTTGGCCTCTCTACTTCCTAAAACATAGCATTGAAACTGGCCAGTAAATAAATTACAGTGGCTTTGAAGAGCTTGAGTGAAAGGCTGAAAAACTCCTCACTTTAGTTCAAACTTTAGACTGATTTAGCTTAATGAGGAAAGCATGCTGGAATAGACTGAGTGCCACAAGTCTTATGCTAATTGGTTCTAAACTAGCAAGGGAAAATTCATGAATATATTATAAACGATAAGAAGGAAAACTGCTGGTAAAGTGTGTTAGCGATCTGGATAGACGACCGCGTCAGCCACATTCAGTCATTCTCTCTTTGTTCTTTGAAACAGGGTTTCTCTGGGCAGTGCTCCCTGTCTTGGAACTTACTATGTAGACCTTTCAGTGCCTGGGGCCTACATAGTAGAGGAAGCTGATTTCCATAAGTTGTCCTCTGACCTCCACATGGGCACAATGGCACAGGTTTACATAAGTGAGCACACACATAAGTAAATAAATTAATTTAAAAGAGGTTTCAACATTTTAGATGCTATTAATTAAGGACATTTGTGAGGCTGGGTAAGTTGGTGCATACCTTTAATCCTAGTACTGATGGCAAATTCAGGTTGATCTCTTCCAGTTAAAGGCAGGCCTGGTCTACATATTGAGCTCCAGGTCAGCCAAGGCTACAGAGTAAGATACTGGCTTTAACACAAAACATTTGTTAGCTCCTCGTGATGGTGCATATCTCTAGTCCCAGCACGTTGGGGGTAGACGTAGGAGGATCAAGACTTCAAGGCCAGCTGTGGCTGCTGATAATCATATCTCAAAAGAACAACAACAAAAAAGCTCAAATAAACATTTTTCATAATATATTTTTAAGTTAATGTTATATACTGTTCCTTTAGACTTCTGTGTCTTAGGGTTTCTATTGCTGTGATAAAAAAAAAAAAACCCATGACCAAAAAGCAAGTTGGAGAGGAAAGAGTTTATTTGGCTTATCCCTCCATGTTCACTGAAGGAAGTTAGGACAGTAACTCAAACAGGACAGGAACCTAGAGGCACAAGCTGATACAGAGGCCCTGGAGGGGTGCTACTTTCTGGTTTGCTGAGAAAGTAGCTTTCTTGTAGAACCCAGGATACACTCCCTGGAACAGCATCACCTACAATGGGCTGGGTCCTCCCCCATCAATCACTAATTGAGAAAGTGCCTGTCTCCACCCAGAACTTTGCAGGCATTTTCTTAATTGAGATTCCCTCCTCTCAGATGACTCGAAGTTGACACAAAACTATTTAGCACAGTCTTGTTGTTACTGAACATTTAATAGATGAAAAATAATATAAGAATTGTACATTCTTTAAAAAAAGAACAGAATTTGTGTGAGACAGTTTATTGAAGCGTTTACACCATCTCCAAGGTGTGTGTTTATTTAGATTTCAAAATTTTTTCTAACTTGAAACATTTCAGTCTTTTAAACTATAGAAGCAGGCAGAGCTCTACAGAGCTAGTTCCAGGACAGCTTGGGCAGTTATGCAGAAAAACCCTGGCTGGAAAAACCAAAAAAAAAAAAAAAAGTTGAGTGAATTTGAAAAGTGGGATAGAAAGAAATAAGAATGGCCTGTATTTAGAGCATTTTAAGAATTATTAGGGTTTTCCAGCTTTTTTATGATGGATTATGGTTCTGATGGTCTCACCACTGAGTTCGATAAAAATTATACAGAGGAATAAATATAAAAATATATATGTTGGGGTGATGAAACATGTCATGGCCATTTAAATCTGTGTGAAGATTGCATAAGACAGGCAGATTGTTCTAAAATATCTAAGATTAAAAAGAAAATGTTGATACTGGTTATAACCTAGTGGGTTATGTCTTTAATATGGTAAAATAAAAAATAGCGAAGGGTCTGGAGAGATGGCTCAGAGGTTAAGAACACTGACTACTCTTCCAGAGGTCCTGAGTTCAATTCCCAGCAACCACATGATGGCTCACAACCATCTGTAATGAAATATGGTGCCCTCTTCTGGCATGGAGGCAGAATGTTGTAATCATAATAAATAAATCTTTAAAAAGAAAAGAGAGAGGGAGATCAGCAAAGTACCTTTTAGGTATTAAAACGAAATGGCTAGGAATGTACAGTAATTAAATAGGAAATAAAAGATGCAGAGAATGAAAATCCCTAATTAAGAAAAAATGTATGGGCTGGAGAGAGAGCTTGTGGAGATCTGATACCATCTTCTGACTTGAGCATGGAGCACACACATGATACTCAGACATACATGCAGGTAAAACTCTCACACAATATAAAATGAAGAAATCTAAATGAAAAAATTTCCCTATTCAATGAAACGATGATATATGGTTTACCTTGTTGCTCATGTTGTTATCCGAATGTTCAGTAAGATAGTTGTATCAATGGGAAAAATATAATTAATTTTACTGTGAGTGTATGATGATTTCTTTCTAAGGTGCACATTCGAGTTGCTTCACCACCAATAAAATATCCTTGCTTCATGGGAATAAATATACCCACAAAAGAAGAGCTGATAGCCAATAAGCCAGAATTTGAACATCTTGCAGAATACCTCGGTAGGTGATGAGATTTCTGTAGATTTTAATTGTTGGTTTGACTTTTAAATTTCAAGTGTACTGTTGTGTAAAGCAGCAAATAGTTGCAAGATAAATTTGAGTGCTGGGAGATGGCACAACATTATTGTTCTTGTAACACAAGCTTTGGGATCAGAGTTGAGTTCATAAGTGCTGTAATTCCAGAATTCAGCATGTTGAGACAGTATACCCAGAATAAGCTGACTGGCTGCACTAGTGGAATCAGTGACTCTGAGACCCATAACCGTGGGCCTCTACAGACACGCGTACACATGTGTGCATGCACACATACACATTGGGAGAAAGACCATTCACAATAACACCAAAAGTTACAAGTCTTAGAAATAATTTAAACATAAAGATTTCAGTTCCTGCTTTGTATGGTGGAACATGCCTTTAATCCTGACCCCAGAGTCGGGGGCAGCCAGATCTCTCCGAGTTCAAGGTCAGCCTGATTTACAAAGGTAATTCCACACCAGCAAGGGCTACAGAGTGAGACTTTTTTTCTTAAAGCCTGTAATGTAACATAAAGGCTGCACCCACTCCAGGTACTTGTAATTGGGAGTTAAGTTCCCCAAAGGGACTGTGGCTTAGTCCAGGTTTCAGAAGCACCAGAGTACATTCACCTTCAAAAAGGAAATTGGAAAACTTGTTCACATCAACAAAATGAATTAATGCAAAACTTCATGATGGAATATGTCAGTGCCACAAAGAAGTTCTTGGATGGTATATAAAATACAGCAAATACAAACCACTGTCAAAGCCTAGGAAGTATGTTAAGTTCCACAAATGACAGTTATACATAACATGTAGACCACGTGACTGTGAAATTGACATTTGTGCAAAATGTGGAAAGAAAGAAGTTATTGTTATTTTGTTTAATAAAGAAGCAGAAACTTCAGCAAGTACTGAAAATCAAGGTTCTAATCATAGAGGAAGCTTCGAAAGGAAAGAGGACAGTAATGAGAATTTAGATGCTTCACTGACTCGAGAGAGGTGGCCTGACAGCACGGAGTCCGCTGCAGAGGGCTGACAAACTGACAGCTGAATGCAGGAGTCAGAAAGGGCTGTGCAAAATAGGCCAGACTGGTGCATGAGCAACAAATTATAACATCTGGGTAACAAGCTTCCAAGTTTTCACAATAAAACTTTAGTTGTATATACAGAATATGTATGAAAACACTTATTCTGGCATGTTATATAATCTATGTAAATTGTGTAGAAAGCCGTTTTACCTAATGTCAGACCATCCAGTGTTGAGAACTGGTGTTTATATCAGACCTGTCTCATGGAAAACTAAGATGATTAGCTCACAGTGAGTACATTTCCATTAGCCTGACCTCAGGTATGTAACTTCCTAGCAAAGGTCCCCTTATATCTTACAAAGCAAAACAGTTACTGTTATACATACACATACAAGGTCATGTAATATTTTTCTTCAAAAATATTGGAAATGTGTAGTCAGAAGAAAATGTGTGGACTATATCATTAATAACTAGAGAGGAAAATCCAGCATTCATTCTCGAGTGGAGATACTGCTTGTATCTGAACCTCCTTTGAGGTTCTCCCTCATAAGCATATCCTTCCCAAATTTCCATTGTTCTGAATTCCCACTTTGCCGCCATTGTTTCTACTTATACACAGTGTATGTTAGCTTTGTGTGATTGCTGAAATATAGGTCTTTATGTTTAAGATCTGAGAGCCACACAAAATTAGCCAGGCGGTACAATGAACTTTTCCATGATTTTATCTATATTCTCAATTTTAGTTTTATTATGTTTTCTTTGTATGTATGTGTGTGTGACATGTCTGTGCATATATGAATGGTGCGTATATTTTCGAACCATGGAAATAAATGTGAAACCCTGAAATAAAAAAGGGTTATTATTAGCAGTATTATATGTTAGGCAGACATTGAACACTATTCTAAAAAGTAAAAGTGATGGGGCACTTTTTATTTTAGAGATTTAGATCAAAGTGAGATCAGAAGGGAAAAGTTTTTTTTTGTTTTTCTTTGCTTGCTTGCTTGCTTTTCCAAGACAGGGTTTCTCTGTGTAGACCAGGCTGGCATCAAACTCACAAGAGATCCACCTGTCTCTGCTTCTTGAATGCTGGGATTAAAGGCATGTGTCACCACCGCCTGTCCAGAAGAGAAAGTGTTTTATCACAGAACACACAAACACACACACACACACACACACACACACACACACACACACACACACACACACACACGATTGAATCTGGAGATTCCTTCATTCTGAACAAAGGTTTTACCCCCACTCCTCATCCCCGGGTCTTTCCCTCTCCTTTTAAGATTTGAATTCTCCTGGTTGGCTTGAACTTGTGACCCTCTTGCCTCTGCTTCTCAAGAAACTGGGATTACAGGCTAGAAGTCATCACATCCAGCTTCCATTTTAGGAAAGCTAAGGGAGAATTTTTCAATGATGCTGACTTCAATGATGCTCTCCATAGCTGTGCTGTGGTGAAGAAGGCATGTTTTCCTGTCTAGAGAAAATGCTCATGACATTTCTCCTTTTCTCCTGCAGGAGCAAACAGTGTTATATACTTGTCAGTGGAAGGACTGGTCTCATCTGTGCAACAAGAGATCAAATTCAAGAAGCAAAAAGTGAAAAAACTTGACATTACAATTCAAGAAAATGGAAATGGTCTGGAATGTTTTGAGAAGACTGGTCACTGTACAGCTTGCCTCACTGGGCAGTATCCTGTGGAACTGGATTGGTAGCTGCCAGGACAGAGTTCCTCCAGACTGAAAGTAATCACAGAAGTGGTTTCCATACTGTTACTCGGTTGGTATAAAGTAGATACCACCTGCTATGTATGTATACCTTTATAAGCTTTTGAGAATTTCTGAGGTTAATAAATTGCTATCATTGAACCATGACAGAATTCTTTTTATACGAGGATTGATTTTTCACCTAGGAGGAGGCAGGAGGTTAGTGGTATTTCCTAGGCCCATGCTTGAAGAGTTTACGAGAGGTTAGATTAAGGATGTGTAATACACACAGGACTCTGGGCTTTATAATGTATCATGAAAAATCTGAATTCATTGTGCCCCATAGGATTCTAATCTGTACAGTCAAGCCTGGAGATGTGGCCTTGATCTTAGATCCCCCCCAACACACACACACACACACACACACACACACACACACACACACACACACACACACTTGTGATTTTGGGGACCAATGAAGAACTCCAAAAAAGAAAAAAGAAAAGAAAAGAAAAAAAACTACTTGGGAAGCTGAGGCAGGGAATTATTGAGTTAAAGGTCAATCTGGGCTTTCCTGCCTCGAGATACTGTGTTTTTCTCTCCTTGGAGCCCCCATTTACTCAGTGAGACATTTGTATCTAGTACACAGTAGGAATGTGAATATATGCCATACTTAGGTGTTTAGAACTATCATTTTACCCCTGCATTTTACCAGTGCATGGTCATTAGCATTTGCTAAATTTGTTTGCAGCTTTATTATGATGGAGGGAAATTACAGGTTTGCAGACCTTTGCCATCTCTCTTTGGGAAGCACCATAATGACTAAAAATATATATCTGAAGCCTTTTTGTTTTTTACACTTTACTAGAAGATGTGAATGGTAATTTCTAGTGTCTGACAATACAATCCTAGCAAATAACTTAGAGCATTGGAAGTAGAAAACAAAAATTTTAATTCCAAGTAAGCCTTTATTCATAATTTGATTAGACTTGGCTGTTTGGATTGAGTGCTTGATCCCTGACAGTCATGCATACTCATATACATAATATATACATATGATTGAAATTGAGCCAATAGAAACCTTATATGGGCCGATTTTATTTAATGGCTAAGGGGACAGCAACTGTTTTGGAAACTAGATTGCCTGTACCCAAGTGTCACCTCATAATAATGTCTTTTCTACTTTGTTTTGTTAGGTCTAGTGAGTTCTTATCTTTAACTTTTAATGACGCAGGTTTAGAGGACTGAGGTGATTTGCTTACTAACTCCTGTTTGTGTAAGATTTTTCACATGCAAAAATAATTATTTCTTTATTATTGCCAAAATTTGCTGTATAGTTTCCACACCATTTAGAAATATAGTATTTATTAATTGAAATTATTCGTCTGCATTTGGTATACAGTCTCATGTGTTACATAATGGCAGGTCAAGATAGAATGGTAGTGGTTCAAGGTCATGTGCTGCAGTGGCTGAAGTGACCCTGTGACAAAGACACAGGCAAGTTGGCATTTTTACAGCCCTGGGGCCATTTCAGTGGGTGTAGCCTCTTATGTTAAATGTATTACCCATTACAGCATGGAGGGTAAGCCTTTAGGTCAGTTTTAAAATGGCCTTATTTAAATTTGATGTTATAAAAAGGAACTCAGGGAAGGTACTAAAACCAAAATCTCTAATTTGACTTTTGTGTTTCTATTTTGTTTTATTGGGGTACTTTTATAAAGGGAAATAATGTTGAGATCCTTTGATAATTATACTATGTTTCTTAATTATTCATAGTGACCTTTTATTTCACAAGTTTCTGAATATGAATTAAATTGCCATTTTTTTTACCAGTTTCAAGCCTTTTATTTGCTTTAAATGTATACTATATGCTGAAAAAATATGAAAAATGTGTTTGAACACAGTAATGTCACAAACTAATGTAAGCCTACTTTTTTGGTACCTTTTTGTGATTTTTTTGTGACAAATATATGTAATAAATGTGTTTACATGTGTGCTCTTTTTTTTAAGTATAGTGGTAATATATTACACTATAATAAGTAATAATACAAGTAATAATACATTATGGTAAACAACATGAAGACAACAGTTTGATCCATACCTGGCACCAGCTAGTCAGATCTTATTTCTCTGAGTCAGGCATTTTAATAAATAGCCCATCTCTTATGAGCTGTGAAAGCTTATGCCAAGTAGCAGGGCAGTGAAGTCATTTGAAAATAGAATGCCAAGTCAGCACAGTGTAGAGCAGTTTCTTTGGAAACACTGGGAGCCGTGATAAGGTGTTCAGAGTGTTCAAAGGGCTTTGAAAATGCAAACATTAAACAAATGGATAACCCAGTACATCTAGACAATGGGGTCCTATGCAGTATTAAAGAAAAACAAGCTTCTTGAAGGGGCAACACACTCCTTTAATCCCACCCAGTGTTTGGGAGGCAGAGGTGGGTGGATCTCTGTGAGTTCAAGGCCAGTCTTGAGTTCCAGAACAGCCAGAACTTTCCACAGAGAGACCCTGTCTCGAAAAATCAAGAAAGCTGTAAAGCAACACAAGATTTAGATACATATTAACATGTAAAAGAAGACTGAAAATGTCACACACTCAGTGATTTCAATTGACTAGTTGTCTAGCTAGACAAAGTTTGACAACAGTGAGCATCAACAGTGGCAAGGAGGGAAGGAAGAGTAAGGCCAGCACTCTTCAAAGACTGGATTCTTCTAAATATGGCAGCACAAAATTCTACGTTTCCAACCTGCTGGCTTGGAGAGTGACAAAATTCTCCAGGGGTGAGGGAGGTAGGCCCTGAGAAATATATATACCAACAGGAGAGTGATTCCCTCACTTTTTCATGTAAGTAGGAGCAGGCTTGCTTTTTTTGCCTTAGGATGATAACCTTTCCTAAATGAAATTCGTCACCCCAAAACAACTCTGAAAAAAAAAAGGATTGAATAAAGAATGATCAGGGCTTTGTATTCTTGACATACCTGGCAAGAAAGTACAGGGACACTCTGCCTATGACAGATGGCCCTCACAAAAAAAAATAATAATAATAATACTGGGTGAATTCTCAAATTCAAAAAATATACTTCCTGAGTCATGAATTAAGCACTAGAGATTTGTAATCTTGAGGGCCTTAGAGGCATCACTGAAGTGATGTTTCTCAAGCCTTGGAGTGAGAAGGCTTTCTCATCTAAAAATCCAGGCAAACAGGTGTGGAAATATTAGGATATTTGTGGAGAAGACCATCTCATGGCTAAAGACATAGTCAATTGTGTGGGAATGTGGAGCGTGGGGGTAGGGAATAATGATTTGCTAGATGAGAGATCAAGCTAAAGACAATTGTCCCAGCGTTTGGACTCAGCTAGCCCTGACCACACCAACCAGCAGATTGTCCTAGCTAACACTGATCTGTTCCCGCCAACTTTCCTAGCTTATACAGACAAAACATTTAGAGATAGATAGGAGCTGCCCAGCCCAGACCTTGACAGTGACAGGAATGTACCTTCCTTGATAACTAGCTTGAGATAAACCAGGTACACTGTAGCTTAGGTGGACTCACTTCTGTCCAGATATAATTATATAAGCCTTGTGCTTATGACTTAGGATTCACAAAAATCACAGTCCTTGCCATGGGCCAGGACCATGGTTTGTCAATAAGTCCACAATAAACTGTGTTCTGTTCGATCCTGAGTCTGTTTCAGTTTCATGTACCTCATCCCAGAATACTTGTTTACATTGCCCAAAAGTCAATGTAAGTGTGGTGTAGATCAGTAGGCACTGGGATCTGGAGTTCAAGGTCAGTCCAGGCTGTATCAACTCAAACAGTAATGAACAGATACTGAATTGAGATGCACCTGACCCTCTGCAACACTTCTTGATTTTTCAGAAAGCTTTAAAATAGGGATGGATGGTCATGGATAATTAACACTTTAGAAAAGCCTCTAACATGAGATAGCCCAAAACCAGTAGGAGGAAACGGAGCAAATGGGAAGAAAAGAGGAAATGGAAAGGAGAAAATGCAAATTTTGAAGGTAGATTGTGAAATATTAATTTAAGATATGTTACATTCATTTACGTTGTGGGATATCCATTCAATGATGCGAAGACATGTTGCATTCTTTTATGCTGCATTTGTTTAACTCTGTAAAGCTGTGTTAGTTTGCCTTTCTAAAATACCTGATTGGTCTAATAAAGAGCTGAATGGCCAAAAGCTATGCAGAAAGGGGTAGGTGGGGCTGACTAGCAGAGAAAATAAATAGAAATCTAGGCTTCAGAGAAGAGAAGAGGGAGAGCAAGAAATGGAGAAGAGAGGATACAGCCATACAGGCAGCCACAGAATAAGTAAAGAAAGGTATATAGAATAGAGAAAGGTAAAAGCCCAGAGGCTAAAGATAGATGGGATAATTTAAGTGAAGAAAAGCTGGCTAGAAATAAGCCAAGCTGAAGCTGGGCATTCATAAGTAAGAATAAATCTCTGTATCTTTATTTGGGAGCTGGGTGGTGGGGCCCCAAAGAGCAAAGAGTTAAGAAAACATAACAAAAAACCCTACAGGTAGATAAGAACCCCAGCAGGTAGACAGATGGGAAAAGAGGCTGTGGATAAGTACTAAGATTTCTTCTTCATTTAGAACAAAGTCTGGTGAGTTTTGTTTTACTTCTGGATGACCTGCCCAGATATGCCCAAGGTCAGTTCTGGACATGCCTCAGCTTGCATGAAGCTCTGTGCCCATGTCTCCTTTTTATTTAAGTTAGCCAGTCCAAAAATAAGGAGAGGGGGACCATCCTGTACTACTAAAAACATTTATATATCCAGGGAGATGGGTGAAGTGGACTCAATTTCGTAATGGTGGAAGCTTTACCCCAGTCCCTGACATCCATATACCCAGTGTCTGGAAAGTTACGATGGAAGTTCCACCCAAGCCCCCTCCCCTATCTCTCTGCAAAGCCTGCCAAATGATGGTCCCAGAGATGCTCAAGACCACTTTGCCATGGTATTTAAACTGCCCACCAGAAAACAGTATCCCTTTTCTGTCTCCTCTCTCCGGGACTGGAAGGCATTCCAGGATCATTGTATCCATTAAACATGGGCTTCTTCTAAATTTACTTTGATTTGGATTGCTGCATTAGCAGAGAGGCTTATTGGGGTTTAGAAGCTTTTCAAATTTTGGTCTTCAAAATCTCCTTTCCACTTGTGGACAGTCTGTGTGTGAGGGAGATGTATGTACACTCTGCCTTTTAATAAAAATGTGTTTGCAATGAGTGATTTAGGTCTATCTTTTAAAGTTGGTGGATAAAACCAACACAAACTAAGATTCCTGGATGATAACATTTGCATTAATAGAGAAATGGCTGGGCCTGATATAGGCCTATAATTCCAGTGCTTGGGAAGGCAGGAGGTTCTTGAACCTCTAGGTCAGCATGGGCTATGTTGTAAGACCGTATCTCAAAAAAGAAAGAAAGAAATCAGACATCTGAAGGATAAGGGGTTAAGGGTTGAGTTAACAAGTTAAGAATTTCTTTTGGGGGGTTCTCGAGACAGGGTTTGTCTGTAGCTTTGGAGCCTGTCCTGGAACTCTCTGTAGACCAGGCTGGCTTCAAACTCACAGAGATTCTCCTGTCTCTGCCTCCTGGGTGCCGGGATTAAAGGTGTGCACCACCACCTTTAAGAGTTTCTTAAAGCATGTAATGGAAAGACTTTAGTAAAATGCATCCAAAAGCTGAACCAATAGAAAGGAACCCTTTCGGAGGTGTATACTGAAATACCTCACTAGAAATACTTGAAAGCCTCTGGAAATAAGGAATTTGAATCCGCCTTTGAAATCTTGGCCCAGGCAGTTGTAGTAGTCAGCCAGAGGCTGGAACACCAGAACATCTAAGTGAATGAGAGGCTAAGAGGTGAGGTGGTTCACTGGGCAGATAAAAGATGGTGTGTACTTCCTTTCTTTCTTTCTTTCTTCCTTTCTTTTTTTCTTCGACACAGGGTTTCTCTGTGGCTTTGGAGGCTGTCCTGGATCTAGCTCTTATAGACCAGGCTGGTCTTGAACTTAGAGATCCACCTGCCTCTGCCTCCCAAGGGCTGGGAGTAAAGGCGTGTACCACCACCACCCAGCTGGTGTGTAATTTCTATAGAATCACAGAGTTTGCTTGCTAGTTCTTTGTCAGCATGACACAAGCTAGAATCATGTCGAAAGAGGTACTCTTAGTAGAGAAAATACTCCCTTCACGTTGGGCATTTTTCTTGATTAATGATTGATGTGGTAGGGCCCAGCCCAATGTGGGCAATGGCACCCCTGGGCCTGGGTTGTATAACAAAACAGTCTGGGGGTTGGAGAAAAGGTCCAATGATTAAGAGCACTGGCTGCTTCCAGAGGGCCCAGGTTTAATTCTTAACACACACAGGGTGACCAATAACTGTAACTCCAGTTCTTGATCTGACAACATGACTCTGTTCTGTCTTCAGGCACCAGGCATGGATGTGTGCACAGACAAACATGCAGGCAAAACACCCACACACATAATAAAATAATTTAAGGTACCCAAAAAGAGAGAAAGAAAAAAAAGGAAGAACGAAGACGCGCTAGTTCCAGGACAGTCTCCAATGACACAGAGAAACCCTGTCTCGAAAAACCAAAGAAAAAAAGAAAGAAGAAAAAAAAAAAGGAAGAACGAAAGGAGAAAAAGGAAGCAGGCTGAGAAAGCCATGGGGAGTAAGCCAGTAACCAGCATTCCTCTACACTTGGTGCTTCAGGTCCTACCCCCAGATTTTGGCCATGAGTTCCTGTCCTGACTTCTTAGTGATGGTGAAGGGACCAGTTCCCCATTTCGGCAGCCATAACAGCCGGACACGCTTTTCTGACCTTACCTTAGTCACTAAAGGTTAGGTGCCTCCCTCGTGACAAGGAACCAATCAGAAGTTAGCTGGTGGCGCTATACTGCAACGGCCTATGGCTAATCAACATAGGGCAAGCCCTCCAAGCCTGGAGGCACACCAATCCTGAGCCTGTGCATACCCCCTAGACACGCCCCTTATGCTGCCCTATAAGGTCTCTATGTAGATGCTTCACAGTGTCTTTGCTAGCCATCCGCCATGGCGGGTGGGTGAAAGACCCGAGCTAACATGGGGTTAGCTATTTATTTATTTATTTATTTGGTTTTTCGAGACAGGGTTTCTCTGTGTAGCTTTGGAGCCTATCCTGGCACTCACTCTGGAGACCAGGCTGGCCTCGAACTCACAGAGATCCGCCTGCCTCTGCCTCCCGAGTGCTGGGATTAAAGGCGTGTGCCAACAACGCCCGGCTGGGTTAGCTTTTTAAAAAAACAATAAAGCCTCATGCAGTTTGCAGCAAGCTTTCGAATCTGCCTGGTATCTGGGGAGACCCCGGAGACCTGAGTTTTCCGGGGTCTAACAATGGAGTATGATGAAATAAACTATTGGTTCCCCAAGTTGCTTTTGGTTATGATGCTTTATCACAGCAACAGAAAGCTAACTAGAAAACACTAGTTAGCAAAACACTAGCAAGGTGTTTGGAGATGCCTGCAGTACACAGGAAAAATGCTGTTTCCAAATGAGTATTTCTTGCAGGGTTTGGTACAGCAGCTTCCGTCCTCCAGCAGCTAGGACACACCCCTAGGCCAGCCTTTTCCGGCACTGTGGTGGATGATCACCTGCTCTCACGTCCCATCCGGAACACAAAATTCCCTCCTCCTTTTTGTTCTGCTGGAGCACAGTAACTCACCACGGTTGTCCCCCCTTCACGTTTATTGTAATAACTGCCACCCTTGGAAACACACATTTAATAGGTTTAGTCTAGTTCACCTCAGACTAGCTCCAATTTGGGGGTGATATCCTCACTTCAGCCTTTTGGGCTATTTTTTACCCCCACTTTAGGAACAAGGAGACTGCAGCTCAAATTTCAACCTCGTTGGGGATGGCTCGGCTCTGAAGAGCGCTTTCTGCCCTTCCAGAGGTCTCTTTTCGGTTCCCGGTGCCCACGTGGTGGCTCACAACCACGAGTCACTCTAGCGCCCGGGAATCCGCTCGCACCTGCACGCACATGGTGCACACACAGAGAGACAGGTAGGAATGTTGTCTGGAGTGTATTGTATGGCGGATCTAAGCCGGCACGGCCCAAATCTGCGGCTATACAAACGCGATCCCACGCCCTTCGTGATCAAGCGGCGCATCTGGACTGAGCCCCGTCAACATAGACACGCCCCGACGCTGGTGTGACGTCACTGGCGCCAGAAGATGACGCGGAGGTCCGGTGGCGGGGTAGCTTTACGGTTGCTGAGTATCTGGGGCTTGCTGGAAAGTGCACTCCATTCGCTTTCGTGAGAAGGTGGGGTGGGGAGCTTGCGGGAGCCACAGGTGGTGGGGCGCTGAGAAGGCAGGGCTGCTTACTTTCGGGAGCCTCCCGGGCCTGGCTTGGAACCTGTGGGTCCGCGCTATGTGGTGTCCCGAGTCACCCGCTCTACCTGGTGCCCTTCAGGTGAAATGCGTGCTCCTGCCTCGCCACCTCCTAGCGTGACCCCGAGAGCAGTGAAAGACTTTTGGAAGCCACGAGGTGCATGCGTGCTGTATATCGAGACGCAGATGGATAACTTACCAGTATTTATAATGCCCAGAATATAGAAGGAGTCCTTAAAAGCAGGATTTGTTGGTGATTTGGCAAGCCGCTCAAGCTTGATGGTATAACACAAAATCTGCTTGTTGGAATTGTCATTTTGCTGATCCTAAAAGGCCCCCTTTAAAAAGTTATAGTTGACTTGTTTTATTTTCTTATGTATTTAAAATTATTTATGTGTGTGGGCAGGATGATTGAGGAAGTCACAGGACACCTTCAAGAGTTGGTTCTCTCCTATCTTGTAGGTTCCACAGATCGAACTCAAGTTTTTAGGGGTGATGGCAAGTTTCTTTATCCACTAGTTGGCCCAAGTATGTTTGTGCATGGAATAAGTGTTTATTGGAGAGAAAGAGAAATTACATATACATAAATTCAATAACTGAAATGAAAACCTACACACGACTGAATTTTGCCACTGGGAACTTGTAAATTCAAAGTAGAAAAACTTAACTGTACAGATTTTGTGTGGTGAGTTTTGTATTAGTAAAAATGACACTTTCTCTTTTGAAGAACTTAGTTTATAGCCCTGATATTCCACTGTTATGAAGTATGTTATTAGATTATATTTTCTTGTGAGAACAGTTACACAGGTGTTTGCTTACTGGAGGAAAAGCAACTTTCAAACAGACTTTTTAAAAATTTTATTTTATATAGGGCTGCTTTTACCTGCATGTACGTAAGTGCACCTCATTCATGCCTGGTGTCTTCAGAGGGTGTTGGATCCCCTGAAACTGAACTATGGGCAGCCATGAGCTACCAACTGAGTGCTGGAATTGAACCTGGGTCCTCTGAAAGAACAAGTGCTCTTTAACTCCTGAGGTGTATCTCCAGGTCCAGACTAGATTTTTATAAAAACAAATACAATTCATAATGTGGACAATTGGGTATTTAAGGAAATTTATTTGGCTGGTCCATGTTCATATGCAAGCAAAAATAGCAGGAGGTATATCACAAAAGTTAGTACTTACAGAAATTTTTTTTTGGGGGGTTGGGGTGGCACACACCTTTAATCCTAGCAGAGGCAGGCAGATCTCTGAGTTTGAGGCCAACCTGATCTACAGAGGGAGTTCCAGAATAGACTCCTAAGCTACACAGAGAAACCCTGTCTCCAAAAAGCAAACAAACAAAAAATGAAAAATGTTTATTAAAAAAATACCATAAGTATTAAAATTATCTTCTACTTTTAAATTTGATACTTAGAAATCACATTTCAATTTTTTGGCATCCTTTTGGACATTTTCAATTTTATGTGTTAAGCCTCTTTCTTTAAACAACTTGATTAAATGACACAATTGAAAATTAATTCAATTTTTGAATCAGTAAGTACAGTTAAAGAACTGGAATAATTAAAATAGGACACTTGATCTTATTTTCTCTGATATATGTTAATAGGATTTGGAAGAAGATCTTCGATTTCAAGGAAACTAGTAGTTGTAATATTTTCTTAGCGTTGATCCCTAGTGGGTTTTTTGTTTGTTTGTTTCGTTTTGAGAAAGGATCACTCTGTAGCCCAGGCTATCCTGGAACTTACTATGTATCTCCCTGGCAGTTCAGGAACTCTTTATATAGACCAGGCTGGCCTCTGGCCTGGGATTTATCAGCTACGATTAGAGGCATATACCAGCAATACCCAGCTTTTTTTTTTTTTTTTTTCCTGAAATACTATTTGAAATCTTTTAATCTGTATTGAAAACCAAAAAACTTTTTTGACAGAGGGTCTCATTATGTAGCCCTTACCTGGTCTGGGACTCACAATGTAGACTAAGTGCCTTCTGCATGCAGAGCTTAAAGACTTGGATTGGCAACCAAGAACATATTGGTATATTCTAATGCTGTATTAACTCCTTTTTTTTTAATTGTGATTTTATTTTCTTCATAACAGGATCACCTTAGAACTGGATCACTTGGCCCTTTCTCTTCTTATCGCCTCCCAGTTCACAATCTTGCATCTCTTACTAGCCAGCATCCTCTTAGATCTGCAGTTGGGCTCAGCACACTCAAGCCTCAGCACAATCTTCTTTGTAGTTTTAGCCTTTTTTCAGGGATAGGCTTAGTCTGCCCACCATAGCCACTCTGTTTCCTGTCATAATGATGCTTTCCCTGGGCATACAAAGAGCCCTTGCCCTTCTTGTACTGTGTCACTTTATGGGGCTGGTGCTTGCCACATTTCTTGCAGAACATCCATCGGGTCTTAGGAACATTCACCATGTTGGTGGGAGCAATATCGGCACAGAAAGAAAGCTATATTAACTCCTAATACCATATTTGGGACCTAAATTTAATAGAATCTATTGGACACTTGAAAAACTATATGAAATAGGTGTGAAGAGTTTGTTTCTTGTAATTTTAAAAGGTCTTTAAAATCTGATAAATGATAAGCACTGTTTTATAGCTAGTGGGCTATAACTGGATAGGTATTGAATGAGAAATCTTTATTGTTTTTCTGTTAAAGATTGATTTGGGGTCTGGGGAAATAACTCAATGACAGTGTGCTTGCCTAACAAACTTGAGGCCCTGGGTTTAATCTCCATCACTTCAAAAAAAAAAAAAGAAAGAGAGATTTTTGTCTTCTTCTAACTTTAATTCTTACAGGAATTTAAAGACAGACTTACATAAGTTATTTTAAGTCACTATATAGGAACTTGACCACTTTATATTAATTTGTAACAAGAACTGGAGGAAAGTAAAAAATTAAGTGATGTGCTTTAAATTTAGTTGTATTGATTATTTATACTTTAAAAATTTTTTAAAAAGATTTATTTATTTTAGGCTGCAGAGATGGCTCAGTGGTTAAGAAATTGTTGCTCTTGAAGAGGACCTGAGTTCAATTCCCAACACCCACATGGTACGTCACAACCATCTACCACCCAGTTCCAGGGAATCCAATAGGCATACATGTAATGTACATGCATACAGGCAAAAATTCATACATACAAAATAAATACACAAAAAATACTTATTAATTTTTATTTTCTGTCTATGAATGTTTTTCCTGAATGCATATATGTGCAACATATCCATTTCAGGGGCCAGAAGAGATAGTAGGATCCCTAGGAGCTAGAATTACGATGCTTATAAGATGCCATGAGATGCTGGGAATTGAACCCTAGCCCTTGGGCAGCTAGTGTGCTTAACCACTGAACCACCTCTCCAGCTCCTTTATTGGTTATTCTTAAAATGTATATTCTTTTTACATTATGGTTATTTTGGTCCAGTATTGGTTTAATTGTCATCAAATTAATTTCCTTTTTCTGAGACATTGTAACAGTCCTGGCTGTCTGGAACTAGTTCTGTATACCATGCTGGCCTTGAGCTCACAGAGATTCACCTGCCTCTACCTCCCAAGTGCTGTGATTACAGACATGTGCCCTCCCACCCCCTACCCCAGCTATCAAATTATCATATATCTATGGGTTTTTTTTTGTTTTTTTTGTTTTGTTTTGTTTTGTTTTCCGAAACAGGGTTTCTCTGTGGCTTTGGAGGCTGTCTTGGAACTAGCTCTTGTAGATTGGGCTGGTCTCGAACTCACAGAAATCTGCCTGCCTCTGCCTCCCAAGTGCTGGGATTCGAGGTGTGCACCACCAGCACTCGGCTCAAATTAATTTTTTTAGTCATTGTTTTCAGCAAAGTTACCATAGGTATTTCGTAAGTTTAGAGCTTCAGTTATATATCTTTGATACAGCCTTTTGTTTGTTTTAGTAACACAAAATACTGCCCTTCTAAGGACAGTAAGAGATAATTTATTCTGAACCAAGTATGAGTGATCAGGTTCCAGGAACACAGATTTAGGTTACCCTAAATCCTTGTCCTTGCATGGAAGCAGACTATGAGCTTGTATAGATGAAAGGCAAAGGAAAGTAAAAAATTAAGACATTTTCAAAATCTGTTAGTTGGAATTAGATAGATTACAGCAAATCAAGGAAAATTGCATTCTAAGCAAGGGATGTTATCAGATGATATTCTTAGCTTTGTGCTTTGTGGATGCTAGGCTGTGGCACTTATCTCCACAAAGGTTTCAGCTGACAGTCACTGAGGATGTCGGGTGGACGTGTGTAGACAGATATTTCTTTGAACCGCCAGCTCACAAAAAAGACACACTTATTATTAATTATGAAAGCTTGGCTGATAGCTTAGACTTGTTCCTAACTAGCTCTTATAACTTAAATTAACTCATTTATTTTAATTTATATTCTGTCTTATGGTGTTACCTGTCTTCCATCTTGCACCTCCTGTTTTCTCTCTCTGTCTCCTGGCAGCTCCCTTGTGTGTAGATTCTTCTCCTCTTTCTTTCTCTCCTGCCTAGCAATTGGCTGTTCAGCTTTTTATTGCTCCAGTAACAACAAATATATCTTTACACAGTGTACAGATATCCCACAACACAGGTGGGCAATAAACCTGCTGTCAAGACATCCCAAGATAGTTTGAGTCTGCAGCATCCCCACTCTCCAGGCTCATAACATTTTCATTAGTCAGCCTGCCTTGTAGAACCTTCAACATAAACATAGCTTTTATCTGGGCATTTCCTTTCAATTTTGTTTTACAGTGCTTGGAATAGAACTGGGGGGGCACACTGGCAAGCTGTCTGTCACTGGCATAGACCCCCAGCTAATACAATCATTTTTACTAGTAGACACAATTCTTCCTCACCTCCCTATCAGTACCCTAATTTCTACCATTTCTCTCTGTAGATTTCTCGGCCACTGGTGTTTAGACAAACCTGAGTACAATGACTCTTCAGGAGTTGGTGCACCATGCTGCCTCCATGTATTTGAACAGAACAGCTGTGTGTTTTGATGAAGGCAACAGTCAGCCTCCACTGTGTTACACTTATAAGACTGTGCTGAATGAGGCTTCAGAATTATCTCATTTTCTGCTAACACACTGTGACTTTGGAGGAATTCGAGAAATTGGTCTCTACTGTCAACCTGGGATAAATTTACCCTCCTGGATTTTAGGGTAATATTTCTAGTATGAACTGATATTACTCTAAGCTAATTTATAATTTTTAATAAATAGTGCAATTTTATTAAATAACAAATTTTTAATAAATTGTAAGCTATTCTGTTTACTGTTGGATTTTTTGTATTAGTTTGTCAGTTTTCTAAAGAAGTTAAAGTACACATTTATCCTAGTATTTTTAATTATTGAATTATTATAATAATTTAAATCATTTAATTTGTGCTTATTAAGGAGAGAGTAAAGGTTTTCACTAATAAGAGTATTTAAATATCTCCAAGGTATAAAGGCCTCATTTGTCTGTCAAAAGAAAACAGCTAAAGCATTATATAACTGTTGTTAGATCAAAGAGAACCACCAAGACATCACTCCAGTCCTTGTTAAGTCTTTTAAAATGTTCTGTTTCTGTATATAAGTGTTAAGAGCTCTCTCTCTCTCTTTTTTTTTTTCCAATACTGGGCATTGAACCCAGGGCCTTGTACATGCTAAATAAACTGTACAAC
The DNA here is from genome assembly GCF_003668045.3 of Cricetulus griseus. Taxonomy (NCBI): domain Eukaryota; kingdom Metazoa; phylum Chordata; class Mammalia; order Rodentia; family Cricetidae; genus Cricetulus; species Cricetulus griseus. The sequence goes on along the minus strand of NW_023276807.1, from coordinate 143,325,760 downwards.
TGAGCTACATTCCTATCCCAAGTTATAAGAAGTTAAAAAAGAATCTTACAATACCCCAGATACTCATTGGGTGCAAGATAAAATAATCATTTAGAGCTAAGACCTGACCCTAAAGTTTGTGAAATGCTAACGAGCAATGAAGTAGAAACAACAAAGTGCTTACGGCGAATTCTACTCACTCTGCTGGCTTTGCACTTGTCTTTCAGGATTCTTCAGGTCCCTGCAGCTTATGCACCCATTGATCCAGACTCACCACCGTCACTGTCAACTCACTTTATGAAAAAATGTCGTCTGAACTATGTTCTTGTTGAAAAAAACCAGGCTAATGTAAGTCTTGGTGTTTAAATGTTTTGGAGGTGTGTGAAGTGGAAGGGAGAGAGGGGAATGGAGAGAAGGAAGAGAGAAAGAGAAAGAGAGAGAAAGAATATTTTGAGTTTATGTGTTCTCTCAGCTGGGATCTCTGATGGGCAGTGGTGGTGCATGCCTTTAATCCCAGCACTTGGGAGGCAGAGGCAGGCAGACATCTGTGAATTCAAGGCCAGCCTGGTCTACAAAGAGAGTTCCAGGACAGCCAGAGCTGTTACACAGAGAAACCCTGTCTTGAAAAAACAAAACAAAACAAAACAATTCTCTATATTAATGTGTTAATATTTGTAAATATCTCCTCTAACAGAAATTCAAATCTTCACATGAAACAGTTTTGAACTATAACATAGTTTCAGTGGAACATAAAGACCTGGTGCTCTTCAGACTTCATTGGGAAAACGGTGAGGTGACAATGCTCAGTGATAGAGAAGATAAATCCGAGAACAGCAGTGAAGAGAAGGCACACATGGACATTCGGCAAGAGGGTTGCTTGGCTTATGTCCTACATACCTCAGGGACCACAGGGACACCGAAGATTGTCAGAGTGCCTCATGCGTGCATACTACCAAATGTCCAGCACTTTCGGTCAGTTCTGTCTTCTGAATCCTTCTTAGAATTTGTGCTTTAAGCTGGGTATGGTAGGACTCACTAGAAGTCTCAGCATTTGAGAGGCAGAGGCAGATTACAAGTTTGAGGCCAGTTTGTGCTGTGGAAAGACACACTATCTCAGGAAAACAAAACAAAATAAAAATCTTTCATTTTAGCCAGGCAGTGGTGGTGCACACCTTTTTCACAGCACTCAGGAGGCAGAGGCAGACAGACCTCTATGAGTTCAAGTCCAGCCTGGTCTACAAATCAAGTTCCAGGACAGCTAGGGCTGTTACACAGAGAAACCTTGTTTCACAAACAAAAACAAACCAAAAAATCTTGTATTTTAAAAAAAGAAAAATAAATTTAAATATTTGTTCTTGTCCTTTGTAAATCTTTTTTTTAAAGATTTTATTTATTATGTATACAACATTCTGCTTCCATGTATATCTGCACACCAGAAGACGGCACCAGATCTCATAACAGATGGTTGTGAGCCACCATGTGGTTGCTGGGAATTGAACTCAGGACCTCTGGAAGAGCAGTCAGTGCTCTTAACCTCTGAGCCATCTCTCCAGCCCCATTCTTTATAAATCTTGAGCTAAATGGATAATCCTAAATAACTGATCAATGGATCTGTATTGTTTGATCTGTATATTGTCTTTAGTCCTCTGCAGACAAGGCATGTACTTGTTGACAGACAATCAGAGAACACACAAATGATAGGACAGAAGCCAAGTGCGAGTGCGTGCATGATTGGAGTTCTGATCCCAGGACCCATGTAATAAGCTGGGCATCCTACAAATGCTTCTAACCCTAGCTCTTATTTTCTGGCTGCTAGCATCTTCCCCTCACATGTTTCTGCATGTGCACCACACACACACAACACACACACACACACACACACACACACACACACACAGTCTTAAGAAATAAAAATGAGAAATAAACAGAAGGAAGATTCTACTGAAAGGAAGTCAGAATATAAGAGTGTATTATTATGAGGAATTGGCTCATATAGTGTGGCTGAAAATGTGTGGAGGCCATGTACACAGCTAGTAGAGAATCACTGGAAGGCTGGAATCCCACAGGCATGAGACTGTTCACAGCATAGTCAGAAAACACTCAGATGGGGTGGGAAATTAACTGTAGATCCAGCTGCTGCTGCTGTTTGTTTTAAAAAAATATTTTAATTTGTTTTTAATGATGTATATATGTGCATATCTATACTTGTGAGTATGTTATGTGTGTGCAGAGGCCAGAGACTGATTCCTTCTCGAGCTGGAGTTAGCGAGACTGAACTTCCTGACCTCTCAGTAGGTGCTGGAGCAGCAGTATTCTCTGGGCCAGGAAGCCATCTGTCCAGCCCTGTTTGGCTTTTCACTAAGGAGATCCAGCCATTTCAGGCTTGATAAAACTCAGCTGATTGCGGACTGGAACGTTCAACTGAATAATTCTCAAGAGTGTGTACTAAGTAGCAGCTGCCAGCCTTCTAGTCTCTAATTTCCCTCTTAAAGGGAAACCCATATAGCTAGTGATTCACATTTGTAATCCTAGTGACTGGAAGGCTGAAACAGGAGGATTGCTGTGAGTTTGAGGCCAGTCTGGGCTACAGAGTGAGTACCAGGCCAACCAGAGCTACATGTCTCTTAAAAAAAAAGAAAAACAAAGCAACAAAATTAAAACAAAAACAAAGATGAAAGCATAGTAGAAAGAGAATTCTGGAGGTTGTAATTCACTCTATCTAAATAAACGTATCATAAGGTAATCACAGATGATAAAGCCTGTCTGGTAGAAGTGGGGGTGGGAATGGTATTATTTAAAGGGCTTTCTTCTACCTATTTATTTATTTTTAAATTTTTTGACAGGGTCTCACTATGTAGCTCTGGTTGTCTTAGAACTCACTATATAGATCAGGCTGGCCTCGAACTCACAGAGGTCCACCTCTTCCTCTGCCTCCCGAGTGCTGGGATTATAGGTGTACACTACCACACCCTGCTGCCTTTTGTAAAGAGGGTTTCTAGGAGCAACAGCGCTGTTGTGGTTAATCTAAAGAATGAAGTCTCAAGTATCTGGAAAATGTGTTCTCCTTGATGATGACACTGATGCTGACTTCCTCTTCCTCCTTTAGATTTATCTATTTTCATTTCATGTGTATGAATGTTTTCCTTGCATGTATGTCAGTGTACCATTTGTATGCCTGGTGTTCATGGAAGTCAGAAGGAGGCATGAATTCGCTGGAACTAGTGTTTCAGATGGAGGTGAACTACCATGTGAGTGCTGGGAGTGCTTTAACCCCCGAGCCCGGAGCCATTTCTTCAGTCCCTACTTCCCTACTTTTCGAGACAGGGTTTCTCTGTGTAGCTTTGGAGCCTATCCTGGCACTCGCTCTGGAGACCAGGCTGGCTTCGAACTCACAGAGATCCACCTGCCTCTGCCTCCCAAGTGCTGGGATTAAAGGCGTGCACCACTAATGCCCGGCAACTTACCGCTTCTTTAGGGTCTGTGCTTACCCAGGCTTAGGTGTTCCTTATGACAGCTATGTTCTGTTTTTCTCTAGGTTACTTTTTGACATCACCCAAGGTGATGTTTTGTTTCTGGCTTCACCTCTGACCTTCGATCCATCTGTGGTGGAAATATTTGTTTCTCTGTCCAGTGGGGCCCGTCTGCTTATCGTGCCATCTTCTGTCAAAATGCTCCCATCAAAATTAGCTGATGTTCTCTTTTTCCGCCACAGAGTGACTGTTTTACAGGTACACTTGAGTAGCAACAGAAACGTATTCTTCTACATTCCTCTAACATTGTATGTTTTAGACGCTCCTTTGTATTTAATTGGGGCTTACAATTCAGAGATTTAGTCCATTGTCATGTTGGGAAGTATGGTGGCACTCAGGCAGACATGGTGCTGGAGAAGTAGATGAGAGTTCTACATCTAGATCAGCAGGCAACAGAAGACAGTGAGAAACTGAGCCTGGCTTGAGCATTTGAGACCTCAAAGCCCACCCCCAGTGACACACTTTCTCCAACAAGTCACACCTTCCCCAACAAGGCCACACCCCCTAGTAGTACCACTCCCTATGAGCCTCAAGGGGGGCATTTTCATTCAAACTACAGCAAAGGCTAATTTGTGCAGCCCAAATATTCCTGGATGTGTGGCCTTTCACTGACACATGGTCAGTTTACCAGGGCTACACTCTTAAGAGAAAAGTGACCCTCTCAGCAGCTGACAGTTGCCAGGAGCTCCTCAGATAGGGATGGGACTTTGTGCCCAGTTCCCTTCTCCATACTGGGATTTGTTCTGGCTTGGGCTTAATAAGTTTTGTGCATGTTGTCATACTCATTGTGAGTTCAAATGCTGTTCTTAGAGAGGACCTAGGTTCAGTTTCTGTCACAGAAATAATAATAAATCTTAAAAAAAAAAACAAAAAACCAAAACAGCCTTACATAGGAAGGAGAACACTAAGTGATTTTAATGTGTTTCCAGGCAACGCCAACTTTGCTGAGAAGATTTGGATGTGAGCTCATCAAGTCCACTGTCCTGTCAGAACACACTTCTCTGAGAGTGCTAGCCCTCGGTGGGGAAGCTTTCCCCTCACTGACTGTTCTCAAAAGCTGGAGAGGCAAAGGCAATAAAACACAAATATTTAACATTTATGGTATCACGGAGGTATCCAGTTGGGCGACTTTCTACAGGATCCCAGATGAGATTCTTAATTCTCCTGTGAAGTAAGGGCTCTGTTATAGTCACTAGGGTTTGTTTGGGGATGGCGGATGTACTTGATGCTGTTGAAGGTGATGGCCCATGCCTGCTAAGCATGCCATCTGCCAGGAGCTCAATCCTAACCCTACTACTAACAGGATTTGTCAGGCACTGTCACGACAATTTTTAAAACACTGTTTAAAGTTAAGAATTAAAAATCTTTCTTATAATTGGTGATGAGATCCTGCCAGACCTTTTTGTGACTGAATCAGTAACATGTGTTAACCCTTTCATCAAACTATTTCCTCAGGTGGTCTTTGAATTGTACCATAAACTGTTTTTATCTTTATTTGCTGTAGTGTGCTTTTGATAACCTGGGAAGTCTGCTCACAGGTGAATTTTAAGCCTGCTGTGGGCTGTGTTTTCGCAGACATGAATCTCCTGTACAGCTGGGGTCTCCTCTACTTGGAACAGTGGTTGAAGTCAGAGACACTAATGGTTCCTCAGTTCATGAAGGCACCGGTCAAGTATTTTTAGGTTGGTTTATATTTCTTGGTTGAGTTTTCAAAAAGGAAAATCAGATGTTTCTTTATTCATTTCATGATTATTTTATGTAGAGTGCACTTTTCAGTGGTAAATGTTAATCTTTTCATAACCATGAGATATTTAGTGTTTATCCAAATTATTTCACATGTCGTTTCCAATAATTTAGAAACATAACTTGAAATGTTATTTGTAGACAAAACTATATCTAGCAGTATGCTAAGGATTTTCTAAAACTCCTATATACTTTTAGAAATAAATTAGTTGTAGGCTGGGCGTTGGTGGTGCACGCTTTTAATCCCAGCACTTGGGAGGCAGAGGCAGGTGGATCTCTGTGAGTTCGAGCCCAGCCTGGTCTACAGAGTGAGTGCCAGGACAGCCTCCAAAGCTATACAGAGAAACCCTGTCTCAAAAAAAAAAAAAAAAAAAAAAAAAAAAGAAAAAAGAAAAGAAAAAAATTAGTTTTATCCTTTTACTACTTGAAGTTACTGTGCCTAATTTTATCAGGTAGCATAGGCAGCATTTAGAAGTCTCCTTATTATAGTCTTAGTTACAGATTTTTAGAGGTACTTTAGTTTTGATGTTGTTAAATGGATTTGCTGTGGATTTTATGACATTGGAATTTGTGTCTTTGAAAGGTGGGGAAAACAGAGTATGTTTTCTTGATGATGAGATGACAGTGCCTCTCGGCACCATGCGAGCCACAGGAGACTTTGTGACTGTAAAAGATGGAGAGATGTTTTTCTTGGGAAGAAAGGACAGCCAGATCAAGCGTCATGGCAAACGTGTTAACATTGAGTTTGTACAACAGGTAGAGCCACTAAAAGATATGGAGCTGGGTGTGGTGATGCATGCCTGTAAACATCACACAGGAGGCAGAGGCTGAGGGTTATGAACTCAAGGGCAGCCTGGGCTATATAGCAGGATCCTATCTTTATATAAAAAAAAAGTCACCGCCAGGGGTTGGTGGCACACACCTTTAATCCCAGTGCTCAGGAGGCAGAGGCAGGTAGATCTCTGAGTTCAAAGCCAGCCTACAAAGTGACTTCCGGGACAGCAAGGACTACACAGAGAAACCCTGTATCACAAAACACTAAAAAAAAAGAGAAGAGACAACATACAATTGTAATAAAAGGCATGGGTAATTCAATGTATCCCTTATTCATGTCAGGTAGATATTTTGTTTGTTTTGTTTTGAGGCAGAGTCTCTTTATGTAGTCCAGACTAGTCTGAAATTCCAAGTCCTCCTGCCTCAGGCTTCCTAAGTGTTAGGATTACAGGTGTGACTCCCCAAGCCTGGCTTGAGATGGCCATTTAAAAAAGAAGGTTTTGTTTTTGTTTTTGTTTTTTTGTTTTTTTTTTCTAGATAGAAGTTTTCTGTGTAGACCTGGCTGTCTTGGAACTCACTTTGTAGACTGGCCTGGCCTGAAATTCACAGAGATCCACCTGTCTCTTTGTCCTTAGTGCTGGGATTAAAGGTATGCAACACCACTGCCCAGCCTAGATGGCCATTTTTAAAATAAGTAAGGGGTTGGAGAGATAGATGGCTCAGTGGTTAGAGTGCCTACTCTTCTTGCAGAGGACCCAGCTTTGCTTTCTGGCACCCACATCAGACAGCTTACAACCTTTTTCTGTAACTCCAGTTGCAGAGAATCCAACACCCTCTGGCCTCCTCCAGCACCTGAATTCACATGGTGCACAAAAACTCACAGGCACACATGCATAAAAATAAAGAAAGGAAGAAAGGAAGTAACCTAAGAAAATACGTTGGTTTATTTGCTTTGGAATGTTGTGGGTTTTTTTTTTTTTTTTTTTTTTTTTATGGTAAACTCTGTTAGTAGTAGATACCAATAGCAAGCAATTAAAAAAATCTCAGGTATTTTCTGTAAGTTAATTCCCGATTTTAGACATAGCAAATCTGAGCATTCAGGAGCCCTTTTCTAGATGTCCCCATTAGTAAATGAGGTATCTCTCTTACAGGTGGCTGAGGAACTTCACCAGGTGGACTCCTGTGCGGTTATGTGGTATAATCAGGAAAAGTTGATTCTCTTCGTTGTAGCCAAAGTTGGTTTATTAAAGGACCACATCTTTAAAGAGTTGCAGAAACACCTTCCAACTCACGCCCTTCCAGATGACATGGTGTTGATTGACACTCTACCATTTACATGTCATGGTAAAGTGACTTAAAGCAGATGTGTTAAGTGTTGGAGAACACTAATGGTACTCAGATCTGTTTAACAGCTACAAATGTACTATTATGGTACTAGCACTAATTACAGTAGACCCCTGTAATTGCTTTGTGTAACTAACTCATTCCTGTTGAGAGACTCCTGTGGGCTGATGGTATTCTGATTTGCAGATAGGCAATTTTTCCCCAGTTCATTGTGCTGAGTATTAATTACTTGTGCATCCCAGGACAATACCTCACAGAAAAAAACTTAAGGAAGGAAAGAGTTGGGCTCATGGCTGCATAGTGTGTCTATTGTCTACCATGGATGGGAAGGCGCAGAGAGCAGCTCATATCAGGCTGTCTGTCTGTCTTCTTTCCTTTAGTCCCTCTGTGCACCAGCCCATATTCAGGGATGGTTCTCCCTGCTTCATTCATCCTCCAGAACATTCTCACCCAGGGGTGTCCCTCAGCCCTTTAGGTGACTCTGAATCCAGTCGGGTTGGCCATGAAGGTCAGCCATCACAGCTAGTCAGGGGTTGAATTTTTTAGGGGTCACCAGAGAAACAGAACTAATGTTTAGATGGATATATAAAAATATTGTAGGGAACTGACTGATGTAGATCAAGAGGCTGAGAAGTTTTGTACTATGACTGCAACTATCTTCCTAAGAAAGCTGGGGTTTTAGTTCTGAGTTTTGAGCCTGAAAAATGGGAGCCAGTGGTTTAAGCCCTGCAGGCACGGCATCTCTGTTATAATTTAAAAAAGAAACGGTGGGAAGGAGTCATACTATAAAACAGGGAGATTTATTAGAAGAGGAGAGGGAAAAGAGCGGGGGGTGGGGGGGCAAGGACTGGTCCCTGGGGATGAGAGAGAAGGAGAGAAAGAAGCAAACAGAAAGACAAAGAGAAAGAGACAGGAGGCAAGCAAGGCCCACTTCTTAAAAGGGAACATAGTGAATATACACAGGTGGTGCTCTTAGTGGCTGCAGCTGAGGATGTATCCTGTTAGGGCAGGCCAGTGCAGGTGCCAAACTACTAACAATTTCCCAACACACACAGTGAGGAGGTTAATTCCACACCCTCCACCCCCCACCCCCCACCCCGTTTCCTCTACTTTTTGTTGTGTTCAGGTCTCCTAGGGCTGGGCTGATAACCATTCACTTTGGGAAGACAGTCTTATTTAGTGAGTCCACTGGTTCAAATGCTAATCTTATCCTGAAATATCATTATAGATGCACCCAGAAACAATGTTTAATCAGTGTTAAACAGTGGGCCAACCCACTCAAGTTGACACATAAAATGAGTCATTACAGTGGTGGAGTTGAAATTCTGCCTAGTGTTACTTAGCTTCAAATTATATACCCCTTGGACCTTGATTTCACTATGTACCCCAGGCTGCAAAACATATACCCTTAAAAGTCAGACACAGTGTCACATACCTATAATCCCAGCACTGGGGAAGCTGAGGCAGGAGGATTATCAAGCTTGACACCAACTTGAGCTACATGGTAAGACCCTTCTTTAAAAAAAAAAAAAAAGTATGAGGCTAGAGAGATGGCTCAGCTGATAAAAATGGTTGTTGCCCATGCCTAGTTTTTTGATAACTTGATGCTATGATAGAAGGAGAGAGTCAAGTCCCAAAAGTTGTACTGACTTACACAGAACACACACACGAATTTTTTTAATTTATTTTTTAATGTTTTGGTTTTTCGAGACAGGGTTTCTCTGTAGCTTTGGAGCTTGTCCTGGCACTCACTCTGTAGACCAGGCTGGCCTCAAGCTTACAGAGATCCTCCTGCCTCTGCCTCCCGAGTGCCAGGATTAAAGGCGTGCAACACCACCACCCAGCTCACACAAAATATTTGTAAAGTATGTTTTATATGTGTATATATGTGTATATACACTATTGACTCTTCCGTACTCATGACGTCTTTATTTAACACATACTTCAAAATGCAATAATTGTTCTGTTACTTACTCATTGTGTTTTTTTAAAATTTTAGATGCATTTAGTTAGCATACAAAAGAACAGAATCCATTGTGACAGGTACCTTTCATTCCTTGTACCTCACTCATGTTTGGTGCTTTGTCCCCTTTGATACCACGTCTTGAACTCTTTAGCGTAGATAAAAAGCATTTCCTTCCCTCTAGGGTGTTACTCCCTATAGTTTTTGTAGCAGTGGCCTTCAGAATTGTATCTGTTCTGTATCATCTCTAAGCTTTGCAATGAAGAGTGTGTGACTAATGAACACACAGTGGCTCTCGGGAAAATTGATTTATTTGCTTGTTTTGTGGGGTGGAGTCAAGCCTAGGAGCTTGTATGTGCTGAACATACGCTCTACTGCTCAGCTACACCCCCAGCTGCATGTGTGATTGAGTTTAAATGTTATTTCAATGTTTGTTATTTCTCTTCATGTTAAGGTAAAATTGATGTTTCTGAGTTAAACAAGATATATTTAGACTACATAAACTCACAGCCTAGGAATAAGATCCATGGAAAAGAGGAACTTTGGGAAAAATTACAGCATTTATGGAAGGTACAATTTCTTAAATACAAATTTATTTCTGTAATTCATTCATTGTAGGGAATTTTAGTATCCCTAGTAAACCAGTAAAAATATTGTGCAAACGTTATTGCTGCCCAGGTGTCAGGTAGCATACCTTCCTTAATCCAGTTTGTATATAGTAAAGGTTAGAGTGTTTAATTAAATGTCTCCCAAAGAAATTCATTGAAAGTGAGCTAATTTAAAAGGTGTCGGTGTCTTCTTGCCTATTGACATGACTTTTCCCTAGGAGAGGCAGTGCAGTGCCTGTGCTCTTGCCATGCTAAAACCATGCTCTACAGGGTGGGCTGGCCATTGCATATTGGGATCTGTCTCATCAAAGGCATGTGCCACCAATCTGTCTCATCAAAGGCATGTGCCACCACCACCCGGACTGCAAATTTTCTTATGAAATGTTTCACAGGCCTTTAATTCCAGCACTCGGGAGGCAGAGGCAGGCAGATCTCTGTGAGGTAAAGGCCAGCCTGGTCTACAGAGTGACTGCCAGGACAGCCAGGGCTACACAGAAAAAACATGTCTAGAAAACAACAACAAAAGATAGAGAGTTTTCTGAATGGTTCTGTGAAGTGGATGCATTTGGTTAGTCTTAAACACTGAGGGCTAAATTGTTATCACTCTACTTGTAAGGCAGTTTTGAACTATATGAAATGGGTCAGTATTACGTCCATGTATCAGCTATGGGGATCTTAAGGCCTAGTTGGTAAAGCAGATGTTCCTGAGATCCCTTATTTTATGGTAGAAAACCTGCTCTAAAAGGAATAGTATCTAGAGATTATAGAGTGAATTTGTGACAGAGTTGGTGGTATAGTGATGATCATTACAATAGAGAGAATAATTTTTAATTTATCCCAACTGTTAGCATCTTTTTATGGTATCTGTGTTGTCAGCTCTATATTACTTGTTATGCTGTGAAGTCCTTTGGTCTGGGCCTTTTACATTGCCTCTCCCTTCTCTGTCTAATGTAGTCTATTCTGAGTCTCCCTGAGGATCCTGAAGATACTTTGAAGGTTCCTGATGACTCAGTCTTCCTGGACAGTGGAGGAGACTCCCTGAAGTCCACGTGGCTCCTCAATGAGATTGAAAAACTCACTGGCACGTCCATACCTGGGCTCCTGGAGCATATTCTCAGCAGTTCTATCTTAGAGGTTTACAACCACATCATTCAGACCGTGTTTACACACAAGGACCTGAAAGTCAACAACAGTCATGCTCTGAAGAGGAAACTCAGTGACATGGATCCAGAGGAAGCCAGCGGCAAGCCTGAACATCTGGAGTCTGCCTTGCCCCTTACCCACAACAGTGAGACGAATGCTTTGATTGCTCTGAGCAGAGGGAGTCAGCTTTTGTCTCTGGGTACTTGGAGGCTTTTAACTAAGTTAGGACACTGCCCTTCAGTCTGTCCTCTGGATTTAATTCCACAGACTAACACACAAGTACTAAAAGACTTAAGTCCTCCACCTCCTGATGAAAAGTTGAAAAAACCACCAGTTTCCCAGGAGGTTGAGACGATGGTGTTGCGAGAGAGGTGGAGGTCAGACACAGGCAAATGTGTAGATGCTTCCCCCCTGCTTGTGATAGCAGCTGCCAATCAGTCATCCACAACTGTGTATATCGGCTCCCACTCCCACAGAGTGAAGGCAGTTGACCTTTACTCTGGGAAGATGAGATGGGAACAGCTTTTGGGAGATCGAATTGAATCCTCCGCATGCGTGTCTAAGTGTGGAAACTTTATTGTAGTGGGTAAGTTTCTGAATCTGAGGTTTGTAGAATTAAATTGAACACACACACACACACACACACACACACACACACACACACATATATTTGGGGACCAAGGCCCTGAATATAAGCTTAGCTCTGCATTCCTGTACTCTGTGACTTTGGCAGGTTGTTGGTCTTACAGTCTCACATTATTATGAAGAAAATGGAAACTAATAAAACATGATGCTGTGGAACACATGACATTGAAGCCTACTGACCCTCAGCTGAGTCCCTGGGCCAGGAATTGTGGAGGCACTTAGCTGATGATCGAGACCTCATGCTTCTGTAGGCACTAAAGGGTTTATGTGGCCTGGCAGATCTGCTTCCAAGATGGCTCGTATACAGCACCGTTCGCATAGGGACTCCATTCTTTGTTTTGTTTTGTTTTCTGAGAAGATTTAGGTTTTGCCGCATGAGCCCCTCTGTAACTGTCTGAAGTTTGCATGGCATCTGATTTCCCTCAGAGTGGGTGACCCCAAAGAGAGTTGTAGGAGCCACAGGGTACCTTTTAAAGACCCAATCTCTATAACTGGAGACTCATTTTTTTTTTGCTTGTGTTCATTAAACATAAATCACTAGGTCCAGTCTATGCTCAGTGGAGACAATTAGTCTCCATTTCTAGAAGAACATGTGAGAAAGTGTGGGTGTATTTTAAACCCATGACAACTATTGAAGAGTTCTGGGCAGGATTAATCGAGCCTAAGATTCATTAGTACACTGCAAGGCACAAACAAAGCTCTTAGAAAGTGATGGCAACACAGAAAGTATCTTGGAAATTGAATCTCCAGAGCAATGACCTGACCATGGGCAGGACTATGTAAAATGTAGGCAGTGAAGCCATCCTAAATGGCTGTCCTTAGATTCTGTCCACTTTGTCTGATTGTGTGTGCCCAGGTATCTGTAGTGACTTCACTTGCAGGCTTTTTACAATTTCTGCATCAAGGTCTGGGCTCCCCGAACTACCTTCTCATCCATGGCCACCACCTGGGAAAAGAAGTTCAGTGTAGTTACTAAGAATACTGGCTCTTAGATTTAAGTCCTGATACTGCCATGTGGTGTCTTAGAAATTTTGCCACTTTAGTTAATCTGCTTCCATATTGTCATCCATAAGTGTGGATATAATTATGCTAAAATACTTGAAAAAGTAGGCTGGGGATGTGACTCGAAAGGTAGAATGTTTGTCCAGCATGCTCAGGGCCCTAGGTTTGATTCTTAGCACTGTATAAACCAGGTGGTGTGATAATGCACACCTGTAATCCCAGCACTCAGGAGGTGGAAGCTGACGGATCAGAAAGTCTTCCCCAGTAGGATACCTGAGGCTAGCCTAAGCTAAAGGCCCTGTCTCACAAGAAAAAAGCCCTGATACATAGGAAGCGCCCAATGGACATAGGTTGTTATTAATGTTAGCTTTTCCCAAGTACCTCTGAGCATCTGTGTGAATTGTATGAGGGAGAATAACCTGGGGCTCTGTGACACTAGATAATTTATCCAGCCGTAGCCAGGATGGCTTTGAATCTAGTTCTGCCAGTGTGGGTGTATGTGCACTGTGAGGTCAGACACAACAAAGTCAGGATGTGAGGCGCCTTTACTGACTGTCTTGCTGGTCCATAGTCCTATTAAAAAAAACAAGGGACTGCTGGATGCAGAGATGTTCACCTGTATCTCCAGCACTCAGGAGGCTAAGGCCAGGCTGGGTTAAAGATATGTGCCACCACACCAGCACTAAATCGGGATTTTACAAGAGTGATTGCTGTTCAGTTTCTGCTTTAAACATAAAGCTAAATCACTGAAAGCTAAATCAGAGGTGTGAACATAAATACATAATACATAATAAGAGCATGAATATAAATTGTCATTTAAACTAAATATTTTGTATCAATATATCTCAGTCTTATCTGTTATATTTTGTTTCTCTCTAGGCTGTTATAATGGATTAGTTTATGTTCTGAAAAGTAATAGTGGAGAAAAATACTGGGCGTTTACTACTGAAGATGCTGTGAAAAGCTCACCCGCCATGGATCCTACCACAGGACTCATTTATGTCGGATCTCATGACCAGCATGTGTATGCTCTAGACATTTATGTAAGAATTCCCCTCATCAGGGTCACACCATGAACACAGAAGTACTTGAGTCTGGGAGAGGTGTTAATATAGCCCAAGTATAACATTTGGTCTGGAAAGAAGTGATAAGTTAAATATAAACATCTTTAGGCATTTTTGACTTCCTTTCAAATAATTTCTACAATATGCAGAACTTGGAATGATCATAACAGAAAAGTAATCAAAGATATTTTTTTTAAATAATCAAGAATCAAAACTCATTGGTATTAAGCAGAAATAAAGAGTAAATATAAGTTAATTAGAAAAACCCAGATAGAAAAAAAAGGGGGGGGCATAAACACAGGAGGAAGTTGGCTGAGGATGTAAATGTTGCAGGTCTTTAGTATTCAAAACAATGAAATGAGATTGATACAGCAACATATAGATTACAGTGCTACAATGACTGACAGTCTCATCCGTGAGAGAGGTAGCAGCCTGTGTGATAGGGAGGACAAAGGAAGACAGTTGGAGGGCTGGGGGTACAGCTCAGTTGGTCCAGTGCTTGCCCAGTATGCATGAATCCCTGAGCTCAGTGCCTCGAACCATACAAACTAGCTGGCATATGTGTAGTCCCAACACTCAAGAGGCTCATCCTTGGCTACATGCCTAAAAAAAAAAAAATAGGTGTTCTGTGATTCACAGACACACATGTGCACACGAACAGTAAGTAAAAGTAGTGTGGCTGTGTAAATCTCAAATTGGTTTATGTGGTTTCATCCTGGCAAAATAATCAGAACAGAGACAGATATATACACCAAGTTGTTCATAAGATTCAGTAATTGATGTCTAACAGTTTTTATTTTGAATATAGTGTATCAAAAATATTTTTAAGTCATTTTATAGAATCAGTGAAAGAAACATACCAAGTTGTGTGTTCAGAATGATTATATGCCCATGTACTCACAAACACACACGAACACGCAAGCACACCAGTTGATCAAAAGGAAAATGCTAATGTGTTATCAGTTATTAGTATCAGTGATACCCTTTGCTGCCCCTCTCATGGTGGGGCATGCCTGAAATCCCAGCACTGAGGAGGCAGAGGCAGGAGGATTCCGAGTGAGTGAGTAGGGAGGGCAGGGGAGAAGAGAAGAAAAACTTCATTGCTCTGGATGCTGACAGCTGCTCCATGGTGCAGCATTTGCAAGGCTCTGAGTTCAATCCTAGCACCTCCAGAAGGAACAAAACAAAACATAAAGTTGAAGCTAACCAAAACTTAGCTATAATTGTATATGGATTTGTTAACAACAGGCATCACCCAATTAATTCAGATTCCTATTTGCAGGAAAAGAAGAGTGTCTGGAAGCTAAAATGCGGAGGGACGCTCTTTTCTTCTCCATGTTTGAGCCTGAGTCCACATCGTCTCTACTGTGCTACACTTCGGGGACTCTTACTGGCTGTAAATCCTGTAGGCATACAGTAACCTGTTGATTTGTAACCTACCTTTAGTTTTAATTTTGATGTTTGACAGGTTGAGCACTCTTCAGTTAAATATAATCCACATATTAGCCGGGCGTTCGTGGTGCACGCCTTAAGTCCCAGCAGAGACAGGTGGGTCTCTGTGAGTTGGAGACCAGCCTGGTCTACAAGAGCTAGTTCCAGGACAGCCTCCAAAGACACAGAGAAACCCTGTCTCAAAAAACAAAAAACAAAAACAAACAAAAAAAATATAGTCCATGTATTAAAGAGCTAGAATTCACTTTAAATGATTGAAATTACTTGGAAAAACAAGGAAACATGAGTGCATGTGTTTAGGAAACATGAGTTCATGTGTTTATTATATTTGTTTCTTCAGCTACTTTTAACCTTTAAAAGGATTTATTTAGTTTATGTGTATAAGCATTTTGTCTGGATGTACATGTGCCTGAAGTGGTCAGAAGAGGGCATGGGATCCCCTGGAAGTAGAATCACAGATGGTTGCTAGCTGCAGTGTGGGTGCTGGGAATCAAACCTGGGTCATCTGCAAGAGCACGTGTGCACTTCATCCCTGCGCCCTCTCCAGACTCTGCTTCTAACCTTTTTTTTTTTTTTTCTTTTTCTTTTTTTGGTTTTTCAAGACAGGGTTTCTCTGTGTAGCTTTGGAGCCTATCCTGGAACTAGCTCTTGTAGACCAGGCTGGTCTCGAACTCACAGAGATCTGCCTGCCTCTGCCTCCTGAGTGCTGGGATTAAAGGCATGCACCACCAATGCCCGGCCTGCTTCTAACCTTTTTAGACAGGGTTTTCTCAGTCACATTAAGGACTTCTTGTCTGTCCCTCACAGTGGTGAACACCTTTAATCCCAGCACATGGGGCAAAGGCAGGTGAACTGCTGAGAGTTCCAGGCTAGCCTGGTCTACATAGTGTTTCAGGATAGCCTGGGCTACATAGTAAGACCCTCCCTTAAAAAAACAAAACAAAACAAAACAAACAAAGTAAAACAAAACCAAAACAAACAACAAAAAGTTTCTTGTCCATTGTAAGGTTAGATCTTGTTAATATTTTCCTAAACGATTTTAAAATCGTTTTTTCCTTTCTAAGGCTACATCTTAGCTGCGTGGTGGTGGCATACACCATTAATGCCAGCACCTTGTGGGACAGAGGCAGGTGAATCTTGAGTTCAAGGCCAGCCTGGTCTGTAGAGCGAGTTCCAGAACAACCAGGGTTACTCAGAGAAACACTGTTTCAATAAACCTAGGAAAGCAAAACAAAAACTAAACTGAAACTTGAAGCTAGATTTCTGTGTTAGTGTTTGCTTTGTTTTATGTTCTGGGCTGAACCTTTGTCCTAGCGCCCTCATAAGTAGCACTGATTTTCTGTGTGCATGTGTGCTAGCTTCATCAACGGTGTCCATGTGTCACTGTTGCTGCTTAGCTCTAGCCTTGAAGATTTTCAGTTCGTTGTAAAGTGGCTCTGCAGGTAAGGGCACTTGCCACCAAGTGTGACAGCTTGAGTCCGGGTTCCTTCCGGCATGATGGAAGGAGAGAATCCATTCATACAAGTTGTCTGTCCTCCAGTCTCTACATGTGCCCTGTGGCATGTACATACACACGAACATGTGCATGCACACAGCAAACAAACAAGTGTAACTTAAAAATGGTAAAGGTCTTTGATGAGTAAAATGAGTTTCAGTGCTGTCAATTGCTTTGGCCACAACAGGCTACTGGGAGTGAAGTTTGGAAGCACTCCTGTGGAAAACCACTCTTCTCTTCCCCTCGGTGCTGCCAGCGGTACGTTTGCATTGGCTGTGTGGATGGGAGCTTGCTCTGCTTCACTCACTCAGGAGAGCAGGTGGGATGATCTAGTTCTGTGTGTAACCCTACCCCGACCCCCTAGCCCTGGAGACTGAACCCAGGGAGTGGCTGTTCCGTTATTGAGCTACATTCCCAGCCCTTGTTTGATGAGTCTTTCCCTCCCTCCCTTCCTCTCTGCTTAGGTGTGTAGGTCTGAGGTTGATGTGTCTTCCTCATTTACTCTACCGTATATATGTGTACCACAATATATATGTGCATATATATGTATATACTTTTTAAAATTCTTTTGATACAGGGTCTCACTTGCTATCCTGGAACTGGTCTCACTGAGTAGACCAGGCTGCCCTAGAACTTTTGCCCTCCCCCTTTTATAATTCATTTATTTGTATTTTATGTACATTGGTGTTTTGCCTGCATGTATGTATGTGTGAGGGTGTTGGATCCCCTGAAACAGGAGTTACAGACAGTTGTGAGCTGCCATGTGGGCACTGGAAATTGAACCCAGGTCCTCTGGGAAAGCAGGCAGTACTCTTAACCGCTGAGCCATCTCTCCAACCCCTGTCTTGTTCTCTTGAGTGATGGAATTAAAGGTGTGTGCCACCTGGTAATGTACAGATTTTTGTTTAAAGCTCTAAATATTTACTTAACTCTTTTAGTCCAGTTCCATCTCACTTTGTTTGGAAAACTTGAGTTAGACCTTTTTTTTCTCGAGTTGGATTTGGAACCAAGGCCAAGTTCTACTCCCTGTCCAAGATTGTTTTTAATAACATATATTGAAGACCTAATGCGATTTTTTTCTTTAAACACTGTGTCTCTGAACATACCAGTAGAAACTCTCAAGTATGCTCAAAATTATTTGTAGTGTTGTAGTGTATCTTGCCCTGTTTTTTTTTTAAATAATTTATTTAACTTTATTTTATGTGTATTGGTGTGAAGGTGTCAGATCCCCTGAAACTGAAGTAACAGACAGTTGTGAGCTGCTGTGTGGGTGCTGGGAATTGAACCCGGATCCTCTGAAAGAGCAGCCAGTGCTCTTAACCACTGAGCCATCTCTCCAGCCCCTTGTCCTGGTTTTTACCCCTGGAGCAGTCTAGTGTGAAAATGCTACTTTCCAGAAGCTGGCATTATTTCTGCTATATGGAGTTACCAGGCTGTCTCCATCTCCCATCTCCCCTCTCCCCTCTTCTGTCTGTATGAAAAAATCTTCGAAGACTTAAGGAAGTGTTGCAGTCGGGTGAATGACTAATTATTCCCCTTTTCTTTACAGGCATGGAGCTTCTCTGCTGGAGGACCAGTCTTTTCATCGCCATGTATCTCAGCAACAGAAGAAGAAATATTTTTTGGTTCCCATGATTGCTTTCTCTACTGCTGTAGCATGGAAGGTCACCTCCGGTGGAAATTTGAGACTACAGCGAGGGTGTATGCAACACCCTTTGCCTTCAGTAACCAGAGCTGTAGCAGTGAAACCCTGCTGGCAGCTGCCTCTACTGATGGGAAACTGTGGATCCTGGAGTCTCAGAGTGGAATGCTTCGAAGTGTGTATGAACTCCCTGGGGAGGTTTTCTCTTCTCCTGTGGTCTGGGAGTCGATGCTTATTATTGGGTGCAGAAATAATTACATTTACTGTCTGGATTTATTGTGTGGGGACAAAAATAATCAAGTGTAGTCCTTGTAAATATGTATGTGTGAGATAGTTGGAAACGTCTTTATAAAGCTATGTGGCTGGTTTTATATTAAAGATTCTATTTTGGTTAAGGAATTTGTTGTACTTCAGTAGAGAGCAGCCATGTTTATTTCCTATGGAAGCAGCAGGAGATTTCAGGAAGAGAGGATCAAACACCTGCTATGGGCTTTTTTAAATAAGTTTTTAAGATTTATTTTATGTATATGATGCTCTATCTGCATGTATACCTGCAGGCCAGAAGAAGTTATCAGATCCCATTATAGATGAGCCACCATGTGGTTGCTAGGAATTGAACTCAGGACCTCTAGAAGAACTGCCAATGCTCTTAACCACTGAACCATCTTTCCAACCCACACTTTTAATTATGTGTGATGGTGTGCTGAATAGTTTTATGCCCACATGACACAAGCTAGTCATTTGAGAGGTGGGAACCTCAACTGAAAAAAAAAAAAAAATGCCTTCATAAGATTGGGCTGGAGGCAAACCTGTAGAGCTTTTTCTTAATTAATGATTGATGGGGGAGAACCCAGCCCATTGTGGGTAGTGCCACCCCTATAGGCTAGTGTTTCTAGCTTCTTTAGCAGGCTGACCAAGCCCTGAGGAACAAGCCAGTAAGCAGCACACCTCCATGGCCTCTGCATCGGCTCCTGCCTCCAGGATCCTGCCCTGTTGAGTTCTTGCCCTGACTTCCTTCAGTGATGGACTATGGTGTGGAAGTGTAAGCCAAGTAAACACTTTCTTTCCCAACTTGCTTTTGGTCATGGTGTTCCATCACAGCAATAGTAACCCTAACTAGTTAATTGTTATGTTTTAGATACATTTGTTTAAATTGGTCAAAAGGATGCTGTTCTGGTTTGAAAATATCCATCAAAACACCCCACTGTGGAAACATCACCCCACTATGGCACTTAGGGGTGGCACCTTTGAGAGATGACTAAGATTAAATGAGGCTGTGTGTGTGTGTGTGTGTGTGTGTGTGTGTGTGTGTATGTGTGTGTTTGTTACAGGGGTGCTGCTGACCCTAGGGCCTGGAACTTTGTAAGAGGAGAGACCAGGGCCAGTGTGTAGTATGCTCTGCTTTGCCATGTGATGCCCAGTGTCACCTTGGATGGGACTCTGCAGAAGGTCTCTGTCAGTAAGGGACGTATTACCAGATGTGGCCACTAGTCCTTGAACACCTCAGACTTCAGAACTGAGAACTAAATAAACCTATATTTGTTACAGTCGGTGTGTGACATTCAGGCATGGGCAAGTGAACAAAGATCTCTAGTAAAACACTAGTTCCTGCTGTGGTGTAAAGTGGTTTGTAAACTGGCTTAGCATTTGAAGTCAAGATCTGTCTTCATCAGCGTGCCATTGTGGGTGGGCATTATCCAACTAGTGAGTGTCTGAATAGAAGGTGGCAGAGGAAAGAACATTGTCTTCTTGAGCAAGGCTCACCATATTCCCAAACCTGGACACCACAGCTCCTGGTATGGGAAGGAGACTCAGCAGCAGCAGTCATATCCCTCTGCTTCTCAGGCTACACCATCAGCCCCCTGGTCTTGTGGTCTCTGGCCTTTATCTGAATTGAACTATACCACAGGTTCTGCAGGTCCCTAGTGTGCCAACAGCACACAGTGGCACTTCCCGATGTCCATAACCTCATGAACCAGTTCTTGAATGTCATCTCATGTGGACATTAGTTGGTTGCTTCTCTGGGGCAATCCTAATAGTCTTTACATTTCACAGGAAGTAGACAGATAACTTTTCATTTCTCTCCACCAAGCTAAATAGATCTGATCAGTTGTGGTTTTTTGACTGTCCTGGAACTCACTTTGTAGACCAGGCTGGCCTTGAACTCACTGAGATCTATCGGCCTCTGTCTTCCAAGTTCTGGGATTAAAGTTGTGAGCTGTCACCATCTGGCTCAATTATGTTTCTTTAGAGAACACAATATATTAAGGTAGTTTTGTGGGTTTCCAGGATATAAAGATAAATAAGAGATTGCTCACAGATGGCCATTGAAATCAGTCAGAATTTCAGCTTAAAAAAGGACATTCCATCAGTGCCAAAGGTCTTGTCAGTATTTTATTGAAAGGTCTTTTCCCTTAAATAATGGACATTTTTTACATTCAAACTGTATACAACCAAAATCTCAAAATAATATTAAAATCACACTAAGGAATTTTTATTAAGTATCTACTTAATTTTATTGTTGATAAAAATATTGCAAGACACTTGTAGCTAATGCTGCTGCTTTAAAATAAGCAAACTAAACATCACAAGAAGAGACGGTGGATACACACTATACATTTGTAGATAACCAGCTAAAATGAGAATTTAATGGTAATCAACCATGTTTTATAAGAAACAATTGCACTTGAAACATTTTTAAAGTAAACCAAAAACTCTACTTCCATATGTAAGTCTATAAACAGAGGTTAATCACCTATAACCTTGTCAGAAGAAGTGTGTTTAAATTTTTAAAAAAAGCTTGTATATTTAATGTAGCAGTTATTCATTAAAAAGAAAAAGTCTTGAACTTTCTGCTTCCACAGAACTTCCCCATAGTTTGTTGCTCAGAAAAGTGCAACGCAACTAAAGCAGAATAACACTTCATTGGTATTTAGTGCAGGTTTGGGGTAACTTGTAAATGAAATGCTAAACGTGTACTCTTCAGCAAGTATGGTGACTGCCCTTTCCTCAGTAGGTTCTCCTTTTAAAGGTAATGATGGGGCATTTTTAACTAAGCTGTTTCTTGTACTGTGTGTGGGCTCATGGGTATTGAATCAGTATGAACCTATCTGTTACTCTGTTTTGACACAGGGTCTCCACTGTGTAGCCTTGGCTGGCCTAGAACTCATTATGACCAGGCCGGCCTTGAACACAGAGATCTACCTGCCTCTGTCTCCCAAATGCTAGGGTAAAAGGCATGAGCCACCATGCCCAGTCCTAATCTTCCTTAGCCATCTTATTTCTGTACCTGTTTGCTGCCATGACTGTGGTACAGGCCAAAGCTGAGAGGATGGAAGAAGTAGTCAGTTTGCAAGGATCACTGTGGCACTATAATTCTAGGGCACTGGGTGGGAAGATTCCCATTCTGTAATTCTAGGGCTTTGAGTGGGACGATTCCCATTCAAAAGTGTTATACCAGTGAGGAAATCATTGAACTAACAACTGTCTACACATAAGATTTAGAAAAGAATACCAGTGTGAGAAACGTGCAGTGGAATATTAGTTGCTTACAATAGTAATAACACAACAAAAAAAGTTACATTGATTCTTAACAGTCTGAAGGTCCAGAATATATAATACTAAATCTGACTTGCAGTAGTACAGCTATCCACTTGACCACACATGCCAGCTGCTTCATGAAGCTGAGCCACTGTTTCTAGAGAGAAAATGGATTCTATATGGTAAACAGCATCCCTGTCATCCTGTAGGGTTGACAGAACAACAGCACATTGCATATTGAGTAAGCACAGAGGAAGTTGTGATGGATGCAATAAAATGTGTTGGTGTGGGAGAAAAGGGATGCAAATCCCCCTGCACTGGGCAAAGGAAGAATCTGCACCTATAAAAGGAAAATATGCCAACACCAGGAAATACAAAGTGAGTGCCAGCAGTGTGTAGGCATTGCTGGTATGTCTAGTGTCATGAAAGCAAATCTAGAGAAATAAACATACATGTGGCTTTGAAACTGCCAAGTCCCTTTTTTGTATGCACATGTGTATGATACAAGGCCACGTAAAACTCTGAGATGCATCTTTTCTTAAAGGTATCAAGGTGAATGCTCTGAATTGTAAATGCTTTGGAACATTCGACTCTGAATTATTCAAGTACAATAAAGGAAAAAAATTCTCTGTAAGAAGTCCTTCGTAGAAGTAGGTTACACATCTTGGCTTGTTCATTTTCCCTAAAGTCCAAGGGGAAATTTCAGAGGCATGTAATGCCAGCAACCTAAACTATCATACATAAATGGCTGGTTTGGGTGATGGTTTTATTGTCTCACTTTTGCATCTTTGGGTGGACAGGCCTTTTCTTCATGGTGAGAAAAGCTAGATTATACCAGAGTTGTCATACACCAAGGTTCTTAAAACATTTGGGTTATACCAGAATTCATCTGAAGAGTTTTTCCTAAAATCTGTATTCTAAGCCCTGTGCTCCCGGGATCTGGGAATGCAGCCTGGGCTGCTGGACAGCACTATACTATATGGGGATTCTCAGAGACAACTCTGGCACAGCATCTCCTTTTCTTCACCAGACTAAATGCAAATGTTCCTTAGAGCCAGTGAGGCCAAATGGTCTATGTGTCTTTAAAAAAGGGTACTGGTATAACAGGGCACACCATGGATCTAGTGTAGTATGAGTGTGAATGGATTTGCTTTGTTGTGGTTTTAGGGTGGGGAAAAATTCATGAAAACCAGACACAGGCACAGAGTTGGGGGGCCAGCTTTTCCTTATTCTCCAGTCACTGCATCAGGAGAATGACACCATGTTTTATGTACATGTGAACCTGTCACTGTTACATATGCAAACACAGTAGGGTAAATATTTTGGATAGAAGAGTAGAGAATCAAAAATGAACAAAAAAAACTTACAAAGATTGGCAAAGGGTATGTTCTGAAATGGTGCGTGGGTGTGCATATGTATGAGAAGGCCATGGATGGGCATGGCAGGCTCTCCTGAGCTCTCGTTTGCAGATTTTGCTTCATGTGGTCCCTCAGACAAAACTGTCTCTTGAGAACTAGGGGGAGCTCAAGGCACCAGGACCCAGGATTGTGCAAATACACTCTTTACAATGAACACCACCAGTTCAGTTTCTAAACATTATTTTGGAGCCTATAAAACATGCTTCTTTTCCCTAGCTTGGTTTCCTTACCTCATATAAAAAATAAATAAATAAAAAGGGCAAGAGAAAAGCCAGCAAATGGCCACAGAAATGGGTAAGAGTCACTGTTTACTTAATGATTTGTGGGCAGTCGCTCCAGGCCTTTGCTTTTCTTTTGGCCAAAGCCAGCCAGGCAGGTTCTGTGGACACCGGGGCAGCATCTGGGGTGGAGAACCTCTTGGGGGCCTCTTTTACCAGTGGTGCTGGAGGCCCAGAGTCTGAGATCTCCACTGCATCGTTTTGAAGGAAAAGAGAAGTAAGTAAGAACCACATAAAAACAAACTTTTTTAAATAGAATTATATATACTTACTGTACATAAAATGCTGCTCATACACACACACACATCAGCTAAATCTAGCTAATTGTTGTTCACAAATTTATGTAAGAACATTTAAAATCTACTCTCAGCACTTTAAGAATTCAGTAGGCTGTTAGCTCTGGTCACTGTGCTACACAACAGATTTCTTTCCTGTTTTGAGACAGGGTTTCTCTGTGTAGCCCTGGCTATCCTAGAACTCTCTCTGTAGACCAGGCTGGCCTCAAACTCCTAGCGATTTGCCTGATTATACCTCTGGAGTGCTGGGATTAAAGGTGTGTACCACTGAACTTCTCTGAAATGTTGTATGCATTAGCAAATATTTCCCACATGGTCCCGTCTCCAGAACAAGATTTTGACTTATTTAGAGGGGAGAGAGGGAAAGGGAAGGGGGGGTAGGGAGGATGGGAAGGAGGTGAGGGGGAAGTAATGGAAATGAATGATATAGGCAGTGAGGTACTGGTGATGACTCACATTGGCCTGTTAAACGATCAGAAACCAGGGCTAGCAGGTTGCGGTCATATTAGCAGCTTCAAATTAGCCACAGTTGAAGTTTTGGTAAAGACTACATACAACCCCCCTAAGGAGATGACTGTAAAGGCATTTACTGTCTTCACTGAGAGCTGGGGAATTCCTGCCATCTGCATCAGTTTACAACTCGTTCTTGAGAGCCTGTGCTCTGTGATGTCTAAGATGCTAAGTCATTCCAAGGTAGGAATTAAAGATGCTCTCAGGGAAAACAGCAACTCCAGGCAAACGGCTGGATTTGTTCTCTCACCTGTCACGGACGTGGGAAGAGTGTTGGCCTTTTTCAGCTGTTCTCTGCGCTGGAGCCTGGACACTGCAGTTTCGGGCTTCTTCTCTTCTGACGGAGTGGCAGACTTGTGCAGGGAACCAGCTCTGCTTCCTCGACTGCTTCCAGGCTGTGGGCTGACACTGACCTGCGTTGGGAATGACAGGGAAAGCATGTTCTCAGTGCATGACCTCTCAGCACCCCAACAAGCAACTGAGCTGCACATTCAAGTCAGGCCTCCAGTGAGGGCTCAGTGTCATGTTCCAAGGATGGAAAGTCACTTACCAGGAAGAGCCCCATCAAGATGATCCTAAAGTTAGGTCATAGAACAAGGCCCCTAGTACACCTGTCCACTGCACAAACTTATGTCCTGACATCTCCTACATACACCATTTTTCTTTCTCTAAGATGGATACTCGTGGGATGTCTAAAACCAGGAACAGCACTAAATCCTGATTGCTCTGTTTATCAATCACTTCAGTTTGTGATTGTTTTTTCTTTCTTTCTAATTAAGTCAAGACCTTTCACTTTACAGTTCCTTAGCGTATGCTAATCTCCAGTACCATGACAGTCATAACCTGGTGCCATCAGTTATGTTTAAGTAAAATAGGATGAGCACTCACTGGAACCCTGTTACATCACTAACTTCCAAAATGGCCATCAGGTTGCCAACTGGTGGTTGACATATACAGTGTAGATACACTGGGCAAAGAGTATTCATGCCTCATGGAGTAGAACAAGAGATTTCATTACACAAAATGGCAATTTAAATCTATGAATTGTTATTCCTGGAAATTTCTACTTTATTTCTAGATCATGACTGTCCTTGAGCCATTCAAACCATGGAAAGTGAAACCTCAGATCTGTGGGAAGGGGCACTACTATAACCATTGTGTGTGAGCTGCTGCTGGAAATACAGACAGACATCTTAGGTTCTGCCAAATAAGGTTCCCCTAAAAGCATAGTAAAACTAAATTAAATTTTTATGCTGAAAAATGCTTCCCTGACTAAAAGGTGGTTAATTTATTTACTTCCCTGCCCTTTATAAACAGCATTTCCAGTTAGCATCTTACAAAACATATCCCATGACTTAGAAGAGAGCTAAGCTAAGGATAGCTACACAGAGAACAAAGCGGGCAACTCACAGCTTCTTTGGAGAGCTTCTCTGCTTGTTTGGCCTCCCGGGCTTGCCTTCTCTCCTCTCGAGTTGCCTGCTGCTCACGAAACCCCTTTTGCTTTTGCAGTGCCAAGGTTATCCACAGTGGCTGAGCAGTTTCAACTTTCTCTGTTAATTTGGAGCCATCTAAAGAGTGCCTGCTCTGCAACATCGGCTTCTCTGTGGAGGAAAGAAAGATGGTGTTTGCTGTGGTTAGCAGTTGACTTAGCTTCTCATCCCATAAGAATGTGACATAATTAGTGATAGGCTTATAATGCCTATGCTGATGCTCAAGGGATTCCATTGGGTGGAAAGGTAACTTCTTTGACTAACAGGAAAATGGGCATTTTTCTTCCTTAGAAGTGAAACTACTTTACAAGAAAATAAAATTTCCAATGTCGTTAAACAAAACAAAACATGTTTACAGGAGTCCGAGGTAGTACGTAGTTCATTGTCTCAGTGAGATTTGTTTTTAGCAATGGAAGCATTCTTCTCAAACAGTATTCTATAAGGAACCCCAGTGTTTGAAGAACAAAACAACAGTGATGCTGTATACTTGAGGCAGCTGCTGAGGGCAAGGCTTGCAGGAACATAGTGAGAACCCCATGACTGTGAACCAATGCCTATATTTGAAAGTTGATCTATAATATCATGCCAAGGATCATGAGTTCAAGGCCAGCCTGGGCTATATAGTAAAACCTTGTCTCAACAAACAAAATTTTAAATGCAAAGAGCTTCTTGTGTTTAGAATATTTAGAATAGTAGTTGGCCTACACTTTAAAAAAGAGATGTGTAATTATTATTTTTGCCCATGAGTCAAAAGTCCCCCTTTCTCTTAAGTAAGCTCACATACTCTCAGAGATAACTGTATTGAATTATTTATTATCTCAAAAGAAAAGAGCTTCCTATAGCCCTGTTCCTCAGAAATCTAATAGAAGTTTACACTTGATAGTCTAGAATCTTACCACTGGGGCCCTCAGTCAGATGGACTTTATATTACACCCCAGCATAAAGAGAAAGACCAAAAAGGAGAAAACAAGTTGGAATCAAGAATTTAAGCTCAAATGGGGCACATTTTTTTTTTTTTTGCAACAATGGAGAACTGTAGCTACCAGCACACGTCAACCACAGTCAAAGTAACACAGTATAGAGAAGACAGGGCTAGTGACAAAACTAAGGTGACAAATGTTCACTGACCAGGCTTTGGCACTACTAGAAAACAGTACAGAAGGGGGAAGCCAGATTATGAGAGATGTTCTCTTAGAAGCAAGACACAGGGGTCTGCTCCAGTTATAAACATCTGAGTCCACTTCCAAGGGAAGGCCAGTGTCTGAATATAGCATGTCTTTAGGATCATTCTAGGTACATTGCCATTATTATGAAGCTGATGGACAGAGACCTGCCATTTCTATGAAAGCATCAAAAATGGCAAAGCCACCATGCCAAAAACCCGACCAACGTTCACAGTCTAAGCTGGGGGATTCAGACTCCACAGTGTTTGTGTCTTGCAGTCTATTTCCTAAAACAACAGAAAATAAAAAGACCAATTGTTTTTAAGGGGGAAAAGGGAAGTTTTTATTTCCTGAGAACTGCAGTTTGCATAGTGTAGTCTGGAGTTACAGATCGTGTTTTATAAGACTGATGTACTACCCACTGCACTAATGAGGCACCTTGGATCAGATTCTAAAAGACTGAGTTTAAAGACTTACTAGGTCTGGCTCACAAGAATATAAACAGGACATTAAAATTGGATTCCTGTTTGAGACTCAGCCAAGGATTTTCCTAAAGCGTTGTGACAAAATAGTAATTGTCATATAGTCACATATTCTAAAGTACAGGACCACCTACTATGGACTAGCTTATGAAACTGTCAAACACTCACCACCAGAACATGGAAAAACTGAGGCTGTAGCTGAAGACTAGAATTTCTTTTGATATCCCACTGTCCTTGCATAGCCTCTAGTCTAAGACAGGCTTCTTTGTTAGACAGTGGTATTCAAAATTGGTTGAATGTCCTGGAGAATGTGTAAGACATTACATAGGGGTGTCGAAATTATGAAAATTTCAATTTGCCACTTTCAAAAATTATTTTAATTTGAAGTGTGTATGAGTGTGTGTGTCTGCCCACAAAGGCCAGAGGCATTGGCTTCCCCTGGAGCTGGGATTATAAATGGTTGTGAACTGTTCAACATGGGTGTTTACAACCACACTGATCCTTAGGAGCAGTATCAGACCTTAACCACTGAGCCATCTACCCAGCTCCTATTTATCTACTCTAAAATCTAAGGATAATGATGGATATCCAGGATGATACTGACACCTTCACTCAGTTGTGTATAACTAGCAATATTGGTTAAAATATTTTTGTTTGGTTTTTGGTTTTTTTGAAACAGGGTCTCATTATATAGCTCTGGCTGTCCTGAAACTCACTATGTAACAAAGTTGGCCCTCAACTCTCAGAGATCCACCTGCCTCTGCCTCCCAAGTGCTGGGATTAAAGGCATGTACCACTAAACCTAGAGGCAGACAGATCTGTGAGAGTTAGAGACTAGCTTGATCTACATAGCCAGTTCCAGGCCACCTGGAGCTGGCTCAGTGATTAAGATCTTATACCAGTGTTACAAGGACTAGAGTTTGGTTACAAGCACCCAGCTGTGGAGATCCTGCCTCAAACAAACAAAAAGAATAAACTAAATAAGCAGGAAAGGGGGAGGACTACTTGCTTTAGTTACTGCCTCCCTTAACTGGAGTTTTGCTAGTCAACTACTCCAGGCCAGGGCTGACCAAATTTATTTGAACACCTTATTAGATAAAAACATTAAGCATAGACTTCCACTTTATTGTTTGTATACATGTAGAACTATTATCAGCTAAAGCCTCCAGGATATTATCTACCTTACAAGCAAGATCCATGAGGGATGGAGTGCATCTGCTTTGCAAATCACGGTGCCACGTTGTATTTTCTTTGGTCCACTTCTTCTCAGATCTAACTCCTTTATAAAGTGGCAAGCGTAGAACTGATGCCTCTAGTTTCCAAGTACTGGGATCAAAGGCATGTGCCACCATGCCCAGCCTATTTAATTTGGAGTCTGACAATCCAAAATCTGACTACCAGGGAAGAAACAGGGGTGGCAATAGTTTTAGAGAGAAAAATGACAATAATAAAAGAGAAATCTCTAAGAGAAATGAGCTTTTCTTCATGGGAGAGGGGTGATGATGGACCAACAAGGCTGAAAGCGACTGCAAATATCACAAAAGCTAGTGACACAAAAGCTAAAGTCAAAATGAAAACTGAGCTCACCCATCAAATATCAGTCACTACAGGAAAGAATCTATGGGTTACTTGTTAGTATTCAGGCATCTGTACTGTCTGTCCTTGGGGTTCTGACAGGATATGCCCTCAGCTGCAGCCATTAAGAGCACCACCTG
This sequence comes from Cricetulus griseus, assembly GCF_003668045.3. NCBI lineage: Eukaryota > Metazoa > Chordata > Mammalia > Rodentia > Cricetidae > Cricetulus > Cricetulus griseus. The sequence continues at coordinate 143,296,484 of NW_023276807.1, read as the reverse complement.
TGCACATTCACTATGTTCCTTTTTTGTTTTTTTAAAGATTTATTTATTTTCTAGGAATACAACCTTCAGCCTCCATGTCTGTCTGCATGCCAGGAGAGGACACCAGATCTCATTATAGATGGTTGTGAGCCACCATGTGGTTGCTGGGAATTGAACTCAGGACCTCTGGAAGAGCAGTCAGTGCTCTTAACTCTGAGCCATCTCTCCAGCCTCCCACTATGTTCCTTTTTACAGGGCCCTGCCTACCTCACATCCTCCTCCTCCTCTCTCCCTCCTCTCTCTGCCCCTCTTTCCTCTCTCCTGCTGCTCCTGTCCCCAAAGGCCAGTCCCCCCTTTCCCAATTTTTATGATCCTTTTCCCCTAATAAAAAACCCCTCTGTTTGGACCCTGTCTCATGGCGTCTTTCTCTCACGCACTGCTTTTCTTAAATTACAACACTACTTTCAAGGAGTCGTGTCCATCTAGGAAAACTTGTCTTTTGGGCTGAACCCCCATCTTCCAGTAATTCACCAAATTGGCAAACAAGGGTAAAAAGAAGCACCCTATATATATCCTCTGGGTCTTTTAGAAAACATAGGGCTGTTTCTTTGGCCGCATCTGTAAGATGGGTGATACAGTAGATAAGGGGAAGGACACTGTTAAAAAAGGAATGCCCCGTAAGTTATAGCAAAACTAGATGAGTCTGCACCATTACTCTGTATGCTGTTGGCACTGTTGTAAACAAGAAAATTAAGGGTAAGATCCCACCCCCCACCCTCCACCCCACCCCCGAAACAGGGTTTCTGGCTGTCTTGGAACTTGTGCTGTATACCAGGCTTGCCTTTAACTCACAGAGATCCACCTGCCTCTGCCTCCCACGTACTGGGATTAAAGGTGTGAGCCACCACTGCCTGGTAAGATTCTTATCAAGAGATTAATCTGCATTAATATTGAGTATATTGAGTATTCTAAAACTTGAGATGGCTTCCTGAAATGGGTGAGAAAAAACAATGTGAAGAAGAAAGGTGCTATAGAGAAAGGCACTGTATTCAACTGGAGTGCCAGGCTGCCTCAGCCAGAGAAGCCCACTTTGTCAGAACTAAAGTACATGACCTTGGGGCTGTTGGAGCCCATCCTTATGAATGCATGGCTGTACAGATGACAACACCACCACCAAACCTCTGAAGTTGCCTGTCCAGCACTGCCCATGAGGCAGACTGATACACTTATTCCTAAAAGAAAAAGAACCACCTGGTAACTTACCACAGTTGTGCTGGCTAGCCTTATATCAGTTACACACACAAGCTAGGGTTACCTGAAAGGAGGAAATCTCAGTGGAGAAGATGCCTCTATAAGATGCAGGTGTAGGGCATTTTTTTAATTAATGGTCATTGTGGGTGGTACCATCCCTGGGCAGGTGGTCCTGGGTTCTATAAGACAGAGACTGAGCAAACCATGAGGAGGAAGCCTGTAAGCATCGCTCCTCCATGGCCTGTGCATGGCCTCCTGCCTCCAGGATCCTGCCCAGCTTGAGTTCCTGTCCTGACTTCCTTCAGTGATGAACAGCAATGCTGAAGTGTAAGCCAAATAAACACTTTCCTCCCCATTTGCTTTTTTTTTTTTTTTGTCATGGTGTTTTGTCACAGTGATAGAAACCCTAAGACAGCAGTAGACTGGGAACATACAGGCACACGGGCCTATTAAAATTATTTTAGAAAGACTAAGCCTGAGGATTTATAGAACACACCACACGGAGGCACCAGTACCCCATAAAGACACCAAACCCTTTCCATGGCTCCATAGTCCTTTACCTCCAGCTGTTTTTTTTTTTTTTTAAGATTTATTTATTTATCTTGTATACAGTGTTCTGCCTACATATATGCCTGCAGGCCAGAAGAAGGAACCAGATCTCATTATAGATGGTTGTGAGCCACTATGTGGTTGCTGGGAATTGAACTCAGGACCTCTGGAAGAGCAGTCAGTGCTCTTAACCTCTGAGCCATCTCACCTCCAGCTGTTTTTGCAGCTGGACTCAACCCTAAGGCCTGAGGCCTGGTTTAACACCAAACCCTGCTTCCCTATCAACATGGTTCTGTGCCTCCAGTGGTTGGTCCTCCCTCCCTCCCTCATTCTCTCTCTCCTCTCTTTCTCTCTCTCTCTCTCTCTCTCTCTCTCTCTCTCTCTCTCTCTCTCTCTTTCTGTGTGTGTGTGTGTGTACAGGTGTTTTGCCTGCACATGTGCAAGTGCACTGCATGTGTGCCTGGTACCTGTGAAGGCCAGAAGAGGGTGCTGGATCCCGTAGAACTGGAGTTATGGAGAGGTGAGGGTGCTATTCTGGGACCCAAACCATGGTCCTCTGTAAGAGCAACAGTGCTCTAATCTGCGGAGTCGCCCTCCAGCCCCTCCCACTGGGTTTACTATTGTTTCCTTTCTGATTACTCAGTGATGCTGCAGCTTTATCAGCTCCCTGCCTCCAATAAGGCCTCTTTGGATTTCTTGAGCCTTGCTGAGGCTTAACACTTTGCCGGCATTCCATAACATGTTTGGGTGCATGTGCGTTTTTACTGTATGTGGTGTGCGATATGAGATTTAATATTAGTAACTGGACTAAGAGAACTTGGTTTGCCAATGGCCAAGGAAAACAGAGGTTGCTTGGCAAACGGCTAACAATAAAACTGTTATAGCTTGTGAATTTACTGTTATTTGATCAATTCTGACATTGCAGAAAGACATAACCATGCCCATCTATGGTTTCTGGCATGTCACACTCACCGCAGTACTCTAGGGGCTTCCATAAAGGAAAAGAAGTAACCAAGCCAACACTTCTCAAGGAAGCAAAACCCACCCCAAATCTGAACACTTAAAAAGAGAACCTTCCTGGCCATGATCCAAACTTTGTCTCTAGAAAGATTAGGTGAACATTCCATGGAAGCACAAAAGCCAGTTCAGATCTCCATCTAGCCACCTCAAATGTTCAGTATGAAGAGGCAGTCAGAGCCAAGGGTTGCTCTGACTAACCTTCCTTCCTTCCTTCCTTCCTTCCTTCCTTCCTTCCTTCCTTTCCTTCTTTCCTTCCCTCCCTCCTTCTTTCCTCCCTCTCTTCTTTTCTCAAGACAGGGTTTCTCTGTGCATCCCTGGCTGTCCTGGAACTCTGGCTCTAAACCAGGCTGGCCTAGAACTCAGAGATCACCTGTTCCTGCCTCCCAAGTGCTGCCACTACGGGAAGTCTGCAGAACTGAGAGGATGTTAAGCTCATTTTACATAACAGCGAAGAAACTCCACAGTTCCAAGGCTGATGCCAGGACCTTCCTCTCTCTGTTCTGCAGCAGCCACCCAGAGGGAAGGCAGTTTCCGGTCTAGAAAACTCTACTTTTGATCACCTCTACAGACTTGCTCAAAATGGTTAAAGATATCTGTGTTAACTGGGGCTACATTTCAATCCAAAGGATGTTAAAGTGTAGAAGAACTGATTTGGGGCCAACTTGTTTCTAATTAAGATGTTCCCAGAGCCAGTTCCCTGGGCTCTCTCTCAATTCCCTCTCCACCGAAAGAAGCTGGTTACCCGGTGTGATCCGCAGCCACATACCTTTTCTACCTGTTTCAGAAGTTAGTGAAGGTCTCTCTTGCTGGCTGGATGACAGAGGTGGGGAAGCCGGTTTCTTTTCAGGCACCTCTTCCTCATCCCTCTTTGGCCCCTTCGGCTCCTCTGGCAGTGCTGGTGAGGACGGCTGGTTATCACTGCTCTCCCGGCTCTCCTTGCAAGCCTCGTTTGGCTCGGAATCCACCTTCCCAGGCCGCCTAGCAAGCAGCTCTACCAAGTAGGGTCTGCTCAGTTTGGAGAGTGGGGATGATGGTGGAGTCTGGCTGGTGGGCTTGGGAGCCAGGGCCGGCTTCTGTATTGGTGGTGTTTTGCTTACTGCCTTGTCCTGCTCTGGAACTAGGGTCTGGCTGCTGGCTGGTGGTAGCCCTAACTGGGCTGCAGCAACAGAGTGACCCCTAGAAGGGCTTTCGGCAGAGTCCCTCCGAGGGGCTAGCTTTTTCTCCTGGGGAAGGGATGTGCCATGCTTGAGGGCCACCGCTGCGGGTTCTTTGTCTCCAGGGTCGCTTCCGGCTGCGGGGGTGCCACCATCCACAGTGTCTCCGGTGCTGCTGTGCCTTTTCTTCTTCTTCTGTTCAGCCTGCTGGTCACACTGGAAGCGCAAGGAGTAGTTGGTCCTTCTCAGTTTTATACCGAAGGGCGAGACCTTTTCCTCACCTCCTGGCACCACAGGGTCTGGCTTTCCTATTTCACTCGTGGTCTCGCTGTCCAAAGTGGTCGTGGACCCTGTGCGGGAAGCAGCTTTCTGCGGAGAAGGCAGGCCCGGCACGAGGAAAGATGGAAGGTCTTTGGCAAATTTGCATCCGTCAGTGGTGTCTGGTGGCTCCTGGCTCACCTCTTGCTTCTCCATGCTCTTCCGAGGCTCCGGAGCCGCAGCAGGCGGAGGCTGGGGTGTTGTCTCTTCACCCGGTGCTGGGCCCAGCTTTTTCCTTACGCTTTCACCGTCCAGGCTCTGTTTGAAGGTCTCCGCGCCGCCGTCTGAGAATTTCTGCCAGGCCGGCATGATGGAGAACTTGGCATTGACTGGCGGCGTCCTGCGCAGGTTCCCTCGGGAATCGCACCGCACTCGGGGAGCGGGCTCGTCCCCGGCTCTGACCGGCTCTCTGTCGCCACGCTGGTCACCCTCCGCATTCTTCAGGATCCTGGATCGAATGGAAGCCCACTCGGCTAGCGCCGCGGCATTGCTCGGCGACTCCGGGGGAGGCCTGGCCTTGCTGCCGCTGGACCTGACCTCCACTGTGGGAACGTCCACCGGCCGCTTTTCTTCTGACAGGCCCAGGAGGGACTTGCACGCCGTGTCCTTGATCTGGCTCAGGTTGACCGCCGGGCCGCAGAGCTGCGCTCCAGTGACCAGAATGGCTGTGTGCGGGATGCTTAGCGCAGAGGGCAGGGCGTGTGGGGCGGCACCGCGAGGCACCGGCGGTTCCTGGGTCACTGGGGCCGAGCTCGTGTCCTTGGCGGGAGTCACCGGACTCAGGTTGACTTTGGGGAAGAGAATCTGCCTACCCCCGGAGGACACCTGGAACGTGTAGGGCCGGGGCATGGTCTGCCGTTCGTCCACCTCCTGCCACCGGAGCTCCTCCACCTTTCGGTCTTTATCTGCAGGGACAGCTTCGTTCTTGTCCTCTGAGGCCGGCGTTCCGCCAATCTGCTCCTCTTGAGGCCGGGGGTTGTCTATCTGAGTGGCTTCTCTCTCTTCCACGTCTACACCCCCACACTCCATGCTCAAGTCTCCCCTCTGCCCTGCTGGCTCGCTGCCCGCATTGGCTTCTTCCTTCTGCTCCTGGGCCATCTCTTTCTGCCCCACGGATTCCAGGTTTTCTTGTTCCTCTGGCTTCTCAAGGTCCCGCTGCAGTGGGCTTTGCTGATCAGAGTCGTCCGATAGCCGAGGCTGGCTCTCTCCTTCTGGACTCTGGGGGCCTTCGTCCACCTGCGGCCCTGGCGCCTGCATTGCCTGCCCTTTCAGCTCTTCTATGTGGTCGGCTTCCAACTCTTCCTCCTGCCTCAGCTCCAGCATCATCCTCCTGGCCTCCTCCTCCTCCTGAGCATGCTGCCTCTGGGCCTCGAGCTGCCTCAGTGTCTCCTCCTGCTTCTGGGCCTCCAGCTTCCTCAGCTCCTCTTCCTGCCTCTGGACTTCGAGCTGCCTCAGTTTCTCCTCCTGATTCTGGGCCTCCAGCTTCCTCAGCTCCTCTTCCTGCCTCTGGGCTTCGAGCTGCCTTAGCTCTTCTTCCTGCCTCTGAGCCTCGAGCTGCCTCAGCTCCTCTTCCTGCCTCTGAGCCTCGAGCTGCCTCAGCTCCTCTTCCTGCCTCAGTTTCTCTGCCTGTCTCTCGGCCTCACGCTGCCTCAGTTCCTCTTCCAGCCTCTGGGCATCCCGCTGTCTCAGTTTCTCCTCCTGCCTCTCAGCCTCTTTCTGCTCACGCCTGCGCTCTTCCACCTCCAGGTGGTCGGCTTCCCCCAGCTCTCGCTCTGCACATCTTTGCTCCTCCAGACCGGACCGCCGCCCTTCCCCTGGAGGTGCCTTGCCCGCCTCTAGCTGCAGGTCCTCCTCCTCGCCTTCCTCCTCCTCCAGCAGCTCCTGTCGGAGACTTTCCTCCCAAAGCCTCCTCTCCAGTGCCTGCCGCCTCTGCTCTTCCAGGCGCCTCTTCTCAGCTGCTTCGGCTTTTTGCCGTTTGCACTTGGCTTCAAGTTCCCGCCAATACTCTTCCTGGAGTCTTTTATCTTCGTGAGAGTCCAGAGGTTCTGGTTCCTCTTCATGCCAAATGTGCTTGTCTTCTCCCGGCTGTCCGTTCTGGTCCACAGAGGATTGACTCTCGAAGCTGCCTGGCACATTCTGACGATCCTGGCCCGGAAAAGGGAAGCAGAATTAGCCTTTTACCACGCCGGCCCAACTCTTCCCAGCCACAGCGCAGGTGGTCCTCTTTAATCACAGGTGCCCAAGTACAGACACAGCGGTCCCTGCAGCTGCCTGCCCATGATGGTTAGACCTCCTTGTCAACCTGACTGGACTTAGAGTTACCATGGAAACATGCCTTTGGGTGTTTCCAGAACTGCCTAACTGAAGCAGGAAGGCCGAACCTGAATGTGGGGGGCGGGGCACCATTTCAAGGGCTTAAGTCTTTGTGAGCCTAAGATGGAGAAAGAGGAGAAAGCAGGCTGAGCGCTAACGTTTATCTCTGTTTCCTGTATATGTAAAGTGACTGCGGCTGCCATAGGTTCTGAAACAGGCATGAGTGACTAAAACTGTCAGGCAAAAGATAAACCTCAGGCCATGGAGGGTATGCAGACCTTTTGATCCCTGAACACTCAAGTTCCTGATAGAGGGAGACCTACAATTTACTATGGCTCTACCTCAGACAGCCATCAAGGTAGAATTAGTGCCCGGCAAGCAAGGGCACCTCCCTCACCAGCTCGGGCAGACTCCACGCACCTGCACAAGCCACCTGTGCTTCCTTGACACCCTCTGGTTTTTTGGCTTAACAGAGAGTTTGTGCTTGGCAGCACTGTTGTCCAGACGAGCAATGGCCAGGGGGATGGCGTCAAGGTTGACACTTTCAATGGTGCCAGTAGAAGAGAGGAGCCTTTTTGGCCGAGAGGGTTTAACGGGAGCAACCTAGAACATGGATTAAGATAGGAAGGTCAGCATGGATCAGAATACAGCATCCAGAGAATCCCACCATGGCAGTATTCACTGGCTTCTGTCTCTGCGGCTTAGCCCATGGAATGTTGTTTGAATGAGCATCGAAGTCAGTGCACAATACACAATTCTCAAAATCACAGCCAGTTCCTACCTAGCTTCTGAGGTGGGTGAGGGGGAGCCAGGGGATGAAGAGAGGCTCAGGGAAAGCATCTGCAAAGACCTGTGTATATGTGTGTGTGTGTGTGTGGGGGTACTGTTAGCCTCTCCTCTGTCCTGCAGCTGTTTGATATCCTGCAAGTGTCCTCCATGTCCACTGCTGGTCCATTCAGCACCTGGTCTGGCCTTCAAGCCATCAGACAGCAGTGCATAAATTTCTCCTTCTCTAGCTTCTTCATGCAGATGCCTGTTGTCTCTTCTGAACTATCACATGGCCTTGCCCCTTAGGATTTGACTGCCAGGGTGGTTTGAATGAGAATGTCCCCCATAGTCTCAGAGGTTTGAATACTTGGTCCTGAGATAGTGGTGGTATTCGGATAGGGTTGGGAGGTGTGGTGTGATCTTGCTGGGAGAAGTGTGTTTCAAAGCCTCAGGGCCATTCCCAGCATGCTCTGTTTCTGTGCTTTTGCTTCAAGATGTGAGCCCTCATCTTCCTGCCCTAGACACTACTCCATCATCACAGAGTCCAGAATCGTCAGCTCATATAAACTCGTGCTTCTGTAAGTTGGTTTGGTCACAGTGTTTTATCACACAGTAAAATAATATAAGCTCATAAATGGACATCTCTGCCACGTCTCCCTTGATCAGAGTCACCAGGACAAGAAAGCAATGCACACAGGGACCAGGTGCAGGAGGGCCAGCTGCGCATGCCTGAGGAAGTCAATGCTGCTTCAGCAGGTAATGATGCCAAGGATGCTGTGGAGGTGCAGGCACACCAGGCCCTTAGTGTCAAGTTCCAACTTGACAATCTCTGGGCAGAGAGGCCTGGTAAATCCCCTTCCTAAGGTGGAACTGTTCCTTCTACCTGCCAGCTACTAGATGGAGGAGGGCATGGCTGTGGCCCATAAGCTTAGGGGTCCAGCTCAGGGTAGCCACATAGGCAGATATACTGAGAAGGGGAGAGTTATCTGGAACTACCCTAACCACAGGATTTTCTAGAGAACCTGACTGAGAAAGTGCAGTTTCAGTGGTGGGTGGTCCTTGGTATTTTGGAAACATAGGCTTTACCACCTGTATCTGGGTGACCCCAGTAGTCAAGAGTTTGTTTCTTCATTTGTAAAAATGTCAACAGCACCCCTCTCATAAGGCCGTCCATGGTGGGGAGTAAGAGAGGCAGCTCTGATAAGTCCCTCAGCATGGTGCCTGGAACACAGTGGGTACCCAATTAATACTAGCGCCTAGTATTAATAAGGTGGGAAGGTCCAAGTTCATTCTGGAATCAAGGGGATTGTTGGAGATAAGAGATGGAGCACTGGAGGCAAGGCAAGAGAGAGTCTCTAAGGTTCCTCTTGTGGGGAACCCCATGGTAGACAACCATTCTCAGCACTTCCAGACTTCATAATAAGGAAGCCCAGGGAAGTGGTGAAGGTTGCCGTGGGACACAGAATACAGCAGCTTCCTTTAGATTCTGGAGTGCAGTGGACTGCTACTTGTGCTTCAATTTCTGTTTGCTCCTGTAGTTATAACATCCTGACCCCCTATAAAGGTACCCGGTGAACTTATCCACTGTAACCAACAAGCTATTGGCTGCACGATGTCACATGCAGACGTAAATACACATACGGTACATCTATGCTTAGTCCAAGTGCATCTCTTCCGATGCTCATTTATGTCTTCCTGTAACGGAGGAGCCCATCTTTTAAAGAATAGATGTATCAGCCCGGCATTGGTGGCTCATGCCTTTAATCCCAGCACTCGGGAGGCAGAGGCAGGGGGGATCTCTCTGAGTTCGAGATTCTGTTCTATATAGTGAGTGCTAGGATAGGCTCCAAAGCTACAGAGAAACCCTGTCTCGAAAAACAAAACAAAACAAGACAAAATTAAAACCTCACTATTTTGTAAGGTAATTCAAAAACTAAGATTTGAAAGAAAAGAAGTTTGAATTTGCTGTTCCCAGAAAACATGGGTTATTAAACAAAAAAAACCCTCAGTGCTAGGCATAGGATATCTCCTTATAAATTATTGACCATGGAGGCCACGGAGGCACCTAAATCAACACAGTCTGTTTATTTCATTGCTCTTGGTTGCTCACCATAACTAGATGGTGAGACCCTATTGCTGAACACAGTGACAAGAAGTGAATTGGGAACTTTCTGGGAAACCTCCTCCCTGCCAGTTAGCTTTCATAGTTATAGAAGGAGCTGCTCAGGCCACTGGGAAGAAAGGGACTTCAATGGACTGGATTTTACAAACCTCACCTGCCAGGCAAGACATGGCCACTGTAATGGTAGCATGGATGTTATGGGAGTAACCAAATGCTTTTTGCATGGATTTGAGGCCTGTTCCTCAGAGAAGAATTCATGACTGGGACTGTAAGCCTGGTCAAAAGCCCGTGGCTGGGGAGGCCACAGGCCATAGGGGGAACTTACTATAATTGTTTTGCTAGCTGGTCATCTTGCCAAATTTCCTATAACATTTATGTTTATACCCATAGATTAGTGCCTCTATCAACCTTGGCCAGAGACAAATTCTTTCTGTAGTGGGCAGTGTGGTTCCTGCAGAGACTCATACTGGGGAAAGAGTTGTGAATAAGTGGCCGTTGCATCCTCAGCCCTAGACAGGATGTTCATATCTGTCTTCCCTCCTTCATAAGGATCAAGAGACACTGTAAAAGAGTGGGTAGAAGGAAGAACAGAAAGATCTGGAGGGGAAGGAGGAGGGTTGAGAAATGTCTTCTTGATATAATATCCATGTTTCATTCATGAACTCATAGCATCTGTGGTTGCCTGGACAAGATCAATCCAGTCTATGTCACTGGTTATGGGGCTAAAGCTCCTGAGATCCCACCCCTAGCTGAGGAGTTATTTGTAGTAGGTGGAAAAAAAGAGAGTCAATTTTTTTGGCGGTGTGGTCCCTGGTAGATTGTGCAAAAATCCGTGGATGGTACCGCACCCATGAACATGTGGGCAGCTCTCATAAGACTCAGTGAGTTGTTTTTCAATGAGGGCATAGAATAGGAAGGGGGATGCAATGGGAGAGGGCCTGGGAGAAGAGAAGGGGAAGAAGAGAGGATGGATATGATCAAGATATGCATTCAAGTATGAAATTGTCAAAGAATATAAATAAATTAAATATTGTTAAAAATTTTAAACATTTTGACACGCTCACTCAAAATCATAGAATGCTTAGTACATCAAAAAGCTAGCAAAGTGCTCTGGAAAAAAAAAAAAAAACAAAAAAAAAAAACCAGGTGTCGTTTGCCCAAAGGAAACTGGAATAGGCTGCAACTCTGGGATAAAGACACAGTCACTAAAAGACCACTTCCCACCCCTGCATGGGGCACACACTTGTAATCTTAGTACTTGGGAGCTGGAGACAGGAGAAACAGGAAGTTCACCCTTGGCCACATATTGCATTCGAGGCTTGCCTGGACTACACAAGACTCTTGTCTCAAAAAATAATTTAGGAAGCTGGAGAGATGGCTCAGACGTAAAGAACAGGTGTTGCTCTTACACAGGACATGGGTTCACTTCCCAGCACCCACAAAGTGGCTCAAAACAATCTACAATCCAGTTCCAGAGGATCCAATATCCTATTCTGACCTCCATGGGCACCAGGCATGCATGTGATGCAAATACATAGACGGAGGCAAAACACTCATAAGCAAACAAAACCTTGGACAAACTGCACATGTTTAAAGCAGTTGGTGGTCACGGCTCAGCCTCCGTCAGAGGATACACTGAATGATGGTAGGAAGCCATTACCTGTAACTTTGAGAATTTAGATGGTTGGTGAGCAAAGTGTGTCCATGCCAATGTGCAATAGGGGGCGCTCACAGACCTCTCAGAGCCACAAGTCGCTTTACACAAAGGCCAGGGCTGGACAGGGCTGGGCTTTCAGACTGTTTGCACTGAATGTGTAAAGTCTGTGGGGCTTACATGCAAAGGGCTTGCATTTCTGCAATTACCCTCCATATTTATTCACAAAAGGTAAAAGACCAAACCTGTACACAATTATAATCAACAAAAACTACTTAGTACACATGAATTTGTGAATTAAGATGTAGAGAACAGATATTTCCAGCCTTTGGTCTTATAGCTTTTAATTACGAATGGTCATTCTTATAACAGATATAAAATTCTGAAGAGAATTAAGCATTTTTTTTTCATTCCCTAAGAGGCCTTGTTTGTAGCTATCCCCACCGAGCCTCATTTCTGTCTGGATAGTGGTACTGTTCAGAGCCACCCCCTCACAGGTGCAGAGCTGGTCACTGTCACATCCTTCAGTTTCTTCAGAGAAGGCCTGCCCCATGTAGAGATGAGAATTCTCATCAGAGAAACTCAGCCCCTATGGGACATGTGCTTGGGACAAAGGGTCTTCGTTGAAGGTAAAAATCCCAGGGCCATAGGGGAGGGAAATGGTTTGTAAGTAAGGGCAAGCATGAAGCCCTGAGTTCAGGTCCCACCCCACCCCCCATGTAAAAGGCAGAGAATGACCATTCATGTACCTGTTACCCCAACACCATGGAGGGCAGAGACAGAAAGACCACCTGTTTCAGTGAGAAGACCCTACTGTCTCCAGAGAACAACATGGACAGTGATGGAGTGGGACTCCTGACTTCCCCCTTTGGTCTTTCAATGCATATGCATAGGTGTACCCCGGCCTCCCCCCACACCCCCAACACACAATAATAAAAGGGGCATTGCAAGTGCATGTGTGTTCAAAAGTAGAGAATGGCAAGGTTGGGCTTGGGTTTGTTTCTTACATTTGTACATAACCGAAAACTCTCCCTTACAGTCTTGAGAACCGGCAGACATTTTAGAATGCCCTTCTCAACAGATGAACAATGCCTTGAAGTGCATGATCCATTTGTGTTTAGGGAAGCTATCACTGTCTAACCCCTCCCCCCAGGCATTATGGGAGCATGGCTATTCTTCAAAGCAGGGCTGGAATCTAGCGGTTGTGTTGCCATGGAAATGTATGCTTTCACTTCTACCCCTGGTTGCTCTGGTTTATGAACAGAAAATGAAACAGCAGTTTGTAACAAAAAAGGAAAGAGGCTAAATGAAAAGTTCGAATCCCATTACCTTCTCTTCCATCTCACTTCCGGCTTCAGGTAGATTCAGAGGGCTGGAGTAACTTGGCGTATCACTGGACTGGAATAGGAGAGAGTGCCCTTGAGTTAAATGTAGGGACAGGAAGTGCTGAACAAATACCAGCACTGTCTATGCCTGACCAGGGTGGTTCCTTGACCAGGGTGGTTCCTTGCTCCACAGGGGGACATTTGCTCTCCAGCAACCAATGATCACTGTGGTAACTCTGCTGACTGGGACTACAGAGCCACAGAGGGGCACAATCCTCCTTGTCCTGAGTTCAGTGCATTTCCTTCTGGCTAGCTCCCAGCCTCAAGTCCAAGGCCTTAGCAAGGTTGAGAGGCTGCTTGGCGGTCACCTCACCTGGGAAATGGGGCTGTGTTACACACAGCTCCAACCTTAGGGCTCTCAGAATTGCTCGCAGCCTTCTACCCTGCCTCTGCTCCCCCCAACCCCAGACTCCTAAGCAGAGAGTGAGGACAAAAGGTCCTCCCGGAACCACATGCAAAGGGCTGTACTGAGAAGGTAAAAGACCAGGGAGGCTGAGGGTGACACACTAGGCTGGCCCTGGAAACATCCCAGGAGGTCACATTCACCTTTGGGATGGGTGGCTATACCTCTACTTCATGCTGGTATGTCAACTTGCCCAGCCCACTCTATGCTGTACACTTAAAAAGATGTTTAGAAAAAGAAGTCAGGGCTTTGTGAGATGACTCAGTAGGTGGGTGTAGACCTGATGACCTGACTTCAATTCCCAGAACTTATAAGGTAGCAGGGGCAGGAGAGAACTAATTCTTAAAAATTGTCTTTTGAATTCCGCACGCATGCCATGGTGTGTACCTGCACACACATGCACACACACACACACACACAAATGAATAAATTTAAAAGGACACAAGTCAGCTCCAGACCCTTCCTTACTCACTATTAACTCAGAATTCAAAACTGGATTTTCCCTTTTCACGGTTTCCAGCATCTGACCTTGGCATCTGCCTCCTCCCCCCCCATGCCCATCCAGCCACACCTGACCAGCTTCCTCCTGGGCTTCTTTTAAAGTTCAGCTTGCTCTCTTTGGTCTTTGTTCTGGATCATTCCTATGCCTAGAATGTTCTTCCATCTTGTCACCCCTTGGTCTGTTCCCAAGCCCACATCTGAGAATACAATCTCTCTTCCACAGAGTTACATACTGTCTTATTCTCGGCAGGCAGCATTTCGCCTGATGTGAATCAGTTATCTTTACCTGTATGGTGACTTGTGTGCTCGGTGACAGCCTCTCATTAGGATGTAAACCACCAGAGGCCCTCCCGTGACAAATCTTGTTCATCTCTGTAACACCCACAGCTAAGACAAGGTCTGATGAACGAAGAGCCTCCCTTGCCCTGAGGCCACAGCACTTCTGCTTCGAAATCATAAGTGATATCAAGGACATCCTTCAGTCCTCATGATTCCCTGTGTTAAAGCGATGGCTCTTGCTGTGGCTGCAGCCGCTGCTGCCTGATACTGGGAGGTGGGGGAGAGCATTTTAAAATCCAAGAGGAAGGACCACTGTTTCCTGCTTCTTCCACCATCCAAGTGTCAACATGTGGGTGCCAGGAGTCGTCACAGCCAGGCCCCAGCAGAGGTGACAGTAGATGGACTGTCCCTTTTCATTGCTAACAGCTTGTCTTGCTTGATTCCCACTCTTCTGACCCGTTAGCTGGTAACAGCTATACCCATTTTAATAGCAAACACCCAGATTCTGGAATTCTGATAGGCAAAGTATGGAAAAAGCTTTAAGAAAGATTCAACATCCACTTGTCACTAGGGAACCCCAGACCCTAGCTATTCAGAGGGCTTCTGAGTGTTTTCTCCTATCCAAAGGGTTCTCCTCTGCTGCTGGAAGACCTCGGAATTCAGAATCTATTCAAGTGTTTCCTGGAAGTGTCAACACACCACACGTAGACAGCCAGGGACTGGAATGTGACTTTCTTTCCGGCTGAGGGGAATTCAAGCTGGCCTGTGTGAGACACTCTCACTGGACCCCCACTGCTTTCTTTCCATCTCTCATAAATGAGTCCAATTTGACAAATAATTAGCCAGTGTTACTCAGCTGGCAGCCTCTAAGTCCCAAGGAGACAAGAGATGTGTAAGATGCAGTCTCAGCTATGAAAAAGCCAACGTTTAGAGATGGAGAGAAAACAATTTTACACAAACAGATACCGATGGGGGATATGAACTTGGAAGTATGGAGGAGACAATACAGCTTTGGGGGTGAGGCCAGGCAAGATCTCCCAGAGTCACCTCAGCTACCCAAGCCTTGAAGGATAAGCAGAAGGTACTGGCAAGGACATCTGCAAAGGGCCTGTGCCTTCCTCCCCTCTCTCCCAAAATGTAGACCTCACTCTCCACCCCCCACTGTAGGCCCCACCCTCCAATCCCCCACTGTAGACTATAGGGTCATCGGATGCCACTGTCCCCTGGCCAGCATCCTGCTCTCTGGCTTATCAGAATCCAGTTACCCCCTGGAGGAGACTTACTTTGTTCTCTGTGTCTAAGAGGACAATATCCTGATGAGTCACAATTTCCATGGGACTGGTCACAAAGAAGTCCTCATCTGAGCTAGCGTCTGCACTGCCTGCCTTCTTCATGGGAATGGCATTAGATGGGCGCTGCCCAAACTTGATATTCTTGCCCAACTGTCGCTGGAGAGAAACAAGGGGAAGACATTCTGAAACATCCAAGCGGTCTCCACAGCCATGACCAGATTCCCAGGGGAGAGTTGTGCCCAGCTGCCTTCCAGAGGCCCTGCCATGCCAAGGGACCTCGATGCAGTCCTGAAGTGAGTCCACTTGTCAGCATCTTCAGAGCCATAAGCTTTCAAAACTCCAGCCACCTCTTGGATGGAAATAACAGCAGCTTCCGGTAGGTACAGGGACCATGTTTCTGAACCAAGGTTGGAAATAAGTGTCTTTAATTTTTTGATCCATCTATATAAAGTCTTTAATGTATGAAGAAGTTATACAGAAATGTAGGAACCGTGGGGAGAAATGAAGACTCTTGGGGGGGGCAACATGAATTTGCTGGTCCCTTCTGCCTGAATTCCCTGTGAATCTTTATACACCTTCACCTAGCTTGTGATTCCTCACATCAAAACCACATACTTTGGTCACAGTGGGTCACAGGCAGAGGTGAAGCAAGACTTTCCTTGATTTCAAACCAGGGATGGGAGTGATCCAGTTTTCTTTCTTTGCTACAATTACTGATCATGAAATAGGGTCGGGGAACCTGGGGTGGGGGAGGGGAGGAAAGGGCTGATACCTGGCAGGTGGCGGCTAGAAGCGCACCCAAAGGAAGGGGAGAAGTGGATTATAAACAATAATTTAAACAGTAGATTGGGTAAGGGCCAGATTACAAAAGGAAAACTGACTCCAGATGTTGCCCAATGTCTCCTGGGGGTAAACTGCCCCCAGCTTAGAACCACTGTTCGAGATCTACATCCACATATGGTTTAAACATAATACAGTTTGATATTTGTCTTTAATCTGGTAATA
Source organism: Cricetulus griseus (assembly GCF_003668045.3). Lineage (NCBI taxonomy): Eukaryota > Metazoa > Chordata > Mammalia > Rodentia > Cricetidae > Cricetulus > Cricetulus griseus. The sequence continues at coordinate 143,280,491 of NW_023276807.1, read as the reverse complement.
GATAATCCAAAGGGGCTTCCAGTAAGAGATTTAGCAGTCAACCGCTCCAGCCCTGTGCTGACTAGGTTTTCTGAACTTAACATAAACTAGAGGCACCAGGAAGAGAGAACTTCAACTGAAGAACCATCTCCATCAGAAGGGCCTGTGGACTACCTCTGTGGCGTTTTCTTAATTGTTAACTGATGGAGGAGTGTCCAGCCCACTGTGGGCGGTGCCACCCCGGGGCAGGTGGTTCTGGGTTGTATGGGAAGGGTAGGTGAATGTGAGCTACTAAGTAGCCTTCCTCCATGGTCTCTGCCTTGAGTTGCTACTCAGGGCTTCCTTCAATGATGGACTGTAACCTGTTTTGATGAAACAAACCCTTTTCTCCCCAAGTTGCCTTTGGTCAGTGTATTATCACAGGAACAGGAAACCAAACTAAGACAAACCCAGTCACTTTGAAAAAAAAAAAAAAAAAAAAAGTCCAGGTTCCTGTGGGGAGAGGTGGCTGGCCCTGGCCCAAGCTCACGGGAAGGTTGAGTGGCCCCAAAGGGATCTGAGCCTGGGTCTTTTAAGATGACATCCAGAGTTATGGTCATTGTACTTCACACCAGTGCTCATAAATTTGACTGTGTATTTCCTTCTCACAGGGACTGTTACATAAAGAGACGAGGCAGCATATTTAATATTTCTCTAAAGATCCTTGGCAAAAGAATCCCTTAGAACTCAAAGGGACCAAGCCCACCCACCTTCACCCAGCTCGTCCCCCACCCCAGCCTTGCCCAGTAGCAGTGAGACTGCAGATGCATGACAGAGATGAGCCCCAAGACTCCCCTCTCTGTGCAGCATACCCCACCCTCAGCCACCCAGCATGCCAGATCAGGTGCAAGGGCTTTGCGAGCGCGTTTGGTCTGCTGTGATTTCAGCCTGCACGGGGCTCTTGGCCTCACAGGAAGAATGCACACCCAAAGCCCCCATTCAGCCAGGGAAGGAGAGCTTCAGCAGCCCTGAGAGGTTTGCAGGTTGCTGAAAAAGGGTGTCTTCGGTAAACAAGTCGAGCAGGAAGCGGCAGTTAGTATGTACTCTAAGCAGGTCAAGAAGCAACATACTGACAACAGCCCATGGAGTTAGACAGGAGGACACTGAGTCACAGCCACAGACCTGGGGGTCAGGGTAGTTATCTGGGTAGAAGAGGGGGGGTGCTTCCCATGGCCTTCCACCCCAGCCTTCCTTAGGAGTGTTGCCCATGAGCCTGAGACTGTCCTAAATCTCTGTGGACTGGGGAGAGTCCCATTGGCAGGGCCTTTTGCTGCCTGTGCTCTGGGGTGAGATGTGGGTAGGGGGAATCTTCCTTTCTTTTCTGAGACAGCATCTTGCTGCATAGCCTTGGCTGGCCTTAGACTCTAGATCCTCCTGCTGCACCCTCTGAGAGTGGGAATTACGGGCATTTGCCACTTGGCTAAGTTTTCCTTCCATTTCAGTTGATGACTAGTAACTGTGCATATTTGTGGACTATTGTGAGGTTTCAATACATGTGTATCATATATAATAATCAACTCAGGATGCTTGGCATGCCCAGCACCTCACATAGTTTTCATTTCTTTGTGTTAGGAGTGCTTAAAGTTCTCTATTCTAGCCATTTTGAAATATACTATAAATTATTAACCATAGCTACCCTACTGTGCTATAGAACACTGTAGTCCTCCTAACTGTAATGTGCCCATTGACCAATGGAGATGAAAGCCATTTCTTATGCCGACAATGGAAAGGACACCCACAATGCACTTCCTGGCATAACACTGGATTGCCACTTAATTAGGAGTTTTGCCACCGTCACAAAAAGCACAAGCAGGCCACTTTACTTGACCAGGGCTGTTTTTTTAGAGTACTGTTGTTGGCTCATCCCGATACGTTGGGTACAAGAAAGACTGCGGCAAACATCACAGCCTAGACAGAAACAAAGTCCAGAGACGAAATGAGTGTTGTGGCTACAGGTGGGAAAGGAAGAATGCAAAGGAAATCAGCTGATGGGATAAGGACAGGGTCAGTGAGGTGCATAGAATCAAGCTGGGAAACGTTAAGACATGACGTGGACAGGGAGGGAGGTGGCAGTGACAGGAATTGTGCAGGAAAGAAGAAAATGATGGGCCCAGGATGGTGGTTACAACAGCTGGGCGCCTTCAGGAGACAGCAGGGGAAGAGGGCAGAGGGCAGAGGGGAGGGGAGTGTGCGAGCATGCCAAAGGATCGATTTATGTCACAGACACGTTCATCCTGACAAAACAAATAACGCTATTGTTATTGACAATTAAAGTGTGCTCCTTAGAACAGAAGCCGATTTGAAATTCTCTAGAGAAAACAGACTCAGGCTAGTGGCTGGGGAGCTGAGGGACAGGAACGTAGAGGCAGGAAGGGGAATGGTGATAGTGATTGGGAATAGGGCTGGTCTCTGTGTTCAGATAAAGGAGTGTCCTGTGGCTTTTAGACAAGAGCTGCTGGGCCAAAGCTGTGGCAGGACTTGAAGCCCAATGCCCCATGTGGTTGAGCCTCTGGTGTTTAAGGATGGGTCTCTCACACCCTGACACACCCCCTTTTCCACAGGTCCTTTTTCCAAACCTTTCTGTGACTCAAAGGAGGCTGGACTGCTGTGACATTTTATAAGATGTATTGGCAACTAAAAGATTACTGCTAAAATCTATCTGGTAATGTGGGGTGTCACATGAACTGTATGTGAATAAATCCTTTTTATTGCTTTCATTTGCTCACCAGTCAGGCATTGTCATGAGAGGACCCACAATAGAAGTGAGCAATTACTGAAAATTAGGCTGTTATAAGCTGCCCCCAAAGTTTATCTCCCCCACGAGCTCTGCCTTTGCACGTTTTAGTTATAGCTGGGGAGGAACGTGGAAATTGGTTCATGTACTGATGGCGTGTGTGTTGCTGGTGGCTATGAATGGAGCTACTGTTGCGACTGGAATGTGAGCTAAGAGGAACTATATTTTATTCATCCAGTTTGTGCTGTTTTGTTGTAATATGGAATGCTTGGGAAGGATGCTACAGGAATGCACATCCATATTTATGAGGCTGGATGCTGTGCTGTGGAAATGCCAAGCACATTGTATTATTCTGCAGCTTTTTGCACTGCCTGTGTCTAGAATTTCCCAGATTTTGTTTTTCTGCAATCATTCATTTTTTCAAACCATGTCTGTAAGAGCAAACAGCAGAGGGGGAAAAGGTGCTGTCTTCTTGAGCAAACTGCAGATACTCCCATCACAAAAAAGTGAATTCCTTTAAAAGAAAAAAAAGCATAGGGATTTAGACAACTGTTCTAGGAAGAGCTGGCCAAGAGCAGGTAGTTCTCTCGGTGGCTGTGTTAGATGTCAAAAATCCTCAAATGGAATTCTCAAGTGAAATCCAGTTCAGTAGGAGATATTAGCTATTAAGGATGGAGCCCCCCCCCCACACCTATGCCAAATAATCTGTGGTACATAAAATAACCTAGACATTTCCCAACCAAAGTGTGGTACAATTCTAGAAATCACCTGCAGGCATAGACAGGCTCCCCCGCAGGCTCCCCCTAGTTTCATCTGCAGTTGGTACATACTTCACAGCTGCGTCTGACCTTAAGTAGAGAGGCACCTTCTGATCTGAGCTTGTGTGTGGGGGAGCTATAGGTAATGTCAAAGTCATTGTAGTGCATAGACTTTACAGCCACCATGTGCAGCAGTGAGCAGTGGCTTTGTACAGACTCCAGCCTGTAAGACCTGGAGGACCCTTCAGGCTTGCCCATCGCATGTAGCCACTTGTTGTTCAAATGGGGAGAGCGAGAGTCACAGAGATTAAATAACTACTCAGCCCAAGGTCACACGGCCACATGGTGGCAGAAGGCCTGACACATACTTTTCATGGCTCTGTGTTCTGTCACTCACTCAAGTGATTCATCCTACTGGCTGTGGAGCGAATGACTTATGTACTGAGCCTTCAAAAGGGACACTATTGTTTTAATTCCTGTAAATGTTTATTAAAATTTGATGTCGCAGTGCACATTTTTATACTCGGAAAAATGTGCTCTTGCTCTTAAAAAAAAAGCTCAATAGTTTGCCACAGGGATTTTTGCCGTGATATAGTGACGCTATTCAAGACATGGAAGGGCAACTGGGCTGTATTCCGTTATCCCGTTAGTGGAGCGCCACAGCAGTTCCAGTTGCTATGACACATGTGACCACTAGGGGGAAACCTTTCCAAATACAAACACCTTTCCACCCGTGTTGGTGAGTTCTAAGTGAATGCTGGATGGTGTCTTAAACCATTTTCTTTTTCTTTCTTGGTTAAATGATAGTCTAGAGAAAATTCATTACAAAAGAATATTTAAATAGTTGTGGCTAGTCATCTAGCCATGACATTCACTGTCAAATAGTTGTTATCCATTCCTCTTCTCAAAAACAAAACAAACAAACAAAAGAACATAGATGTGTACACAATGACAATTCCAGACATAAAAACACACATGCCTCGGACACAGCTGAACCCTCTCATTCCATGCTGGAGTCTACGCGGAGGCAAGCGCGCTCTTGTATGCTGCTTACTGAGCATCAGCAGCCACATAACGTTGTCGTGGGAAAATGCAAAGCACTCATGCAAGTGTATGAAGTCACTAGATCTGGGGGACTTACCAGGAACATACTGCTTAGTCGACTGAAAAATAAAGCATAGTCTTTTGGGAGTGATTCAGTTAAACCTTAGGTCACTTAAAAAATAAAAATCCCCTTTGCTTTGACCATGGTCCCCATTTCCCACCTTGAAGAGCAAAGCCTTTGATATCCCCAAAGTCATCATTGTAGGGATCAAAGGAAGAATCCGAGTTGAGTAGCAGAAGCAAAATTCAGCAGACCTCATATGATGGAATGCTGTCCAAACAAGACACCATTCACACTCAATATTCATTTTCCTCTGCTTCCATCTCCTCCCCTGTTATGTAAATCGTACTGTCATTTCTGGAAAGCTGATGGTTTCACATTTTATTAATTATGAGATCAGATTATTTAAAACCATACCATATATATATATATAATATATATATATATTATATATATATATGATTTCGATAGAGGGTTTCTCTGTGGCTTTGGAGGCTGTCCTAGAACTAGCTCTGGTAGACCAGGCTGGTCTTGGACTCACAGAGATCCGCTTGCCTCTGCGACACCAAAGCCTGGCCTACCTTATATATTTTGAGCTTCTATTTTTTCTCAATACTGCACAATTACATGCACTTTACAACCCTTAAACCCACTTTGTAGAGTGGGAGTGGTGTGTGGTAAATGTTATAGAGCAGATACTGTTGAAGGCTGCAGGCCATTATCTACCTTTCAAAGGATCTCTAAGCTCCTGTAAAATGCAGCTGTTTCATGGAGTGATTTCTGCACACCATTCCTTTTAGAAAAAAGGGATATGCTAGGCCAGGGGCTCAGAACTGGCCGAGGGAAGTGGGTCCAAGTTCTCCCTGGCTATTCCTGTCCTCCCTCTTCAACCTGTGAAAAGTGACAGCTTGCTTCATCAGGGTCTACAAGTGTAAGAGCACAGCCAACAGGAACAAAGAGAGGAGTCTCCATAGGAAGTGCTGGGATTTGCAAGCCAGGCTGGGCAGAATGTGGCCTTGGCCAGTGGTGGCTGTAGGCAAGCTTAGGTGTGGTCCCAGGGTGTTGGTTACTTCCTGCTTTATCAAATATCACCTTCCACTGACTGCATGAACACAGGCCATAAAATATATAGCCTGTGCTCAGTAGAAACAGGACCATGTGAAAAGAATAGGAAAGTTACCTTTGAGTGCAGCGATTCTTTATACCAATCATTTCTCATGTCATCATTGTTTTTTGCCTTGATTTTTTTCTTTTTAGTTTTTGGAGACAGGGTTTCTCTGTGTTGCTCTGGCTGTCCTGGAACTAGCTCCTCAGACCAAGCTGGTCTCGAACCACAGAGTTCTCTGTCTCTGCCTCTCAAGTGCTGGGATCAAAGGCATGCACCACCACGCCCAGCTCATTTTCTTATCATCCATCCACTGTTGTAGACTTACAGTCAGATGGGACTCCGGAACTCGGAGCCCTCTGTTCAAAGTCTAGAAACTCCCGGAGCACTCCCATCCCAGAGAAGTGCTTGCCTTGGCATTGCTTCCCGGTGGGGGAGAAGCTTCCAAGCAATGGGACCACCCTACGTAATGAGACTCCATGGTCATTGTTCCTTTTCCTTTTCCTTGGGCTCACTGTTTTAACCCTGTTTAATACAGTACTTTTTTTTTACTACATTTTTATTGTTAGGGAGTCACCAGCTGAGTCAACCTTAGGTAAGAAAACTGCCCCCCACTGCAGGTGACAGGCAGGGAGGGAGTTGGCAAGCTTCTTCCTAAGACAGGATGGCTGGAAGCCACATTTCCAGGCAGAGTAGTCTCGCCCCACCCCATCTATCTCATGCTGGAGACTCACACAATGGAAGGTGCACAAGGCAGACTCTGTTGATGGCAGCTCAGGTAACTTAATGGTTAGGAGCTTTTTCTCCACAAGCGAGCCTAGCAGCTTGTCTTAGGCACTTGTTCTCATGTTCAGTCAAACAGGAAATCAACAATTGAAGAGGGGAGAAGAAAAGCAGCGTGGGTGGGCACAGCAGTGTTAAGTGTGCCTCTCACAGGGGAACTGAGCCGATTCCAGAACTCAAAGCTTCTCCCCTGGACCACCCACCCCACTCCATCCTCAAGGACCAACCAAGGACTTCTCCACTTCCCTCCACAGAGGATGGGGGTGGGGGACTCCTCTGGCTCTGAGCTTCCAGTTGTCTAAAGCTGTCTTACCTGAAGAGTTTTGACTTTGCCCAGGATGTTGTCCTGTGACATTGCTTGAACTGTCTGCTCATTTTCTGCTCCCCCATCAGGGATAAAAATACTGTCATGGGAGAATGCCCGCGCTCCCATAGAATAGTTGAAGGACCTGGAATGCAAACCACGTGCTTCATTTTATTAGGATGATAAATGTCTTCTCCAGATTCAGTTTTCTGTTCTTCCTGACTCAAGGGGCTCTCTGCCCACATCTCTTTTTCAGAAAGTCCTTCAACACCACCGCCTTCCTGAAGAGGGTCAGACAGGGAGCAGGGGAGATGATAGGGACCCATGGGAATGGGGAATGTGGCTCTCTCACAATTTTTCTCAGTACCTCTCAGGGTGAGAACTTTGAAAGAGGTATTTATTTGTATCAAATTTTAACCAGAGGACCTGCCTGGATGAGCTGTCCCTATCAGCTTTGCTCTGGAAAAATCTTGCCAACTAGTATTGATGGAGTAACACACAGTTCTACAATAGATAAGTGTTTCTTTCACATCCAATCAGACTGCAGTGCTGACATAGAGCAAGGCTTTGGAAGAAGGGGCTATCAGTGCTTGAAGAATACAACCGAGGGCGAGAAATCCACGTTGGAGCCATTTTGATGCATTTTGTGAATACAGAACATGATGTACATTGGTAGTTTGTAGCAAACTGCTACGGTGTAGCTGTGGTTTGAATTCAAGGCTCCAAGTGTTGGAAGCTTTAAGGAGGTGGTTCACTGTGGGAATCAATCATCCTTGGAAGGAATTGATACAATTCTCATGAGAGAAGGAGTAATTCTCATGAATGTATAAGAAGAGTAGGCCCAGCCATTCCCCTTATGCTGGTGACTCTGTCCAGCTGACACATAATGTAAGAAGCAACCACTTCTGGTTATATCTATCTATCCTGCTTTGGTGCAATCCACATTGACATAATGTAACCAGGGGACCATGACCAGAGCCGACACCATGCTGTTTGGAGTTTCAGTCTCCCAAACTGAGCCAAACAAACTTTTTTTTTTTTCTGTTTTTTGTTTTTTTTTTTTTTTTTTTTTTTTTTTTTTTTTGGTTTTTTGAGACAGGGTTTCTCTGTGGCTTTGGAGGCTGTCCTGGAACTAGCTCTTGTAGACCAGGCTGGTCTTGGACTCACAGAGATCTGCCTGCCTCTGCCTCCCGAGTGCTGAGATTAAAGGCTGCACCACTTCCGCCCTGTTCAAACAAACTTTTCTATATGTACTCAGGTATTTTATTATAGTAATGGACCACAGGGCTGGATGTAGTTCAGTCAGTAGAGGGCTCACGATGCACAAAGCCCTAGGCTTACTCTCTAGCATCAAAAAGAAGCAAGTAGACATTTTCCAGCTGAAGGGTTGCACCTGAAAGATGTCTGAACATCTACCTGATGAGAGGCATGAACAGTGAGAAACTCAGGGGAAGGAAGCTGCAGGACATAACCATTCCTTACACAGCAGCTTGCCCTTCCTATGGTAAGGAGACACAGTCAGGTCTCAAGGCCAAGGGAGCACAACTCTTCCTCTCTCCCAAGAGAGGAGCCTTAATGGGAGGCTTCCCCGAGACCAAGTGCAGGAAAGCATAGGGCGAAGGTCCCCTCTGCTGGTTCCTCCATATTGGACTGTAGCTGGACTGTTCATCTACCCATGTCCAGATGGATTGGGAAGACTGATTCAATTATGGCATTTTATGTACCAAATTGCAGCAAGCATGCTAAAGAACATCTAAGGTTTAGGACCAAAAGACTTGGGTGAGAGCCCGTGTGACCTTAGGTGTGAACAAGCAGCCATGCAACCTCTAGTGTGATGAAGCCTCACCAAAAGGTGTTAATTTCATTATCTTATTTAGTCCTTGCCACTCTCATCTTATTAGAGATGATGCTTGGAGTGGGAGAGGGGGTAGTAAGTACCACATCTAAAGCCATCCAAGTTGAAGCAGTGGAGTGACCGGACCGATTGCAACCCCATGCCAGCCAGTTAACTTATCTTAGAGACAGTTTTAGAGTATGTTCACCCCAGAAGGACAGAGAGTTTGGGAAAACAGGAGACACATGCCAGGAAGGCTGGTGTGTCAAAAGGCTGTAGAAAAACGGCTCTTCGTTCAGGAGAATTGCAGGCCTCTTTAAGGCAGCAACTTGATTTGTGAACGACGATGCATTCTTGTTTTGGGAAATATGAAAGGAAATGAAATCTATCCCCATCTCCCAATCCTGAGAAATGGTGGTGTTATCCACATAGGTTAAAAAAATGAACTTCCAGTTTCATCCAATGACATCATGAAAAATGTTTTCAACCCATGGGTTCTAACTTTTCCATGTCTTCTGTCTTAAATTCAGACTTCTGGCTACAATGTGAGAAGAGTATTCATTTCTACATAGTCTGTGAAGATGCTTGTTTAAATCACTTTTTAGTGTGCATTGGTGCAGAGGTATGCGTGTGCACATGCAGAGGCGGGAAGTCAGCCGGCGGTGTTCCTCAGAAGCCATCCACCTGTGTTTTAGGGACAGGGTCTCTTACTGGGACCTCTAGCTTGCCCATTAGGTGAGGCTGGCTGGATAGCATACTCAGGGATCCTCCTGCCCGCGCCCCCCCCCCACTGATGGCCTGACCCATGCACACCTCTCAGCATGGCTTTTGACATGGCTGGTGGGTCCCAGACTCAGGTCCTCATGCATGCACGGTGAGCACTTACTGACTGAGCCATCTCCTCAGTCTGTCTACATCGTGCTTTTGCAAACAGTTACGTATTTACACAGGCTCTCAGATGTTCCTACAGATGTGTATGTGCCCACGCACAATTCCATGTTTGATGCTTATAAACATCCACTAATTTCTTACAGTTGTATGTGCAGAACATAACAAGGCCAAGCTAGATTCCATTCCAGCTGCCATGTCCATCTTAACTGAGTCATGAAGTTCTTAGCATATGTGTTCTTGTTATTTTGGGTATGCAGGCTAAGAACTGGCACTTGCTTGCTCCACTGTGTTGACCCCAGGTTTGATGTCCAAACACCCCTGCCTTTAGATGATTGCATTAAAAAACAGATAAAAAGGATAAAAATACTAGTTCTAAAAATTATAACAATTTTAAGAAGTACAGTGCTAATAGTAATTCTAGATAAATACAGTAAGACATCGCGTGTGTGTGTGTGTGTGTGTGTGTGTGTGTGTGTGTGTAGTTAAGTACAATAAGACATAGTGTATGTGTGTGTGCATGTGTAGCTAAATACAGTAAGACACTATATATGTGTGTGTGTTTGTGTATGTGTGCGAGTGTATATGTGTACCTCTTTACTATAATATCTAAAGCCTCCTGCTGTAATACTGAAAACCTATGTGTAGGAACTGGTAACAGGCCTGCTCTTCAGATGGAAAACTAAAGCTCAAAGGCCTTGGATGACAGGGACTGGGTGTGATTCTAACCCTGGCCTCTGCTCCTTTGGTCTGCTTGTCTGCTTTCACAGTCAGAAATAAGCCCACATTGACTGGATACGGTGACACATGTCAGTAAGCTCACACTGGCCTGGTATGGTGACACAAGTCAGTGAGCCCACACTGGCCAGGTATGGTGGCACATGTCAGTGAGCCCACACTGGCCAGGTATGGTGGCACATGTCAGTAAACCTAGAACTCAGGAGACACGGGCAGAAGGACTTTCATAGTTATGAATTGGGGCTACATATTGCAACCCTGCCTCAAAAACACAACAAGAAACACAAAACTCCACAACAATCAAACAAAACCATGAAACAAAACAGAAATAAGCCTATGCCCATTCTGTCTTGTTTCCTAAGTTTTAATATCTAATTTGCATTTCTACATAAATTCGATCCTATCTTCCCTATTCTCTTCCTCCCACATCTCATCTCTGTCTGTCTGTCTGTCTATGTTCCTGCCATTACTTTCACAATGGGGTTAGATCTACAGATGTATCTAGGACTGATGTCTTTTCAATACTTTAATCTGTTAATCTAGAACTCGGGATGTCTATGTGCTAAGATCATCTTTTGTTTCAGTAATGTTTTAGTACTTTTTTGAGTAGAGGTCCTGAGCATATCCTGATAGATTTATTCCTAAATATCTGTTGGGTTTGAATTTTTCATAAATGGCATTAAAAATCTTTATTTTCTGTTTTCTCACTGGTGGAATATAAGATAAGATTGTTCTTTAAAATACTGGCCTTATAAACAGAGACTTTGTTAGGGTTGTTTAATAACTATAACAATATGATTGCTGAGTCCTTGTATTTCCTATCCAAAATACAATTAGGTTCTCTACCACAAAACGTCATTTTTACCTCAAGCTTTTCTTACCTCCTTGCTTTTCCCTTTCCATACTGAGTCAGCTAAATTCTTTTGTTGACAAAAGTCACTAGAAGTGGTGATGGCAGGTCTTGTGATGCTCCAAATCCAAAGAGAAAACATTTCACTATTTTAAAGTGTCTGGTACTGGCCAGAATTTTGATGGATACAGTTACTTGGCTGTTTCTTTGAAAAAAAAAATACATCATCTGATTTTTCCTTTCAGAAGATTAAAATTTTGTACCTCGTTTGCTTTTTGGCAGTTTGACTCTGGCATAGGCAGGTGTGAACTTTTTTCTGGTTTGGAGTACTGACTGCAGTGCCTCTTAAGTCTGTGTCTTGATGCCTTTCATCGTCGCCCAGCCCTGATTTCTCATGTTATCTCCACACATTTGTCCTCTCATACCTCTTCATTGGGCCAACACGAACCACTTGTCTTTTGTTCTCTTTTCCATATCTATCATTCTTTTCACACTAATCCATGTCTGCTGTGACTTGACCCAAACCTGCCTGATGGGCTCTGCTCCAGCTCCCTCTCCCTGATGTTGTCTAATATGATAGTAAATCAATTTGTTGAAGTTCTTAACTTTGGAATTATTTTTATCTCAAATAAACATTTATTTTTAATAGATCACAATTTCTCAACAAGATTATTTGCTTTGTCAACTGGATTCTCTGCCATGTCAACTATTTTCTTGAATGAACAAACAACAATAATTTAAACATGTCTGAGACTCCAGTATCTTAGCCTCCCAGGCCCTATTGCTCCTCTTGTTTTCCCTGTAGAGTGTTTCTGAGATGCCTGGGAATACTGAATTCTGTACACTATAAATGGAAACGTTAATAGTATGAGTTCCCTCATTCTAAAGAGGACTCAGTGGTCCTCCTACAGGCAGCAAACATCAAGGGAGGAGGATTCCTCAAGCCAACCACACAGTGGTCCAAGGCTGACCAGCACCCTCTACAAGGTTTGGACTCATCTTTGATTTGTCCTCACCACTAATTTGTCTCTGGGGTCTCACAGAGAGCCTGGGTTATTTCCCAGCATCCCCTTCCATGCTGGCCCCTGGGCCCCAGTTTTTCTTCCAGCAACATAGACTACTAAAACCTGTCCTGTTTCTCCATCCTCTGTCCCTGGGCAGGGTTATCAGTAGTATTTCAAAAGGAAACCTGCTGGCTTCATTCTTCGGAGTTTCTCTTCTCTTACAGATCTTTTTCTTTCCTTCTGTTATAACCTCTACATTCTTTTACAAATTTATTTAAAATTTTTCATGTTTTGGTAATATTCTTTCTCTCCTGTGTCATCCCAGGTCTCCCCACCTCCCCACCTAACCAACTTCATCTTCTCCACCCACTGTCAACAACTGTCCACCCAAGAAAACAAAACCAAAATTAACAAAACAAAACCCCTAAGACAATGTTATGAAACTATAACAAAAACATACCACAGAAAAAATGGAATCCATTTTGTGTTAGCCAACTAACTACTCCTGAGCATGAGGCCTTCCATGGAGCATGGTAGACATACCCAATGGCACTCCATGGGAGAAAATGTATTTTCCTTCCCAAAGCAGGTATCAGTTGCAGACAGCATCTTGGTTAGGGGTGGGATTTTGTGTCTACTTCCCTGTCTCCATGCTGAGATTTTTTCTGTCTTGAATTCGTATTGGTCTCGTGTGTTGTTATAGTCTCTGAGTTCATATGTACATCTGGCCTGTTAGGTCTGGAAGACAGTGTCTTAAACCAACATCTGGTTCTTACAGTCCTTCTGCCTCCTCTTCCACATAGATTTCCATCCTTGAGACGAGGGGTTTGATATAGACCTCCCATTTAGGACTGAGAGCTCCAAAGTTAGAATCTTAATCTCTCAAATTCTAGCTATTATCCCAGCCTTAAACTCCAATTTTTGTGTATCTGACCCCACAGCTCTGGTGATTTCTGTCAGCCACCCGCATTTTTTGGCTTCTTGCCCTAAACCAAAAGGTCACTAATGACCACAGGAGAGAAAAAATAATGTACAGAAAAGATTGGGCTCAGCTCTGGGTTTCCTTCTGTCTAGGAGATAAGTGCTTAAAACTGTCTCTCAGCAAGGAGATGCTTTAAACAGATCTGATTTCATTACCCTATCTGTATTCTAGGTGTTCCTCCCAAAGGCACTGATGGTGATGTCACAATCTACTTTATCACAGAAGTAAATGAAGAACTTTTTATATTTATTGAGTTTCTTGCATATGATGAACACCTCGGAAATTTGTGTTGATACAGCCATTGCTCTGTAGTCCTGGCCATTAGAAGGATCAGGAGTTCAAGGTCATCCTTGGCTAATGAGCAAGTTTAAGCCCACCCTGTTATATATGGACATTACCCTTAGGGAGATCAAACACGTTTATACCCCTTTTCTTGTTAAATTTAGTTTTTGTTTCATTTTAGAGCTCTGAGAAGAAATAATAGAGGAAGGTGGTGATTGATTTATTGATTGGTTTCATGAATGAATGAATATTCTCTTGTAAGTTATTCCCTCTAAATACTCTGCTCTTTGTGTAATAATATTCAGTCTTTAGTAATATCAAGTCAACTCAGGCTCCAAACACCTCTACCAGGTAGGTGGCTTCCTTTTCTCTGAAGGTGAGGCTGAGACAAAGGCTACAAAAATATTACCCAAAGTTTCAGAGTTTGAGGCCAGCTGGAGTAGAAACCAAAGAGCCTGCTCTGGGGGAGAGCTCAGCTTGAATTGTGTTCTGAGGGACAGAGAACTCGGTAGAACCATTGTCCTTAACCAGCTGGAGACTTCAAATTACATGATTGGGAGTGGAGGGGCAATTTGCCACAAATTGTACCTTAGCAGAGTTCATCTGGACCTCTTTATTCTTGACATTTAAAGGTCTTTCACAATTGATCGTCAAGTAGGCCAGCCCCATTTCTTCTGTTTTCTTTTGTTGTGGAGAAGGGAGACAGGAGGCCTCTGCAGCTTTGCTACAGCTTTCTTTTAGACTCCCCCTGTGTTGGCAGGCCATACCCCTGCTCAGACAGGAGGAGGGGCTTGGTGTGTGGAGCCTTCTCTACTGACGCTGGAGAACCGGAGCAGCTTTTGAGTGACAAGAGATGTATAAAGTGCCACACCCATGCCCTGCCCCCCAATCTCACAGTTTTAAACTCTCACTTCAGGGCTGTGCATACAATCACTGCCATTTTAACTTCAACAAGATTTGAAGCACATGTGGGAAAAGCAAAAAGTTCTCGAAAGAGGAAGAGAGGCCACTTGGGAAGCTCAGACATCCTTGGTCTGTGAGGAAGTTTTCATGAAGGCCAGTGAGAATCATAGCTATGGCTTCTTAAGGCCAAAGAGATGCTACTTTCGGCCTGGTAGGACCATGCAACAGGAGTTTCTGGGGTTCTACCTAGCAGTCAGCGCTCCAAAATGACAAAAGGAGCACAGCCAGGACATCAGAACCTCATGTCTTTATTTCTGTCCTAGCTGTATGTTGTTGTCATTGATGTTACTGTTACCGGCAGAGAGGCTGAACCTCCGAACACTTATGTTGAGGCTTTACAAGCATCGGGACCACCTTTTGGTCTTAGCTTCCACTCTTTGCTGACTCCTATATTTATCTTCTCAAAGGCACTGATAGCAAGAGCACTAGGCTCTCCTGATTCTACACATTTGCCTCTTTCCCTCTTGTTAGGACGTACACCTGGCTGACCCTGCCCCCTAACGATGGGTGGCAGGCATGGGAAACGTGCTGCGTCTTTACCACCTCATGTGCTACGCATTACCGCCCATGGGACTCTGCGCATGCGTGAAACCTCAGTGCGCATGCGAGGTCTTTCCTTTAAAAGGTCCAGCCTCCCCCCCTCCCCCCCACCCCACCCTCCATCCCTCCCCCCCCCCCCACCCCCCCACTCCCTGCCTTGGGTTGGCTGACAATCCAAACCCATCTCCCCTCCCCCCTCTTGCCAATAAAGCTCCATGTGGGTTGTTCATTTGTAGCTTCCTATATCTTTACCAATAGCCACAGCAGAAATCTAACACCTCTTATGTAGCTGTTATCCAGTAACATTGCTATAAAGGAAAGAGAAGCATCTTTAATAACTGTCTAACCCTCTCTTCAAGCCATGCAATGGACCCAGCTACTTGGTCATCTCTGCAAACTCAGTAGGAATGAAGTCAAGCTTGACGTTTCTACAAAAAAACCCTGTTCTCCCCACTTCCCCACTTGTCCCGTATTTTTCCGAGGGAGGTCAGATCCAGGCTAAGACTGTCATGACTGACATTGTCCTTTCACGTTCAAAGACCCCTCAAAGTCACTTCAGGGCTCAAGAGTATGACGCAAAATCCAGAGGTCCCAGGCCTATTCCAAGCCCCCCACATTTCTCTACAGAGACGGGGTGGCTGCTCCTCACATCCCTACACAGTAACCACAATGCAGAAAGGGAACCTGCTAGCCCAGACCCCCACATCAACTCTAACAAGTTACTGACCTCATAGAACCACCAGACAGAGCAGACAGGACTGTGTGCGCATGACATCTGAGACCTACATCTTCAGGGCTGAGGATGAACAGGCCCCACAAAGTGAGGAGAGACTCACAGTACATGGAACTCTGACTGGAATTCCGCTCCTGACTCACACTTTAAGATGTTTGCATTTTGGGGCTGAACATGGGTGCTACATGAGCAGGAGTTACTCAGTCACAGTCCCAAGCACACGAATTGACAAAGTGTACACAGAAGGGTAAGCCAGCCTCACCTCCAAACCCATCAACAGCAAATGAGACATGGGTGTCTATGAGTTTTTAAAAATATCCAAATATTAGTTGAAAGTTTTAAAAATTGTAGCAAAATACATTTAACACAAAATTTACCATCTGAACCACCTGAATTGTACAACTGACTGACGTTAAGCACATTCATACTACCACACAACTGTCATCGCTATCCATCCTAAACAAACTATCTCCCTTCAGTTCTAACTCTGCATTTCCTCCTCCATGGTCTCTGGTAGCTGCTATTCTGCTTTCTATCTGTAGGAATTCACCTATTCTAGGTGCCTCCTCTAAGTGTAGTCACACATACCATATGTTTTTTCTTTTTGTGCCTTGTTCATTTCACTTAACACTATGCACTTGAAAGACTATAAGCAAACATTGAACCTAGGGCCTGGCACACCCAGGCAAATGCTCAGTCATGGAGCTGTATCCCCGATCCCGTTAATACATTATCTAAACATCCACCCTTGTCATGCAATATCAGAGTCCCATTCTTCTTTAACTACTGGATAACTATATGCTATAATCCATATTTTGTTTAGCTATTCACCCATCCATGGAGATTTGGGCTCTTTCTGCTTGTTGGCTGTTTTGAACAATACTACAATGAATAGCAGTATTTTTTAAATATGCATAACAAGTGTGCAGGCTGTAAAGTTTTATTTTTTTAAATCTATCAAATTAGTTATATATTCTAAGAAATTTGCCATTGGTACCATCAGTCTTTTAAGAAAAATGTAACTTTTCATCGGATTTTTGAAAAAGCCTGGAGAAACCATCAAAAGTAAGCACATAGAGTGTACGTGAGGTTTAGCATTTGTGCATACTTTTGCCCAACAATCGGACACTTACAATTCGCATTTCTGAATACAACAAGGCATACAATCTGCAAAATACAAAGATAATTTCACACCATTTTATCATTGCTTTGATACCACTTTGAGTCAAATATGGGTGTGACTACAATTGTTTATAAGGCACAAAGCAACCTACTGTTTCTCTTCATTAGTGTCTGTAGTGATTTTAAGCAGAACATATGAATAGCAGTATTTCTAAGGATCAATGTAGATAGGTGAGGTGGTACACACCTTTGAGCCCAGTATTTGGAAAGTAGAGGCAGGTGGATCTCTGGGAGTTCAAGGCCAGCCTACTCTACAAAGTGAGCTCCAGGCCAACCAGAGCTGTACCTTGAGATCCTGTCTCAAACCAAACCAAACCAAACAATGTAGCATTATGACTCAAAACTATGGGAAGATCCAAAACAGTGAACAGGTAGACCAAAAGCTCCTTCTTCACCCTAAAGACTTGATGTCACCTCCATGTACACTCCTAAATTAAAGTCACCATCTGGAAGATCAGAAGTTCTAAGGAGGAGAAAGTGGGTGAAGAAGGAGGAAGAAACTAAAGAGAAGATGTCCTTGACATTGGCCTAATATCATATAAGATTTGGAGGTGTCTGAGGCACAGAGCCATCAGCCCCAACGATTCCAGATCTGTCACCCCATCTATGAGAGCACCCCAGGACCCATTTACTATCAACCACAGGCTTTGAATGGGCATGGTCAATTCTGAGGTAAGGTGCATTGTGTTGGCACTGAGATCATTCTGGAGTGGAGTTGAGGGTTCTGTATCCTAGAACATTGAAACCTCTGGACTGTAATCGTTATGGATTTGGAAGGACAGGAGGAAAGAGACATTGGCATTTCTCCTCTCGAACTTGATGTGCTCAGTTGATGGAATTAAGTCCAGGAGGAGGCTACTTCAGAGCAAATAGCATTTTGGCCCCTGTTTGTCAGGACACAGAACAAAGTACAGAGCTGCTGGGAAGGCCTCATTTCTGTGCTTAGAGATCTCAGGCAGAATGACTGAGCCTGGCTGAATTGTTGTACTCTGTTCTAAGGCATAGATTAGATTATTATGATAAGAATCTCATCATCAACCATGTAAGGATCACACATTTTAACCTCTGTTCCGGTGAAGGGAGACTGTCACTGTTACTGTTGATTTTGAAGACATTTCTGATTACTTCCCTGGATCACTTCAGAGGATGGTGCTGGCATGATGCTCTGTTTCTGGTGCCAGAGTAGCCAGTGGGGTCACAGAGTATGTGTTCTTGGTCACAGGAGAAGACATGTATGTGTGGGGTCCACAAAATGAAAAGGGGGAGTCACTGAAGGCAGCTGTTGGGCTGAGAGGTGTATGATGTCACTGTGCCTGGGTTTTATTTCCAATCTATTGTGATATGACTGGCATCTGTGAAGACCTTCAGTTCAAGCCAATTGTGCTTTCTCTCAAACTCTGTGTTAGTTGTGAACAGTCTATTTGCCAGCTCAGAAAACAGCAGTGCTTCTCTTTTGCCAAAATTCTACTGAACAAAGCTGCATGTTTCCCCAGCATGCCAGGATGGGATGGGGCCTGAATTACTCTGACTCTGGAAAGCAGAAGACATGTAGGGTAGGACTCAGTGCTTTGGGCTAGTGTGGCTTGTATGCACGTCTGTGCAATACATGGATGCACTGTGCCCAAGGAGGCCAGAACATACCCTGGAGTTATAGATGTCTGTGGATGCTAGGAAATGAATCTGGGTCCTCTGAAAGAGCAACCAATGCTCTTAACTGCTGGGTGGTCATCTTCAGCCCCTGACTAGACCTTAAGGATGTTGTGGAACTCACCAAGTCTTTCACACTTTCCATGGCATCAGGTGATATGCGTTTAATGACAGCTGACACTGTAGCTATGTCTTCTGTAGAGCTAAAATCATCCTACCCGATTTTAGCTTTCCAGCTATTACTCAAAGCACTAGGGACATTCCAAGACACACTGACAACACCTTGGAGTAGCAGCCTACAGAGGGAAATTCTCCCATCTGAAAATGAAGGCTCTCTGCAGCTGCACAGTGAAAGATGTTTCAGGCCAGCACACTCCCCACCCCCTGCTTCTTATCCTTTGTCTTTTTCTTTTCTCTCTCCCTCTCTCTCTTTTTTTTGGACAAGCATCATGTAATTTGGGACCATAGATATTGGTAATTACTATAGCAATGACTTCAGGCATAAGGAAATATAATTACGGTCCAATTTCAGCTTGTTTCCATGACAACAGGGCAATTGCAATTGATCAGCAGTTTTCTTTCTGAAAACAGATCCATGACTCTCATTCAAATGAAATGCTAATGAGCAATTAAATATCCTCATCAAATAAACTACAGTTGTTGGAAAAAGACTGGAACCAGACTCTATAAGGTGTGGCATCTTTGACACGCATCCTGAATTCTGGGATCCTGTAAAAATATATGGTGCTCAACAGACCATAGAGGACCAATTGCCTGTCAATTACAACAGACACAGGGTATGTCACACATATTCCAGGGAATGGAAGCCACCCTGAAATCTTAAAACAAACAATCTAGAGGTGGAAGCTAGGGAGTTGTCTAATTGTCTCTATAACACAGGACAAGGAATCCTCCAGCATGCCTCTCAAACTCTGGACTCCTCAGGCATCCCTGCTGCCTATCTTACTTCTCAGTTGCCCCAGTGGAAGAACCTTTTCCCCTATCATGTGAATCAATTTCCTCTAGGTTTGTGCTCTGGAAATAAAACACCAGTCATCAGCACCATCATTTCTATCTCTGGTGACATTATCGTGTGTTTATAAAGTGCTTTACAACAGATTGTGCAGTATTGTGTGCATATTTGACCTTGTGGTAATTTTGGGAGACGTGTTAGTTTAGCAGATCATCAAGGGATTGGCTTGCCTCAGGTCCCCCAGCTCATGATTGACAACTCCTGCATTCACAAGACAACCCCACCTCCTCACCTGCACCTTCCCTCAGAACTGCAACTACTGATTCACCAATACCCCTTTCCCTAGACTTATGCAACCCAGGTCAACTTCTAGCCAGTTCTGAATTTCCATTCAATAGTTTTTTGTTTTGTGTTTTAAATTTCTCTATTCCCTGATTAATTTAGCCACAAATCCCTATGGGTAGAGGATAAATGGTCAAGTGTAGTTAATCTTTTCTGGATACCACCAAGGCCAAGTGACAACACACACACTGTGCCAGGGAGCCCTGAGCTGTGCCGAAATTTCACTGAAGACATGTCTCATGATGCCAACTGTGTACTTTCCCTTTCCAGCAGATGAGAGTGGTGAGGATATTCTTCATCATGGGGGGGGGGGACTACAGGGTGAATTAGATAACTACTGACTTGTAGAGCGGGAGCCACCAGCAAAGTAAAAATGTAGTGTTTGTGTATTTAGTCATTCAACAATTACTGAATGCCTAGAACAAACCAGGCACAGCACTGGGGGTTGGAAATACAAGCTTGGTGGGTCATAAGACTTAGGGAAGGTGAAGAAGCTGTAAGGTCAATGGTGGGTGGATACTTTGTTATCATTTTGATAAGAAGGACTCAGGGTTGGAGGCTTGGTCTTAATTTGGTGACTATCAAGAGGCTCTGTAAAATTTAGGTAGCACTTAGCTAGAGAGCATAGGTGTGGGTCCCTAGGGGTATTTTGTCCCTGGCCTTGTCCTGTCTTTCTCTGTTTCCTGTCAGCCACGATGCGAACAGCGTTTTTCTGACACATGCTCATACCACCAGGATGTTGTACCCAAGTGCATGGGGACCAGCAGCCACAGACCAGATGGGGTTTTTCCAGATGAAAACCACAGCCTATCAAAGTAGCAGACTGAGGTTATAGCCACACCTCTAGCATTAGGAACACTAACATCTGTCTGATACTCAGTTTCACTCTTTGTGAAACTTACCATAAATCCTTCTTTAAAAAACTTTTTTTTTTTTTTTTGGTTTTTTGAGACAGGGTTTCTCTGTGGCTTTGGAGGCTGTTCTGGAACTAGCTCTTGTAGACCAGGCTGGTCTCGAACTCAGAGATCTGCCTGCCTCTGCCTCCCAAGTGCTGGGATTAAAGGCATGTGCCACCACTGCCAGGCTTTAAGAGATTTTTATTCTTTTAATTGTGTGTATGCTTGTCTATGTGGACATGTATACACATGAGCACAAGTGAGTGCCCGGAGCTGGAGTTACACCACCACCTGATGTGGGTGTTGGGAATTGAACTTGGGTCTTTTAGAGGAGCAGTGAGTGCTTTTAACCACTGTCTCATTTCTCCAAGTTCCTGCCCTAAGTCATTTATCAATTTATAATTTTACCACCATAAAGGTTTCAACCACTACACATTTTTGCTAATTCTTTAAAAAAACAAACAATCTTTTGGGCTATAGCTCATGTGTGTGACATATTTCCCTGTTGAACAAGCAGGCCTTCTTTTTCTTTTTTTTAAAGATTTTATTTATTTATTACATATACAGTGTTCTACCGGCATGTTTGCCTGCACGCCAGAAAAGGGCACAAGACCTTATTTGGATGGTTGTGAGCCACCATGTGGTTGCTGGGAATTGAACTCATGACCTCTGGAAGAGTAGCCAGTGCTCTTAACCCTTTAGCCATCTCTCCAGCCTGCCGTGCTTATTTTTAACAAATTTCTCTTTCTCATTTTTCTTCCTTATCTCCCTCCTTCTCCTTCCCTTCCTTCCTTCTCTCTAAGAAATGTCTATCCTAATTCTTTGCCTATTTTTTAAAAAGTTTTTTTTTTGACATTTTATTGATTTGTAAAAGATCTTTGCCTGCCCCCAATAGGAGGGCCTTATCAGAGCTATTGTTTGCATGTGTTTTCCTTCATTCTGTGGAATTTTTGGATTTTTGCATTCCTTGAACTCAATGGATACACAGAAGCCCTAACCCTGTATCTTGAACCTGGATCAACTTTTCTCATAAGTCTAATAGATTTAATAGATTTTAATGAGTATGGATTCCTTGGGACTTTTTTTTTTTTTTTTTTTTTTTTTTTTGGACAGGTTTTTTCTTTGTGGCCCAGGTTGGCCTGCTTCAATCTTAGGCACAAAGCAAGATATTTGTGCCTAAGTTATAAGGCATAGTCATAAGTCTGTGGTTTTGTTGGCTTGCTTGTGACATCTTTACCTGTTTATGGTGTAAAGTTAGCACATGCCTACAGAAAGAGATGGAAAATTCTCCCTCATTCTGTTTTTCCCTCCTTGCTATCTTTCTGATAGAATCTCACTGTGTAGCCTAAGCTGCTCTTGCACTCACAATCCTCTTCCCCTTGGATCCCGGGATTTCAGGTGTGCACCACCATACTCAGCTTGCCGCATTTATTCTGGCATCCATGTTTCTGCTTGTGCCATTACCTTGACTGGTTCACACCCCTCACCTATTCCAAGTTCAGCCTGCTGTTAGGAGCCATCTCAGGCCCCCGAATTCCCAGACTCTTTCTTGACCATTCAGATTCTGACCTGAGTTCACTGTGTCTGGAGACCCTTTAGCTTATCGCTGCCACTTATAAGTGCTGCAGTTGGATACACTAGCGCAAACATCAAGGGTCCAGGAAGGAATAACTGGAGCAGAGCAGGTGGAGCAGCAGAGTCTCCTTCAGCAGCAGGAAGCAGGCTGACAACTGAGCTCAGAGACCCAAGACCAGAAGAACACCAGGCCCTGTAATACTGCAGTCTCCCTGAAAGGCAGGGTAGTGGACATTTAAGAACACACTGTCTACTGCTTGCAGTTGCTCAGGGATTTAGCTGTGACCTTGGGGATACTACTCAAGCCTTAGCTTTCCCACTTGTAAACTGGAGATAATAAGAATCTTAAGAGAGTTGTGGTATGACATGAGTTCATCTGTGCAAAACACATGGATGTGATTATTGAATGGTCACTTTAATAAATGCCATCGAATACTCTCTATGAAAAAAAGAGTCTCTGATCAAAGGAATCCTGCTACATGACATCCTTCTTCTTAGAAACTCACATGGTACATAACAGAGCAAAAGCCCTAAGTAAAATTCCTAACATATATGTATATCAAACACATTTACCAGGATGGCTCTTCCCCTCTTCTTACATTTAACATTCATCTCTTCCACTTTCTGTTATTGGTGTCTCTGAGACAGGGTGCTGCTCTGTAGCCCTGGTTGGTCTGGTACTCACAATGTAGCTTAGGCTAGCCTTGAACTCACAGCATTCCCACTGCCTCAGCCTTTCAAATGCTCACGTGGAAGGTTTATTTAACTGACTTTTGGAAATGCAGTATCAATTGTATTTAATTAACAAAGGAAATGCTATTAAATTGTTAAAAACCATCACAGCTTAAGCTTCACTTTCCTTGAGGCATATATAATATAAAAAGCAGCCA
This sequence comes from Cricetulus griseus, assembly GCF_003668045.3. Taxonomy (NCBI): domain Eukaryota; kingdom Metazoa; phylum Chordata; class Mammalia; order Rodentia; family Cricetidae; genus Cricetulus; species Cricetulus griseus. The sequence goes on along the minus strand of NW_023276807.1, from coordinate 143,257,365 downwards.
AGGAGCCATGAAGCCCTGAGCTACAGAAAGAGCAGAGTGCCCTGAAAGCCCCAAGGATCGGCTAACTTTAGGTGGAGGGGACAGATCAATGAGCTATTCTTAGCCACACAGACATTTCTAGAAGTACAGACTCTTGGAGTCCAACCTGTTAAAGTTCGGCAATTTTAGGGACTAAATCCCACCCTCCTGGGCTCCAACACCCCTGGACAAGATTCAGCCTTCCAGGCGTTTAGGGTAACTCTAGTATTCGGGAAACTCTCTCTCAACACTGGACTGATTTCACTGGACTGAACTTGGCCCCTTTAAACCTATAACTGATCATGTCCACGGGACTTGGAGTTTTGTGTATCCATGAGCACTTTCTATTTTGGAATGGAAAGAAAAAAAAGCTTCAGATTCGTTTCTAACTATTTCTGAAGTTTTTCTTTTCCTTTCCTCAGGCAGGGTTTCTCTACATAGCCTTGGCTGTTCTGGAAGTCACTCTGTAGACCAGGCTAGCCCTGAACTCACAGAGATCCACCTGCCTCTGTCTCCTGAGTGGTGGGATTAAAGGCTTTCACTACCACCACCCGGCTCATTTCTAAATCTTTATGCAGTGTGCAGTAGTGTGTCTGTCAACTGAGCATTAAACTGAAAATAATTTTTGGAAGCCATCTATTTCATTTCTTTCCACTTGTAAATAGGGCAAAGGAGCAGAACTTCAACCACATTGCAGGGCATTCATGTAATATCTCCTGGAAGAAAAGGGAAATACTTGCTGTTTTGAGACAGGTCTCACTATGTAGCTTTGGCTGGCCTGGAATTCACTATCACACCAGTTTTTTTTTTTAAAAAAAGATTTATTATTTTATGTATATCGAGTGCTCTATCTGCATGTACACCTGTATGCCAGAAGAGGGCATCAGATCCCACTATGGATGGTTGTGAGCCACCATGTGGTGCTGGGAATTGAACTCAGCACCTCTGGAGTAGCAGCCAGTACTCTTAACTGCTGAGTCATCTCTCCAGCCCCCTTATATTACAATTTTAATTTTAAAAACAGACACTAAAAATTCATAGTCTAAACATACTCTTAGCTTTTTTACTTAGGAGACAAGTATTTTTATCATATAAACATATAAACAAATATGTAATTAAAATATGTCCCATACTGTGGTGGTGGCACACTCCTTTAATCCAAGCACTCAGGAAGCAGAGGCAGGTGGATCTCTGAGGTCAGCCTGGTCTACAGAACGAGTACCAAGACAGCCAGGGCTACATAGCGAAATCCCATCTTGGAAAACAAAACAAAACAAAAAACAAAAAAATATGTCCCATACAGGCTGGAGAGATGGCTCAGTTGTTAAGAGCACTGACTGTTCTTCCAGAGGTCCTGAGTTCAATTTCCAGCAACCACATGGTGGCTCACAACCACCTTGAATGAGATCTGCATGCAGGCAGAAGACTATATACATAAAAAATAAATAAAATCTTAAAAAAATATGTCCCATACAAAAAGTGGGTGTATGGGGGTGTCCTTGAACGAAAGTCAAAAATAAGAACCCATGACATTACCTACACAGTAATGGAGTTGCTTGACCCAATGTACAAATTTCCCAAGATTTCTTAAAGCCTTCAGGGAAACCCTCAAAAGTAAATGGAATACAGAAGTTAAATGAACAGAAGAGAACGTGTAGGAGTCCAAAGCAGGACACAGGGGACCAGCAAGGTCACAACCTATTTGCAAAATTAAATGTGCTTTCAGAGGACCCTCTGTCTGAAAAGGGAGTCTGTGGACTGGACTTCACTGAGCCTTGGTACCACTTTAGTAGTTTTGTGTTTCATTTTGCTATGAGGTGAAAAAGATCCACATTCATGATTTACAGTATGAGAAACTTTAGTGAAATCAGGATCGACCCCCACTGGACAACTGTCAACTTTATGGCAGTGCCTACACTACAGCCGCCAGTTCCTTACTGCTTGCTATGCTTACCTTCTAGCTAAGGCCTTTCCTTCCACAGAGTTTTATCACTCTCAAGAGCTACAATTAAAGTTGACCGTTTTCTTATGTGGTGAAAACAGTGGAAAACAAACATAGGCTTGTGGAGTCAGAGTCAGTACTGGTTAGAACTTACAGATGCGGTTGGTGAACACTGTGTGCCGCCTGTCTGAGGGTTTTGTATCACAAATAGCATGGACTAGAATTTCCTTATTGTCATACACTCTAGAGAACGTTTTCGTCTTTGGCGCCTGTTAGGTAAGTTGGGCGCCAGCACTCAATAGGAGGCTGAAGAAAACCTGTTGTCTGGGTTCATGAGCCAGCGGGTTGTCAGAAACAAGCAAATCAACCATTTCCATAGAAAGTAACATGTCCTATGTTGAGTCAGGCTAGAGATGGTAAAGGGCACAGCAAGGCTGGAGAGATCAGACTGCATGCAGGGTTGGCATGGCTTCTCAAAAGGGATGGTTTCTAAGAGTAATCCCAGAGTTTAGTCATCTCTAATTCCTGCCTCATGTCCCAGCACTCAGGGGACAAAGGCCCCACCCCCAACCCTCCATGCTCTGATTTTGAGGTCCTTGATCAGATTTAGTGCCTGTAAGAGGGAGAAAGACATGGGGAAGAGAGGGGGAGGGAGATGGGAAGCTGAAAGGAAAGGGATAGAGGAGGGAGAAGGGGAGGAGAGGAAAAGGAAAGAGTTTTGTGAAGAACACATTCCAAAAGCAGCTAGAGGTTCCCTGGGGGCACGTCCACGAAGGGTGGCCTGCCTGAGCCTTGGGACTCTATATCCTTGCTTCATGTGTAAGGCCTAGACTGTGGATACCTTTTCTTTGCCAAATCATGGGTCATAGGAACTTAATCTTCAGTCCGAGGACCCTTGTTGAGCCAAGCCAGTGAAATGATGCCCTCCACCACCAGCGAGGGCAGAGGAATGCAGTCTCAACCCCTGTTACGGTGACTGGTGACTTCTCTACCCAGCATACCAGGTGCCACCCCCACGCCCAGGTGGGACACTTTTATGATGCTGCCCCTGCTCTCCAAATCCCAAGCCCACACTGACCCTCCAGGGAGCTCTTTCCTCACCCCGGGACTCTGCCAGAGACATGCAAGGAAAGGGCAAGTGATTACCTCAGACTGTTTTCCAGGATCTCCTCATCCGAAGAGAAGGTCCCATTGCTGGTACTCGGGGGAGTGCGACTCTGCCTCTGCCTCCCAGCTGACTCCTCCTCAGACAGCAGGGAGCTCTTCTTTTTCTTTTTGCCAAACAACTTCTTAAAGGGCTGGAATTTGCCTCCCTTCTTCTTGTCTGTGAATTACAAGATAAACACACAGCTGCAGTTTGATAGGGCTGTGCCTCTGAACATAGGAACAAATTACCACTCAGCCACCTCTGGCCAAGACAGCCAGGGCAAAGGGCAGCCATAGACAAAAGCCTGTTGCTGAGAACATCAGGGCCGCCCAGGCGCCAAGGTGCACAGTGAGGCAGGGCATAAGCCGCAGGCATGGTGTACCTTTTGACCCTCAAGCTTCTAGAAGATCAAGCTGCAAGGCCATTGGGGCACCTCACGCACATGCCACCTGAGGGTGGTGCCTCCTTTCTTTAACAAAGCTGATGGTCAGGGTCATTCCCCCGGGAGAAGCTGAGAAAAGCATCCAAGTCATATAGGGATTTAAAAAGCATATAATATAAAACCTCAATCATTCTGTTTTAGCGTTGTCACATATAGAGGATAATGGTTAACTCTTGGTACAAACTTTGCCCTATTGCCACCCATGACCATATGGTCCCAGTTAATCCCTCGAGTCTCCTTTAAAATTCTATGAAGAGTCCACAAACAGTGCTATAAACCTCACCCCATATATTACTACATCTACTAGGGACCAAGGCTTGCTACCAAACTTTGCTGAAGATATTTTCCGCAGTACTTTCCACTCTGTTCCTTTGGATACAAGTTCCTTCATCTCACTCCAGTTCCACCATGGAACAGAAAGAGTAAACCCTGTTCTACCAGAAAAGCCCTGTTTCTCATCTTTCCTTGATTACCTTAGAGTCACTCAAGGGGTAGTCTGGTGACCATCTTTAAAATGTTTCACACACACACACACACACACAGAGCCTCTCTGCCACTGCTGCAAGGAACTACTAGAAAGGTCAGCCTCCACAATGGCTCTGTGACATTAATGGACATTATTAGTGTCCCTGTCTGTACCTGAGAGATCAAAGAAGCAGATGTGAGCTAACTTGCTTGTGACCCAGGGAATATATATGCTTGAAGTGAGATTGAGTGCTTCTAAGGAGAAGGACAATAGACAATCACAGCGTGGACTGAACATACCCACAGGACACAGAGTCCTGGAGCACTGTGGCCACAGCCTCCTACAGGGGGACCTGGGTATGACAGGCAGGTCAGTGATGTAACAAGCCAGCACTGCATTTTTCCTGATGAGTCTCAGCTGTGGCCTTACCTGGACATCATAAAAGCGGTGAGGCTGTGTTCCTTGGAGTTCAAGATTAGCCTGGACTATATAGTGAGTTCCTAGATAGCCTGGGCAAAAATGAAAGTGAAGTGAGGAAGCCATGCTTTAAACCACTTCACTCCAAACTGTGAGATAAGGGGCCAAGGAAGCAAACCAAAATGCTGTTAGAGGCACAAACCGACCTCAACTTTGGTGGGACCTGAATGAGACCACACTTTAAAGGACTATAACCTATCAGCGGTCTCGGTCCATACTTTATATGGTGTGTAGGCATTTTGTCCTTAAAAAGGGCTACATGTGCTGGGCAGTGGTGGCTCGTACCTTTAATCCCTTGAGAGGCAGAGGATGGTGGATTTTTGTGAGTTCGAGGCTAGCCTGGTCTACATAGCTAGTTCCTGGACAACCAGGCCTACACAGAGAAACCCTGTCTTGAAAAAACAAAATAAAATAAAAGGGCTACATGTGATTTATAAGATGAGAGAAATGTACAACACAGTTAAGATCATATTTTAAAATGGTAAAAACAGGTGTGACAGCACATTCCTTTACTCTCTGCATTTGGGGAGCAGCGGGAGGAAGGTCTATGTGAATTTGAAGCCAGACCGACGTACACAGTGAGTTCCAGGCCAGCCAGAGCGACAGTGAGATTTGTCTCCAAAAAAACACAAGGTTAAGAAAAAGATATGAGGATCTGATTCCAGGCGTTTATATGTTTCCGATGTATACAGGAACGGGTATGATAGTGATAATAGTGACACCTGCTTTGCTCTCATGAGTAAAATCTCCACCCCCACCCCCTACTCGGAATTTAAGGCTTCAGGTAGACACTGATGATGCTATGGATGACAAGGCTGAAGACAGGTAAATGACAGCTGGTTCCTAGGTTGGGCAGCATCACAGTAAATGGTCTAATAACTTACAGTATATTCCGTTTATCCTCAAGGCATAATTCTTCCTTTTTCCTTTTATAAAATGACCTGTGTCTTGACACACACACACACACACATACACACACACACACACACACACACACACACACAATCTCTAAGCTCAGACACACAATCTCTAAGCTCAGATTTTTCTATCAAATATTTCTTTTTTTCCATTTTTTGACTTCATTTTACATTCTAACCATAGTTCTCCTTTTCACCCCTCCTCCCATCCCCCATACCCTCCTTCTATCCCTCTCACCTCCCCCCCCAGTCCACCCCCATTCCACTCCTCCTCATGAGCAAGGGCTCCCATGAGGAGTCAATATAGTCCTATCAGATATATTTCTATCAGATATACTCTAAGGCATTACATCTCACAGTGAAAGTGCCAGTTAGGGCATTCTGACCTCAGCAGGATCCACAGTCTAGTTCTCCAAGCAGAGCAGAGAAGTGTAGATTATGCTTAGAATTTTTTTTTTCAAGACAGGGTTTTCTGTGGCTTTGGAGGTTGTTCTGGAACTAGCTCTTGTAGACCAGGCTGGTCTTGAACTCACAGAGATCCGCCTGCCTCTGCCTCCCGAGTGCTGGGATTAAAGGCACTTGCCACCACTGCCTGGCTTATGCTTAGAATTTATAAATAAGGAACAATCATATGATTTAGTGTCAAGGTGGATCTGGTGATGTTTAGGGAAGCTGGAACCAAGGGAGTTCATTACAAAAAGAAGCTAGCCAAAACACAGTCTTTGGACAAGTGACTGGCATATGAAACCAACAGGTTAACTTAACTCATGTGTCAGCCAGAGGTCCTTGACATCATCTTATTGTTCTGAAAGCCACCAGGGAAAGTATTTGCCATGCTGTTCACACTGTTGAAGAAGTGATCAGAGCACAGAGCACAAATGCAAAGCCCGGAGAGGATGCTAGGACACAGTAACCGTGACTTGGAGCCCTGTGTGGGTTTCCTGTGGGATGCTCCTGCAGGAGAGCCTGCTGAGGAAGAGCTTTGAAGCAGGCACTGTGTCGCCCTGTGCTCCACCTTAAAGAACAAACCATAGTTTACCAAGAGTACACGTGCAGGTGTTATCATGGAAGACCTGTCAAAGTCCAAGCATCAGTCAGCACACTTCTCAGGGCTCCTGGAATGCTATTTTGCTGTTTCAGCAGTGCCTTAGGTAATTATCATGGAGGGAAAGGAATAGTAAAATATAGCCCCACTCTCCACTGGACTGACTGCTAGCCCTTCTGAGAATGAGAAAGAAAGACCTTAAGCTCTAATAACATCAACTGCTCTTTAGAGGATGCAGAACACACAAGCTCCTGCCTGATCCGTGTCTAAGGACATCTCAGTTGGAAAAAGTAATGCCCTATCCTCATTTCCAAAATTTATGCTATGCTTCCTATCAGAAATAGCTTCATGTATTATATTTAGGAGCTCATCTTATGATTATTTTACCATTAAATTTGTTAATATGAGATTAATTTTTGAAAAGATTTAGTTATAGTACTTAGGTCAGGCCTACATTTAGGCTGTAAAACAAAGTGACATTAATAGAGTATGAATTCTTTTTAAAATTATTTCTTTTACTTTTGAGATTAAAATATAATTGCATCATTTCCCCTTACTCTTTCCTCCCTACAAGCCCTCCCATGTATCCTTCCCTGCTCGCTTTCAAATTCAGTCACTTTTTCATTAATTCTTGTTACATACATATAGGTATATGCATATATGAATACATGCATAAATATAACTTGCTTAATTAATCCTTATAATAATATTACTTGTATGTATATTTTCAGGGTGAACCATTTGGTATTGGGTAGCTCTTTCCTGGAGAAGACTCTTTCTCCCACTCAGCATTCTTTAGTTGCCTATAGTTTTCTGTGTAGGGTTAAGGCTTTTCTTTCTCTAACCACATTAGTGTGTCTATTGTTGTCTGCTGTAAATGTCCTTGTTCAGCTCATGTTTAGGCAGTTATGATGGAGAGACTTTATGGGTATAGAATATAAACTCTTTAAATCATAGCAGGAGTTATCCATTCTTATTTATTTGATTCCCCCCAATTTGTATTCACAAATATAAGACCTCCTACTCCCTCCCCCCCCCAAGCTAGTTATAAAACATTTGCAATTCCCAGGCACAAGGATTATTTCTGTAAATCTGGACATATGTCTATAAACATAGACTAAATAAACCTAGGCCTTCGGAGGAACATTAGCTGTTGGCTCCACAGTCTCAACTGGCTTCAGGTAGCCGCTATTTTCTTGTCAAACAGATGGGACATGAAAGAATGAAGGAGTTACAACAATGCAGCAGAACACAGCCCACTCCCGAAAATCTAACACGAAACATCCCCAGTATTCTGCCATAAGAGCAGAGCTTAACAACCATTCTCCAACGCCAGTGTTTGAGATGACATCCAAGGATTTGACAACACAAACACTATTGTTCTCAGGGAGATGGGACAACTGGAACAACGGGAAAGAGATCTGTCTGCCTCTGCCTCCCGAGTGCTGGGATTAAAGGTGTGTGCCACCAACGCCCGGCTTTATATATTTCTTAATCATTTATTTACTTCTATACAATTGTGCTACACTTTTAAATTAGGTTCCTATTAAAATTAGGGTTAGAGTTTACGCATTAACTCTTAACACTGGGTCTGGGGATAGTATTTTATAATTCAACACAATATTTTGGGAAAACACCAAATTTCACTTACAGAGAGCCAGTGTCATTGCCACTGATAAATTGTGTATGTGTTGTGGAATATTTGTGTACACTGTAAACATGTGTCTCTGCCTAAGGTGCTTTTTGATTGGTTTAATAAAGAGCTGAATAGCCAATAGAGGATATGAGGGATTTCTGGAGAGAGAAAGGAAGACAAGGAGGAAGCTAGGTACATGGATATCACTAGAGATTTCTGAAGAAGTCAGACATACAGAACAGAACAGAGGTAACTGTGCAGAGGTACATAGCAGGATGCGGATTAAAATAAACAGGCTAATTTAAGTTATAAGAGCTAATTGAAAAAAAAAGCCTAAGCTAATTAATATTAAATCTCTGAGTCATTGGGGAGCTGGTGATCCCATAAAAGATAGTTTGACAAGAAAGTTTGCTATGTGTGTGTGAATTATTTTTAAGCCAGGGGCCTCACACTGTAACTTCCTTCTGCCTCAACCTCATGAACACTGAGACTAGAAGTGTAAACCCTAGGATTCGGTGACAGGCTTTTGCTTACTACCTTGATTTTTGTTTTAGCAACACATATTGACATAGAACAACTCTATGTTTAATATAATCTCATGAAATGGCTTGTGCTTATCCAGGCCTAGACAAGGGCCTACTGACCAAAATGGCAGTTGTTTCTCTCTCTCTCTCTCTCTTTTTTTTTTTTTTTGCCTTGCTCATCCTTCAAAACTGCATCAGGTTTTAGTATTTCTAGTGGTTTTTTGTTGGTTTGTCAGAATGCCCTTTTACATATGTTTCACTAGTCCCAAGGAAAACCAAATATTTAGAAATAGTAGCAGAGTCAGAAAGGGTTTCTAATATGAAACCTCTGTGTTTGGATACATCTCTCCCACATAGTAGAAGGTGTGTGGGTGGCAGCTTCCTCACTGCCAGTTTCTGCTATTTGAGTTTCAGAGGGTGTTGTGAGTCAGTGATCAACTGTGAACTGAGATTAATGGCAGAGGAGCTGGCTGCCATCTCTATACAAGGGCAGCACGTGAGTGCCTGGCAGCTCTAGATGCAGCACACTAAACACTTGCAGGATATGCTATGGGCCTAGCTGGCCAAATTGATGGATAAGACAAAAATCTGCAAAGAGGGGCTTCAGTCAGAGAATAAAACCAATGGGAAAACAGAAAGGCCCATGCATATATCTGTATATGGTGTGTCAAGAGAACTGGCTCAACCCTGACTAAGCAGGTCTGAAATCATCAGAGAGGACAGGATGAAATTCACGGACACAGGCCAAAGCTGCTGTTCACGGCTCAGTTAAGCGACATTAAATAACAGAGGACAATAGATTGGCCTGGTTGACACATCAAAATGATCATCAGGCTCCATCCCTTTTCAATTTGACATTCATATTCATGTCCTAAAACAAAACTTCATCTCAAAATAAAGGCAATATGTGTATTAACCTATATGTGATATCCTACCCACATCTGAAAACATTTTATACCCCCCCTCCCGGAGATGCCAAACCCTTGGGTGCTCTGATGCTTCCTTGGATACCCTGTAACTTAAATTCCAACTTTGTTATCATCATCATCATCATCATCATCACCATTATCAACAACATCAACAGCATCATCAACATCATCATTATCAACATCCTCCTCTGCAACATCATCATCATCATCATCATCATCATCATCACCATCATCGTCTTCATCATCAAGGATGAGACAGAGAAGATTGGCCAACTTGTGCAGACCTATAATATAAGCTATTCAGGTAGCCAAGGCAAAAGTGTCACAATTGCCTGAGCAAGTAAGCAAGACCTTGTCTCCAAGAGAAAAGTTAAAAGGCTAGGCATGGGTCAACAAGATGGCACCGGGGGTAAAGGTGCCTGTCACCAAAACCTGAGTTTGGTCCATGGGACTCATGTGGTGGAAGGAGAGAACTGACTCATGCAAATTGTCCTCTCGCCTCCACATGCGTGCACCCGCCTAACAAAAGAAAGGTTTTTTGTTTTGTTTTGTTTTGTTTTGTTTTTTAAAGGGCTGTTGCTCAGTGGTAGAACATTTCCCTAACATGCGCAAGGCCCAAAGTTAAGTTCACAGTACTGCAAAAAAGAGAGAGAGAGAGAGAGAGGCTGGAGGCATGGCTCAGTCGCTAAAGTGCTTGTTGTGCAAGCATGATGACCCAAGTTCAATTCCTGTCATTTACATAAGAAGCTGGGTATTAGTGGCCCAAGCTTGTAATCCCAGAGCTTGGTTGGTGGAGACAGGAAGATCCATGAAGCTCAATAGCTTGCCAAACCTAGCTTAATTAACAAGGCTCAGACCCTGGTGAAAGACCCAGTAGACAGTTCCTAATTAACAACACCTGGGGTTAACATCTGGCCTCCACATTCACACATACACAGAAGCACACTCTGTAGTGGTTTGAATAGGAATGGCCCCATAAACTCACATATTTGAATGCTTAGTCACCAGGGAGTGGCAGTCTTAGGAGGTGTAACCTTGTTAGAGAAAGAGTGTTACTGGGGTGCTCTTTGAGGTTTAATGCTCAATCCAGGTCCAGTGTTTCTCACTTCCTGCAGCCTGCTGATCCAGACGTAGAATTCTTGGCTTCTTCTCCAACACCATGTCTGCCTGCATGCTGCCATGTCCTGTCATGATGATAATGGACTGAACCTCTGAAACTGAAGCCCCAATTAAATGTTTTCCTTTATAAGAGCTGCCTTGGTCATGGTGTCTCTTCACAGCAATAGAAGTCCTAAGACATTCCCCAGCAGCCATACACTCACACATTCTTCTCCTTGTACTACTTAACACTATATACTCCCTTTGCCTTTGCCTGGGACCTCAGCTGGTTTTGGTTCTCTGTTTAATGGGATGGATCACACCTGCATTCCTGACAAATCATTGGTCATCTTGAACTGGGTTGTCTTGGTGTTCTACTGCCTTTCACCACAAGATTGGGAGAACAAAAGAGGTTGTGCTAAAGGAGCGCCTCTGATCTAGACGAACTCTTCCTCACCCCTCCATTTAGGGGCAGCTCAGCTTTCATACAGTCCTCATTATAGTAACCTCTTCTTTGCCTGTTGAACGAGAGGCATGAGGAGCCCAAAGTGGCTGGATGACACAGTCAAAACCTCAGTTAGAGAAATTCTGCATTCTAAGTTCCTAGTGGAGGCATTTATCCTTTCAGAATTGAGTGAGACTTCTAGTAAGGCAGGTTCTAAAGACTGGGAACACGCTCCTCTATCAGACAGTAGTAACCTATCATAATAGCCTTTTCAGTAAAAGATTTTCTGTAGCACTGACTTGCTCTGGGGACAAAAAGAACATCCAGGCACTATCTGTTCTGCAGACTTTTTCAATTGATCTGTGCATCATTAACTGGTGCCAGAGAAGACCCCAAGTCTGAGATTTGAAAGGTTGATAATCTTAATTTCCATCCACTTCTTGGATGGAAAGAGACTTCATTGACTAGCAACCACTGGTCCATGTGAGGCAAAGGAGGAAAACCCCAGGATGCCCATTGTTCTCCTGTTGGGAATCACTTCTGAAATGGCATCTTGATCCAAGCTGACTGTGTTTCTTCGAAATGCTTATATTTCCTGTGCATGCTTTTACACTAGCCAAGCCCCCCACCCCCACCCCCGGGAGGACCACAGACTGACACCAGTGGACCTTTCTAAGGTCTCTTCTGGGCTTCATATGCTCCAATATTTGTCACCTAAATCTGGCTAGGGATTTGGGGTTGGTTTTGTGCTTTCTGTTTTATTTGGTTTTCACATCACTTAAGTCCAAAAGTAAAGCAGAAACTACATTTTGTTTGTTCTTTCTTAACAACAAGGGAGCATTTTTATTTCTCAATTCTAGGATCTATTTCTTTATTTTTTAAAAATATATATTTATTTTTATTTTATGTGCATTGTTGTTTTGCCTGCATGTCTGTCTGTGTGAGGGAGTTGGATCTCCTGGAACTGGAGTTGCAGGCAGTTCTGAGTTGTTGTGTGGGTGGGTGCTGGGAATTGAAACCCAGTCCTCTCAAAGAACAGCCAGTGCTCTTAACCACTGAGCCATCTCTCCAGCCTCTAGGACTTGTTTCTAAGTGAGATGAGATTGTGTCTGCCTCTGCAACTTGTAACTTCATACAATATCTATTATATTCATTATGCTTTCTCCACCCCAAGTTTGTCTCTAGATGATGCTGGCTTTGTAACCAGTGTGCTTCTTCAGCAAAATAAGTGACCATTGGCACCCAGGAGAGGCAATAGCATAATATGCAAACTGGCAAAGAGGCTATGTCATATAATATCACTTCTTCGTGTCAGGATCCAGGTCCTGTTCTAGGAAGGAAAATGCTGATTTTCGAGAAGAGAGTCACATTCTTAGAACTCAAATGCCTGTCCCCTGTCACCTCATTGCTACACTTGGGCCTGATGCAGTGAGGCTAACAGTAGCTAATGTGTGACCCTCAAAACCTGGGCAAATATGTGGCCCTGCTATGATGGTTAATTGTTGATGTCAACTTGATTGGATTTAGAGTTGCCTAGGAAGCACACCTCTGGGTGCACCTAGGGGAGTACTTCTGAAAGTGCTGGAAGGAGACCCATTCACCCACCCACCCACACAGGGAGGGGTCCTAGAGTGAACAATAAGAAAACAAGGACAAAGTGAGCTAGTACCAGTATTCTTTTTTGTCTGCTTCCTGCCTGGAGATGCAGTGTAATCGGCCGTCTCCCACTCCAGCTCTCACCCCTCCCCACCATTATGGTCTGAACCCTCTGACCAGGACACAAAACAAACCCTTTTGTCACTGTGATACTAAAAGAAACTAAAACACCTGCCTTTAAACAGCCACTAAGACAGCAGGGCTTGTAGTAACCACCTAGGGCTCCCTTTAGCCTGTAGGGGCAAAGTCTGATGGGCCATAATCACACTTGGGCTGTGAGCCAGTGACACAGAGGCAGCTTCAGTCACTGCCAACTCTGCTTCAGGCTATTCAAGTTGGGCAAGCCCCACCTTTGCTTGTAAGCTTTGCTTACTGTCTTGCATATTCACGAATATGCACTCTGCCTGGGCTTCTGCTCTACCTAAGAATCCTACAATTTCCAATCTTGTACAGCAGACTCAACCCACAGGAGCGCACTGGTCAGAGCTACTCCTGCAAGAGCCCCATGTTCAGAGTATGCAAGGGAGATCTGTATGAGAGCCTGTCTGTGTGTATTTCCTGAAGGCTACTGTACTAAGCCCTGAGCCAGCAGTAGCACATCACAGGAATTCCAGAACTCCAGATGCCAGCTAGAGCTCAACACCTTAGGAGGCAACTACATTGCTTTTCACAAGTCACAAAGCACTTGTTATTCTGGTCTTTCATGAGATGTTTTGTGGAGCCTTGTTGGGGCAGGGGGCAGAATTCCCACTAACAGCTGATGAGCTTGTCTCTACTCAGTCCATAGTTCAGTGGTAGTGATGATGACCAAGGTGGTGGTATTTCATGTGTGTTACAGTGAGCTGAGAGTATAGGAAGCCCAGGAAGGAGAGATGAGTTTTCAGACTAAGGAGAACGGAGTGGACTTGGCAATCCATCTAGTGATTTTTGACCAGTGCTCTCCTTAAAAGAAGCCAAAGAGATGAAAATGGAATACAAAGCAGGGGGAAAATTACTTCACGATACTTTGGTTTCCAGTTTGCGCGTGCACGTGTGTGTGTGTGTGTGTGTGTGTGTGTGTGTGTGTGTGTGTGTGCAGAGCATCACACACACATACATTCTGATAGAGACTGATTTCCTGCTAGGATAAATTAGAACATATTTGAAAAACATTAAGAAAAATGGCCACACATCTCATTAAGATACAAGAGTCAGAAACTATTCACACAAATTCTTGTCTGTGTGACAGCTGCTCTTGCTAAATAAAGATGAGAAAGTGTTGTGAACAAAAATGGGCTGACAGCCACCAAAGTGATTAAATGGGGCTTCTGGTGCCACCAAAATCAGAGCTGATGCTCCACTCTGGCTTTGAGCATCTTGTTTAATTAAGGACCAAAATCTCTTATTTCTTAATTACAGAAAGAAGGAAGTTTTATTAAACTTGGATCTTAGTATATGCTTAGCTTGGTTGGGGCTTCACTCTAAAACTTTCTATTAGGAGTATTTAGTTAAGTATTATGTTTACGTTTTTGGTATGGGTTTTACTGTCAATATAAACTTCCTGTCTGGGTTAGAAGAAACCCAGTTTGTTTGTTTGCTTGTGAAATGATGGCTATGGAGCCTAGAGCCCCATATACACAGGGCAAGCACTGGACCCCTGAGCTGTATTCGTAGCCCTCCTGGTATTTTTTGCATTTCTCAAAGGATGGTGTCAGTGAAGCTGGTAGTAATTTCTGCTCTATACTTGAGAAAGGATGCCAGGTGGAATAGCATAGATTTCTTTGTCCCGAGCCTTATATCCAGCCACCAGGTCACACAGACAACTCACTCATTCTGGAAGACTCAGACTACAGAAGGATCCTCTACCTCCCTCCATCTGTTTTTCAGAGGCTTTTCCTCTAGACCAATATTCAAAGCATTTATGTATTATCCAGGTATTAGGAGGGAGATGGAAGGAGACCATTCTAGATCTCTTCAACAGAAACCCTGTTTTATGTTCCTGTACACACCAAGTGGGACTTGTTAGAACTTGTTGCTGATCTCCAGCTTTTAGTATTCAGGCATCTGTACTGGCCTGCCCTTGGGTCCTGACAGGACACGCCCTCAGCTGCAGCCACTAAGAGCACCACCTGTGCTCATTCACTACATACCCTGCCCACCTCCTCTCTCTCTTTCTCTCTCTCTGCTTTTCTGCCTGTCTGTCTCTCCCCACCCCTTTGTCTCTCTTTTCTTTTCTGCTGCTCCTGTCCCCAGAGGCCAGCCCCCCCCCCCCAACTTTCCCCATTCACTTTCTCACAGGTGCCATGATTTTAAATTACAAGACTAGCTACATGGGAATGGTAAATTCCCAGTGGTAGTTCAAAATATGTCCGCATGAAATCAAGATGGTTATAGAGAGAGTGAGTGCTATTTTCTTCTTAAATAACAGCACTAGGAAACTATCAACTTCTGTCCACATGCTGTGCTTAAAGGTTTACACTATCCCTGCTTACAGAGTTTAGGGGGGTTTTGTCACAGGCTGGAAACACAGGCTAAGGGAGGTGAGCTGATTTGTTTAGCATTACAGTTAGTCGGTAACAAGACAAGATTCAAACCAGGCTTTTTCCTTTCCAGAAACTATGCACCACAACCCTTCTGCATGGCCAAAAGTGTATCTCAGACAGGCCACCAGCCTCAAAGCTCCATCTACTAAACATAGGTGAGCCCCGGGGTTGGAAACTGCACTGGAGTCTCAGGTCTTTCACTTACTAGCTGTAAGACTTTGGACAAGTTCCATAATATCTCTAGTTTCTGTCTTCTAAAAACATAGGAATAATTATACTAGTGACGTGTAAGGATTAGGTTAGATGGCATGTTTCAATTATTTGTCATAATATCCAACCTAAAGAAATTCTCTATAAACTATTGACTACTAAAGTGCTAGCTAGGACTAAGACACAATTAAATCAATAAGTGGTTTTGTCTTGACCTGTGTGTGGCATTTCTTAATTATTGTAAGGAAAGAGAATTGAGATGGGGAAGCAGAGATGGAAGTGTGCAAAATATATGGAAGTGAGATGAAGACAAAATAAGGAGGAAAATATTAGGGACTACGTAGTTCAGGGAGATGTTAAGGAGCTTCAAGGTTTTTTGTTGTTTTTAGAGCAATGCAGACATAAATTGATTTCTTTTTAAAAGATTTCTTTATGTATTATGTGTATAGTGTTCTGTCTGCATGTATTCCTATATGCCAGAAGAGGGCACCAGATCTCATTACAGATGGTTGTGAGCCATCATATGGTTGCTGGGAATTGAACTCAGGAACTCTGGAAGAGCAGCCAGTGCCCTTAACCTCTGAGCCATCTCTCCAGCCTATAAATTGTTTTCTTAATCCCTTTTTATCACAGTTCTAGGACGTATCAGAATATCAGGTCTCACTGGCTTGTGAAAGTGTTCTGGGTTGAGAAGAATAATGTTCACTCTTCTAGACACTGCTGTCTACCATTCTTGACAAGCACACAAACAAGTGACACTCGTAGCGCATCATATGCAGTGGTGACAATAATTTACACAGAATAAAAGGAGCGTTTCATAACTGCAAGATAAGAAATTTCCCTTCTCTGCCAGATTGCTAGGAATCTACTCTACCTTAGTAGGCACTGAATTCAGAAGGTGTGCTACAAGGCTCTAGAGTGAAGGACATATATATATTCAGAGGTATTCTCCTGCCTCTACTGATTCAGGAGGCCTCTGTGGGGATCAGGGATTTGGCAGCTCTAGAAGGTAACAGCCAATGTTAGGTTTCTCGTTTTAGTGAAGTTTAACATGTCTTATGTTTCACGACTTGATTGCATTGTACATTAAAAAAAGATTCATTTCTTTTTATTTTATGTGTATGGGAGTTTTACCTGCATTGTGTATCTGTGTAGTATGTGCACATAGCATCCCCAGAGGCCAGAAGACGGCATTAGATCCCCTGGAACTAAACTTACAGAGGGCTATTAATTGCCATGTGGGTGCTGAGAACCAAACTTGGGTCCTCTGCGAGAGCAACAGATGCCCTTAACCACAGAGCCATTCCTCCAGTCTGTATCTTAAAAGTAAATGACAGGACAGTCAGAGTTACATAGAGAAATTCCATCTGAAAAACAGACAAACAAAAAACCAAACCAAAACAAAAGTAAATGATGAAATAATGGCTGGGGTTTTCAGCTCAGTGGACGGCACTTGGCCAGTGTGCACACAGCCCTAGGCTCTATCCCCGGCACTGCACAGATTAATAAAATAAAATTAAAACCTATGCTTATCTAACAGGCTGCTCTTTGTCTCTCTGTATCCATCATACACCCTACTGAAGTATGATGGGAATTATAGGCAGTTAACTACTTCTGGCTGAATTGTAGCTCTAGCTCACCCAGAGTGCAACCTTTTCCTTTCAGTCAACCAAGTTTCTTAAAACACAGATGCATGATCAGGACCTCTGAGGGTCCACTCTAAGGTACTTTGTTGCTTTCAACACAGAACTTCACAAACAATGAGTAGAGGATACACCCTTGTAGAAACTCTTACAGAGGGAAGAAGCTAGAAGCAAAATCACAAGATGTCATCTTTGTCTTCCCCGCTTCCCAGTTTCAGAGAGCAAGTGCAGAGACTTCCTTTTATATTCTGCACACTTACCTTCTGTGCTGACCAAAGCCTAGCATTTCCCGGTCAAGATGCAAAATTCTTCCATATTATCAGCTATCCCAGCCAGAGGCACTGAGGGCTGGTGCTTGAGGGAGGCATGGCTATATAATGAGCCCAGGAGGTGTTTTATATTATGACCGAACTTCTACAGTAGGAGCCAGGTTAGGCACAGGCACCGTTGGGCTGACTTTTGACATGGTTCCAATTCCAGTAAGAAGAAAACAGCCCCTGGAATATCCAACCCAGGATTCTGCCCCTGGCAGTTGCTCCGAGGGGTGCAGTAGAGGCAGTGTAACTGACTCCATGCTACTGAGAGGGCCTGCCTTCTAGAAGCTGTCTGCTGCCTGGCCACATTTACATTCACCTCCAGGGGAAGAAGGGACCACATCCCTTTCTTACAAGAGATCAATGAAAAAAGGAAGACTAAGAGGGAAGGGATTAGATACTTGCACACCTGCATGGTTTGGCTTCAGAGATAGGAGCATGGCATCTCAAGGAAGTTTCCTTTCTCCTCTGGCAAGCTGCACTGCAGAACACCAGCTCTGGCAATGGTGCACTAGGGCAGGCAGTGATCTTAGCCCTAGGAAGACTGCACACAATGGTTCCTGTCTCTCCTCCATCGTAGCCACCTAGGTCAAAGGCCAAATGGTGCTTCTTGGGATAACCAATTAAGGCACAGAACACCTCAGAGCCTTTGTCTTGCCTGAATTTTCTTGAAAAGAGGAGAGTGAATAAAGCAGTTGGATATAAGCTAGAAAAATAAAATTGCCCTAGTGTAAACGGCTTGCAAAATCCACGGGTTCATTATAAGCCTCTCTATAAAGCAGTAAGGGACTTTGTGTTGAGGAAATTATAGGGCCCAGGGTAGCATTAGGCATTCTGCTTCTATGTCTGACTTCAGTAAACAGCCCCAGCCAAGACAGTGACTCATCCTGGCTGTCAAAAGTTAAATAGGAGCTTGATTTGCAGTGGCAGAGCGAGCTGAACAGTGCTCCTCAAACATAGCTCTGCCCTAGTAATTCTGAAAGATTGATGGAAGTCAGTGAGGAGACAGAAAACTACTATTACCATCTTACACTAAAGAGAGGTGACCAACATATAACAGGAAGCCCCACCACTCTGGTGTAGAAACTCAGAAAATACTATTTCAGGGGTTTGTGTAATGTAATCTATTACATTTATTTATTTATTTTTGGTTTTGGAGGCATGCCATCTGTGTATATGCCATCTGTTATAAACATAAGACTCAGGGTGATTTTTCACAGACTCAGAGATTACTCTACACAGACAATTCTAAAGAAGCCATAAAATTCCCAGCAAATAAAATTCAGCAATAAAGGTAGACAGTCCTTTCACTGAGATTCAGTTTCACTCACCCAGCAATTATTTATTGCTTTTCCACAGTGAGAAAAACATTCCAAAGAGGATTAAGGTGGGCCGAGGACTAGAAAGGTAGGGGCTGCTTTGTGAGGCTAAGTGGTTACTGCAAGAGGGAACTATTATCCCCAGATGAAGAAAGATGTCTGGTTGAAAGGAAATGAATTAATTGGTCTTGAAGAGCGGATTAAAACATAGGATGTTCAGAAGCCAGGGAAAGTGTCTGGGTGCTGAACACAGGAAAACAGGGGTGAGAAAGGGCAGGGAGGGAGTCGGGAAGGCTGACTGAAGCAGGAACACTTAGGGCTGGACTCCACAGGGATGGAACAGCCTTTCAGTCTAGACTAACAGAAGGCTGTCTGTGGACTGGAGGGGGTCTGGGAGTAGCAGCCATGTTTGAAGTTTAACAGCCAGGACGACAGCACAGCAGCCACGGCTGGGGGCTTGGCGGCACCTCAGCTAAGTGCATAATAGTCTTTCTTGAACATGCAGCTCCTTATGACTGCTTCAGGACAGGGCACCAGAAGCCGCCCAGACTCTCCAGAAATCTAGAAGCGTTGCTGGGCCGCCAGCATATGAACACTAGGTAGTGGTTTTGGAGAACCATCATTGTGTGACTGCTGAAGGGAGCAAGGCCTACCTACTCCCTCATACTCCATTCTTCGGCTTTTAGAACCTTCTGAAGTTCCCAGAACTTAGCAACTCCAACCAAATACAAAGTGATCCTGAATCTCTAGCATGCTCCCATCTTCCCAGAAAGACAACTTTGCTGTCGTCCAGCAAAAATAAAAACAAAGCTTTTGAAAGATTTATGATCAACTTAAATATATCTTAAGAACATAGGTAAAATCAAATGTGTCCTCAGCATATTATAATTATTCCTATAAATTTAATAAAAATAATATAAACTAATATCAGAAATACTGGTACGAGTCAACTTTTACATGTCATAAATCCATACTATACAAACTAGTCTACTGTTGTTGTTTTTTTGTAACTTCCCTCCACCATTTTTCTTTTTTGATGCAAACAGCACGAGGCTTTATTATAGTAGTTTAACGAGCTAATCCCATGTTAGCTCGGGCCTTTCATCCACCCGCCATGGCGGATAGCTAAAAAGACAGCTCGAAGCATCTGTATAGAGATCTTATAGGGCAGCGTAAGGGGAGTGTCTAGGGGTACGCATAGGCTTAGGATTGGTGTGCCTCCAGGCTTGGAGGGTTTGCCCTGTGTTGATTGGTCAACCGGTTTTTATGGCCCATAGGCCCTTCCAGGGTGGTTGCTATGGTCTGCGAGTCATTGCTGTGCACTTGTCCATAAAGCACACCCAGAGGCGTAAAGTATAGCACCACCAGCTAACTTCTGATTGGTTCCTTGCCATGAGGCAGACATCTGACCTCCTAGTGACCAGGGCAAGGTCAAGCAAGCACGTGTTACTGTCATGGCTGCCAAAATGGGGAGCTGGTCCCTTCATTCCCCCATTTTTTTTTTTTTTTTTTTTGGAAATTCCAATCATGGAATTGTTGTCTCTCCAGTGTACCCATCAGGGAGTGAGAGATATTGGCATCCCCATGCAAGGGAGTTTCTCCTGACTTAGCATTTCAACCAGGGAAAATGGGCAACGTATTCTTTCCCATGCTACTTCCTGCTGACTTTGGGAAGAAGTTAGGGACCCAAGAAGGCTGAAATGCTAGTCAAAAGCAAAAAAGGGAATTTAGGCAATGGGGATTCCATCAGGAGCTTCTGGTTGACAGACTCTGTTGCAGAGACAGGGGGTGTCCATATCAGCTGGACTGGTTCGCATCCACAGCAAGTCCAGGGTTCGCAACCTACTTAGGAACAGCCTGTAGTCAGCAACTGATAATCAGATGTCTGCCAGAAGCAGAAACCTGTTTAAGACATGTTTAAACTGCCCTCCACCATTTTTAATCTTTCTAAATGCTAAGATTACAGTGATATTTATTTTATTTTTTTCCTCGCTGTTACCCATCCTTTTTTTTTTAAATTTTACTTTCTGCAACTTTATCTCACAAGCCTCCTATCAAATTATCTGCTCCTTAAATGATTAATTTCTTGAAGCCTTTCTTTATTCTCTGCATGAATAGCACCCTGTTCTTTATTCATGTATTCAGTATATTCTTCCAGTGTCTTGGCCGACTCAGCTCCATTTTCTTTGAAGTTTTCTTCTGCCCCATGTGCCCCAATTCCTTTGAGCTCCCCTTTCTGTTTCTCTTCATGAGAGGCTGAAGCCTCTCATGCTGGATGCTTTCATTAAAAGTCTCATGATGCCTGGTTGGTCATTCATATTTAATAATGGGCCACTAAGAATCTGATTTTAAGCTAGCACATGGTATGAATTAGCAGGTTTCATCAGAGAGTATTTGAAAAAAAAGCCAAGTATTGTTTTAAAATGTTTTTCATTAATAAGAAGAGTTTTTGTTTTTTTGTTGAGAGAGGGTCACCATGTAGCCCAGGTTAGGCTCAAACTCACTAGTTCACTATTCAGCCCAGGCAGGCTTTGAATCTGCAATCTTCCCCAGCCTCCCAATTGCTAGGATTACAGGCATGTACCATCAAACCATACCCGCCTCTGCCTCGCACTTCTCATCAGTTAGTTTACAAGCTGAGTTGCTACAACAAACAGGCTCAGAAGCACAGTGGCTCAAACCAGGTATCTCTTTATTTCTAGTTAGACATCATGTACGTTGATGCAGCAAAGTAGACCCTGCAAATCCTTCATGTAAGGAATGTTTAAGATAATGCTTCCTTCTCCCTCCCTTTCTTCCCTTCTATCCCCCCTACTCTTTCCCCTTTTCCCTTCCACCCTTCCTCCGTCTCTTCCTTCACTGTATATGGGAGTATTCATATGTGTGAGTAAATGTGCACGTGTGTCTGTGTGTACAGCGCATATATAAAGTCTTTAGGTCAACTTTAGGAATTGGTCCTCTGGTGTTGTTCTCATTGTTCCTCTGGTGGTGTTCTCATTGTTCCTCTGGTGTTGTCATTGTTCCCCTGTTGTTCTCATCGTCCCTTTGGTGTTGTCATTGTCCCTTTGGTGTTCTCATTGACCCAGAGCTTACTGAGTACACCACCTGTGAGTCCCCAGGGAACTACCTGTCTTTGTCTCCTCAACATTAGGATTACAACTACGCACACATATCAGGCTACTTTGTATGTATGGGTCTTCTTATCCTTGGCCTCCCATTCCGAGTTTCAGTCTGGTTGCTCTCTGATTTGTTTCTTCAGAGAATAGGCTTAATATTTCACATGGTACAGAGATCTGGTTAGCCATCTGGATGGAATGGGGGAGAGAAATGACCCTAGCTGTGCTTGGGGCAGAACTCCCCAAATCCCCATTCCCAGCTTCCCACCCAACCTGGGCTCTTGCATTTCTTAAACTCTCATTCCTGGGCCTTTCAGGAGTTCTTGGGGTGATGTTGAAACTTGGCCACCTTTTTCGTGCTTGGGCACAGTTCCTCTGCCCCTTTTTAATGCAACAATTCTAGTTCAGGCTTGCACATGTCTCCTGGCTTCATTAAAGACGAAGCTTATGCTTTTGTTTTTTGCTCTCTCTATTATTTAGGAGAGTCTGAAGAGGAGGAGGAAGTGAAAACAACTTTGTTCCATTACCTTCAGAACTGGAAGTTCAAAATCTGTATGTGATGCTCTCATGGGAAATTTTATCTCAAACCACAAATATCCATTTGCTTAAAATAAAGATGGTTTTATTTCCAATTCATCCTGTGGGTGAATACTCATGATCTCCACAAAGTAACCACTAATTGTATTTCATCTGAAGTGATCCTTAAAAAGCTTATTGGCAATGAAATCCAAGCTCACAATTGGGAAAGTCAACCCCCCTGCAATCACTTACTAAATCTATATTGGATATCTCTACTTCCTTTCAAATGACCTTCACAAGCATTCTAATTGTGACACAGACAGTTTCAGGGTATAGCATCTTTATTTGTAGGTCAAAATAAAGAAATTTAGAGAGAGCCTTTGCATATAAAATGTTAAGGGACTTAGTATAAGGTACCTCTTTAGTCCAAAAAGACAGTTTAGGAACAAATGTACCTTATATATTGACATGGAAAACACTGGGGTCCTTCCCATTTCCTACTTTATGTTCATGTGAGGTCATGCACACTATCATTGTTTAGATCTGAAATGTTTCCCATGTGTTAATGGGTCCAGCCAAAACTGGGCACTGCTGGTAGGCCATGCCTTGTGGGAAGTCTTCACATTGCTGGAGACATGCTCTTGATGGGGACTGAGGGACCCAGTCTCTCTTTCTCCCTGTCACTTCCTGTCTATGATAAGAAGAGTTTTACTCCATGACACACTTTAGCCATGTTGTGACTCTGCAGGCCTAAAGCAACAAGGCCAACAAGGTGGACAGAACACTCTAAAACTGTGACCCAAAACACACCTTTGCTTTTTTAAAGTCAGTTATCTCAGGTATTTCTATAGCAGTGGAAACTCGATTAATACATGTACAGAATATTCTTTAGCTTCTGTATCCAGCTCCTACTTATCGGTCTATAAATCATCTCAGCCTTTGCCTCATACAAGAAACTTTTCTTGACTGTCCCTCAGCACACTTCCAAAGGATGATCTGCTGCTACACGGTGTGTTTCCATACACCCAGGACTACCCTAACAGCATTTACCATACATAATCATTGGTTATTTGTCAATCTCTATCACTATACCACACCATCCTGTAGGGCAAGAGCCATGTCTTGTTTATCTTGTTATCTTGTTTATCACATTTCCAACATGACAAGTCACAAAAGCCCTATCACTGGCAGCCATACTGGACAGAAGGGCTAAGGAGGACTCTATGAGCACTGTGGCCTATCATTTGCTGCCCCCTGCATAAGACACAAGGGGGAGCATGGCCATCACTGGAAAGATGGCTTTGACTTGGGCTGAACCGCTGCCTGAGAATGAACTCCTTCATTGCTTTCAGTACCGAAGATGATTCCTTCACTGCCTCACACAGCTGCCAGGATGCTGGCCACCTGCTAGAATGTGACCATGCAAATGAACTGAACCATAGCTGCACTGATGAAACAGTTTCCTCCAGGCCTAGTGCTGCTTAAATGCATTTAGAAAAGCATTAAGTCATTGCTCATCTCAGTTAAACTTGGGAGAAGGGGAGGTTTGGATGTCTCTTCCTGATCGTTCTTGGAGGAAAATGGAGCAGGTGGTAGCATTTTACATTAGAGGTTCGTTTGCACCTCTGCAAGTCAAGCATGATGACATCCATATCACAAGGACACACAATGGCATTCATAGCACAAGGACACTCGGGATGATGCCTGTTCACCACCACATTGCCTCTACACCATGGGTTCTGGCATATCCTCACAGAACTTGCATTCATTTAATAAAATATGGATCTAGGCTGAAGATATTTCAGTCTTTTTTTTAAGTTCATACAAGGCAACTTTTCTTATAAAGAATTTCTCAAGAGATCACAGCTTAGAGAATATGAAGTTTTAAAAACCAGTAGGGAATATAAGGTCTCTCTGCATAGCAGAAGACTGTAGGTGTATTTCTGGTTTCTCTCTACCCTGCCCCAACCTCACTCACCTCTGTGCTGTTAAGGAGCCCTGCCCCTTCACTGTGCCATCCCTCCTCTGCCTCAGGAAAGGATAAGAAACTGAAATAAGTAGGGCTGCAAGTCCAAAAGCAACTCCCCTTTTACTTGCTAGACTGCAGTGGTTGTCAACCTATGGGTCACCACCCCTTTGGGGTTATCCAATGGCCCTTTCACAGTGGTTGCATATCAGATATCCTGCACACCAGCTATTAACATTATGATTCACAACAGTAGCAAAATTACAGTTATGAAGTAGCAACGAAAATAATTTTATGGTTGGGGTCACCACAACATGAGGAACTGTATTAAAGGGTCACAGCATTAGGAAGGTGGGAACCACTGGGCTAGAGTACCAGGTTAGAAGCTTGACTATGCATGAACAGAACCTAGACACCCACAGTGAAGTCACCTTACCAAGGAGGAATCAACTTATGATACTGCGGGATTAGGGATGTGCAACCCCAAAATATGGCATTTTTTTTTATTAATTTGTTTTTTACATTCCAATCCCAGTTCCCCCTCCGTCCTCTCCTCCTGCTCCCCCCAGTACTCCCTCCTCCCATCTGCTCCATGGAGAGGGTAAGACCTCCTCTAGGAAGTCTACTAAGTCTGTCCCATCATCTAGTTGAGGCAGGACCAGGGCACCTCTCCACCCCCACGCCCCTGTGTCTAGGCTGGACAAGGTATCTCTCCCTAGAGAATGCTCCACTAAGTCAGTTTGTGCATTAGACCACTGCTAGTGGCCTCAAAATGTGGCATCTTAGTATGTGAGAAAACAGTAGAAGATGACAGTCATGCTCACCTGCCCCTTGACCTTGTCCCCTGAAGCAAGACCCTCCTTTGAGAGGTGCAGCTCCTTGGCCAGGGGAGATGAGCATCCTTAGCACTGAAGGCCCAGTTCTTCCTGTTTACTATCGAGAGATCCCACTCTCCCCAGTCATGTACCTCATGCTTGTCCTCCTCAGCAACTTACACAGAAACATACTTCTGTGCCTTTGGGTCTTCACTTCCTTATGAAGGCTCTCATCCTATGTAAGCCTCATGTATGCAATTTGTATGCATATCTGTTTGTTGTTATAGGTTCATCAACTATGAACCAGAAAAAAAAAAAGGTTCAGAAAAGATACCTGTTTTCCCCTCCAACACTCACAAGAAAGGCTCACTTCTTCCTCATCTTGTAGTACAGAATAAACCAAAGACAGTATTGTAGAGTGAAACCTAAGTCCTGGACTCCTACCTTAAAATATATCTTTGTCCATCCATCAGCACCCTTGTCTCATCTTTAACTTTGGAATCCATCTTATAATCACTCACCTCCAGTCCTTTCCCCCAAGTCTCCCCATAAAACCCAAGGAGACTTTCACCAAGGTAGGTCAGACAAGGCCCATAATCTTGATGGTCGGCTCAGCGACCCTGCCCTTGGCAGCCTTGTAGTCTCATCTGGCAGTGATCCACAGTGTTTCCTTTCAGTTTTTCAAACATGCCTTTCTTTGGGCCTTTCCCTACTCATTGTAACTCTTTCCTCTGACTCCTGCCTGGATGCCTTCCAGTCACATGTTCGGTGAAATGCCGCTTCTTCTGTGACATTTAAACAGTCGCTAAATAGTTAGTGGATACTGCTTCCTCCGTGACATTTAAACAGTCGCTACATAGTGTTTTCTTTTACCCTGAACTTCTCTTTCACAATACCACTACTGTATTTACTGTAATATCTACCTCTATTAGAAAAAGAAACGCTCTATAAGGGTGGAGCTCATTTTAGGTACCACTGCTGGTTTTTGGATGGAGCCTCACCTATCCCCCAAAGATTCATGTGTTGAAGGCTTGGTCTTCAGATGGTGGAGCTGTTGAGGAGTGGTTGAGTCATGAGGGCACTGACTTCAGCTTATTCCTGCGGTGAAGTCATACACAATGAGCTATTAGGAGGTAGGGCCTGGTGAGAGAGAGATGGGGTGGGGGTGCCGTCTTTAGAGTGTCCTTGGGATTTCCTGTCTCTCTGCTTCCTGGTTACTATAAGATAATTAGCTTTCTCCCACAAGTGATCGAAGCAATTCATATTCCAAACTTTGTGATTTCCCCAAATCCCTAGATCCCCAAGTCCCCAACTCCCCATCCTCTCTGATGGGTATGGTCTTGGTGTTACACACTTTTTATATATTTAAGACAGAAACACTTGTCATATGATGTCCATTCCTTTTCTGTTTACCTTCTGACTTTTCTTGCCCCAAATTTTAAATTATGTCTGGTCAAATCTATTTTCATTTTCGGGTGTTTAGACCTTTGATTTAAAAGTTGGATGTGCTGCCAACAATTAGCATTTGTGGGTGTGGTTGGAATCTGAGCACAGGACATGTGACCTTCAATTAGTCCTTTGTAGTCAGTGTCCAAGGAGACTGTATGCTTGTGTGATCTGGAGAGGTGATTTGTCTGATGCCTCCATTCAGAGGGAGTAATTCCATTTCACAGTGAGCTCAGCCCTACTGAGCTGGAGATGTGAGCTGGAACTTAATGAGCTGGAAACATCACAGAGTATGCTAATTCCACTCTTGGCTCCTGGTCCTCCTAGGAAAAGAGTAACCCTGATAGTAATCTTTCCATCGACATCTCACAAAATTAAAGTTTCAGAGTTCTATAGTATTTCACTACTTCTAAACAGAATCCATAAGTGGTTTATGCAAACTCAGGCATCTTCAGCTTAAACATCTTATCTTTTATTGATGAAAACCCTGACTTGATAAATGCCCCTTGATTTATTGCTTTATGACACTTGGTCAGATATGAGGGAACATGTGCTTTTATAGTTTCCCCTCCCCCACTTTATCTCTTGTAGGACAATCCATTTTTATCTATATGAAAACAGGGTAAGGCATTTCGTTTCTTTTAAGTCTATGGCTTGCAGTCCATCATCTCATAACACATGAATACTAATGACTTACTGAAATTCTGCCCTGGAACGAAACGGCACTCTGCTCTATGAGTCAGAGTGGAAGGCAAAGCAAAGGGCACATCACCTCTGGGAGAAGACAGGGAGCTCCCCTGGCTTTAACAGGGCCACGATTCTAACTGCTAAGTATTTTCAGTGTCCATCTACATTCTAGCTGTCTACTGAAACCCTTCCACTTGAACTCACACCATGAACAGTTATGTTACACGAGAGCAAACAGATCAACAACTCCACCATTTCCCAATTTCTGATATGACTGTGGCTTTATATGCAGTTAGCTCTGGTTCCTACACAGTACTGAATCCTTGTCACACTTCATCATTCCTCTCTATGCTTCTAAGTTTCACCACCCTCCCAACCTTCTTTTCTTCTTTTCTCACTCTCCATCCCCCCTTTCCCTCTCTCCCTCCCGTCTCTCTCTCTCTTTCCTTTTGAGCCATGGTCTCACTCAAGCAGCTCTGGTTGGCCTGGGATGCTCTATGTAGACCAGACTGGCTGACCTTGAACTCATAAAGATCCACCTACTCCTGCCTTCTGAGTTGTGAGATTATATGCCCCCCCTTTTGGAACATAATTTTTATTTGTACCAGAGTTGAAGAATTGATGGATTCATGACATAGTGTGTACACATGTTCATAGTAGCATTATTGGTAACAGTAACAACAATTTAACTATCTGTCAATTGAATAAAAGAAACATGGTGTAGAGCCATACTGTGGACTATGGTTCAGTCATAAGTAGGAATGAAACACTTATTCATCATGTAACATGGATGAACCTCAAAGGTCACACATTAGGGGTGACAATATGGCTCAGCAGCAGAGAATGTGGCTATTTTGCATGAGCACTTGGGTTTGGTCCCCAGCATGTCAAAATAATAATAATTCAAAAAAGCATATGAAAGAAGCTAGTCTTAAAGGGCCACATGTGCTAGGATTTGCTTTGTGTTGTATTATTGAAAAGGCAAAGCTAGAAGGACAGAAAATGAGATTGCCAGAAGCCAAGGGGAGAAGAGATGGGGAAGATCTCTAGGGGGTACCAGTTTGTTGGGGGCGGGGACAGAATTCTAAAATTAAACTGTGGTGATTATTGCATACTACATACTGAAAAAATAAGTTGTATACTCTAAAATTGTAGATTTTGATAAGTACAGTTCTCCACTCTGATCAAAGATTTTTTTTTTTTCAGATAGGCTACTACTGGGACCTATTACTGGCCAAAATGAAGAGAATAAGTGACTACAGGATAGCTCCATAGTACGTCTACAACACATTCCATACACCTAAGGCCCAGGGAACATCACAGAAGGGGGGGGCAGAAAGACATAAGGGCCAGAGGATGAAGACACCTGCTGTGAGATAGTATCTTCTAGATATCACAGGATTTCCCCAACCTGCATAATGACACCACCAGTCAACATGCCAATACTGAGTAGGCCCCACCCCTAGATGAAGAACTAGAAGAACTAGACAACTGATGACTTCTGAGAGAGAAAGAATAATGAGCTTTCTCCAGGGAAAAACACCCCCTGATAGATTCAATTCCAAGTGGTCAGCTCTAACATGTGTACATAAGGGCAACACTAAATGAGTTCAGAAGACATATGTATACATATATAAATAATAATTATAGGAGAAAAAGTTATGAATTTTAGAAGGAGTAGAGGAAGGCACATGAGGTGGTTGGGAGAGGTGAAAATAAAGTAAATACTCATATGAAACTTATGAGGACTTAGATACTACATGAAAAGTGTGGCATTAAAGAACAAACTAATAAATTGGACTCGATCAAAAATTAAAACCTGTCCTCAAAAGGCAATGGTAAGAAGGGCTTAGGAGATGGCTCAGTCAGTAGATTATTTGTCACACAGGCATGAGGACCTGAGTTCAATCCCCAAGGATCCACATAAAAAAACAGAAGCACAACCAGTAATACCAGTGCAGAGAAGGCTGAGACAGGAGGATCTTTGAGGATCCCTGGATAAGCTCGTTAAGACAAATTGTTGAGCTCCAGAGTCAGTGAAAGATCCTGTCTCAAAAAATAAATGAATAATTGAGGGAGACACTTGTTGACCATAGGCCCCATGATCTATACATGTGCACACACCTGCACACATACCCATGACGTGACATACATGTGCACACACATGAACATGTATATCCATACACATACACATACAGAGACACAGTAGCAATAGAATGAAAGGACGAATCACAAATTGGGGGAACATATTCCAATTCCTAAATCAAATTGATTTGCAGCCAAAATATATTTCGAAGTCCTGAATTAAGAAAAATAAAATAAATACCTCAACTAAAAATGGGGGGCTGGAGAGATGACTCAGAGGTTAAGAGCACTGACTGCTCCTCCAGAGGTCCTGAGTTCAATTCCCAGCAACCACACGGTAGCTCAAAACCATCTGTTGTGAGATCTGGTGCCCTCTTCTTGTGTGCAGATATACATGGAAGCAGAATGTTGTATACATAATAAATAAATGGGAAAAGGTTTGAGTAAACATATTATTAAAATACATCACAAATAAAGACTCCACACATATAGTAGGTGGTGACAAAGATGTGGAGGAGGAGGAGAAATTTATGCACTGCTTTGAGAATGCAACTTTGGAAAACACTCTGGTAGTTATTTTAAAAAGTTAACATGCATCTGCCCTACACACATACGATCCGGCCATTTCACTCCTAAGTATGTACTCTAGAGAAATGAAAATACACCCAAGAGGAATTATCTGTACAGGAATGTTGTAACACCTTCAAAAGGAAAACAAGCCAAAGTCCATTGATAATGTCATGAACAATCTAGCATGTCCAAATGAATGGGAATAAAAAGGACCAAACTGTTGCATATACAAAAGCACTGGCCACTCTGAGGTATTAAAAAAAAAAACTGCATGAGTTAAAGAAGATACATACAACAGAGAACTGCTGATTTTTAAGACTTATATGATTTCAATATATAAAATTCTGGAAACTAGCCCATCCTCAGTGATAGGTGAATATTAGAGGTTGCATTACAAAAGGCAGAAAGGTTACAAGAATAAAGTAAGGAATGAGGAGGAGGGTTACATATCCCTATGTCAGGCAGTGAGCTTGGCTTTCATTTCTCCATGTCTTTAATCTATTATAACTTTTTATTCAATTTGGCAGCATGGAAACAGAACTTTTAATATTTGCATCCATTTTACAAACAAGTAATTTGATTCATAAATATTTGTTGAGCCCCTACTATTGGCCAGATGCTGTGCTACCTGTTGGCTATGTATTATTGGGTGATATCTACTGCCCTGGCCCTGTAGCACTCAGGAAAAGATTCATGCTGCCAAGTTATATAAAAAGCCAGAATATCAATCAATCAATCTCTCTCTGTGTGTAGCTGTGTCTTGTACTTATACATATATAAAAAATATTCCTTGACTGATGTGTACTATTTTCTAAAGCACATTTGATAGCAAAATACAGTAGCTGAGCCTGCCCCCACTCGAAAGTGTTAGGATCGCTTACATTAGCCTATGGATTTATAATAAAGTACTGGACGCCTCACATGATTTGATAAGGTCTGTACTGAGAAACGGAAGCAAGTGGTGTGTGTGTTCTCCACCAGCAATATGAAACAGAAAAATTAGTAATCAGAAGTTGAGGGAGTAAAATGGTTCTCCTTATGGAATATGTAAGGTTAAAATATCTTGATGGATAATGACATGGAAAAGAAATGAGAAGTTTATGAGTCATTGTCTCTGGAATCAGCAATTTTCTTCTCCTTTCCACTTTTTTTTTGATTTTTCTAAGACTGTTGACTAAATTTCTCATACATTTTTATACAAATGCACGAGACACAGAGATGACGGCAGCTCAGATGTTCACATACTAAGACAGTCTCTAGTCTGCCAGGAATTTGGTGGACGCTCACTGGCTGATGCAGAGTGCTGTATCACACATCCCAGCAACACTCACATATGTTCTTGTATTGTCTGTAAGGTCGTACGCTCACACGAAGCCAGGATTGGAAAAGCTGCCAATGCTCCTCTAGTTTCCTTGTTTTCAAATACCACCCATCTTACAAATCTCTATTTGAAAGTGTACTTGGAACCCTAATGTATATGAGAGGCTGAACTCAGCCTCTGGGAGAGATCCTCAGTGGAGAGTGTCTACGAATCGCTGTTTGAAGGGCATGGTAGCATACACCTTTAATCCCAGCTCCAAGGCTAAGGAGGCAGAGACAGATTCATATATATATATATATATATATATATATATATATATATATATGAATATATATGTATGCATATCCATCACACACAAAGAAAGAAAGAAAGAAAAAGAAAGAAGAAAGAAAGAAAGGAGGAAGGAGGGAGAGGTGGGAGGGAGTAAAGAAGGTAGGACAAAAGGAAGAAAGAGAGAAAAGAACAGTTGAAGGTGGGCATTGTGTCCTAGACTTATCCTAGCCTTTGCTATGAGTTCAAGGCCAGCCTGGGTTACAAAACCTGAAAAAAGTCTTTGTTTGAAAGTCATTCATTTATGTAGAAAAAGAAGCCGTGGTGAGGCCATAAGGCATGAACATGCAGAGCCAAACCTTCTAATCACGATTTACTTTTTTCCAACACCACTGCCTTTCAAACAAACTTTTCAAATAGCTCTCCCCTCACACAAGCAATCTTTTGTTGTGCCACTGTGTCCTCACACAGGCCAGCAATGCTCAGCTCAGTGTATCTTGTCAACTGAGTAACTGATACATACCTGTAATTCACCTGGAAAAAAGTTGGATTCCTGCCCAATTACATACAGAAAAAGTCACAAATGCTCTTTATAGAGGAAGCTAAGGGCCATTTGTGTCTCCATACTCAGCCTCCTCAGTTGGAGCCACATAGCAGAAAAAAGATGAAGATGTCAAAGCTACTGGGTTACACAATCAATGTGAAACAGGAAGAAAACTTACATTTAAAGTTCCTACCCACTGGTGGGAAGATGGGGTTGGGGGAGGGAGATGAGGGGAGGTGTACTATTTTAACCCTTAAAGGGAAGATAAAGGCATGAAGAAATAGTAAGCCGTAGGTCTGAGGTTGGCAAACAAAAGGTATTCTTATTGATAGGCAGTCATGTATTAGTTGTTTCCCATCATGGTAAAGGCACTTAAGGCAGAGAGATGGAGTGAAGCATTCAGAGAGAGCCAGAGCCATCCAGAGGCATCCATGGAGGGAATGAAGCTGAGACAAGCCCATGAGCTGAGTCTATAAAAAAGCCATCTTCCTTATATTCACACAAAGGTCTCTGCAGCACCTACTGATGCTCATAATGTGATCATTTGTGTCAATAAGTATACACCCTGATGTATGCTCAGTGTAATCTTACTGTAAGTTTTCATTACGTTTGAGGAATTCTCAATTGGCAATCCACATATGGCACATGGTTGGCATTCTCCCATTCATTCATACAGTTCTTAGTTCATTCAGGCTACTACAACAAAATACCTATGGGCTGGGTAACATGGTTCTGACAGGGCCAGACACTGTGTCACACAATGTCTCAACATACAATTGTGTGTAGTGAGGTTTGTACTTCCCAGCTCAAGGTTGAGGTACCAGAAAAACTGTGAGAACAGTCTCAGCATTTTGCTGACTCAAAATCATCATAATAAAATGTAGTGTAATAGTCTTCTGAGGCCATTAAGGGACAACGCCTAATTGAACAAACATAAAAGAGCCAAGAGTACAGTTTCTTGTATCTGTGTTTCTCCTCTCTCCTTCTCAGGAGCCATTATGCAGTGGGACACCAGGAGTGAAAAGATCTAAATCAACCAATCTCACATCCAAACCCCTAGACTCCCCTCAAATGTGCATCTAATGGATGGTTTGAGGTATTTTATAATTCACCAATCAACCAAATACCCACAATGTGTCTCTGTATTAGTTACAGTATTAGTTTCAATTAATCAACAATCACCCATCATTAATAATGGTTTTCACCTTTTAATTTTTATTTTATTTATTTGTGTGTACATGTGTGTGTGCATGTATGTGTGTGCATGCAGGATCTGCCCATTAGCACCAACTTGAAGATGTAGCTTCAGAAAGTGGTTTTCATCTAAAAAATGGAGACATCCTTGTATTACCCAATGTATTTAATGGAAACATTTAATAACTACCAATGCTCTGATCATGACACACTCCCCACAACAGGTACCTGATGTCAGGCTAATTTGACATGTTGCTCCTACTTCACTAACTCGTCATTCCTGTCTCAATATCCTAATGATGAACTAAATAAAGTCTTGAATGTTTTTACATAACCAAGTATAAAACTTATTTTTTTGTAGGAAGAATTGTCTTCCTACAAATCAAATATAAATGGACAGCAAAAGGGGGACTTAAAGAAGAAATAGAAGAAGAGGAGGGAATCAAATCAAAGGCAGATGCTATTGGAACATGGTGGCCAGAACCCATGAGTCTGAGATGAGAGAATAAGTTGAACCCAGGCGTTGAAGAGCAGCCTAGGCAATAGAGCAAGACTCTGTTTCAACAATGGGGGGGAAGGGAGAGCTTCAAGATGAAGAAACAATAGAAGAAAAATATTAAACTAAGATAACTGTATTCTAGACATTACTCATGCTGAGAAGCAATCACAAATGAAAAGCTGGAATAAGAACATGAACCGGGTAGGTGGCTCATGGTAATAATCCCAGCACATGGAAGACTGCGGCAAAAAGATTGTCATGAGTTCAAGGATGATCTGGGTCACAGAGTACAATCCCGAGTCCAGAAATAACAATAACATGAAGAACCTCAAGAGAGGACTGAGAGCACGGCCCGAGTGAGACTTGAAAGCGCTTGATACCCAACCTCCACATGATCTGATGCCTACTGAGGACAGCTGGTCCCATCCCACAGCAGAGGAGAAGCAAAGTGCTGGATGACACCTGGGTTTAAGTTCAAAGTGATCTGCAGTAAACTGCTCCTAGCAACTGAAAAAAGTACGTTTGAATCAAGATTAGTAAAAGGTTTAGTAAACACAACCAAAATAAATTAGATGTGGAAAAGGCTGAATTACACTGTATTAAGCCATCAACTGAAAAACTACCACAACAGAGAGTCTGACGGAGCATGAATTGGTGGCTTCCATAAACAACATACAGATTATCATGGAACAAAAAAGCCTCAAGCTCTATGACGCCCAACACAACAAAATAGTTAACAGAAATATGAAGAAAACACCAAGACAGACAGACAGTGGTGGGATGTGCCTATAATTTCAACACTCAGAAGGCTGAGGTGGGAGGGCTGCTTGAATCCAGGAGTTCAAAAACCAACACAGGTAAATCAACAAACAAACCAACTATCAAATGCCTCATCTTTGATGAAAAATTTTGAGAACCATAAACATTTTATTAGTCTCAAGACAGAAGTAAAATCTAATTCCAATAAAAATAATAAGGACTGCTCTTAAAAGAAAGGGTAAGTGAAACCACCCTATAAGACATCAGGATGCTTTGTAGACTCTGATAATTAAAACAATATGAAAAGTTACACAAACAGGCAGATCAATGGAGCAGAACAGAAATCCCAGAATTGGTAATTGAGTATCTTCAAGCATCAGAGATAATTAGACTCGTCAATAAATGTGGTTGGGACAGCTGGAGGACACAGACACACTTACACATACACATACACACACATGCAAGTGCACATGAGGCAACCTACCTAGTTTTACTTGTCCCTGATGGAAGAATACATTACCAATGAACCAGTCTTTAAAAAAAAAAATCTAAATCTGAGAGCAACTCAAGAATTACCAATTTACAGCAAGTACAGAGGAAGGAGGAACAAATAAGCTATGATACAGAGGGACAAACAGCAAAATCCAGGCTGTAGGTGGCCCAACAGAACAAACTCACGGTATCATTCAGAAAAATGAGAAAGGAAAAGCGACAGAAAACAGACACATGGACTTCTGGGTACACATCTCAGTCCAAGTGCTCACTAAAAGGCACACACCTCATGACCATTTTTCTCCTCCCTAAGGTAACCCTGTCTTTAGCTTTATGTAATAATTTCTAGAGATTTTTAAATTAATGTATAAGAAAATACCAATCTACATTCTTTCCTCTCCTCAAAAATACATGTGCAGTAATGCTGTTCTTGCTACCTTTCTCTGGAGTCCTATAGCATGTATATTCCTGAAGACATCCTTGCCCTCCCAGTCATGTGGCTACAGATGGGGGTTGCCCCGCATTTAATAAAGAAGGTCCACTCATGTCAAAAGCCATTCAGCGTCTTTTACCTACAGGATCAAGTTCAACTCCCCTCCAGGGCTCAATATTCAGTTTCTCTCATAAGCTAGCTCTAATCTGCAGCCTTCCAGGGTCTGGCTACTGCTCTCACTACAAATCCTATACCCAGGTATGCTGGATTACCAGCTAGATTTTTGAAGACACAAAGCAATTTCTTTCTTCTTTGTCAAAGGCTATCCTTTTACCTGGAATTTCTTTTCAGCCCTTCATTTACTATTTTGTTTTCTATCTGTCCTTCAAGGAGCAGTTGAAATGTGATACATCCTTTTGGAAGCCTGCCTTCACCTCCCACAGGCAGTCTACCAGGGACCATTCTTCCTAGCAGAGCCCATTTCTCTGCTGGCCATGCCCACAGGCCTTCCTTTCTTTCAAAACTTTGATATAGACAAGGCACAGCACCACACTCCTATTTGATTGTCATTGTGTAATAAATGAATAATTGTGCCTTACAACCAACGTAGCTCTTTCCCTAAGGGTTGTGTTCAAAGAATGGGATTTCAAAAAGAATAGCAAAGGCCAAGACTTGGGTAGGGGGCAGTCCAGAGAAACAAATTTATTGGTTTTTCTTCATCTCAGATGGTCTTTGAAATTAGCATCTTGTATTATTTACACTCCACACCAAGAGCTGCCATGAGGCTTGTCTCCTCCCAACAGGCATCAGCAGGCTTTCTGATCCCTTCAAGTAAGAATGAGTTGCCCTTTGGTGTGTATACCACCTAAACATACCATCTATGTTCTACTGTGAAGCTAGGTTTGGAGAGACAGGAACTGGCCACAATAGTAAAGACTTGAAATTATGTCTTCCTGGCTAAACTGCTATGTACACCTCCCAGGAAGCAAGGGACATCAATCTTCTCAATTGTTCTTGGTATGTGAACAAGGAAGTATCTAAACTTATGGGGGCATATGAATCAGTCTGTAGAAATACACTTGCAGAGTTACAATGACACAGGTGTGGCTGATGATAACAGTGTGGACAAGCAAGAGCTGTGTAATTAGCCTCTAGCCCAGCATCTTGCCTGGGTGCCCAGAGATAGGCTGCAGGGTGCCTTTACTCCCCTGCCCCCTTTTTTCTCTTTCAATCACACGAAATCTCCTTCTGTCTCTTCTTGTATTTCTTTCAACACAGATCCTCAATCAGTTACTCAGATTACTTTCCCAAAGCAGTACCATTGGTGTGCCAGGGGGTGACTCATGTTTTCACAGGTTAGAGTGACCCATACCCAATGTTTTTCACAAGTGTTTACACTTGAACACCAATCTACTACCAAACTACTATCTGCTACCTTCTTATCAATGACAACCCTGACAATGCAGGACTGCAGGCTGAACATACCCACAGTGCACAGTAAATGGAAAGATGAATATACTTGTCCATTTTCACAATAATTGATCACAGATCCTTGGCCACAGTCTGTTTCCCTGAAACCTGACTCACTGCTACTACTCCCTGCAGCACCCAGATGCCTCCTCTTTCCTGCTGCTTGCTTCCCCCTTAATCTTGGACACAGTTTTCAAATCCATTTCAAAACAATCAGTGGTCTGGTCCCCAGAGTCCTCAAACAGAGGAGTTTTCTGTATCCAGGAGGACTTCTTGATTCCTCTACAACTTCCCTCTTGCAACAGGGAGAAGAGATGGTGGGAAAATCTCTGTTACTCAACCTCAGATGAATCCTTCCAATTCACCTGCCACTCAGAAGGATCCTGAAGTGACCCATCATTGATCCTCTCATATTGCCTCATGTTCAGGACACTGCATTCAGGGCAAGCAAGGTTAAAAGGTAGGCCAGGCTCCACTGCAACTACTTGGCCAAACACCAGCAGGGATGGCAGATTTATTGTTCTGTGTTTAGCCCAAAAGAGACAATACCATTATAAAATGTTCTTGTGAGAGTCTGCTTGCATTTTTATTCAAAAGCTTTGTAAGGACACAGATTATTTTTGGCTATTATAAGAAAATAAAATTCCCGCATATTCAAATATACATCAGTCATGGGCTGACCGCATATTCAAATATACACCAGTCATGGGCTGACTGGTTGTGTTGGACTCTGTACACTTAGATCCTTTGACTGTGACTTTATATGGAGACAGGCTCATTACAACAGCTATCAAGTTAGAATGTGGTTATTTGGGTAGGCTGTAACCCAATATAACTGATGCCCTTGTAAAAAAAAAAAAAAGGGAATTTGGACTCAGACACAAATAGAGGAAGAGAAAGTGAGTGTCTAATGAGAGCATCATATAGAAGCCAAGGAGCACCTGCTGCAGTCAGCCGCCAGGGAGGAGGCTGAAGTGGGCATCCCTCACAGAACTCAGGAGGAAATGATGCTGCAGACAGCTTGATTTCCAACCTCTGGCCTCCAGAATAGAGAGACAACAGATTTCTGTCACTCAGCATGTGGAACTTGTTATAGCACCCCTAGGGAACTAATACAATGTCCAGTGAACACTGAGTCTCCAGCAGCCTCCAGCCAGCACTGCCAGGGACCCACTCCTGGCTAAGAGGGATGGCAGGCACCTCTGTTAAAAGAAAAACAAAATGGTCTTACTGCAGAAAGGGCATTGAAAGAGCTCACTAGCTTCGGATCACTTTCTTTTGCATGTAAAAACTAATTTAAATGACAATTCTCCCCAAGTACTCTTTTGCCAGGCTAGAGTATATAAAGTAGGCACACATGAGTATGTACATTATACTCAGAGACTCTCTCTCTCTCTCCCTCTCTCCCTTCCTCCCTCCCTCCCACCCT
This sequence comes from Cricetulus griseus, assembly GCF_003668045.3. Taxonomy (NCBI): domain Eukaryota; kingdom Metazoa; phylum Chordata; class Mammalia; order Rodentia; family Cricetidae; genus Cricetulus; species Cricetulus griseus. The sequence goes on along the minus strand of NW_023276807.1, from coordinate 143,219,000 downwards.
CCTCCCTCCCTTCCCCCCTCTCTCTCTCCTCTCTCTCTCTCTCTTTCTCTGAGAATAGCCCTCTGTCAGGTCTTGAATGGGTTAGAAGTTCCCATAGCTGCTAGGGCTGCTTTCAACTCCTCCTTGTCAGCTTAGCAGATGAGATTGGAACAGCTGCTTTTTCCATACACAACATTGTCTTAAAAAGATGCTCAGAGTGAATTACAATTAGATTACAGAACTGTCAAAGAGGGTTATAATTATAGCATGTATTCACCACATTTACAAGCCAGACGTATACAAAAGGAAGAGAAAGCTGAAGAAAAAGCATGAAAACCCACTCCATATTACTTACCTCAGCAGGAAATCTGACAGAGGGGCAAGGGGAAGGGAGTTAGTCAGCAGGCGAGGAGCCCCTTGCCACCAACAGCTCTAGAAACAGCTTTGTGTTTTGAGAGCTAGAGGACACGATCTGGTGGCGACCTCTCTCCTTTGCAGTTGGAAGAGGAGGGCCAGCAAGGCTGCCATGACTCACCGACAGCTACAGACAAGCAAGGGAGGAGCTGGGGCCAAACCATGAGCAAGGTGGCTCCTGCCAGGAGGGTGAGCAAAGGGAAGCAAAATCAGGATGGCCAAGCCCAGGCCCTTGTTTTGGTCTCATCTATAAGAGCATATTAATTTACCCAGCAGCTATTTATCATGTAGCTCTGAGGAAGCTTGGAAACTGTCTTCTGCTAAAATGACACAAAGAAATGAGAGGAAGAGCATTCCTGCAGCTACTTATGCTAGTCAATTCCCTTACTAATCAATAATGCATTTAGCACCACAGGAAGGGCTATAGAACCCACTCAGTCACCTGCAACCTCAGTATCCCAGAGACAGAGTGAAGGTAGTAATGTTTAGGAAGTGAGAAAACTCCTTGAAGAAGAAGAATTTCAACAGCTAACCAGACTCCCATCCATAGAGTCAAACCACAGATATGTACCATGCTCCTTGTATATGTAAGACACGATGCTAGAGACTAAAACAGGGATGGTCTGATGGAAATTTGTTTCTTGAGAGCTCACAGTCCTTTTGAAAAGGTAGGACACACATACAGAGAAAGCAAAGTTAGAATCCCCTCCTCAATATATACATACATATACACAATGACAATTACTAATTCAGCTATGTATGTAAATGCAGTAGACTTAATGTTTTTGTGTCTCTCAAATTCATACGTTAAAATCCCAACCCAAGTCCAGTCCAGATGATGGTACTAAAAGATGGGGCTCTGTGTAGGTGATTGTGTGGGGGGAACACTTATGAGTGGGATTAGTGCCCTTATAAAAAGGGTCAGAGAGAGATCCCCCACCATGTGAGCTTCCAATAAAGAGGCACCTCCATGAGGAAGGGGGTTCTTTTCAGACTCTGAGTATGTCAGCACCCTGATCTATAACTACTCAGTCTCCAGAACCAAGAGAAATAAACAAGTCCCCAGCCTAAGCTGTCTTCTTATAGCCAACCAAATGGACTAACAGGAAGTTAGACAGGGAGGAAATGGCCTGAGTCCATCCAGCTCATTTCTTCTTTTATAAATGGGACTAGGTACAGTGTTTTTTTTTTGTTTTGTTTTGTTTTTGTTTTTGTTTTTTTTAAATCATCTTCAGGTTTACTTGTTTTCTTTCTCCTAAAAATATGCTCTAGTACACGTTTCAATTATCTTTCCTTACTATCAGACAGTGGTATTTCCATTACAAAAACTTCCAGAACACCATGAAAAGCTCCAACTCCATCCCCTAATGTAAGCCCCTGCTTACTTATAGTGGAACAAATCTCTGGGGGAAAAGAAAAACGACTACATTTTCCCTGAGCCACCTACTCCTGAGACAGAAATTTCTATGCTTTTATATTGCAGTTATTTTTTTGGAGGGGGCATCCCCTGCTCTATGGCTAGGCTTCTTAACTAACAGATAAATTTGGATTGATTTGTGATCCAATTCCTTTGCCAGAAAACAACAATGCAGATGAGTTAAATAACATTGTGCGCCTAGCCTGCAATGGCTGAGCCATCTCTCCAGCCTGAGAAAAGATTCTTTTAGACAGCTTTAGATCTTTGTCATGGTGAGAACCTCTCATTTCTGTAAGATCTAGAGATAATGTGAAGCAAAAACACACATGCACACTTACTATATAATGCCTTTGCTCGTCTGTCTATTAACATACACACCCTAAATTCATAGGTACAAAACTGGGCAGGAAGATTACCACAGGCTGTCTCAAAATCGTAGGCTCCAGATTTCTGCATCAGAAACAGCAGACAAGTCTGAGGCTCTAGACAGGTAGACAAATGTGAGTCCGTTTTATATATCACAGCTAGTGGGCTTTCCAAGTTCCAGTCCTCTCGCCAACATGGATATGTGCTTGCACACACACGTATACACACACACACACACACACACACACACACACACACACACACACACACACACACTAGGAGTCTTATGCTTGCAGACAAGATATTTAAACAGCTTAACCAGGGAGATGGTTCAGTTGGTTAAATGACTACTTCACAAACATGAAGACCTCAGTTTGGATCCCCAGAACCCATATAAAAAGCCAGATGAGATGGTGTGTGTGATGGTGTACACCCATAACCCCAACACTAAGGGAAGAGGAAAGGCAAGAATATCCCTGAAGGTCATTGACCAGCCAGCCTAGCCCAATTGGTGAGCTTCTGGTTCAATGAGAGATGCCTAAAAATAAATAAATAAATAAAAGTGGAAAGTGATTGAGGAAAGGCATCAAAGTTGATCTGTGGTCTCCACATACACACACCACATTAACAAATACATATATATATATATATATATATATATATATATATATATAATACACATACCACACACACACCACATTAACAAATACATAAACACACATGGCATAATAACTTACCATACACACAAAAGTAAAATCATAAAAATAAATTTCATGTTTTTTTTTTTTAGCAGCAGTCTGTTTTGGATGACTCCAACTCTGTTGAACCATATCCCAGTAGCCCCTGCCACATTGTCAATTCTTTCTTTGACTTCTGCTACTCTTAGGTGACTCACAGAAACACATGTAGGGCTTAAAGGGCCAATGTGAACAGGATTTTATCTCCCAATGCTTTCTGGGTAGGAAATTATTCAGTTTTGTTGCATGTGGGTAAAAAATTGAGCCTGAGGATGCTTTACTTTTAGAAGTCAGATCTGGTATCACTTGTTCTTTTTCCACTTTGCCCCAGCCCTCATCTTCCCCAGCCTCCTAACAAGCAGAGATCATGAGGAATGACCAAAGACTATAAAGATTACAATGGTCCCACTTTGCTTTTTAAGCATCTCATTAAATTCATTTCTTTGAGCTAGGCAGTGGTGGTGCACAGCTTTAATCTCAGTTCCTGGGGCAGGGGCAGAGGCAGGTGGATCTCTGAGCCTGAAGCTAGCCTGGTCTACAGAGTGAGTCCCAGGATAATCACGGCCACACAGAGAAACCCTGTCTCAAAAATTGCACCCCAAAAGAAAAAATTTCCTTTCTTTGTTGATACAAGAATCATCTTGGAGTGAGATGTAAAACCCTGCCAACCTAGAACAGATGCAGAAAATTGCAACAGATCTCTTTGCCTGCTACCAAGGAACGTCTTCAGGAAAGATAGATCACAGATCTGACTAATATAGTCCATTTTTAATAACAGAAAAATGAACTTTCAAAATAAACGGTCATGCAAAAAAGAAAAAGAGTTCAGAAGGTCAAGGAGACAGAGACTGGGCTGCAAAGTACAGCAGCCCAGGTACTTCAAAGGTCCCTGGGTAGATCAAGGGATTTAGATAGTCACTTGGGAACTAGTAAGGAAAGAACATTGTAGCCCAGCACTTTAGGGACCACATAGGTGGTACCTCATCATGGTACTGTGTGAGTGATGCAGGCTGTTTCCTGCACAAGGATGCTCAAGACAGGTAAAGACCAGCTTGCCTACTTGTTAATCATATCAAGTGTCAGGCAGGCAGTACCACATGCAGGAAGGGTAGTCCTTTTTCACTATACCAAGGCTTCAAGTGATGGGTCACAGAACTGCATCTGCCAGGGCAGAACACCTTTCTCTCATTGTCAAAGAACACTTTGTCCTTTGCAGGCCACTGGCCCCAGAGAGAGGTGAGTGCTAGATAAATTCAATAAAAGAAAAAGGAGAACTGGAATCCTCTGGTGCTAAGAGGAAATTGCTGGTCCAGAGGTAAGAGTGAGGTGGGAAGACATAACCTCACAGATATGCAAGGCACCTTGGGGATACAGATCACTAAGGAACCCTGGGTTGTGGGAAAAGAAGGCTGGGACCTTGCAACTCAGGGTCTATCATGGAAAGAAGAGGTTTAAGTTGTACCACCAGGGTACTGGAGGTAAGAAGTAGACGGTGAGTAACTTTGCAATGCAAAATTCTTCCCACTTGGAGTATGGTTCTTAGAGAATGACTCTCCTAGTAACACATCACAAAATGCTTCAAGTGCTTGGTGACTATTCCTTTCTTGCCCTTTTGCTGGCCAAGAATTAGAGTGGCTGTTATTACAGAGACAATGAATGATAGGGTTAAATAAATGTTAGGGCTAAGACAGCGAGGCTGGAACCACCCAGGAAGGTAAATAAAGAGGGCTTGCAGCTGGGTATAGGATACACTGACCATAAGAGGGAGACAGGACTCTGGGAAAACAACAAAGCTGGTCTTAGGAGGCTGCAGCTCCCAGACACACACACACACACACACACACACACACACACACACACACACACACACACACACACACACCACACCATGAAGGTGTTAATAACCTTTTCCTAGTACTATTCTCTTATCCAAATCATCTAATTATAACAGGCTGAATTATGGGTAAAGATGACATCTAAGAAAGCCTCTGTCTATTAGAGAAGAATGCCATCTGGCCATCCCAAGGGAGAACAAGGGGAGTTAAAATGGTAGACCAAGACTTATGAGGGCAGATGGAGGCTGCCCTTTGTTGCTGCTCCCTCTGGACAGCTATTTATTTTCAGCTTTGGCCTCCTTGTCTGCTGAATCCAGCCTGACTACTTGCAGGCTCCACCTGAGCCCTGCTGGGAATTCTCCTTCAGGGGCATTAGGAGAGGGTCTCGAGGTTGGGGTAGAAGGAGTGCTGAGAGAAAGAGGCCTCTCTCCTCCTGTTCAACAGCTGCCAGTGTCAGAGAGAAGGAAGGAGAAATGAGAAGCAATTCCCTGGCTGCTGACCATAGATGCCTCTGCTCACTCATTCAATAATGTGAAGTTTCAGGGTTTGACTGACATGCCTATATGCCTTCCTGTCTCCTTCTTTTTCACCCTTTAGCATTTCTGTTCTCTTTTACTAAATGTTTGAGTTGTGTTGAGTAGAGTAGCATCTGTAAAGCTTTATACTCAAGTCTGAATTATTATTTGTTGCTCTATAAGTTGTAGGCTTCAATCTTTGACAGAGCTCCATATAACCCACCTTGCATTTTAGCCTCTACAGAAATGGGATTATTAGTTATGCTCTTGGGTCTGGCTGGCTGTTGAATTTGTAGTTTTATTCTTTGTCATCATAATCCAGAAGTGATGCCCACTTTGGACTCTTACATTCCTCACTTCAGCTCATATTTAACAACAGAAAGGTGTTCAAGCATTTTTCTGCCTATTCATCAAGTTTACCAAGTACGTACTTTCTCTTCAAATTGGCAAAATTTCCCACTGTATCACTGAGGTAAATGCCTTGTTAGAGATTTTCAGTTAGGGATTTTAACTAAAGTATTGCAAACAAAGTTCTAAGAAACTACCAGAAGGCAAGGCTTGTTATCATTATCACCATCATCATTATTATTAACTTAATCTTGTATTTCATCTTGGTATATGTGAATGTTGATATATGGATATATGTATATTAAAAAGTTAAGATTTGGTCAAACTATATTTTCCCATTCAAGTACAAAAAAATGTTCTCAAGGCTACAAAAAGTGTACAGTTGTTAAACAAGCCATAAATAAAGACTTGAATGCCCATAAAAAACAGCTCTTAAGGGACTGGTGAGATGGCTGAGAGGGTAAGGACATTTGGCACGGAGTCTGAAAACTGATTCCACAGACATACATGGTAAAAGGAGAAAACAAAACTTCCAGAAGCTGTCCTGTGACTTCCACCCATGTACAGTGGCATATGAAACACTCCCAGAAGTGTAAAAAAAGTGTAAAAAAAGTAGTATTTCAAGACAAGGTTTCTTTATGGCTTTGGAGGCTGTCCTGGAACTAGCTATTGCAGACCAGGCTGGCCTGGCTGGAACTCAGAGATCCGCCTGTCTCTTCCTTCTGAGTGCTAGGATTAAAGGTGTGCGCCACCGCCACCCTGCTAGTAACCTAAAGTTTTTAAGGGCTATGTATATAACTTTAGTGGCAGAGGTCTTACCTAGCACACACAAGGCCCTGGGTTTAATCCACAGCACTGAAAATAATTATAATTATAATATGAAGAAGCAACAAAGCTAATCTTGCGTAGGAACACTCAGGAGACTTCTTTACGGTACCTATTCCACAACTAATCAGAAGTTAGACAAGTGAGGAGGGTGGAGCATACTCTCTGTGAAGATGAGATCAGAATTTCACATTAATATCCTAAGAGAAACTTCAAGGCTCAGGACTGAACCCTCTAAGTGACTGAGTTGTAGATAATTTTCGCTGTCGTGTTTGTGTTCATATTTATTTTCAAACTGCTTTATAAGAATAGGTATGGTGGTGCATGCCCACCAACCCAATACTGAGGAGGCTCAGGCAGGGTGAATTTGAGGCCAGCCTAAATTGGAAGATCTTGTCTCAAAGAGAAAAGAAAGGTTTACAATGACACTTCATTACTTTTACAATTAGAAAAATAAAATTTATGTCAAAATATTTCACATTAGTTAATTTTTAAATATATTTTAGAACTATCCCTTCCCACATCAATGGCTTATTAAACTGATAAATTAAACAGAAATCTTTTTTTTACCTAATCATTACACAGGTTCCTTAAGACTTCTAATTTGTCAACATTTTGACAGCCTGCTCAAATTGTTGTAACTTTCATCTTTGAAGGCCTTAAGTAAAGAAAACAAGTAAAAAAATCACTTAATTCAATTTAAAAATTTGTCAAGAAGTAAAATACTATCCAACACCAGATGATATATTTCCAAAACAGACTAATAATAAGTATTCTTTCTATAAATAGGATGTGAATTGCCATGTCTCTTGGTTTTTGCATAAAAATGTACCATACACTAGGGCTCTGGGCGGCACACATTCACATCCTTCTGTATGGTTAATTATAAAGTAATTAGCCAACCTTTCCATCACTGAAAAAAAATTCTCAGTTTCTTGCTATCCGATATGGCATCAGTGACTATCCTTACATTTAAAATATTCATTTAAAATTATTATTTATTGAGACAGAATCTATTTTTCTCAGAGTGATCTCCAACTCCTGGGGCTCAACCAGTCCCCCTGCCTCAGCCTCCTATTGTGGAATATTTGTTTAATCATGCAAAGATGTGTTGTATTTGTTTAATGATGCAAAGATGTGTTGCGTTTATTTAATTATATAAAGATGTAGTACTGTTTTACTTTGCTTGCCTAAGGCATCTGACTGGTCTAATAAAAAGCTGAATAGCCAATAGCAAGGGAGGAGGTAAAGGTGGGACTTCCAGACAGGAAGAGTAAGTGGGAGGAGGAATTCAGGTGGGGGAAAGAAGAATGAAAAGGAGATGCCAGGGGCCAGACAGACAGACACAGAGGAAGCAGGAAAGTAGGGTATACAGAATGAAAGAAAGGTAAAAAGCCCCAAGGCAAAATGTAGATGAATGGAAACAGGTTAAATTAAGTTAAAAGAGCTAGTGGGAAAAGGCTAAGCTAAGGCCAAGCATTTATAATTAATAATAAGTCTCTGTATCTGTATCCGGGAGCCAGTTGGTGCCAACTACCCCCTCCAAACAGCTAGGATTTCAGGTGTGCATGCCAGTGTTCAGTTGTACACATACCTTTTACGAGTTACTACTTTTATAAATTTCTTAATGTATTCATTAAAGAGGATAGAAGTGTTAAATTTAATAAATACTACCCAGTTAGCCCTTTGAAAGGTTCATCAATTATACAAATAATGTGTGAGTTTCTACATTTCCAAACTCTTAATGGCATTTATCACTGTCAATTTTTAAACTGTTCCTTATGAAATTCTTGGGAAAAAATGTTCTCATTGGTGTCTCCAGAGACTTCCCTCTTTTGTCTCTCTCTCTTACATATTTGGTTCTTCTGTAAGGTGGCCATATTCATTGTTTATCCATCAACTCCCTCTGTTTGTCCACTGATACACACTCACTACTTCATGCCTCTATATTTTTAAGTGCAAATCATTGCTTCACCATGTTCAATCCAAGTTAGCCCTTGGTTTGAGGGCCCAGCATCATTTAACGTCATAGCAGTTTTGTTAGTTCTTGCTCTATTTTTACACCCTTGCATACAGGCATCTACCAGCCATATCATTCACCAGATTCAAGATTGTGGGGGCCCTCAGAAGTTCTACGACAAAGAGATGGCTCACTGTGAAGCAACACAGCCCTGTGGCTGCAGCCATGAAGTTATTTTCTTTATTTCAATAATTTCATGTGTTCACACAGCAGCAAGAACCACAGCACACCTCAGCACACCGTGAGCAGCCTTAAAGAGACAGAGCCATCTGCACTCACAAGAAATGAAAAGGATAAATACACAAGACATTCATTAGTTCACATAAAAATACCTGGATTTTTTTTAAGAGCTAAAATAAAATGCATTAAAATCGGCAAGAGTTTGGTTTCAATGGGGCATCGTGGACCTTTTCTTCAAACTAATGTTATTTTGATTTCATTATTTAAAAACAAAAGCTAAAAATGTAAATGGCAGTTCAAGTTTGAGTAGACTAAAAACATTTACGTATACGGTTTTAAAAGCTAATTTTATGAATGTGTTGTCTCAACAAAGCTACATTTTCTCCCTTTTTTCCCTTCCTTCTTCAATTAAAAAATTCTTTTAACCATTTTGTTTTGTTTTAAGAGGTCTCATTATATTGCCCAGGAGGACCCCAAACTCCCAGGCTCAAAGTGTTCTTCATGACTCAGCTTCCCAAATACCTTGGGTCACAGGTGTACACCTGGAATCTGCTTGATTCATGAAGGTTTTGTTCTTTTTTTAAGTAAAATTTACTAATTAGATCACTACTTTGAATACATATGCTATATATACAAGACTTTTATCCTTTCTGGTTAGTATTTTTGAGAATTAAAATCACTTTAAAAGATAAAATCTACTTAGAGTATGTTGCACTCATCATTAATGTTTCACTGATGTTATGTAAGAAACTCTGGAAGTTAGCAGACTGCACAAAAGCTGTGGCATGGCAGGACTTTTCCCCACCCCTTCTTTGGGGCAATAATGGTCAATGAACACACAGTAACTCCTAAACAGTGTCATTGAAGTGAGGAGTTAGGACATTTGAAAAATGCTGGGTGACTTTCATACTGGGGCAACTTACATATCCTTGTGTAGACGGAGCCAAGCTCCCAGTGTGCCCATCAGAAGTGACTGTAATGTGGGACAGAGAGTAATAAAACAGACACCCATCTCATTCTGTCTACTTTGTCTCAGATGCTGGGTTAATGAAGGTTTCATGTGTTGAGTCATTTTTACGTAAAAACAAAGTAAGTTGTAGGTTAATTAAAGAGCCACAGAGAATAAATGAACTCCATTTATCAACAGCGTAATAAGGACGACGGCTCTCTGGGGCTGACTCTCCCATTGGAATCCCCTGTTGGAGGAGCTGGGAGTGCAGCTGGGTTGGCAGAGTGCTTGCTCAGCTGGGTTGCATGAAGTCCTGGGTCTGACATGGTGGCACACGCCAGTAAACCCAGCTCTCCTAGGTGGCTTCAGGGGGATCAGTCCTTAGCTATGCAAACATTCTACTTGATGCTAAGCCACAAACAAAGGAGAGCCTGTGCAACAAAAACGTAACTTAGAATATCACAAAAGGCTCATGGTGACCTCCAGATAAAAGTGACGTCATTTTACTATAACCCATTGGTGTCTATGTGTGAGAGATAGAGAGACTTCTGAATGTGTTAAGTTTCAACACTTTAAAAGCAAATAGAAAAATAAGATCCATTTTTTACTAAAAATAATACATGGGAACAAAAGAAGAGGTCTTATGATATGGTGGTCTGATGGATGGAGAGACACAGGACTCCAGGTTGGGGTCTGAAAAGTTTAAATTCACTTTCAGTGGTATGACCTCTCTGTTTAGAAGGTCAGGGAAGAAAACAAAACACAAAGGCACTTGAGCTGAATGCTAAGCATGTGTAACTTCCGGTCTTGATTCCTTAAGTGGAACACCAGCACAAGTGCAGCTGCTGCCAAGGGCTCACTCTGGTCTCCTAAGACACAATTCTGTCCTTGTCATTTGCCCTTCGGCTTCAAGTGGACAAATCTTTTACAGTCATTTGTTTTTTAAAACAAATCATCATGAGGAAGGGACGGATTTTCTTTTTCCAGTCTATGGACACTAACGGCACAGGGCCATGTTTTAAAGAAAAAACAAAACAAAACAAAACAGTATTTGTGATATATAATACCTAGTACCTAGAACTTAGAAAAAAAAAACTCACAAATAGTTATCTTTCTGGGTTTCTCCACAGGTACTACACCATGAGAGGCAGAGCTGCTGTTTCCTACTTTGTTTTCTTCTGTTTACCAATGCTATCACTTCCCCTATCAAGAAGCAGGTGTGGGGGAAGCATCCATGGAAGGGCAGAAGCAGATCACCTCCAATCTGACACTTCTCTGGCTAATCTCTAAAGCCACTGTCAGACATCAAAGCCCTCTCCTCTTTGTTTTTGAAGTTCATGGGTGTGGGCTGCACAGTTTCTTGTTTCTAAAAGAAACCACAGCATAAGATTTAGAGCAACATATTAGTTTTTATTTTAGATGAATAGCTGTGATTTTAACTGTGTAGCACCACACATGGCTTCTATACTGATATTTTAACCCCTAAATGAAATCTGGATTCTTGGGATTTACATGAGAACTGCCCGGGAAAGCCCACTCTTTTATACCTCCAGATAACATGCAATTATAGAGCTGTGGAGACAAATCCCACAGCATGGTAGATCTTGTGATTTCTAATGAGAAATAATAAGAAACGTGTAGGAGACTCGAATAATCAAGAAAAACAAAATCCATTTAAAAAAAATCATCCTACACACAGAGGAAATGAGGCAGGCCAATAAGCTTTGTAACCTCTCAAAGGGATGGGGTGAATTTCATCATCTAAGCCACAGAAAATTATGGTGGGGCATGACTTTCCCAAACACACTGTGAAATTACTCCTAGAGATGGCATGCCTCCCCAGGTGGGGATGAGAGGGTGGGGAGGAAGAATTCAGTCTTAGCATAATGCAGCCCGCTTTCCCTGGCTGTCCTTATCCCAATTCTGATTTCTGTCTCCCTGAAGGGAAGTGTGTGTGGCGCCTAAATAAGCCATTTCTTACTTTCAAAAAAGACAAGCTGAGCTGTAGAAAGTTAAAGCGAGACAATGCTTTATTCCCGAGGGGAATCAAGCAGCAAGAACACACTGTTACCCTCATCTCCTTTTCATTCCAAGAAAGGCGGGGTCAGTCCACTCACTGCCCTGGTGAGGATTATCACAGGGAAAAAGAAGAATTGAAATTAGAGTTTAAAGTCAAACTGCTCTGAGAACTACTAATAAAAACAGATACAGGGCCTGCTGGTTTGCAAACTCCTGGGATGATTTCAATTTATCTGGCATTGATGAATAAAGGGGCTAGATGTTATCCTTATCTCCGTCAAAACATTTGTCTGGCATGGTAGCCTATACTCATCATCCCGACACTTGGGAGACTGAAGCAGGCAGGCAACAAGTTGTAGTCTGGGTAACACAGCAACACCCTGGCCTAAGAACAAAGACAAAACCAAAGCATGGCATTTGGAGTGGAAATTTCTCCATATTAGATTATACCTTAAGTAGAATACTTCATGTCTCAAGCTAATACTATTGAACTTAGAAACAGTAAAGTGATGTTTCCAGGAGAAACTGAAATAGATAGACAGCCATCCTGGTGACCCTTCTGCCATGGCACTGAAAAACACATTTTCTGCTTCTTTCCTATTTCACCTATCATTTCTCATTAGGCTTGTGAGTCTGGCTCTTGTAATTGCTTCAACTTTCTAATTTCACTGCCTCTTGTACCTGTGAGATGGGAAACGAGGCAATAGGATTAAATGTAAGGAGAGGCACTAAGTGCCAAGTGGAGACCGAAGAGCTCTGCCAGTTCTGCGCAGACGGTGCCTGGCATCTCCTGGGCTGCCCGACTCGGCTTTGTTTATGTGTGGGTGCTCTGCCGAAAGACCAGAGAGGTTCTTATGCAGGTGATCCAGAAGTAAATCCAGGCATTTTTGTACACAAAGACAACAGGGGAAAGATAGCTACTATCTCTTTAATTGGCAACTCACAGCAGCCACTTTGTACAGTACCTGAGACTTGAGCGCTCAGAGCCTCGCTGTGGACATTCTTTGTTAGTTTAATTTCCTCGGAGGCCATGGCTTTTAAATGTTACTGAAATAAAAGAGTACAGCATGCAAACATGTGAGCACAATGCTTCTGGAAATGAGGGGTGGGCTGGCTCCACTCACAGCATGGGTTCTGCCTTCTGCAGGTCAGGGACGAGGTCAGGGACGCCAGCTCATTACCTTTCTGCACACTGATGAATACAAACACAAGAGACTGGGAGGGGAGGAACAGTGACACCCATGATCAAACACTGAAGGTCTTATCACTTGCCAGAGTCGGCACACACAGCACATCCAGTGAATTACAGCCTCTGTCACATTGCCGACCCTTGTCCCAAGGAATAAATTTACTGTGTTCCTCAGACCTTAAAAGGACAGACAGGATTTATGCAGAGACACTTTCCTTTTTATTAGTAGCTGAGTCAGTGTTTATGCTGAGTCAAACCACTTAACCCCTAAACCGGGAATGAGAAAACTGTATCTTTGTATGTGTGTGTGTGAATTCTTTTTTTTTATTTAATTTTTTGATTTCATCTTACATTCCAGCCACAGGAGAAAACTATATCTTATCGAATGTCTACGCTTCTAGCATTTGGATTATTTCAAAGACGATCTCTAAATTTGCAGGAAGAATGATGTAGCTAGAAGTCATTACATTAAGCAAAATAAGCCAGACTCAGACAAATACTGCATGGTTTCTCTTAATGTAGAATTTACATTTGAAATTACATATCTATAGGAAGTGTGTGTATATATATGTATGTATGCACACCTAGACATGTGTCTACATGTGTACAGGAGAAAGAGAGCTTAAAGAGAAAGCAACTGAGTACCTGTATTGGAAAGCAGAGGCGGGTCCTGAATGGGACAGAAAGGGAGCCAGCTGGAAGGAGGCAGGGATGTGGGGGATGGGAACAAAGGAAAGTGGAATGGCACACATGCATTAAGATGCCATGGGGAAATCCATCACTTTGTATGCTAACCTGAAAATTTAATTTCAAATAAAAAGCATTAAAAAAATCTCTAATACCCAAAACATGAACCTTTTTGTTATTGTAGTATTTCTTGGGGTAAGTGAACAGGTTTGTAAATAGGATAGTATGCGATAGCATCGTCAATTTTTCCTACATTATTTTCCCACAGGAACTCAAAAATTATTTGTAATCATTTTTACAGATAAGGTTTATGAAGGAAAAATTCCATGACAGATAAATAGAATTTTTGAAAACATTTAAATCTCTATAAAGTCAAAACCGTGGTTTGAATGCAAGTTACTTTTCTTGTTGCTATGACAAAATCTGACCGAAGCAACATAAGGGAAATAAGATTTATTTTGGCCCATACTTTAAAGGAATCTGGTTCATCATGTTGGGGAAGGCGGGGCAATCTGGCATGGCTTGGTCTGAGGTGGCCTGAGCTGGCAATGAGGCTCCACCTCACTGTGGATTGGGAAGCAAACAGGAGTGCTGGCAAGAATCTGAGCCCCTCCTCTTCCCCATTTTATCTGCCTGGGCCCCAGCTCAAGGCATGGAATCACCCACATTCAAGTGGGTCTCCTCCTCAGTTAATTCTCTCTGGAAATGGACACACACACACACACACACACACACACAAACATACCAACTCAGAAAACATCCAACCAAAGACATTTTTAATACTTTTGATCAACATTACACCAAGAAAGTTTTTCCAGAGTTGGAGATATGGCTCAGCTGTTAAGAGTACTGGCTGCTCTCTCAGCAGACCCTAGTTCAATACCCAGCACCTGCATGGTTGCTCACAAACATCTGGAATGCTGGTCCCAGGGAATCCAATGACCTCTTCTGGCCTTCTTGGGCACTGCACTTGTGTGGTGCATAGTCACACATACAAGAAAACACACATGTACATGAAATAAAAATAAAGGGGGAAATTTATTTTTTTTAAAAGGAAGTCTCACCAGGCAGTAGTGGCACATGCCTTTAATCCAACATTTAGGAGGCAGAGGCAGGTGCATCTCTGTAAGTCTGAGGTCAGCCTGGTACAAAATGAGTTCCAGGACTGCCACAGCTGTTACACAGAGAAACCCTGTCTTGCTATGGCTGGCACAATATTGCTTTTGTATGTAATTTACAAATGACCTCTGTTGGATTGGTCTGAAATTGGTTACATATTTTCTTTTGTAGAGTCTATTACCACTGTATCCTGCAAACACAGACCATGTTTTTGTCTTGAATGTTTGTAGAGATAGATCTAACGTAGCTCACTGTACATGAAAATGTATTTCTAATTATTTTATGCCAACTCTCACTGATTGCTGCAATTCTCATGTTGATAGACTTTTTTCCTCATTTAATTCAAGCTATCAACTACTTGCTGAGTGTCCATGATGTGCACTGTCAAGTTATGAGAAAGGGCACCAGCTAGGCATAGATCATCTCACTAGATGCCGAAAAAGCCTTTGACAAAATCCAACATCCCTTCATGATAAAGGTCTTGGAGAAATCAGGGATAATAGGAACATACCTCAGCATAACAAAAGCAATATACAGCAAGCCAACAGCCAAAAATCAAATTAAATGGAGAGAAACTCAATGCAATTCCTCTAAAATCGGGGACAAGATAAGGCTGTCCACACTCTCCATACCTCTTCAATATTGTCCTTGAAGTTTTAGCTAGAGCATTAAGACAACAAAAGGAGATCAAGGGAATACAAATTGGAAAGGAAGAAGTCAAACTCTCACTATTTGCAGATGATATGATAGTCTACATAAGTGACCCGAAAAACTTAACCAGGGAACTCCTACAGCTGATAAACACCTTCACCAAAGTGGCAGGATACAAGATTAACTCAAAAAATCTGTAGCCCTACTATATACGGATGACACATTGGTGGAGAAAGAAATCAGAGAAGCATCACCCTTTACAATTGCCACAAACAACATAAAATACCTTGGGGTAATGCTAACCAAAAAAGTGAAAGACCTGTACCATAAGAATTTTGAGTCTCTAAAGAAAGAAATTAAAGAAGATACCCGAAAATGAAAAGATCTCCCATGCTCTTGGGTAGGCAGGATCAACATAATAAAAATGGCAGTCTTGCCAAAAGCAATCTACAGAGTCAATGCAATCCCCATCAAAATTCCAACACAATTCTTCACTGACCTTGAAAGAACAATTCTCAACTTTATATGGAGAAACAAAAGACCCAGGATAGCCAAAACAATCCTGTACAATAGAGGAACTTCTGGAGGCATCACCATCCCTAACTTTAAGCTCTTTTACAGAGCTATAGTCCTGAAAACAGCTTGGTATTGGCACAAAAATAGACTGGTAGACCAATGGAATAGAGCTGAAAACCCTGATATTAACCCACACACCTACGAAAACCTGATTTTTGACAAACAATCCAAATATATACGCTGGAACAAAGAGAACATTGTCAACAAAGGGTGCTGGCATAACTGGATGCAAACATGTAGAAGACTACAGATAGACCCAAGTCTTTCGCCCTGCACAAAACTTAAGTCAAAATGGATCAAAGACCTCAACATAAACCCAGCCACACTGAACCTACTAAAAGATAAAGTGGGAAATACCTTTGAATTAATCGGTACAGGATACCGATTCCTGAACATAACACCAGTAGCACAGACACTGAGATCAACAATTAATAAATGGGACCTCCTGAAACTGAGAAGCTTCTGTAAGGCAAAGGACCTAGTCAGCAAGACAAAACGACAGCCCACAGACTGGGAAAAGATATTCACCAACCCCACATCTGACAGAGGGCTGATCTCCAAAATATACAAAGAACTCAAGAAGCTATTCTCCAAAACACCAAACAATCCAATTAAAAAATGGGGTACAGAGCTAAATAGACAATTCTCAATACAGGAATCTAAAATGGCTGAAAGACACATAAGAAAGTGTTCAACATCCTTCCCATAAGGGAAATGCAAATCAAAACAACTCTGAGATACCATCTTACTCCTGTCAGAATGGCTAAAATCAAAAATACCAATGACAGTTTATGCTGGAGAGGATGCGGAGAAAGAGGAACACTCCTCCACTGCTGGTGGGAGTGCCAACTTGTACAGCCACTTTGGAAATCAGTATGGCGACTCCTCAAGAAAATGGGAATGAGTCTACCACAAGATCCAGCAATTCCACTCCTAGGCATATACCCAAAAGAAGCACATTCATATAACAAGGACATATGTTCAACCATGTTCATAGCAGCATTATTTGTAATAGCCAGAAACTGGAAGCAGCCTAGATGCCGCTCAACTGAAGAATGGATAGAGAAAATGTGATACATTTACACATTGGAGTACTCCTCAGCAGAAAAAAAACAATGGAATCTTGAAATTTGCAAGAAAATGGATGGAACTCGAAGAAACCATTCTGAGCAAGGTAACTCAATCACAAAAAGACAAATACGATATGTACTCACTCATATGTGGATCTGCTTTATGATACATACTAGTGACCGTGATTTATCAGAGCTGTTTTTAATGATGTTGCTCAGAATGGTTTCCTTCCAGATGATGATTGAGAAGCTAATTTAAAAATATGGTGCCAGGTACCACAAAGTAACTGAACTGTGCTGTTTTCTGGGATTTTGTTTTTTACTTTTTTTTTTTTTGTTGTTGTTGTTGTTGTTTACTAAATGGAGTGTGCTGGATGTCTCTACAATTTTTTTCAAATGACTGCAGAACCTGGAAAAGCTGTTGCTGCTATTGATGCATAACATACTGCTATTATTGGTTTTTTTATATAAATATAAATATATATACATATATAATTTGAATTTTTGGAAACTTTAGCTGTGTTGTCAACTTTGGAAAAAAGTATCCCAGTTTACTGTGTTGAGTTGGCATTGTACAGAAATTAACAGCCACATTGGTCTAGAAATGTTGAACTTAATTTTTTCCCATTTGTACTGGGGTAACGCACTGTATTAAATATGTAAGGTCTTATCTATGTGGCTGTTCTTTCTATCATGTCTTTCTATCATGTCTTTCTCTTACCAGATTTATAATCTCAACAGAAGCAGCATAGAAGACACTTCCATGCTGGAAGATAAAAAGAAAATAGAAACTTCTTTCCCTAATTTTCTAAATAAAACAAAGTGACCTATAAACATTATATGCTTAGTATATATAAACTTAACTATATATAATATCTAATATAATAAAACTATAATAATATCTAATAACTATATATAATATATAATATCTAATAACTAATATAATATCTAATAATATTAGACACTGGACATTCAAGGAGAGATCTATAATTATGTTCAGGAATAATTCTTATAACTTAATAATCTGAATCTCAATACCCGTGTGGTGTTCTTTACCTATTCTATACAATTTTTGAGAATTTTTCATATTATAGTGAATTCATATTGTAAATGAACATTTATACTTACGTTACATTTATAGTATATTGCATTGATATTGTAAATGAACAATGTGAAGTGAAGAAAATCTCTAGATGCGTCCTTTGGAAACCTCCGCTTTCTACTTCATCCTCGACTTTTCAGTTTCCTCCCTTCTGTGCTCTTCCTTTGGGCAGACATCTTTAGATAAACCCATACTGTGACATGCAGAGGAGACTCTGCAATGCCCTTACTGGGTGTCAAGCAAACACTGTGGCAGCATGTTCAACTGCATGCCAACGGGGAGCTCCCAAATTAATCTCACCCTGTCCCCTCCCTGATAGACTCACAGTCTTGTGCTGTAGCTGCCTGTGGGGATGAAGGGTGACTATTTTTATTATTCCCACTTTCATTTAATGCCTGATGAGAATGTCCCCCACAGACCCAGATATTTGGATACTTGGTCCCCAGTTGATGGCACTGTTTGTGTAGGTTTAGGAGGTGTGGCCTTGCTGGAGGACATATGCTACTGGGTGTGGGCTTCAGGATTTTAAAGGCCACACACTATCCTGAGTTTGTTCTTTCTGCTTCCTGCTTGTATTTTAATATGTGAGCCCTCAGCTTGCTGCTTCAGTCACCATGCCTGCCTGCTGCTACGCTTTCCTGCCATGCTGGCGATGGACACCCTATTCCCCTGGAACTGTAAGCCCAAATAAACCTTCCCTTTTATAAGTTGACTTGACCACGGTGTTTCATTGCGGCTATAGAAAAGTCTTTTCATTCTCCTCATATGGAATCAGACACTTTCCTTAGGTTATTGAGTTTACTCTTCATAGAGCGATGTCTACGTTTTCCCTCCCAAGCTTTGTCTACAGTTTTGTCAGGACACATTTGCTAGACTTTCATCATCTTTCCCTTCCTCCATCGACTTTTGTTTTCCAGGTCTCATTTCATTGTCCCACTTGATGCTCACTTTCCCATGAGTCTTCAAATGGTCAATTTCTCCATCTACTATCTTAAAACATTATTTACTGTGTGTGAGTGCGCGCGTGCGTGTGCGTGTGCGTGTGCGTGTGTGTGTGCGCGCGCGTGCGGGCACACGCATGCACATACCTTACACATGCCATCGGGTGTATGTGTGTGTCAGTGAACAACTCATGTGAATCAGTTTTTTCCTTCCACCATGTGAGTTCTGGTGACTGAACTCATGTATTCAGGCTTGGCATCAAGCGCCTCTTCCCTCCTTAGCCATCTTACAGGCTCTACTATCTCTCTATTGGACATTTGTATCATGATCCGCTTAGTGACTACAGGACTGGATAGATGTTTCTGGAATCTTCTGGGCAGTGGCCAGAGCTAAAACTCCCAGTAAGTATACTTTTTTGATGAGAATATAAGCATACCACAAAATGATATTTTGCTTTTATTTCAGTGCGCAATAGGTTCATATTTATGTAGCCTAGAAGTCTTGGAGACCTTTGATAAAAGAGACCTTCAGTGATCTTTGTTTTAGAGAATTAATAATATTTTTTATGTGTATGTGTGCGCCTGCTTGCATGTCTATGCACTGTGTGCATGTAGTGCCCATGGAGGCCAGAAGAGGGCGGCAGATCCCCTAGAACTGGAGTTAACAGATGACTGGTATGAATGCTTGCAACAGAACTGTATGCTCTCTGTAAGATCAGCAAGGGTTGTTAACCACTGAGACATCTCTCTAGTCTCTTTTAGGGATCTTTATTGCCACCCTCATCACCGTTACTAGGCAAAGCTTCTACTGTTTATCCCTTGCTGCAGTGCAGATGTGAATCTGTTTTGTTCACTGGCTGAGGTGCCCTTTTCCCCCAGGAATGCCATCATAAACCGTGGCTGCTGAGTTCCCTTAAGAAATTCCCCTATGGTCTGGCTATGATCCTGAACAACACCTGTTATGGAGCAGGCGGAGTCCTTAGAACTAGTGACTGTGTTGTTTTACAAGGCAAAGGGGGTTCAGTGGACAGGACATTGTGAGGGACGTTGATGTTGGAAGATTAGCCCTAATTATCTGGGTGAACCCAATAGGATCACAGAGTCTTTTAAAGAAGAGTCAAGGGTGTGAGAATCACAGGAGGAGCTGTGATGAGAGCTGTGGTCGGCAGAGGAAGTGGCCTCAGTGCTGGTTTTGAAGAAAGAGGATCTGCCACAAGCCAAGGAAGGCAGGCAGCTGCTGCAAGCTATACAAGAGCAAGGGATTCTCCCCCAAAGCATCCAAAAGGATTAGGCTTCTAAGTAGCCATTATAACATCAATGATTAGACATCATTGTCCAGAGCTACAGTGTGTCCAAGCAGTCCTGCTGACTTGTGGCTTTAGAGCTACGGTTTATTCTTAGCTACTGTGTTTGTAGGACTGCTACAACATGAAACTAACATGTCCTCAGCAAAATGACTGGCATTTCTGTGGATCAGTCCTTTGGGAATCTCTGATTTACATTATCTCCAGAATATCTATATTTGGGAAGTGTTAAAGGATCCCTGCTGCATTCTGTTTAAATCAGAATTCCCCAAAGGCACTTCTCCAAAGACACTTTAAAGAAACTCTTTCAAATCTTTCTTCACCTGGCAGAAGCATGGAGGGCATGGTGCAGTGGGCAGTCACGTGTGTGAGGGCATGGAGAAGGGGGGATGCCAACACTAAATGTCCTTCCTCCTCCCTCTTTTATTTCATCCAGGTACCCAACCCACCAGATGATGCTGCCAGAATTCACGGTGTCTTCCCACGCAGCCAGCACTCTCTTAAAAATGCCTTCCGACAGACACCACCAGAGGCACGTGCTCAGTCTCGGGGGTCCTAAATTCAGTTAAGCTTACAATGAAGATCAACCATTGCAGCCACAGAACCTACTTGGGGGAAACTACAGGTTAAGCAGTTCCACTATCTGTGATGGTGGCAGGAGATGTAAACGTTCTCACATGTTTGCCTACACTTAAAATCCCATCCACTGAAGCCATTCACTCACTTCCCAGTATCCAAGGGATCAGTATTGTGATGGATGCTGGGATTATGGTGGAAGAGGATGTGCTAAAGATTCCAAGGAAAGTGCCTGTACAGGCTCAAGGAGATTGCCTTCTAGTAGAGGAGAGGACTTTTTGTTGTTGTTGTTTGCTTGTTTGTTTGTTTGTTTGGAGTTTTTTGAGACAGCGTTTCTCTGTGTAGCTTTAGAGCCTGTCCTGGACCTGGCTCAGTAAATCAGGGATCCACCTGCCTCTGCCTCGAGAGTGCTGGGATCAAAGGCATGCCCCACCATGTGGGGCAGTGTGTTGGGTCCTCATAAAACCCGTCCTTATTTGTCAGATAATCTAAATTATGAATTGGGGTTCTAGTAGAATGGTGACATTTGTTACAAATCAAAAAAGCTTATATGATCAAATCCTGACTGTGAACCAACAGTTAGTTCTGTCTCCACTGTTCTTCCAGGGCTCGTTTTCAGCATGGAAAGGACTTGGTGAGGTTTGTGCCCAGCACTGTCTGTGCTTTTGTCTTTCCAGAGTGGTACAGCCTTCCTCTTTGTTCTCTGGACCTCTGAACTTCAGAATTAAAGTCACTTATTTCAAAGAACTTAACACCAGCTCTATGGCTGTGCATATAAATGAGGTTTCTGCTTTGATAGGAAATGGTAGTGGAGGCTCCTCTCCCTGCTGACTTCAGCTTTCTGTGTGCAGTGCCCATTTTGGTCTCCTTAGGAGCAAAACTACATTACTATTTGTCCTTTGTAAGCCGGGAGTGCAGAGCCCTGCCTTTTCCGTGGGAGGCATTTGGCATGTTTGCCCAAAGGCTGAAAGGGACCCTGGGATGTGAACGCTTGCCAATTGGAGGCAGTGTAGAAGAAAAATGAACTTTTATTTATTTTAGTAAGGAAAAGATTAAAGTAGGTGACATTTTAGGGGTGAGGAACCCAGCATGTGTTTCTCCCCTAGTTTTGACCTCTTGTAGAACTGACACTGTGCCAGGCTTATGGCAGTGGTATAGGCCAATCAAGCAGTTGGTTTCTCACGTTACACCAGAGGAGCAAGGAAAAGACTGAGTATTAGGAGGTCCCCTCCCAAGGAGAGTGTTCATATGGTGTGACCTCTGGTGACTGTGGGTCCCCCTTGTTTGTCTGGCAAACACCTTCTCCTCTTTCCAGAGGGCTCAGATGGCACCCCTGGGAGGCCCCTCTTCTCCCCAAGGGCATTTGCTTTGCCTTTTGTGCTCCAGGCATTCTGTGAAAAAAAAAAAAAGCTCTCAAATAACACTAACCACACTTTATCCTGTTATCTGTTTACACATCTGAATTCAGTTTGGTTCACATGGTGGTGCCCTTGGATTTGCTAAAGCTAAACTCAAAGGCTCTGAGTCTGGCTGCAAGACTCTGGGCCTTCATGAGCTGCCTCCTACTGTAAGGGACAGACAGGGACAGGAACTCTTCCAGGTCTTTGTAGAAGCAGAAGAAGCAGCAGCTGACAGATGGGTTGGGGGGAGGGCATGCCTCGAACCCCTAGACAGCAGGGTCTCATTTCATATCCTTAGCCCCGAGCACCATGTCTGATGCTTAAGCAGCTCCATGCATGCTAATGGAAGGAGGGAGAGAGGAAGAGAAGCAGGAAAGAGGAGAGGAGCCACAAAACTGTGCCCCTTGCAAGGCCATCAATTCTGTGGTCAAAACATCCCCATACTTTGCAGGTGTTGTCATGAGACTCTTGGAAGTAACTTTTTGGAGCTGAAAGCTGGCGACTCAGTCCTGTCTCATGCACAATAAAGCATATGTTGTTCACCTCTGGTGGAGATAAGTCAGCATGAGCCTGTATTTAACTGTGGTCCTTGTTAATGACTCTATCCTGCCAGCAGGCCTCAGAAGAGAGATGTACAGGTGGCCTTCAGTGACTAAACCACTAGCACAGTTCAAACCAACTCTTCGGCTCTACAGTCTTAGAGCATGGGCTCTTTTGCTACCACAAAAGGATATCATGAGAATTTCAGCCCCTCGAAATCCTGTTTGCCACACAGTTTCCCACTTCTCCACCTGTGCTCCTGTCTTAGGTTTCACCGGGCAGATGGAGCGGGCACTCACATTTCAAGCTTTCACAGTCTGTATCCCAGATCCCTTCCCCAGCAGGGACAGTTTTCCTAAGGAGGTCCCTAGGAGGTGACAGTGTAAAGTATGCCTCAAATTTTCATCCCCAGCAGCTGGTATCATCTAACACCCCCGGGAGGGACACAGCTTTGTCGAGGAGGCTAGCAATCTAATCTCTAGACCTCAGCCAAAATATCAATTACAGGTTCAGCTGCATGGTGGGCTATATTGGAGTTCAAACAACCAGGACAATGGCCTAAGTCAGGGGCTGGGGGGCAGGTGGCTGAAGGGATTGGGCCATATGAGGTAAAACAAGGTAAAGCTGACTCCTCACGTCTTTTCGGATAAAGTAATTTCATCCTAAAGTGCTGTTTGTCTCATGAAGCAATGGCAGGGATGCTTGAGTCCCTGAGGTGGCTTTCTTGGAGAATTCAATTAGAAACTACCGGTACTCCGACAGCATGTTAGCGATCCTGAATAAGGATGAGATTACTGAAAAATTACTTGTAATTACAAGGTTTTTTTTTTTTTTTTTTTCAGGACACAACAGGTCACATGTTGTAAAACTCCATTTATGTTAAAAATATAGAATAGGTGGCCACATAGAGATGCAAAGTAGATTGAAGGTTGCCAGGAGGCAGGGAATGGGGAGTGACTGTTTCATTTGAGGGCATGAAGATGTTTTGGAATGGGTCAGGGGTAATAAATTCATGACCTGTGAATGTACTAAATATATAGATGGATTAATTCACTTTGAAACACTTTTAAATGGATTATTTTATTCCATTGTGTTATAGTACTGGGGACTGGACCAAGACCCTCACACAGGCTAGGCAGGCATCTGTCATTCCCACCCTCACTACACCTCTGTTTTTTTCCTTTTATTTCTTTCTTTTTGAGGCAGGGTCTCACTAATCCACCAAAGTTAGCCTTGAATTTGTGATTCTCTTGCCTCAGCTTCCCAACTAGCTGGTATTAAAGACTTGTACCATTGCATCCAGCTTAAAATACGGCTAATCTTGGAAAACAAATCGATCGGACAGTTAATTTTATGTTATGTGAATCTTATCTGAATATTTAAAACTGTATTTAAATGCTAAAGTATTTATAGTTTCTCAAAAATATGAAATTACTGGGAAGTAAGGGTAAGACTTTATTCCCATCCCAGTGACAGAAGGATTGAATCGGCACAGTACTTGCCAGAAGCTTATAGAAAACAATTTAAACAAATGGCCCCTGGTTTATATGGCCACATACTAATTGTGCGTTCGTGTGTTCGTGTGTGTGTGTGTGTGTGTGTGTGTGTGTGTGTGTGTGTGTGTGTGTCTGTATGTGCCTCTGTGTGTGAGAGTTTGTATGTATATATGTCTGTGTGTCTGTATGTGTATATATCTGTCTCTCTGTGTGTGGGGTGTGGCAGAGGTCCAATTCATGCATCTTCCTCTTCAGGTTCCTCGTTCTCCTTTGGAAGGCAGCTACTCACTGAACCTGGCACTCATTAGGAACTCCCTGGGAACCTCTTGCCTCTGTCCCCAGCCTGCAGCTCAGCTCTGATATTACAGCCAGCCAGGCATTTTGCCCTTTGAGCCATCTCCCCAGCCCTGACTCTAATTCTTAATCAGCAGGGATAGTCTCAGGAGCAGTGGCTGTTCATCAATCGGCAGTTCCCAAGTGCCAACTTCATCATCAAAGTCAGTTGAGGGACTGGCAGTGCAGTTCAGTGGTGGGTGCAGTGCTTGCCTGATATTCACTAGGTCCTGGGTTTGAATCCCAGCACTGTTCCAAACTGCAAAACAACAATACAATCCTATCATATCAATTAAATAGGCCTGTGATTATTAGACTCTGAACACCAGCCAAACTAGCTGTAGGGAGCAGGGCCCTGTGGTGGTGATGACATCAGACAGCAATGACAGGCCATTTTAACTCAATAGAAGATCTGGAAGCCCTTGTAATTTCCACATGCTTTCGGGATCAGAGTGAATGCATGGTGTTGGAGAGCAGAAGGATCTCTGGAAGGAAGGCACTGTTTTTCTTTTCGACTCTGGTACTAGGAAAACATATGCTTCAGCACACACCTCCAAAGCAGTCAGCTAAGTGGAAAGCAAAGCCCCAAAGCTTAAGGGGATTAAAGCACATCTCAAATGAAGGTGAGAAAGATGGGATCTTGAGAGGAAACCGCTGGTAGTCACCAGAAACAGCAAACTTAAGGAAGGCAGGTAGGGCTGTCAATCTTCCCTGCATCTTTCCTTTCTCCCCATACCATTTAGCAAAAGTCATGGACAATTGGGCCTTCCTGCCTGCCTCAGTCATCCCCTGTGCAGCCTCCTGTCCTCACCAGTCATCCCCTGTATGGCCTCCTTGCCATTATCATCTTGGTAAATTTCTGGTTTGCTCTCATGAGGTTTTCTTCCTCCCGTGACTTTGTTTGCCCTCCCTGATTGAAAAGTGTTGATGATGGGCAACCTGACTGAGATTTAGACACTCCTCTGACGTGACCACCTTTGGCTGGGGCACCGTCCTTCGTCATGTGTCCTCAAAGGCATGTGAAGGGCTCTATTCCATGCTGGTGCAGCTCTCCTTTTCCAGGCATGTCTCTCAAGACTGTGCCTAACCTACAACTCCTAGTATGGCCTCACATGTATAGACAAACTTCATATTTAAAGACACATTTAAATATAATGAAAGATAACATGTATTGAATGTTTCAGAAGCCCCTAGTGCCAGTGTAGTAAGCCAAGTGACTTGGAGAGTGTGGTGTGTGTTTGTGGGCAACTTTTCCTATGTTACATGAGAAAAAAAATGTGTCCCTGTCACCAAATGTTCTACATACCACAGAAATTGTAGTATTATTTTCTTGGAGAAAGTCCTAAAAAGGAGAGAAAGCATCTGCCCTCTGTATTTGTCACCTTGTCCCCTGTAAATGTCATGCTACGAGGTGAAGTGCAAACTAGGGAGTGACATCTGGGTGAGGAGGCTCTTCCCTTTAACAGGAAGAGGAGAGAGAGCCAATCTGAGACATCTCAGAGCTGAACAATACAGACGACTGCAATAGTGTGCCTGTTACCACGGGTACATGCATGGTAAGGTAGAATCCACACTGACCTGGCTCTGTTGATTACATACTCTGACATTTGGTGAGCCATTTGAGTCTCCCGAGATGGCACCTCTGCCTGGGCAGTGGGGATGGAAATGTCCCACTGAAGGTGGCTGTGATGGGTTGAACCGCGCCCCTCTCTTCTGAAGATAAGCTGAGGGCTTGACTTCCCACTCATACTTCAGAAAACTCCTTATTTGAAAACAGGGTTGCTGTGTGGGTAATCAGTTAAGAAGACACTGCTGTTGAGAAGGGTGAGTTGTTAATGCATTGTCTGGTGTCCTTGTAAGATGGCCTCTGGAGACATGGACAGCAACAGGGATGCTATGTGAAGGCATGCACAGAAACTGGAACGATGCAGCTGCAAGCTGAGGACTGCCAAAGATTGCCAAGAACCACCACAGGCTAGGAAGGGAGAGAGAAGGAAGGGATCCCCCACTAGGAGTCTGGTAAGAGCAGACCCTAACTAGAGATTAGCTTGGTAAGGCCACAGAGCTCTAAGATGGTAAATTTCTGTTGTTTTCAGCTCCTCAGTATTGGTACCTGGTTACAACAGCTCCAGAAAACAAGTATAGTGATGGAGGTCCTCTTTATTTATTTATTTATCTACTTATTTATTTGCTCTGTGTGTGTGTGTGTGTGTGTGTGTGTGTGTGTGTGTGTGTGTGTGTGTTTTAACTGTAAAGGAAACAGACTTAGAACAGGTCATATTGACAACAAAACACAAACCCTTATTATCTGGCCATGTCTGAACTATGCCTTGCAGTTCATGTGTTAGACACTTAGTTTTGAATGGAATAGTATTGGGATGTGGTGACCTCCCTGCTCACGAGGGCTGTATCTTTAAGGATGGACAGAGGCCATTGCAGTGCAGGCTTATCTTGAGTGGGCTTGAGTTGGACCCTCTCCTGCTCCTTAGTCTTGTGCTGTTGCCCTTCTTCCATGGCATGGCACAACCCAAAGGCTCTCACCAGATGCCAGTGGCATGTGTCTGGACTTTGTAGCCTCCAGAGCCATGAACCAAATAAGTCTGCTCTTTATAAATTATCCAGTCTTAGATATCTTGTTGCAGAGATAGAAAATGGACTAAGGCAGCACCTAAATGAGGGAAACGTGTTTATTGCCTTTGGACCTGACATTGCATCCCCACATTTACCTCCCATTACTTTCCACCCATTCACCCTGTCTCAGCACATAGGCTCCTGGCTATGTCTGCAGCATGTGAGCTATGTTCTTTCCTTCTGGCCAAGATATTGCTGCTTCCTCTGCCCCGAGCATGCCTAGGGCAAACCGTGACTCCAGACATGCCTCAATGAGACTGCTTCACAATGAGACACTGCAATTTGGATCAGCTCCCCCCAATACTCACGGCCCCTCACTCTCCTCTACTTTCCCCTTCCCCATGTCCTCATTAGATCCCAACATCCTGTACCACATGCATTCTTGCATCATCTATGAGGTCTCCCTCATCCTAGGACATGAGCTCCATGAGCATCTACACAGGGTCTAGTTCACTAGAGATGCTTAACAAAGAGCCATAACATCCCTCATTCATTTTAAAACAGCCACATCCACCTGATCATGATGAAACTGTTCATATGTGCTGCAAAATTAATTAAAAATTTCAAATTCGAGGGGCGTTGGTGGTGCACGCCTTTCATCCCAGCACTCGGGAGGGGGAGGCAGAGGCAGGCGGATCTCTGTGAGTTTGAGGTCAGCCTGGTCTCCAGAGCAAGTGCCAGGATAGGCTCCAAAGCTACACAGAGAAACCTTGTCTTGAAAAACCAAAAACCAAAACAAAACAAAAGAAACTTCAAATTCCCTCCATCCACTAAAGCCCTCTCAATGTAGAATAAACATAATGGACAGTGGCTTTTGTCTTCTTTTAAGTGACTCCTTCAGAGGTCCCATCACACGAGGAGAAATGCCACGACAGGGGTAACAACTCTCTGACAAGGCTCCATGTGTGGGCTAAGTGTAATCAGGTGCCTAAATACACAACACTTGCCATCAATAATACTGCTGGCTATTTCCTTTAACCTTTAACTTCCATCTCTTCCCTCAGCTTATCTAAGGTCAGGAGAGTGGAATGATACTATTCTTGGGAGGGAGGCGGGTGGAGAATGTTCCCCAGTCTCAGCACTCAGAAGATGAGTACTGAGTACCAAAACACAGTGCCATGCTCTCTGATCCCAAGGCCCCTTACTACACCACAGTGTGGTATAACAGCAGAAAAGCAATACAAAGTAATAGTGATGTACTTATATTTTATTCCCCCCTCCAATTTACAAAGCCTTTTCCTATGTTTGTTTGTTTGGTCAAATGTAGGAGTTCAGGGAATATGTGACTTATTCAAGCTCAAGTTTACTGAGCTGCCGAGTGGGAAGGAGGGCAGGGAACCAATACTAGGATCAGAAGATCATGGGTGATAAAAATCACCAAACTTAGTAATTAGTGAATGATCCCTGTCCATTTTACAGCCCTACTCACAGAAAAAAAAAAAAAAAAAAAGACACTTCTCGAGTTGCTTCTCCACAAGGGACTTCCTGGACAGTGCTCTACACAGATGACTTACCTTTATGAAGGGACCCAAATCCTATTGCTGCTGGATAATTCTCCACCAAACTTTTCTTCTTGTAAAAAAGCAGACCCACCCTTGTGGGTATGTGTGTCAGGAACTGGGGTGCAACACTGAGACAGCCAGGGATCACAGCTCTTGGGAACTGTTGAGAAAAAAACAAAACACCAAGCACATTTTTGTCTTTCATCCTCGACTCAGAAGACCTCAGCCAGGGTCTCTTTTCTGGTTCTTGACCCAAATCAGTACAAAACAGTGGGCTTTGCTTATTTGTTTTGTGAGATTTTTAATAAGGTCCAGCTAATACTGCTTTTCATTGTTTATCTTACACTTTATTGTAAGGCTTTACCATATTTATTAAAAACTTCCTTCTGCTGAGGGACCCAACAAAATCCCATGAATATTGACATTTCCATATTCCTATACACAGAATTTTCACATTTACTCTTCATGGAAGATTAGCTAAAACTGGAGGAGCCAGAGGCACAAATGCAGTGTAGCAGAGAGTGAAGGCAAGAGTCAACAGGTTATCTCTCTCCTCAGAGGTAGGACACCTTTTCACTCAAATTCCAATCAGACTTAACTAGGGTAACATTTCCTGTGGGTAGGAACACACAGTCCCTTCTAGCTCTGCCTGGATAAAAACCATGATAATTTAACTGGGAACAGAGAGGGACACGTCCAGGGGAAAACCTCCACTTTTGACAGTCTCCTTTGTAAATCCAGTGAAACAGGATAGGGACAATAAGAAGCCACTCCCAATAGGTTGAAACAACTGTGTAGAAGAGTTGTGTAGAGGAACTCCTCTGTTCCTGGCTACGAAGGACTAACATATCAGACTGACTTCCCACCAAATGTAATTAGACTGGTAGAAATCATCTCAAAATGTGTTTAAAGGCATGTGGAAAGCTGGGCAAGGTGGTACATGTCTGTAATCCCAGCATTCAAGTGTACACACACACATACATACACACACACACACACACACACACACACACACACACACACACACACACAAAATGAAAAAAGAAGGCAAAGAAAACTAAGTAAGGATAAAGGCAAAGGATAAAATTACACTCAGCTTTAGTCATCTACACAGTAACACTGTACCTGAAGATTGTGACCACGTACTCTTTGAAGGCACAAGTCAAGCCCCTACAGAAGTTAACACAAATAGGACTCATAAAGCAGGTCTAAAGAATTTTCAACCAATGGAACTAAATCACAGGGTGCTATGTTTTAAAAGGAATTATTGTAAAATAATTAACAGATTAATAAGTTAAAAAACATAGCTGTTTTTCAAAATTGAGGTAAAATTTACCTACAGTGAAATGTACTGCTGTGGAATGGCACATTTTGATACACACTGCTTTGGAGACAGGGTCTCACCATGTGACACTGGCTGGCCTGGAACTTGCATTGTGGACTTGTAGGGCCTGAACTCACAGACATCTGCCTGCCTCCATTTCCAGAGCTCTGGGGTTAAAAATGTGCACCATCATAATTGGCTCATTTTTGTACATTTTTGATAATGGACACAACTCTAGAACCATCAAGAAAACATCCTAGCCTACCTTCTTCATCACCAAAGGAACTAGGAAACAAAGAAGGCCCATGCATTTAAAAGAAAAATGCATGGACCCTGGAGAATGGGAAGGGGCAGGATCTCATGAGCTAATTGAGAGCATGAGGGTAGGGGAGAGGGAGCTGCCAGAATGAGAGGAGGAGAAGACTAGGGGAGAGGAGGAAAGGGAGGAGCAGAAATGTTGAGTTGGGGGAAGAATAAAGGAGAGCAGGATGAGAGATACCATAACAGAGGGAGCCATTATAGGTTCGAGGAGAGAACTGGCACTAGGGAGATTTCTAGAGATCTACAAGGATGACACCAACTGACAATATAGGCAATGGTGGAGAGGCTATCGTAAATGCCCTTCCCCTATAATGAGACTGATGACTACTTTATGCGCCATCCTAGAGCCCTCATCCAGTGGCTGATGGAAGTAGAAGCAGACACCCACAGCTAAACACTGAAATGAACTCTGGAACTCAGTTGCAGAGAGGGAGGAATGAAGAACAAATGGGCCGGGACCAGGCTGGTGAAACCCAAAGAAACAGCAGGCCTGTACAAGGGGGAGCACATGGACCCCAGACTGCTGTCTGGGAGGCCAGTACAGGACTGATCCAGACCCCTGAATGTGGATGTCAATGAGGAGGCCTTGGCATTCTATGGGGCCCCTGGTAGTGAATCAGTATTTTTCCCTGGTTAAGAAGGGACTTTGGGAGCCCATCCCACATGGAGGGATGCTCTCTCAGCCTGGACACATGGGGGAGGGCCTAGGCCCTGCCCAGGACGATATGACAGACTTTGGGGAATCCCCAGGGAGGGCCTTACCCTGGGGAGCAGAGGGGGAATAAGGTGGGGGGCTGGTGGTGGGTGGTGGGAGGGGAGGGAGAGGGAGAAGGGATTGACATGTGAAGCAAGCTTGTTTCTAATTTGAACTACTACTACTACTACTACTACTACTACTAATAATAATAATAATAAAGAAAACAAGACATCTCCATACTTCCAGAAAGTTCCCCCATGACCCTGTTAGTTAACTCTAACTCCCTTGGGAATACTGTCATTCCCATGACCACAGTCAGTTCTTCATAAGCTTCATACAATGAACATGCAGTGTGTGTCTTAGTGTTTGGCCAGGACAGTGTCCTGAAAGTCACCTGTACTGTTAAGTCTACAGTAGTTTGTTCTTTTTTTGTTGCTGAGAAATATTCCATTGCATAAAAACACCACATTTGCAATACCATCTCCTCTGGATGGACATTTGTTTCCATTTGGGGATATTTTGGACAAAACTGTCCACTCCTCTACCTGCTTTTTGCAAACATTATTTTGATTTCCTTTGGGGAAAAAGTCTTACCCTAGCTGTGGGACCACCAGGTTCAGGTTGAGGGGTGCTTAACTCTAAAAAACTGTATGTATATATATATATATATATATATATATATATATATATTAAAGAACTGGAATGAATTTCAAATTTGGTATTTCAAATTTCAACTATTAAATTATATACTTTCTTGAGACAGGGTCTCATTTTGTAGCCCTGGTTGACCTGGAATTTTATATGTAGACGGGGCTGGCCTTGAACTCAGAGAGATGCACTTGCTTCTGCCTCCAGAGTGCTGGGATTCAAAGGTATGTGCCTGACTGCAAATAAATTTTTTAAGTAAATCATTACAAACAAGCTTAGGCAAATTCACAAATGAGATTTGACTGTACTACTAATGTATGTTCTAAATCTAAATTTTTTTTTAAATTTCTTGCCCCTTAGACAAAATAGTACATATGAAGTCTCAGATAAGTTTCCAATCTAGCATCAAGATAATAGCTGAACAGAGCAGGTCCCATGGGTGCCACTGTCAAGGTGGCAGTTACAAGTGGCCTGTCCCCTAGTGGAAACTCCCTTCTGGAATCCCATGTCTATTCATGTCCTTTCTTATACCCACAGGGGGATCTTGGAAGAATGTTCAGAACAGTTTGTAACTCAAGAATTGAAGCCAGGCATGGTGGAGCTTTGCTAGGCATGGTGACACTAGCACAGGCCTGTAAGACCAGCTACAAAGGACGCTGCAATAGGTGATCCAGATGCCAGAAGGAACACCGAAATCCAGTTTCTCCATCCCCAACCTTCCCCATTTGGGAGATGGCATATTGGATAGATCTCCCAAGAGCTATGTTGATGGAGGCTTGGTTGGACTCCAGATAACTTAGTGAGATCCTGCTTCAAAATGAGCAATAATTAAAATAAAGTTTAAATGTATCTATAACACACACACACACACACACAGAGAGAGAGAGAGAGAGAGAGAGAGAGAGAGAGAGAGAGAGAGAGAGAGAGAGAGAGCTGGAGGGTTCAGTGGTAACACACTTGACTAGCACATATGAGCTCCTGAGTTCAGTCCTCAGTACCTAACAAACAAACACCCCTATATCTAATGAAGAAAATGGAGCAAAGCACAGTGATAATACCATAATGAAGTCCATATAACCAAATACTTAGGAAAAATTTAATAGTTATATCTGAGCAGTTTTTTCCCCAAATACCACATAGTCAGTAAGAAATAAACAACCAATTAGCTGACACCTTGGAGGCAAGCAACACAAGGAAGAAAATGTGAACTGAGAGCATGGATGGCTGAAGGGGAATTCCCTGGAATATGGTGGAAAGCAAGTTGCACAACCTGCTGTCACAGGACCACCCCGTGGGGAATGGGGACAGTCAGGAAGCCCAGTGTGAAGCCACATCTACAGGGTTCACTTACTCCCACAAGCCAAGATGCCAGTGACCTGGCAGCTGAGAACAGGGTGTAACAGATACAGGGGCCATGCTTGGAGCTTTCTGCCCAGGAGTGGAGACTGCTGCCTGTTGTTTCCGGCCAGGTGGAATAAGGTTTCTGTCTGCCGGACCTCAGATAAGCACAGTCACTTTAAACAGTCTTCTTGGCCCATACTCAATGTTCAGTCTTTAACTAACGGCTGAATCATCTCTCCAGCCCTCACCCCATTCTCATTATCAACTGGCAGAAGCAGCAGTGACACTAGTTTTAGTGGCTCTCAGTGGACATCATGACCTGAAAAGAGATACTTTTCTCCTCTACAGACAGCAGGGCACAGCAGGAATGATCTGGATTTCAAGTTACAAAGTCCTTATTTTAGTCTTGCCTAGACATGAAACAACATTGTGCAGTTGGAAATAAACAGGGTATTGTAGATGGAGTTTTTGCCCTACCTGGTCCCACTGCCCCTAGTCCCAAATAAACATACAGAGACTTACATTAATCATAAACTGCTTGGCCATGTCTCAGGGTTCTTATTGGCTAGCCCTCTTAATTATTAACCCATAACTATTAATCTATGTATTTCTACATGGCCTTATCTTACTGGAGAATGCCGGGACCTGTTAATCCTTTGGCTGCTATGTGGCATCTCTCTGGCGGTCCTCTCTTCTTCCTCTCCCCAGAATTCTCCTCCTCTGGTAGCCCTGCCTATACTTCCTGCCTGGCTACTGGCCAATCAATGTTTTATTCATCAACCAATAAGAGAAACATATATACAGAAGGATATCCCCCATCAGGGTATTAATGATTTCCTTCCCCCTCTACCTCTAGTCACTGGAGAGGTAGATGTGGGGGATCTCCTGAGAGCCATGTGGGAACTATAAGCCGAAAAGTATAATAAAAGCATTGTCGTGGGTAAACCTCCCAGATACCTTACCAGGGGAGACAGGCAGGCTCCAGGGGGGACTTCAGAGCTCTTGCACAGATAGATAGATTTCCTATCTTTCTTTTGTACAGAAACATGTCTTTAAAAAAATGGTTGAGATAATCTGTAAGACTCTGCTATTATTAATGTTATTTTGATTTCTCGTTTCACTGTTAAATTTCAGAGGCAATTCATCTATTTCTGCTAGTTCCATCATCTATGCCTGCTAGCTCCATAATCTAGTCCTGTTAGCTTCATGATCTACGCTTGGTAGCTCCATCATCTATGCCTGCTAGGTCAAACATTTTTCCTGCTAGCTCCAGAATCTATTCCTGCTGGCTCCATCATAAATGCTTGCTAACTCCATCATCAATGTCTGCTAGCTCCATCATCAATGCTTGTCATCTATCCCTGCTAGCTCCGTCACGTATGCCAGCTAGCTTTTTCACTTATGCCTGTTACCCCCACCATCTCATCACTGTTCTTTTAACTCCCCAAATCACTGCTCCTCTCACCAGTCTGCTCAATTCCACTTTCATAGTCACCCAAAACTTCTGAGTCCCAAGTAAAACTGTTGCTCAATTTGCATTTAATACTCATCACCCTCCAACCTATAGCTCTGTAATACAGGATGCCACTAACTGAAGTCACTATACACTTTCTTTCCTTTCCTGGGTTCTTGTATTTCTAGCTGAACCGAATCCCCTATATACTCTCCTCCAAGGAGAGTTCACTACAAAGTGAACTTACCCCTTCCTTACCAGCTATAATGACAATGCAGTTACTCAAACACTAATCTCAGCCACTAGAAATTTTTATTCTCTCTGATTCTCCATGTCAGGTCGTTTTGTTTTAATCTTATTTGTTCCTTTGACTGTCTCTTTGACTTGCTATCTCTGCTGTAGCCCTAATCCAGGCTCTCATCTAAGTATGCCTGACTAGGCTGCAGTATCCTGTGATTCAGCAAATTAATTCAGCACATCCTGTTTGCATTAAGTTACTCTGTTTCTACAAAACATGCAATTACTTCTGGTTATTCACACAGTAAGTTTTTGAGTGTGGCATTCCAGACTCCACAGACTGTCTGACTTTACCTCTCTAAGCTCTTCCATACCCAACGCTTGGCAGCCCCCTATACAAATTACCTATGCTGGACTCATCAATGTCCTTGCTGTCCTAGAAAATATCCAGGATGTGTCTTTACCCTAAGCTTATCTCTTCTTCCTTACCCACACTGTCTCCCTTTGCTCTTCTCTCCCTCTTTCATTTCCCTCCCTCCATCTTTCTGTACCTCTTGTGGTACAGAAAGAGCAGAACTCATGGCCATGCCTTCATGCAAACTAGACAAGCACTCTTTTTCTGAAATAATTCTCAGTCCTGGCTCCTATTATTTCCCATACAATAGAGAAAGGCCTGGGCTTTCCTGAGACCTTCTACTTTCCACCCCATACTGAGATTCATGATCCCACTCCCACAGAGTAACAGCTCAAGTAAAATGCCCACAAAGCACCCAAACTGGTCAGAACTACAACCGTCACTCCAACCAAACCAGAAAGCATGTGATGCAGGGGAACAGGACAGGAAAAGGAACGGTCCTCTGTGCTTGTGATGGTGGCATCAAGATGCTACTCCATTGCAGAGGGCGGAGGGGCAGGGAGAGGAAGAACAAAGGAACAGTTTTTTTCTGTGGCTCAGTGAAAGTACAGACAGAACCTGACCATCGTCCACTGAGCTCGCTCCATTGTTGGTGGTAAAGTAGTTCACCAGATAACGCCTTTGTGGGACGCTTGAATGGTAGATGAGTTACTCATCTGCTTGATTTCCAGCTTCTCAAAGGGCACTCACTGTTCACAAGCACAGCTTAGGGGTAACTGCATCTCCCTTGACACTTGCCTGAAGAACAAGCAGCTATTAATTTACTGTATTCTTGAGGTCACATCTAGGGCTCAGACGAGAAGGTGGAGGAGGCTTGGTCAAGCATCTAGAACCTCTTCACCAGGCAGAGGAGGCGACCTTTGAGTGAACCTCCCGTGCCTCTTTTTTGAGAGTAATATTCCATGACCCGAGGCTTTCAAGCAGATGATAACAATTACTTGTGTTTTAGACATGCAGCAAAGACAGCTGGCATCCCTAACCCTGTAATGGAATCCTACTTTCAGTCTCCACCCCCCCGGCCCTCCGCCACTACTTTATTTCGGGACTACTCCGTGATTTACCTCAGCTATATTCTCCTTTGCTGGGCTTTCTATTTCAGAATATTGTAGGGAACCTTTCCTGCTTTAGCTACATCAAGCAACCTCATATTAGCCTGCTCTCAAACAGTAGAAATACATTCCCACAATCCACCAATAAGTAGCCTCTGATAGCTCATGCCTGGTTCAGGAACTGTAGAATAAACTGGCTGGACAAGGTGACCCATATGAGAAACAGAGGGTCTCGAGAGCCAGCCAAAGCATCAGGGACAGCCCCTGCTCCTCCTGTTAGGAGTCCCACAAGTAGAGCAAGCTACACAACTGTCACATGTGTGTAGATGGAGGAGGAGGTTAGCCATCCCACATGCCATGCTTTGTTGGAACCCAGAGGAGGCCTGCCCCTTTCTAAAGAGAACCAGAGGAGGAGTGGACTTGGAAAGGGGCAGGAGGGAGGTGGAGGGAGGAAATGGAAAGAGAGGAGGGAGGCAGAACTGTGGTCAGGATGTAAAATAAATAAATAAATAAATAAATAAATAAATAAATAAATAAATTTAATTAAAAAAAAAAAAAGAAGCTGAGTGGCTTATCTCCAATTTCAGCAAGGCAGCTGTACACAAGTGCATCGCAGGCGCTAACTGCATCTCCCTGATGCTTCACTGCAGAAGGATCTATTCATCAACCAAGGAAGCCTGGAGCCCAAATGATCCTATTTCTTTTTATGTGTAGGTTTGCAGTCATTTGCTGACGTGCTAACAGCAGGCTCTGTAGAAACCGTGCCACCCCCAGCGTCAGGGCAGCAGTAGCAAAGCTATGTGACCCTTTCTGTATTCCCAGACTCCTTGATCTAAAAGGTACCCTGGGATCCGGTGGATCTGGGTTCCTCAGTACCTTTCCAGGAATCCTTCGTGGATACAATCACACAGAGCTGTAAGCGGTGCTCTCAACCCTTCCTTTCCTTCTTGACTTGATCTAAAAGTCCTATTTAGATCCACTAGTCTCACTTTTGGGTAGACACTCAAAGTTTCCAATCAGTAGGCAGAGAGGCACCTGCACTTGCATATACAGTGTAGTTTATTTCCACTAGCCAAGTTCCGAGGGAGCCTCAGTGCCATCAGCAAATTGTGCAGCTATGCAGAGGAATGCCATTCTGCCTCAAAAAAGAAAGACGTTTTATCATTTATTTCAATAGGGCTGAACTTTAGGACATCGTGTCTAGTCAGTTATGCCAGGCAGAAAAGCTAAAAAGCTAAAAGCTGAAAAGCTAAACTCCACAAGCTCTTCCTCATCATAAGCAGAATCTAAAATGACTAAAGAGAAGCAGGGAGTAGAACAGGGATTAACTATGGAAGCTGGGGGATGGGGGTGTGGACCTGCTGGTGTGGGGGATGGGATGGGGGGTGTGGATATTCTGGTGTGCTGCTTAAGTATTTTTGTCAATTTGACACAACCTAGAGTCATCTGAGAAGAGGGAAACTCAGTTGAGAAAATGGCCTATAGGCAAATCTGATGGGGTCATTTATTTTTATCAATGGCTGATGTGGTGGGGGCAGGGCAGCACCAAACTTACACTTCTACATAGAAGAAAAATTCTACGGGAAAAATGGGTGGATTGGTTAATTTTTGGATCTGGTTTCCACACTTTTAAAACCTTGTACCTATTTACAGGGCATCATATTGATTTATTTACTTACCTCCATTGGGGCTACTAAAGAGAAAGCATCAATTTAATATTAAAAATGAAATTCAGCTGAGTAAATCAAAATGTTTCACATGAACTTTCTCATTAATCTTCCATGGTATAGGAGGTGACAACATCATTTAACTACATTTATAGCCTTAAAATGGCATCATTGTCCAAGTTCCAATGTCTTATTTGCAGTCACACAGTCTCTTTGTCACCCTGGAGCGTCTTGTAGGAAGAGATTTGTCTACTCCACCTATCTGAGGTGTCACTATGGCAGCTGAACAGAGTAGAGCTGGTGAGTTACAGCCCATTGCTGAATCTTGCCCGAAGACTGATTTTACAAATAAAGTTTTATTGAAAGCAGCCTCAACTACTCATTAAAGCATCGTCTTACCACTCACGCTGCACAACAGTCAAGCCGAGTCCTAGTACCTGGGGCCATGGCTCCAAAGACTAAAGCATACATCATTTGGCCCTTTACAGGAAGGTAGCAATTCACATCTTTAAGTCAGAGAGACCCAACCAACACCAACACATTAAACAGCACTTCTGCGGTTACTTCTAAATTGTCAACTGCCACTACATCTAAAGATGTCTTTATACATTAATTGATTTGTGGAGTGTGCACCAGACATCTGCCAGGACATCTGTCCATTGACTTTGAGGGTCAGAGACAACTTGGAGTGCTTGGTTCTTGACTTGCACCACCCACAGATCGATGGAGCTCTTGTCTTTAGGTTTCCAGGCAAGCACTCTAACCCACTGGGCCATCTCTCCAGCCGCTAGATTTTAGATTCTTTGGTAAGGAGGTTCTTTCTTTTCTACGTCCCACCCCCACCACTGTAAAAGCACAGTACCTCGACATGGGTGGGCTTTGACAAACACATCGTTATTGGAAAGTAAAGCTGTATTAACTGGCTTCTAAGAAAATCTTTCATCTGTGTTAGCTCTTCCTCTTCACTACCTCTTGGTTTCAAAGGAAACTATAAAAGAACAAGGATGAGGAGGGCAATACTCAAATGACATGATTTAAAAACTCTAAGTTTAAAAATAAGTCTACCTAACCTTTGATCCCAAATTCTGCTCTTCAACAAAGGGCTACTTGCAGTGTTGCCTGCCTAGCTGGCTGTGGTTAACACCGGCAAAGGGCTAGCGTACTTACTCAGAAGTCAAAAGTATCTCCACTTCATTTCCCTGAGACATGATTCCTCTCCTGGGCACATGTAACAAGACCATTCTTGGCCCCCAGTTCTGTGTTTCTCCTGCCCAAATGCCACGAAAGACACCCTTCAACATGGTCCCACCTAATTTTACCATTGCCTAAAACATGCAAATTTATGCAAGAGCAAGGTGCTATTTTGGTTCTTCCTGACAGAATCACTTTCATTAAATGATCTTGGTTTAAAAACAAACCTCTCACGCTGAGCTACCCACACATACTGGAGACTCAGAACTAGTCTTAAAATTACCAGGGACAATGAATACATTTCAGGTCATTATTTTCTTCGATGACATTAGTGGCATTTTTAAAAGCCACAGATGTTATTTAGGATGTATGATATTTCTGTAATTTTCATATTATATTAAGAGCCCTGGACAAACCCCTTATCTCCTGTATTTTATTTTCTCTATATCTTTGTCTTGCACAGATGAGCAGGTATGAGATGAAAAGGAATGAGGTGTTGGGGGATGAAGTTTAGTGGGGGAGAATATGACTCACACCTGCAAGCCTCTGGATTCAATCCTCTAGAAAGGGGATGAGGAAATATTCCTGAGGGAGCTAAGGTCTGTTCACAATAACATGCTTTAAAAATTAGGGAGAAACGGCATATACCTTTTCTCAAAAGAAAGAATGTTAAAATATAGGCTACAGGAATGTTTTAGGTGGGATTTTCCATTTCATACCGTTTTACTAAATACATATCACTTTTTGCTAAAGAAAAAACTCAAAGAAAACCATTAGTAATATACTATTGTTCTTTAAAGTCAAGGATTGCTCTCTAGGTCCTATCCAAATGTCAGGACTAGCGAGTTGTATGTGGTCTGAAGATGACACCTGTGTTAGGGTCAATAAATAACTACTCTATGGTTATTGGTTGGCTCACTCACACCCAGAAAGATTTTGTGTAGTTTCTTCACAAAGACCCTGTCTTTGTCAGTGTTATATTGCCATGAAGAGACACAATGATCATGGCAACTCTTATAAAGGAAAGCATTTAATTGGGGCTGGCTTACAGCTCAGAGGTTTAGTCCATTATCAGCATGGAGGGAAGTATGGCAGCGTGCAGGCAGACATGGTGCTGGAGAAGGAGCTGCGAGGAGTTCTACATATGAGGAGTTCTAGATACGAAGGCAGCAGGAAAAGAGAGACACTGGGCCTGGCTTGAGCACTGAAAACTTTAATTCCCCCCACCCCAGTGACACACTTCCTCCAACAAGGCCACACCTTCTCCAACAAGGCTACACCTCCTAATAGTGCCACTCTCTGGTGACCAAGCATTCAAATCTATGAGCCTATAGAGGCCATTCTTTTTTTTTTTTTAATTTTATTTTATTTTATTAGTTCTAGTTAGGGAACAAGCTTATTTCAAGTCCCTTCTCCCTCTCCCTCCCCTCACCCCCAAACTTTCTCCCCCACCCCCAGCCCACCCCCCACCCCATCCACCCACCACTCCCCAGGCAGGGTAGGGCCCTCAACGGGGGCTCAGCAAAGTCCACCAAGTCTTCCTATGCTGATCCTGGGCCCTTCCCCATGTGTCCAGGGCCAGAGTGTAACCCTTCATATGGGATGGGCTCTCAAAGTCCCTTCTTGCACCAGGGAAAAATACTAATCCACTACCAGAGGCTCCCTGAAGTACAGAGGCCTCCTTATTGACATCCATGTTCAGGGGTCTGGATCAGTCTTGTACAGGCCTCCTGGACAGCATCTGGGGTCGATGTGCTCTCCCTTGTTCAGGCCAACAGTTCCTGTGGGTTTCTCCATCCTAGTACAGACCCCTTCGTTCTTCATTCCTCCCTCTCTTCAACTAAATTCCCGATTTCGGCTCATTGTATATCTGTGGATGTCTGTCTCTGTTTCCATCAGCCACTGGGTGAGGGCTCTAGGATGGCATAAAGAGAAGTCATCAATCTCATTTTAGGGGGAGGGTTTTTAGGTTATCCTCTCCACCATTGCCTGGATTGTCAGATCGTGTCATCCTTGTAGGTCTCTGGAGATCTCCCTGGTTCCTGATCCCTTCTCGGGCCTACAGTGGCTCCCTCTGATATCGTATCTCTCATCTTGCTCTCTTTCCTCTATTCTTCCCCCAACTCAATGTTTCTGCCCCTCCATTTCCTCTCCTCTTCTCCTCTTCTCTTGCTCTTATTGTAGCAGCTCCTCCCCCCCCCCTCATGCCCCCAATTAGTTCGGGAGTTCATGCCACTTCCATTCCTGGGGACCATTTAACCCTTAGAGTCCTTCATGTTTCCTAGTTTCTTTGGTGAAGAGCATTATATACTGGTAGTCTTTTGTTCTATGTCTAAAATTCATATATCAGTGAGTACATACCTTGCTTGTCTTTTTGTGACTGGGTTACCTCACTCAGGATGGTTTCCTCTAGTTCCATCCATTTGTATGGAGGCCATTCTTATTCAAACCACCTCAGAACCCTTCCAAAGGAACAGGTGAGCATACAGGAGTGCAGCACAGCAGTCAGTGCTAGAGACCCCAACCCATGGCAACTGCCACCTTTTCTCATGCTGGCTTTATTCATTGAAGAGTGTTGTTCCTTCATCCAACATCAGCCAACACTGTAATGGCAAAGCGATGTCCACAGCTTACAATATGGACGCACTTAGGCATCAGAGAGCTGACTAGTGTTCACAGGGGACAATGGCTTTGGGCTGCTTATGAAGAAGAGGTTTGTTTGTTGCTATACAGGGAAGTAGGTTCCCTTAAAGGCTGAAGGGACAAAGAGGGATGCTCACAGTCTTCTGAAGTGCACCCAGCAATGCTGACAAAGGGAGCTATGCTTTAAGACTGGATCTGACAAGAGTCTCTACCTGGCCACGTCCTTCTGAGCTCACTGAAGGCAGGGCAGACAGGTGACATCACTCTGATGGATGTGATCACAGCCTGGCACCAAGTGACACACATTCCCCTCTCTTCCTGCAGACATATCAACACACAGGTGACAGCCAGCCATAAAGATAAAGAATTATTTCCTCCTAAAACAAATATCAAGTGGACAATTTGTGGGTCTGAGATTAGCATCTCCTATAAAATATTCATAAAATAGATGCCAATTGAACTGAAAGGATTGTTAACTCCTCGACAGCACCACCTCCCTATTTTGAGATTAACATACAGAGTGCACACTGGGCCTGCCTTTCTTCTAGAAGGCAAAGGCCTGCTGGGTAATCTTTATTCTTCCCTTTGGGGACAGTTGTAAACACACTATTTACAGTAAGGTAAAGGCACATTTCAGCAAACTCCTCAGCTCCTTTTCTAAATGGCAACTCATTTAGAATCCAGATTCTCTCCTTCCCCCTTCCCTCCCTCCCTTCTTCCCTCCTTCCCCCTTTCCTCCCTCCCTTCTTCCCTCCTTCCCTCCCTCCCTCTTTTTACAATTTCATACTTGTGTAGAGTGTGTTTTGAAAAGACTTAACCCCCACTGTTTTCCCTTCTCTAGTTAACCCCTTCCCCCAACTAGCCCCCTCCCCGTGTGTGTGTGTGTGTGTGTGTGTGTGTGTGTGTGTGTGTGTGTGTGTGTGTGTGTGTTTAATTAGGCTTGCATTGATGGGGAGCTATTCACTGGAGTTTGGGCAACTTATCATTTGCTACATTACTGAATTCCCTCCGCCCCCCTTCTCCCACAAACCATTGACAATAGCTTCTCAGAGGGGTAGATCTCTCCCGTTCATTATAGAAGATTGATTGGCCCAAAATAGAGCTCATCTTGTATAGGTAATTACAGCTGCTGTGGGTTCAAGGCTGCACTGGCCATGCCATTGGATCCAGATATGTTAGAGAGCATTTTTACACAGTAGGAAGAGAGATATAATGCAGAGAAATGGGATATTTGGCATTTCTACTTGATCTGTGTAAGGAAGTTCTTCCCACTAAGCATCAGCAATCACATTTGTAGGCTTCTTATGAGCAGCTATAAGATCACATGCATGTGCATGTCTGGCTGTTGCAGGGCTGTGCGATAGTATGCATGTGCATATCTGGCTGTTGCAGCATGCATGGACATGTCCTCCTTTAGAATTTGCCTTATCCCCTAGGGGTTTAGGTATCTTCTACAAGTACACATGTAGCTAAAGAGTAGGCTATTAATAGAAATTGAAAAATCCATGGGATGATTATAAACACTACTCCCAGACTCCAATAGAAGGACTCACTCAGTAACTATTAGTACAGGTTAACACTAGTCATTACACAGTGCCAGAAGCACACACAAAAATATTTCAACAGCACCTTGAGCTCACTCCTGCATTTCCTTGAGTGACATCTGGGAGACAACTGAGTCTCATTGTGA
This sequence comes from Cricetulus griseus, assembly GCF_003668045.3. NCBI lineage: Eukaryota > Metazoa > Chordata > Mammalia > Rodentia > Cricetidae > Cricetulus > Cricetulus griseus. The sequence continues at coordinate 143,175,603 of NW_023276807.1, read as the reverse complement.
AATCTTAATGTGCCACTTACTACCGTGCAAACTTGGGCCTCAGTATGGAAAATGAGGGTGATAAAATTACCTACCTGACAGGATAATTGTGGCATTTCAACGACCAATAAGTATAAAGAATTCAAGAGAGCTGCCAAGTAGTAAATGCTTACAAATGAGGTACCACTGTCCCCCAAAGTCTCCTTCCTTGTTCCTGGGGTACCTCAAGACATCCCTGGGTCTTCCCACTGCTTCCCTGTGGTCTATGGAGTCTTAGGATTATTCCTCTTCAGTGCAGTGGGCTTGGTTGCCTATGTGACCTGGCTTTGCCAGCAGCATGTGAGCAGGCACATGTTTCCACTGGCTTTGTCTTCCCTCAGCCGTCACCACCACGTGTCTCAAATAGGGGCTGTTCCTCTGGCCTAGATCATAGAATACAAAGACACAGGGCTTGGGAGCAGGTCCCAGGCCATTTGGCCCCAGATACAGAATGTGGGCAAGAAATAAACTGTTCTTGAAGCCAGGGAGATTTGACCAGAGTACAGCTGACTAAAACATGCATTGTTGGTTTGGTTTGGTTTATTGGATCAAACCGTGACTTCAACCAAAAAAAGTCTGGGAAAACTTTCTTTAAAAAAAAAAATCACTAGATAAGGATGGTAAATTTCCATAATAGATTTCTCCTTGACTAAACCCCCCAGACAGCAATGAGCACATCTGCATGTTTCCACTTTACCCCACTCCTCCTAAGCAGCCATGATTTAGCTCATCCAAGCCCAACAGTCCTATAAAACAAGCAGGTTCCCATTTTAGAGGAAATTCCTTAATGCAGATTTCTTCATAGTTTATCACCAGGCATGTTGATTCTCTTTTTTTCCTTCTTGCCCTTTGGCAGGACGGGGGAGTGGGAAGTAGGGGTGGGGTGGGGGGTGGGAGGTGGAGGGGCACACAAGGGGTGGCAGTTTTTAGGTTATTAGTTTATGAAAACCATCAACTGTCATGTTTAACTCTTTCTGAATACTTCAAAGGGGATGTGTTTCTTCTCTGGGGCCAAAGTACCATGGTGTTAAATTCCTGGTGGTGGTAAATACTAGCCACTGTCATTAATCTCTGACAGACTTTGGGTGTCTTAGGCTGGTCCAGACTGCTAGTGGGAAGAGGTTGGAGTTAAGTGGGGGGGGGGGACAAGACACCAAGCAAGCACATAACAAAGCCTTCATGTCATGTGAAATACTAGGAAAAGGGAGAGGGGTGTGCTAAGACAGAGCAGGGAGCTACGGGTGAAATGGATGTGTCGCTTGGGCCATCTGGGAAGACACATCTGAAGAGTGCAGTGAAGGTGAGGCCTGAAGGATTGGGAGACTGGGCATATAATACACAAGAAGATGTGTTCAGTAAGGCCCTGATGGAGAAGAGACAAGAATGGCTAAGGAACTGAATGGAACAATGGGATGTTTCTCTGGCTCTCAAGAGTTCAGTGAAAGAAGGAGAAACATGAGATGGAGTTGAAGAGCAAGAAAGAGCCAGATTGCCGGGGGCTTTAGAGGCCTAGATTTTATTCTGAGAGGAATAAGAAGACATGGGAGGATTTTAAGGAAGGAAACTATGTAATGTGCTCCGGGCAACAGTGATTAAAGATATGTGGGGATGGAAGAAATGAGGCAAGAGTGGAGAGAGAATGTCTATGAGGGAGAAGAGGTGAGAGCAGAGGAGGAAGTGGGCACAAGAGGGAAGATGGGGGCACATCCTGTGGTGTGTGATGGGGAATCCCAAAGAAAGGCTACTATGATGGGGAACCAGGAAGGAAGGCTACATGATGGTGTCTGGCCTGAAGGATGAAGGTGGTGATACAATCTGAAGTGGAGAGAGCCAGAGGAGGGTTCTGTTTAAGGGATGAGGTCAGAAATCCTATTCTGAACAGTGAAATCAAAGACACCAGTAAGATAACCAGCCTATAACACCAGGTATGCAATTGGATGTGCAGGGCTGTGAGCTTCAGGAGTCCAGGGTAAGCAGAAAATTTGGGAGTGGTTACCTTTAGGTTAGGACGATAGTCTCATGGGAAGAAGGAACTGCAAAACATCAAAACCAGAGAGCAAAGAAGTACTGTGAGGGGAAGGGGAGCGCTTTCACCAAGATGGAGCAGAAAGTAAAGAAGGAAAATGCTGACCCTCCCAAAGCCAAAGCCAAAGCCAAAGCCAAAGTGAGAGGCATGAAAAACCAAGAAGATAGTGCTGAAAGGGTCCACAGACACAAAAGGAAGATTCACACATCACCCATCTCCTGGCACACCATGACTTTGACTCTCTAGAGGCAGCCCAAACACCCTCTGGCGAGCACTCCCAGGGGAAACAAGCCATGAAGTCAGCCATGAAGAAGATAGAAGATAAGACACTTGTGGATGTCAAGGCCAGACCAAACAGGCTGTGATAAAGCTCTATAGCACCAATATGGTCAAATCCAATATCCATAAGGCCTGATGCCTTAAAGGCATATGTCTGGCTGGCTTTTGATTATGATGTTCTGGACAATACAACAAAATTGATTGACATCATCTAAACTGAGTCCAGCTGCCTTATTCTAAATACAAGTTTTTCACTATTTAAAAAAAAGGAGGAGAAGACAAAGAGGAGGAGGAGCAGCAGCAACAGCAGCCAGCTTGAAGTGGCTCTCAGTAGCCGAAGATATTTATTACAAGAATAATAAGAATAACTACTCAGTGGAAAACTCAGCAGTCACTACCTTAAACAAGGGTCTAAAGTCAACAATGTCAGTACCAGGATGAATAGCAACCCTCTACCACCTGATGCACACAGTGAGAACACGAGGATGGACACTGATGAGGAAGTGAAACATTGTACTGCCGTTTGACGAAATGACTGGTCAGTAATCCAGAGGTGTCAGGATCATGAGTGGACTGAAGCCACATTTGTGGGCAAGGCTGGATCTTATAGACAATGTTGATTGAATACTGCCATTTAAGGAGTCACAGCAGAGAAGTTTAGATTATAAGATAGGTTTGGAGACATAGAAGGCACTTCCTGCCTTGCTACTAGAGTAACTCATGAGGGCTCAGCTCAGTGTCATTCATTAAGATATACACATCACCTGTGCAATTTTAAAATGATTGAAACAACTGTTTCCATGTCTTGGATGCTGACTGTCAGCTGCTGTGTTGGGCACATAGACCTGTGTTATCCTTCTGAACCATCAAAACCTGTGGAGCAGGGACTAGTATAACTTTCCCCACGTTTCCCTATATATAAACTGAAGCTTGATGGCTCATCCAACAGGACAGCACTGACCAATGAGGACACACTTTCGTTTAGCTTGGCTCTAGAGATTCCTAATTTAATGCCAGGTTGTGCTTTCAAGCATTGCTTTTCAACATATGCTGTTAGAATTTGGGGTTTATGAGAGTTTCACCATAATTTCCCATAGCACTTAGTACAGTCCTTCAGGACTGAGGCTCCAAGTCCTGCTGGCTAACTCAACACTTAGTCACTTCTAATAGAATCATCAGATGTGTGATGTACTGAGATGGTTTTTAGACTTTCAACCAGTGCAGAGACTGTTTTCAGTTATAAGAATGGGGTCTTTAAAAAGTCATTTGAACTAGAAGCCAAAGCTTAGTGACATGGAGAATGCGGGTACACTCAGGCAATCTGGAGCTTGGGAGGGTAACTCATGCACAGCTGACTTGGATTGCATCTAACCACTAAAATTCACAGAGGCTCCAGAAAGAAGACTTTTGTCTGATTGTCCTCAAGCAGTTCAAGTGTGCTGTACCCTCAACAGGCACTGTAACTTCAGAGTTAAGTTTCTTCCTGAAAAGCCTCTACATTTTATTTTGCCCAAGTATTACTTCATTTATTTTCCAAATTTTTGGGGGTCTTTTACTTACAAAGAAGCAAATGTAGAGCATTTAAGAGCAACTTTATACAGCTGTGCTAAAAAAGGAATTGATTTTTCTCCCCATCTGGTATGTTTACTAATCTTCAACTGTAAGTTTTGAGGAGTTTGTGGATTTTCTCTTTTCCTTGGAAACATTGATCTATGTACTGAGTCATGGTACCATTCAGCATTAGGCTTCTCCTCTTTAATAAAATCTAGTTTGTGATGCATCAAAAATAGAGCTGAGGTCAATTAGCAGGACCGAGCAGAGGGCTGCAGCAGAGCACTGAGAGGGAAGAAGAAAGACGGTAAAGGCTCTCCATGCTTCTTTCTTGCCATGGACAGAAAACACATGTTTAAATGCAGTTAGTAAGATCTGAAGCAGGGCTATAGCGTAGTTTGATGCTATAGCAGTTACCTAGCACGTGTGAAGCACTGGGTTTGATTGATCACCAACCCCACAAAAAGGAAAAAAAAAGTCTAAAGATGAAATCCCTACTATTGAAACTGTATATAAGAACCTGATCAGGGGAGGGAGAGGGAGAAGGGACTTACATGTGAAACAAGCTAGTTCCCTAACTTGAACTAATAAACAAACAAACAAACTAACAAAAACAAACAAAAAAAGAACCTGATCAGTCAGCAAGATGGAAAAGAAAATAGAAACAACATGAAGCCACAAACAAAAAGACAATGTCTAATATTAACAGATGTTCAACATGATTAGCTATTAGGAAAATGCAAACCAAAAGCATGGAATACCACTTCACATCAAGTGGGACGGCATACTGGCTTACTGAGGCTGTCCATATGAAAATGTCATAGGCTGGGTTGTGGTAAAATATTTTAAGGTGTGTGATTTTTGTTTATTCTGCATTTGTTTAACTCGGTGAAGCTGTGATTCTTTGCTTGTCTAAAACACCTGATGGTCTAATAAAGAGCTGAATGGCTGATAGTGAGGCAGGAGCAAGGATAGGTGGAGCTGGCAGGTGAGGAGTATAAACAGGAGAAATGAGGAGGAAGAAGAAGAGCAATGAGAGAACAAGGAGAGGAGGACAGCAGGAGCCAGCCACTCAGCCACTCAGCCACTCAGCCACCAGGACACCAGGACACCCGGCCACCAGGCCACCTGGCCACCCGGTCACCCGGCCACCCGGCCACCCGGCCACCCGGCCACCCGGTCACCGGCACCCACCCGGCCACCTGGCCACCAGGCCACCCGGCCACCCAGCCACCCAGCCACCAGGCCACCCAGCCATCCAGCTACATGGCAGTTCATGGAGTAAGAGTAAGATTTACAGAAGAGAACAGGAAAAGTCCAGAGGCAAAAGGTAGATGGGATAATTTAAAGATAAGAAAAGCTGACTAGAAAAAAGCCAAGCTAAGTCTGGATTCATAACTAAGAATAAGCCTTCATGTGTGATTCATCTGGGAGCTGGGTGGTGGGTGCCCCCCACAGAGAAAAAAACATCTTTCTACACTGGGTGTCTTAAATGAGAGTCATAGCTGTGGAGTCTGGAAGTGCAAGGTCAAGTCATCTAGTTGTCCTAAGCTTTTCTTGTTGACTTGTCGATGACTACCATCTTAGCACATCCTCTCATGGCCTTATTCCTGTGCCTGATTACCCCTCTGTCTCTTCATTTAAGGACACCAGTCACATTGGATTATAGACCCATCCTTATGATACTGATGAATTCTAGCTTTTATTAAGGTTCCAGCCCCAAACACACATGCAGAATCATAGACAAGTTCACATTGCTATATAGGAGCTTTTAAGGAGTCGAAGTTAACTATGCAACAGATGACTGTAAGGACAGTTGGAGATGTGGAGAAAGTATAGCACTGGTGCACTGATGGTGGGACATTAAAGTAAAGCAAAAAGATAAAAGTGGTCTCAGCATTTCAAAAAGTAAAATGGAGAGTATAGTTGCTTCTTCATCAGCCTTCCAGTGCTCTGCTATCTACTTGGAAGAAGACGGATGGGGAAGTCTGATGCTTATGGCCAAGAATAAGTGCAAAAAGATGAACATGGAGAATTTCAAACAATTCAAATAAGAAATGAGGTCAGATGGTCCCCCGGAGAAGGGGAAAGGGACAAGGTCTCCTAAACTAATTGGGAACATGGAGGGAGGGGGAGGGGGAGTTGGGAGAAAGAGAAGGGGAGAAGAGTAGGGGAGAGAGGACAAGAGAGAGCAGGAAGATCTAGTCAGGGGAAGAATAGAGGAGAGCAAGATAAGGGATACCATCATAGAGGGAGCCATTATAGGTTTAAAGAGAATTCTGGCACTAGGGAAATGTCCAGAGACCTACAAGGTTGTCCCCAACTAACAATATAAGCAATAGTCGAGAGGCTACCTTAAATGCCCTTTTCCAATAATGAGATGGATGACTACCTTACATGTCGTCCTAGAGCCTTTGTCCAGTAGCTGATGGAAGCAGACACAGACCCCCACAGCTAAACACTGAGCTGAACCCTGGAATCCAGCTGCAGAGAGGGAGGAGTGGTGAGCAAAGGGGTCAAGACCAGGCTGGTGAAACCCACAGAAACAGATGACCTGAACAAGGGGGAGCTCATGGACTCCGACTGATAGCTGGGAAACCAGCATAAGACTGTTCCAGACCCCCTGAACAAGGAGGTCAGTTTGGAGGTCTGGAGAATATATGGGGCCACTGGTAGTGGATCAGTATTTATCCCTAGTACACAAATGGACTTTGGGAGCTCACTCCACATAGAGGGATACTCTCTCAGCCTAGACACACTGGGGAGGGTTTAGGCCCTGCTCCAAATGATATGACAGACTTTGAAGATTCCCCCATGGAAGCCCTCACCCGCCCTGGGGCACAGAAAGGGGTTGGGATAAGGGGTCAGTGGGGAGGGGGCAGGAGAGGAGGGGAGGGAGAGGAAATTGGGATTGACATGTAAAAGAAGCTTGTTTCTAATTTAAATAAAAAATGGTTTGAATGGAAAAAAAAGAAATGAGGTCAGACACATGTGGATGAGGTTAAGAGTTACACACAAAACTTTGAATGGGACATATATGGAATAGATCAACTTTCATAAATAGCACACATTTCCTCAGGAATAGAAAACAGAATAATTTAATAGCTGGAAAAAAACTACAAAGTGCTTAAGGATATGATTAAACACCCCAGTTAGATCCCCTGGTGCAAATCAGTCAAAATCAACTAGGCCTTCCTGGGTCACAGAGCTTCCTAACCCTCAGGCATCTACGTGCAGCCCATTGTCTTCTTCTGTTTCCCACAACTCAACTGGTCTCCTAGCTCCAGTCTTGCCTCCCTTCCTACCAATGAGTAAGATTCCACTAATAAAGAGATGGAGTCATAGCACTTTTATGCATAAACTCCTCTGAACACCCAAACACCCACATATGCTCCACAAGACTCCTCAAGTCCATCTGTGGGGAGCACCAGCCTCATCTCTAGGTGTGTCCCCACCCCCACTCCACATCTGCTCCTTACTGCTGACTTCTGAGCAGCTTTCCTTTGCCCTGTATCCTCCTTCACCCACTATCTTCTTGTCCTTCCACTATCCAGGGGAGTCTTTGGCATGGACCTTCCTAGTCCAGCACCAGTTTAAAGGCCACTTCCTTATGAAAGCCTTATGTGTCTGAGGGTGACTTCTCTTACCCTACATGCCACATGCTTCCATTGTAATAGGATTTCAACACAGAGCGCCTGTTTCCTGCTTCCTAACTCCCTCTAACAAGTTCATGAGCATAGGGGTTTTAGCATCTTGTCCACCATTCAAGTCCTAGTACCTAACACTATTCCAGGCATGTATCAAGCATTTAACACAAGCTTAATAAAGAATAAATGAAATACAACATTTAAACCAAAGGTGAAGATGACAACACTCACTGATATAAACTATGAGTAAGTAAATACTTCACTCTAATAAAAATAAAAATATATCATGGTCCAGATGAATTTACCTTGGGACTATAAGGATGATATAACATCGGAAGCCTAAACAGAAAACCACACATACAATCAGTTTGGTAGATGATAAAAGACATCTGAAGGACTTCAAAATTCATTATGATAACCACTAATGAACTTAAAAGTGGAAAGGTTTTAACTTTGTATAAAGCATCATTGTGCTTTGTGGATAAATCGGCAGGGCAGGAGCCCTTTGGAAACTGCAATGAACGTTTTGTACACTGTAGCTTGAATACAGTAAGGAAAAGGAAGAAAAGTCCAGAGGACTGGCTGTATCTCAGTGATGGAGTGCTTGCCTAACAAGCCCAAGACCCCAGGCTCCATCTCTGGAGGATAAAACCAAGGAAGGGAAGGAGGAAAGAAGGTATGACAAGAGCTGGGGAGGGGAGAGGAGGGAAAGGGAGGGAGTGTGGGGAACTGAGGAAGCCCTGAGTGAATGTGTGCTGTTGACAAGGATCAAGGCCTCTGACCCAAGGGGATTGGCAAAGTATTCCTGTGGGTGAAGCTCAGAAACCTGGCGAAGCCTTCCCCTGTGTGTTCACAAATACTGACCAGAGTGTGCAGAAACTACAACTGCAGCTGCCTCCTCCAGGCTGACTTTAGCCTGAGACTGCTCCTGTACAGACACCTCCTGAGGAGACCAGCTAACCCCTCCTGCTAGTGCTGTAGGCAATGAGCTTGCTCTACATAATAAAAAGGTGCATTTGAGCCCTCTATTAGAACATTCAATCTACCATAGCAGCTTTTATGTATGTGTGTCTGTATGTCTGTCCTTCCTTCATTTCCTTGTCACTCCAGTCAGGTTTCCCGGACTAAGCAGTGCATAGCATTGAGGGAGGGAGACAATTACTTCCAATTATGACTATCTATTCCAGTACTACTTGAAATAATCACAAATCTTACTAAGTTTTATAGAAATGAGCAGCAGAAAGGCTGATTCATGAGAACAGTGCCAAGTTTCCAAGAATAAGCATAAAAATATAGAACTTAAATGAAGCAAAATTTCCACAATAATCTCTAGGTTTAATTTAACCCAAGTCCAATCACACCAATGAAATCGCTGCCTGTAGTTAGACACTGGATGTCTAAATCTCTTCTAGCAAAAAAAGTCATTGATAATACATTTTTTAAGGTAGAAGAGACAAATCAGTTAAAATGGCTGATTTTTATCAGTCCTTTATCAGATAGTAAAGTGGGATATAACACTAAAATTTAAATACTGTTCTGTAGCACCAAAACAGAAATGTCCAAGAATGATCATAGAATGTTCTAGGAAATGCATAAATAAAAGTATAACTGGATTTTAGTGCAGCTACATTGGGGTTTCCCAGGCACACAGAGGAGCCAGATTATTTAATAATGTGGTTGTGACAACTAACTTTAGTTGAGAAAAATTGAGATAACTACTTTTTTTTTTTTAAAGGTAACTACTTTTATGCAATTCTTAAGTATATCCCATGCAGTTTACAAGAATACACACTTTAGAAGACAGGCCTGGCAATAAAAACCTGTTCCCTCAGCACTCAGGCTCATGCAGGAAGATCCTGAATTCAAGGCTAGCCTGGGCTACCTAGCAAGACAAGGAACCCCACCTCCAATAGCATTAAAATAAATATTTTTAAAATTCACTACATTCGTTATTTTTCTTGCTGCTGAGACAAAACACCCCCACAAAAGGAACTTAAGGAAGAAAGGGTTGTTTTGGTTGATGTTTGAGGAGCGTCTATGATACCATGGAGGATTGCGTCTATGGTAGAGCCAGGTCATGTGCCTCTGCAGCCAGGAAGCAGGGGGTCATGACTGCTACTCAGCCGCTGGCTACCCCATTTATTCAGTTTGACACCCATGGAATAGTGTCATCCATATTCAAGGTAGCTCTCTGCTCCTCAGTTAACTCCCTCTGGAAATACCTACCCCAGACAAACCCAGATGGCCATCTCCTAGGTGAGTCTAAAACCAGTCAAGCTGAAAATAAAGATCAATGCCACATTCAGAATACCAAAAGGAAGCTCTACTGCTGAAAGAAACAAATCCAAGATACAAGAGAAAGGCCAGTAAAGGCAATCCTATTTGAGCAAATCAATTTTGCCTAGCCTAAGTTATGTAGTATGGAAGTAAAAAGGGAAAAACAAAAAGATAAACCGGAAAAAAGGTTTGATAACTCCAGGATGACAGTGGTTATGAATCATAATTTAAATATCTGATATGTGACCCCCAAAAGGGTTGTGACACACAGGTTGAAAACTGATGCTCCAGGATTTCTCATGGATAATAAATGAGATGGTATCAGAAAATACCCTCTGAGAAGGGCAAGGCCACTGTGAAATGTATGCAGCAAGTTCATGTTCTGAACGTTAGCCCCCCCCCCCCCCCCCCCCCCCCCCCCGGCCAACCCAATGGTGGCCATATTAGGTTATTTTTTCTATTGACAGAATAAAACACCTTGACAAGCAACTTAAGGAAGGGTTTATCTCACAGTTCCAGGGTAAAGTCCACTTCGTCTGGGAAACACCTCACCCAGAGGAGGATACAGAGGGGGATGAATGTTTGTGCTCAGTTCACCTTCTACTTCTTACTCAGTCAAGGACCCCAGCTCATGAAGAGTGCTGCCCACACTTGCTTGGGTCTTTGAATCTCAAAGTGATCTAGGCAATCCTCCGCAGTCACGCTCAGGGGCTAACCATATTAGATCATCCCTCATAGGAACGCCCAAAGACTTGTCTTTTAGGGAACTCTAGATCCTGCTAAACTTGACTATTAACCATCTCAGTGGTACTGTTTGGGGGACAGGGGTTCTGGAAACCTTAGGAGGTGGAGCCTACCCAGTGCAGCAAGCCACTTGGGGTGTTACTGAAGGTCAAACCCAGCCCCAGGTTTCTGTTCACCTCTGCTTCCTGGTCTAAAGTAACGTGAGAACCTTCTTCACCCATTCCAATTGTCATGAACTCAGCTATTTCGCCATGCCTTCCCCACCACAATAGCCTGAAACCCGAGGCCAAGATAAATCTTTTCCCTTAAGTTGTTTCTATCAGGTATTGTGGCCACAACAATGGAAAACACTAATACACGCACTGTGGTGATATTTCATAAATAAGTAAATGTGGAATTAACTTGAAGGCAACCATTGAAGAAGTGGTTAAATTATGGCATGATTACACATCTGCTCATTAAAAATATAATTAATGATATGATAAATATCTATCTGCTCATTAATATAGTGTTGGTACCTATTTGTTGAAGTGAAAAACATCCATGGTATATATTTTTTTCAGAGAAATGTTGTTGGGAGATACCTTAGCCCTGCCCAATAGTCCTGAGACAGGTGCCAGGTGGACCCGGGACTCGCCCATAAGGGGCGTGGTGAAGGAAAGCTGGGGTGACGTAAGAGAAGCTTCTTAAGGGCTGCACGTGGAGATCCTAGCCCCTTCTTTCTGGCGGCGCTAGCTGGGTTCCTGTGACCTCGCTCTGGCCTGCGTTTTGCCCTGGTGCTTTCTTGAATAAAGAAATCTTATCATCACGGACTAATTCATCCTTGAGTGCACGCTGCACACAATAATCTTCAGTTGGCGCCCAACGTGGGGCTCGAACCCACGACCCTGAGATTAAGAGTCTCATGCTCTACCGACTGAGCTAGCCGGGTTTTTTGTTTTGTTTTGTTTTGTTTTGGAGTTTTTTGGTTTTTTGTTTGTTTTTGAGACAGACCCTTTACTGAAACTGAAGGTCAATATCTAGACAAGACTGGCTAGCAGGCAAGCAGGTGGATGCTCCCGTCTCTTTGCCCTACTGCTGGGATTACAGTAGCATGTTACCATGTTAGATTTATTACACTGGTGCTAGTGACCTGAACTCAGGTCCTTATGCTTAGGCAGCAAAACTTTTAATCTCCCCAGCCTTGGCTTCTATTTATTTAATTTTAGATAGGGTCTCACTATGTAGATCAGGCTGGCCTTGAGCTAACAGAGATCTGCTTGCCTCTGCCTCCCGAGTGCTGAGTGTGTGCCAAGATGTCTGGCTTGTAGCTACTGTTTCTTAGTTTGTTTTTTATTTTGTTTTTGAACACTACAGAAATGGCCTTAGAGGAAGGGACTGCCATTTGAGTTCTTTGCACTCTTAAGAGCTTACTACAGAGTGGAGGTTAAGACCGGAGGTTCCAAGTCAGACCTCTGAGGTTATAGTCCTGTTCCAAACTCTGTTTTTTATACACGATTCCCTAAGCCTTCATTTTCTTCTCTGGAATTTGAGCTAACCTGACGCCTTCCCTCACGAATAAGCATTATGAGGATTAAGTGATGCGTCTATTTGAAGGTTTGAGGACAGTGCCTACAATAGAGTAAGGCACAATTAACGATATCATTCTTTTGCAAAAGGCAGATAAAAGACTATATACCCCAAGGCAGAAAGGATGGGGCCCTAAGTGACTATGAAAGAATGATGGAGAGGCAGAAAGATCTAGTCCCAAGAAGTGCTGAGTCAGCTTCCTGGGGAACAGATTTTTCACTTACCCCTCCCAGGCTGCAGGTGGACATTTTCAGAGAACAGTCTGTTTGTGGGCACGAGTACTTATATAATCCAAGAACATTTGCCACTCAAGAGAGAATAAGAGAGACACTCAAGAGCACAGGGCGGTTTCATCAATCACACTTATTAAAGAAAGATCTCTCTCTGATGTGTGCATGCAAGCTTCAGAGAACAAGGTTATTGAGGCAGCAAAACATAGAGAAGTAAACAGAGAAGGCATAGAGGATGCTACCGGTCCAGACACTCTCCCCAAAGCCAGTGAGTAACTTCCAGCCTCCTCCACCATCACAGTGAAGGCAGAGAACAATGGCAAGTCTGAGGTGCAGTGGGGAGACTGAGAGGTGTCCAGCAAACCCAGATCCCAGTGGCTAAGAGGCTTGGGGACTCTGTGGACACAGGAAGAGGACGGAGGCATGAGATTTGAGAGGTCAAATATGAGTTTCCAAAAGAAAGGGAAAGAAAACGCATGTAGCTCGGTGGTGGTAAGACGTGTATAGATGTGCATGGCAGCTTCATCCAGATGGATTTGCATTATAAATGCAGAGTGAAGCAAAACCAAACAAGTTTACAGCAACTCAAAAAATGTGTGGAAAACAGAGAAGGTTTGCATCGTGTATTATGTAAGTCTGACTTTCAAAACCTGAACGATAAACTGATAGGCATGAATGGGGATGTATGGGGAAATCAAGGTCTAGATATGCAGAGGGGATCTAGGGTCTTTATTTTTTATGGTATATTTATGCAGAAAGCATTTTTCTCTTACATTCAGAGTTTTCATATTCACCCCCATTCCAGGGACATAAACCTATGTCTACCATGAAGGCAGCTGTCAACCATCTGATCACAATGGAGCTGTTCCCTTCCCCTCAACTTGTTCATGTTGCAACCATTTCTCCTAAGGTGGCTGGAGATTCTGGAGCCATGACACAAAAGGGGAAACCAAGTCCACATTGCCTTGACGTTCCTTTTGAATCCAACCTTCTCCCTCCTTCTCCCTCCCTCCCTCCCTCCCTCCCTTCCTTCGTCATTCCTTCTGACTCTAAGCCCTGGCTGTAAGATTCAAAGAATATCAGTTTTCTCCCCTCTACCCTTGCCTCTGGGGATGCAGCAAAAATGAAAGGAGACAGACAGACAGAATAGGGATGAGAATGAGACAGAGGAAAAAAAGGGGGGGGCTATTTCCAGATTTAGAAAAGGAGAAAAGGGGTTTCCTGGTTTTTTTGTTTTTGCTTCTGAGAAGGCTCGGAAGCCAGGCAGTGATAGGACATTAATTAACAAATGCTAGAGCAATGCCATGAATCATATCCCATAAGGAGACAAGTTTTGTCAGTTCATATGTTTGTAATTGAGGACAGAGGATGTTTTATGACAGAGTCTTCAATGTGACTTTTTTGGCTTACTGTGTACCCTAGACGGCACCAGGAAGAACTTCATTAGCACATATTTTCAAGGCCGTCGGTTTGTCAGAAGAAACCTTATACTCACTGGCCTTGAAGTGGAGCCTTCCAGGGCCACACATACTATCACACACTCTTAATAAGCAGAGTTGCTTTTTTTTTTTTTTCGAGTCAGGGTTTCTCTGTGGCTTTGGAGGCTGTCCTGGAACTAGGTCTTGTAGACCAGGCTGGTCTCGAAGTCACAGAGATCCACCTGCCTCTGCCTCCCGAGTGCTGGGATTAAAAGCGTGTGCCACCAACGCCCAGCTCAGAGTTGCTTTTTTAAAAAAAAACATTTCTAAGAAAAGGGGCACTTTTCAAGAAATGACAGAACACAGGAATTGACAGAGGTGTTTCTTTGTGGAACAGAAAGAAAATGTTGCAGTTTCTAGGTCAGAGGAAAGTCATTTCTGGCTGTTTGGGTGGGGTCAAGTCTTCTCACAAATCTCCCATTTCTCTCCACTCACAGAGTGCAGTCTGTGCTTTCACAGGTGGGGAGCACAGGTGCTGACCCATGGTGCAGGATGACACACAGGAGAAGCCTGGATTTCCAGCCAGAGAAAAGAAAGGTTAGAGACTTTTTATCCCTCACCACTAGCTGCACTGTGCAATATGCCCAGGCCCAGAAGGGAAGTCGAGGCATGTAGTATGCTGTGTTAGTCCCATTGAAGGTCAGTGACGACAAGGTGTCTGTTTTAGTCCCTACCCTACAGTCCAGAGGATCAGAATACCTAAACAATGGCATCCTTTACATCCGGATGTGGCCTTTCTTACCTTTTTTTTCTTTTCATATTTTAAAAAAGTTACCTGCATTTAGTCATGATGAAATAATAGGGACCAAATTTATCCAGTCTACTTAAAGGACAAAAAACTAGACAAAATATATGAAGGAATATTTCTCAGATGCAGTATTGCCTGGGATAAGGACATCAGAGTTGCCCCCACCATGACTCTATTTTTACCACATACAGGAACTTTACTGGCTAGGGTGCAAGGAGGAGGTAGGGAAGCCCAGTAGCTGTGAGTTGAGGAAACAGAGTGAGGAAGACCAGGGCTACCGAGACTCAGGACTGGGGTCAGTAAAGAGTTGAAAGTCCCAACCTTGACTTCCAGGGAGTTTTCTATTCAGAGGGAATTTCTTTAAAAAAACAAGTGTCAATAAAAACCCACCACTAACAGTCTAGGACAATGAAAAGTGGAGAAAAGGTTCTTCAGGCAGAAGAGAAATGAGAGATCTGATACTATCTACAAAAACAATCTGCTAACATTATATCGAACAGTGAAAGTCCGAATGCCCTCAAGTAAGAGCATAAGCAAAGCAAGAATATCTGCTCTCACTAATTCCACTCAGCACTATCTGAAACAGTCATTGCAATAAAAGAAGAAATTGCCTAGAGCTTGAGAAGGAGGAAGTAAAACTACTTTTACTTGTGGACGACATAATTACATTAGTAGAAGATCTTATGAAATGTATAAAGAAAAAGCTTTAAGAGCTAGTAAGTGAACACACCAACATCATAGGTACATGATCACAAAATGCGTGGGGAAAAGCAAACTGCAGTTATGGATACTAGAAACCAAGGGCTTGACATTAAAATTTTAAAAAGTACCATACTTTAGTTTTCTTTCACACTTTTATTTTCTTTTGTGTGTGGAGGGGTACATGAGCTTGTGGAAGTCAGAGGACAACTTTTGGGTATCTATTCTCTCTACTATTTGGAATCAAGGAGTCAAACTCAGGTTTGGTAGCAAGTGCTGTTACACATTGAGCTTTATTGTCGGACCAACAATAATTTTAAACTATTCAATCCTTAGGAAAAATGTGACAGAAGCTATAAAATATAGTCCTGAGCCAGGCCTTACCTGGAATTGCTATGGGACTCTCAGCATCACTCTGTCTTTTTGAGTCAAATAATGTGGGGCAGTTCATATGAAATCCTAATGTTTCCATCTTTATTTTCTCTGAGTAAATCTGATAATTACTTGCTTGACAAAAATAAGAAAAAAGCTTTAAAAGTAAGTAAGTAAGACCAATGAACTGCTCTGTTATGAATTATTTTTTTGGTAACAAATCCCCCTAACCGTTAGATGTATCTTCTTAGACAATGAAGAAGAAATGCTGGGTTGATAAATTTTACCTCAGCAATGTTTTTCTTTTTGACCTACTATTAGTCAATAAGGACAGAGTTATTATTTCATTTAAAGTATCTTTAGTGCTTTTCCAGTTACCATAGAATATAAATAGTACCTTTTTTTTTTAATTTCCTTTCCAGCTTGATCATAACTGAAAATGTCAGCGGATGATGTGATAGCCCTTCCTTGTCAAGAAGCACTTGCTGTAACTGGAAGGTGGATGTGCCCTGCAGACTAACTGTGAGACCAGACACCAGGCTGGAAACCACTGAGAACAAATGGTGACGGGGTGGCGGGCAGGGACAAGACTGAGACCCAGAGGCCCCATGTCAGGCTGACACAGCTCAGTAACATTCCTCCCACATGTCTCCAAGTCATGCTCTGCAGCCAACTTTACAGTCTAAGATCAGCAATAAATTTAAATCAGCTATTATTTTAGACTCTCAGACAGTTTGAAATACAATCACTCCCTGGCCCATTTATATTTGAATAAGCATTTATGCATGTGTATATTTTTTAAACCAGCATTTCTTAAATTTCTATAGCTTTCACGCCAATACACACACACACACACACACACACACACACACACACACACACACACACACTCATTCTGTCTCTCACACAGGCACACTCACATCTCCCACACTCACTTATACTTACACCCTTGTACATACACAGCTCTGCATATGCAAACACACACACACACACACACACACACACACACATACACACACACACTGGAACACCAGAAAAGACTGATACGATGGCACTTGGTGACAAATTCCTACTTATTCACTTAAATCGTTCCCTTGTTTGGACTTCAGTCTCGTCTACTAAAAGAACACAGGTGAGAAAAGGTGGTAATATTTCCCTCCTCCACCCATTGTGACACCAATGACAATGTATTGGACATGTCCCTTCATGACAACAGCCTGCAGACAGCAAGTTACAGTTTCCTTGGGGTTGGCTCAACTTCTGGGAGCACAGCTGAGATTTAAGGAGGCCTTCCAGACTGAAGGTCACAGCAGTGTGCTGAGTAACAAACAGATCCCTATAGAGAACCAGTACACTAATCCCAAAGAGCTGCATATGGCTCAGTGACAGCTGAGACACCTTACTAGCAGGAACAGGATGCCCTGCGACAGCATTCCATGAAGACAGTCATCTACACAGCTGGGTATCTACCTGAGGATGTTATGCAGCAGGCAGGAGTTTTATAACCACTTACACCACAAAGCCCCATCCTCACTTCCACCTCTGCTCCCAAAAGTATTAGTCACCTTCCACATGAATATCAGGGCAAAGGGAAGTGCAGATAAAGTTTTAATATGAAAAACACTGTTCTTATTAAACTATAAATACTGACTGCCCCATGTCTAAGGACTCTTGTTATATGTGTATGTATGTTCATGTGTGTGCATGTGTGTGTGCGCATGTGTATGCACATATATGAATGAGTGAGCACACAATTCCTCTCTTCACTCCACTGACATTCTTTTTTTTAAAACTATATTCTAGAACTTCCTATGAAATAAAATGGGGTCAAATCAAGAGAATAAGAGACCAGAAATTACAAAAACCCATCCTAGGTCTGGTCTTGTTTCTGATACAGTGGGATCCTAAGATCGTCACCAAGCTGAAGTTAGCATATATAAACATCTGTGGGTGGGCATTTCCCAGGCTGAAATTCATTTTCATCATTGTTGAGATTTACCAGGTATGGTGTCTCACATCTGTAATCCTGGCATTTAGGGTGCAGAGGCAGGGGGATTTCGACAAGTCTGGGCCAGCCAGGGAATCATATCTGGGTCCCCTGGAATAGCAGCCTGTGCTCTTAAATGCCGAGCCATCTCTTCAGTCCTAAAAGTGATTTTTATATGAGGACGAATTACTTACTACTGAATTTCCCAGTTCTCAAACCCAGAGTTTAGAACAAACACAACATCAGATCTTCTAACTAAAAGGTGCCATGGGTAATGGGCCTTAATTTTATTACAGCACACTGGGATTGGGCAACTGAATGCCCTGTGGCCAGTTGTTCTGCAATTGTCCTACTATATTGGTCCTGTATGGATATTTGTCCATTGTGGGTGACGAGCTTGCAAGAGCCCATATATCTTCTACAGTGTATGTTTAGACATTCCCATCATGAAGGCGTGGCTCTGAAGAAAGAATGCCATTTTAGCTAGCTGTGTGAAGAATGTGTAGTCAGTTGGGATACACGGCTGCTTAAGTGGTTTCTGGGCTCACACAGTTCATGTCAGTCACTGTGTACATCCGGAATGCCAGCCAGGTTCCAGGGTGTACAGAATTCATTGATATTCTTGGTTCCTTTAAGAGACATGGAGAGTGTGGTGGTTACTAGTGTGGTCCCTAGGGCCAGATGGTTTGGACTGCAATCCTAACTCTGCCGACAACTTCCTGAGGGACACGTGGACACCATTTGATTTTTGTTTGCCTGTTTCCTCTTCTATACCACAGGAATCATAATCCCTACCTGCTGTTGACTGAACCCTGTCATCTCATCACAACTGACTGGTTGAAGCACCCACCTCCAATTGTGACTTCATTTGAAAATGGGAGGCAGCTAGAATTAGGTGGAGTGGAGTGTCTTCATGATGAACTAGAGCTGTATGAGAGGAATCCCTCCTCTCTCCTTCCCTTCATTGTCACCTCTCTCTGTGTGGACACGAGAAGGTAGTCCTGTAAAGGAGGGAAGAAGGCCAGCACCTTGGCCTCAGACTTCCCAGTTTTTAAAACAGTGAGAGGTAAATATGTCTACAAAAGGAGAGAGAAGAGGCATCAGCAGAATCTAGAGTGGGGAGCAGCAGGGCAGAAAAGGGAGTTTGGATACTGGGTGAAAAATACAGTTAACTGGGGGATTAGTTCCAATGTGCAAGCACAGTAAGGCAAGTGTAATTTATAACTGTGCGTGAAGACTTCAAAGTAACTAATGGAGAGACTCTGAAGTCCCCAAACACAGAAATGACTGTGTACGGTGACAGAAATGCTCATTATCCTGATCATGACACATTGTATATGTATCAAATGGTAATGCTGCACCCTCTTCGTACAAAATATGAGCCGGCGTTGGTGGTGCATGCACTCGGGAGGCAGAGGCAGGCGGATCTCTGTGAGTTCGAGGCCAGCTTGGTCTCCAGAGCCAGTGCCAAGATAGGCTCCAAAGCTACACAGAGAAACCCTGTCTCAAAAAACCAAAAAAAAAAACAAAAACAAAAACAAAACAAAAACAAACAAACAAAAAACTAAAATGAAGAGTGTTATTCATGAAATAGATAAAAAAATTTAAGATACACAGTTATAGCAGTACAAGAAGAGTGATTTATTCCCTCCATAGATCACACAGTCAGCACTCAACACACGTCAGCTAGTACCAATATTCCACAGTTGATCACATTAAGGCAAACTCCATGGTGTATATTCTACTACCACTAAAAATTTCATCTGTCTCACATTGATAGCCGTTAATCAATTTAATGCCATTCCAGATTTCTTAAAATTGGATGGATGTGGCATTTGGTTGTGACAAATCTTTGATTATAACAGACTGAAGAAACATTATGCTTCTTCACATTAATTGACAAAAAAAAAAAAAATTGCCAAGATGCAGAATAGCAAGAAATCGCCCATCTGCCCTTCAGTGAGTCACTTTATGCAGAAATACATTTTGTCCTGAAGCAATAGTCCCTGATGCTCATCTGTATATATAACAGGACAGAACCATGAGCACTGCTGGGATATGCCAACCAACTTGATTCACTGAGAGTTTGAAACATGACAAAGCCAAAGAAGAACAATGAAGGGGACCTCGGCCTCCTAGGCACAAGTGGGAATCCGGGGGAAACGGCTGATAGCGGTGAGGGCATGACTGTGGGAAGGGAAGGCAGTGGTCACTTCTGGAAGCAGAGAGAAACTGGATCCACACAGCACCTTGGGGCCTACTTGAGGACAGCGGGAACAGTGCATGCTCAGTGCTTACTGTGAATGGGAACAGGAAGGAGAAATAAAATAGTGACTTGGGTGCTCACCAGTGCTAATCACAGGCAGGGCCGTGGCCGTGTTCTGCCTTAGTGAGAGCAGTAAGAGGAGATGAGAACTTTAAAACACCAGCTTACTTTTAATTCTCATAATGCACTAGCAATTCAGGACAATAGCAAGTGTTCCTTCCCCTGAAACAATCTTGTGTAAGTTCTAAAGTGTCACTATAGTCTTGTCAAGGTCTAACACTGTGTGTATAAGTCTCAAGTTAACACATTTTTGTTTTGTGTCTCCAATAAAAATTTACTGTGTGTGGCGGTTAGTTTGGGGAGTGCCCACTGATATACCCGGGGAGACAGACTCTGCTACGCTGATTCATTTACTCTGGCTCACATACTCTGTCAGGCTATAGGGCATGCCTGTAACAGCAGGCTCAAAATGACAGTGTTAGTCCAGCACTGCCCTACGAGCAAAAAACTTTTCAATGATTTCACTTCTGTTGTTTAGGTGACCCTGTAACAGGTAGAGCATTACTAAATGCCAGGAATGATACTTTTGTTTGCTAAGAGCAAACTTTATTTTATATAGGAAATATTTTACATGATACTGGTATCACTACAATTGAAATGTTTGAAATTTTGGTTTTAAAGCAAAGACTCTTGACAAACACTACTACTACATTACTACAACATATTACTACATATTATTATTATTATATTATTACATCATTATTAGATGATGAGTGAAAAAACAACAACTATGGTTACAGAAAAAGGGATTTAAAAAGTGACTTGTTGACTCGGTAGAAGAGTTGCATGTCCAAGGCCCCAACACTACAAAATAAATATAACTAAAATGACCTATTCTAGCTTAAATATAGGTTACACTATGACCTGAACAACAAGGGTTGACTGGTTCTGCATTTTGATTGTGAACGACAAGAGCAGACATATCGGTTTCTTTAGTGTCACATGAAAACATAAAACATGTTTCTAAAGGAGCTGGATAACTCAAGTCCAACAGGCAATTATACTTCACTAAATAGAAACTAAACATGACTTAAAACTGCCAACTGTTGGCATCAAGGCTACTGAGTCATAGTCCCTACACACATATTCAAAACTGTCTCAGTGGCTACTCTGTCACACTATCTATCCAGTGTTCGAATTCACATTCGATTTCAGACCATTCAGGTAAGGCATCATAGGTTGGAACTTCTTAGAGCTGAAAAAAAAAACTTCATTCTTATCAAGAGTTTTATGAGATTAATACTATATTCAGAGATTTATCGACTTATATAAATTTATGTGACGAAGGCTAAAGTTAATGATTAGAAAACAGGTAATTCTAAAATTCTATATAACTGAACAATTATTTATCTGGCTGTTTACTAATGGAGAACAATTTAGTAACTCCTTAGGAAAGTTAAGTCACAGTTCCCTACCATTCTTGCAATTAGTTTCCAGTCTTAACATTCTGTGAATCAATCTTTCAGGCAGGAAAGGTCAGCAAATGTTTGCCATGTGTTTAGCATTTTGCTTGTCCTCATCATTGGTTTGCAAGACATATAAGACCGGAGTCTCTGCTGGTCACTGGAAGGAGAACTGAATTCAATCACAAAATGTTCCAGCGAGGGCACAAGGATGTACTCAAAGCGCTACAGGGGGACATGGGTAGCTCAGAGTACACTCCAAAACTCATCTGTGTTGCTTTTCCTAGGGCCATGTGAACCGGCCATCTGTTCACCCAAGACAGAACCAATGATAGAAACAAAGCAACGATTCCACTCAAGTGTGAGCCAGTGAGTTTAACCAGGCTTTCTTACAGGGGCATAGGTGAGGGCTGCTTGAAGGAGCAATGGGCACTGAAGTCTCTCTCCAAACACCACCTGTTAACTGCTCACAGACCCTCCCACGGCAACTGCCCATATGTCCTCAGAGGGGTCAGAGCCTCATGAGCTCTTTCCCAGCATAACATTAATGGACTCAATCTGTGAAAGTCTCTTACTGGAAATCAAAGCTGCTGGGCATTCAAGAGGGTGACAGCCGTAGACTCCACACCCGTAGACGGTCCATGCAGGTGTCAAGCTAGAATCACAAGTCTGCAGTCACAAAAGATGGGCATGCTGCCATCAATGAGGAAGTCATTAGGGGGAAAATGATGAGGATTAAAACATCCCAGACAGCATGAGATCTGCTAGGGAGGTCATGTTTAAGTAGAAGAGAAATGACAGGGAGGGGAACCCTGTCTGTAGGAATAACCTCCTGGAATGCTGGGGCTGCTGTTCATGTAAGATAAACAGTCACATGTTTTCACTTCTGCAAACAAGGTTGGTTGCCCCAACTGCACAGGATGTGCTTGATCATACATAGGAGGGAGGTACATAGGCAGGAAGTACGTCAGCCTTGTGGGTTTGGTCTTTATAGGCACCTGACTGACCTAAATTAGTGACATTTCTCTGGGAATCCCAGTTTAGGGTAAAAAGAAAAGTTTTGTTTTTTGTTTTTGTTTTTTAAAAGAAATCTAATACTCTTTTTTTTTTTTTTTTTTTTTTTGGTTTTTTGAGACAGGGTTTCTCTGAGGCTTTGGAGGCTGTCCTGGAACTAGCTCTTGTAGATCAGGCTGGTCTTGAACTCACAGAGATCCGCCTGCCTCTGCCTCCCGAGTGCTGGGATTAAAAGTGTGTGCCACCACTGCCTGACCACAAAGAAAAGTTAATAATTTCTTTCTTGACTAAAAGCAAGAAATGTCCTTGGGACTCATTCTTATCAAGAGTTTTATGAGATTAATACTATATTCAGAGATTTATCGTTTAAAGTATATTAAAGTATACTTTAAAAGTATACTTCATCTTTTTGGTGGATGGCCTATGGGAAAAGTCTTTGTTGAATGAGTAAAAAGTAATTCACTTACTGTAGAGCTCGAGTATTTTCCCTGCTTATCACATGCAATCTACACTGCATAAAGCAACTTGACTGAGAAATTATTGCAGCCAACGAAGTTATCCTTCAGTATTCTTTCCCCATCGACATTAAACAATGACTTCCTGACTCTGATCCTTTTACTACTTTATACATCCTAGGTATCCAGGAACAAAAACAAAACAAAACCATTTCCTAGTCATCCAGTATGGTAAAGTGTTAAACTGTTCAGACAGCATTTACAGTGTGTTCTCAAAGCTCCTGTATTTGTGGCTCTGTTCCCCAACCTTTTGAAGTATATTATGGTTGGCACTATGAGAGCCTGTTCCTTCTTGCAGGTTTCCAGAAACCTTGAAGCCAAGACTATCTGTAACACAAATAAATAAAAAACCCAGAGACTGATATTGGGGTTCAAACTTCAAGCTGAATATAAGAAAAGCAAAGTAACTGGCCACTAGTTCTTACCACTACCTCAGGTTGAAAGGTTTGAACCATGAGATTTCCACTAAGCCTCACACGGCTGCCTCTCCTCAGTGTGGCTGGAGAACGAATGCCTCTCCTGAGACCTTGCTTCTGTCTTATATACTTCCCTAATGTTGGGATTAAAGGTGTGAAATATAATTCTCTTTTAGAGTGATTCACTCTTTGTAGATCTGGGTGGCTTTGGACTCATAGAGATCCATCTATCTCTTAATACTGAGTCCTAGGATTAAAGATGTGTACCACCACCTCCTAGCTTCTGGCTGCTGGGATTAAAGGTGTGTATCACTACTGCCTGATCTCTATAGCCTAAGGCTGACTTTGCTTTTCTGAATCCTCAGGCAAGCTTTAAGAAATCATAAATAATATATCATCACAACTATCTTCAGGATGCAGCTGGTACTTAGCATGAGTAATCGGAAAGGGTCCCGGCATGAGTAAATGGGAACACGGAAGACTGAATGAATGCCCGTATGAATGAAAGAATTCAGGAGCATGTGTAATAGGATGGGTTACTTAGACAGCATGTATAGTGAGGACCTAGAAGATATCTAAGATATCTATTTATTGAGTTGATAACTGGCCTATGATTGACAAATTATAATGGCATTGCACTTGTTCTCACTGTCACTAATTTATCAGTTGAACAGAAACAAATGATAGAGGACAGTCTTTTATTAGTGTCAGGAATTGCAAAGCATTTATGAAAAAACTGCCTATTTTGTGTTACTATACACATTATATACCATATAACTTATTTATTTAGTGGTGTGTGTGTGTGTGTGTGTGTGTCTGTGTGTGTGTGTGTGTACATAATGTCTGTGTGGACATGCATGCTAGGTAGGGTACATGTGTGGTCATCAAAGGACAACTTTGTGGAACCGATTTTCTCTTTCCACTTCAGCAGTTTTAAATGTATCATCAATACAGTGTAACCATTACCACCATCATCTCTATAACCTTCCATCTTACAAGACTGAAACTCTGTACCCATCAAACAGGAACTTCTCATATGCCCCACCTTGTAACCCCTGGAGATTGCCATTCCTGTCTCTAAGAGTCTGACTCATATAAGTAGAGTTATACAGCTTTTGTCTTTTTGGAGCTAGTTTTTTTTTTTTTTTTTTTTTCACTTGGCACAGTACACTCAAGGTTCAGTACAGAAAACAATTCTATTTTTTTTTTAAATTCACATAGGGAAAAAAGAAGACAGAGTACACACACACACACACACACACACACACACACACACACACTTTGTTTGTTTAGAGATAGGGTCTTACACTACAACCTGAGCTGCCTGGGAACTTACTATGTAGCCCAGGTTAGCCTCAAACTTGAAGTGATCCTCCTGGTTTGGCTTCTCAAGTGCTTGAATCACATGCATTAGCCACCATGTACTTAAGGCACATATTTTTAAACTGCATAAACTGCCTTGTGGAGAGGATAGTGTCCAAACCTGGTAAGAATCTGAACTGTCCCAGCAAAGCCTGTGAGCAAGCAGTCCTTTGAAGAACCCTATCAAGCACAGCTCTATTTACCTTGCCCTATATGCATGCCCTGGTTCTGCACTGAGTGAAATTAGAAGGACCTGGGGTAGAATTACAGCACCACTGCTCACTCTGACCCTATAAAACAAAAGTAAAGACTACCTCACAGAAATGGAAGAAGTAACAGCCATGTCTAATTCCTAGATACAATTGCCCCCTCCCCCCAGTGTGTGTGTGTGTGTGTGTGTGTGTGTGTGTGTGTGTGTGTGTGTGTGTATGTTTCTTTTCCTGGCATTTATGAAGCCAGACCATCACTATGGCCTTCCTGGGTCAAAGAGCAGGAGCAGTGGCCCTCATGGAACTGGAGAAAACTCTCTACACACAGAGAGAATCATACCTATGGTCTCTGATGACAAGCACGAGTGCATCACACTGCCTTCCTCAGGACTGGGATCACAATCAGGCTTGTTAAGAAAAGCAATTATTCAAGAGTGCTGGCAGAGGAAAGCTCGAAGCACCGAACACCTAGCACTGACTGGTGAGGACATGGTCTCACTGATCTTTTTGATTCTGAAATTGGGTCACTGTGTCCTCAGCAGTAACCTTGGAATTCTAATGATGGGGGACCAAAGCACAGAATGCGGAATGAGGAACGGCGCACTGATGGCACTGGCAGGCCTGGCTGCGTTAGCAGCAGATAAACTCCGAGGTGTGGGAGCGTCTTGTTTCTAGTAAGAATAGAGGATCCTGAAATAGTGTTCTCCCAAGTTCTGGCTTCCTCCTGTCTGCAAAGCACTATCTAGTTAGTAAACAACAGCTGGGCGCCAGGAAGTTGACAGCCAGGTTGGGGTCCTGGTGAAGGCTGTCTACCATAACCTCTGCTGACCGCATCTCTCCATATAAATCAGGTGAGGTTGGACCACGTGGTCCCTGAAGCATCTCTGACACTAAAACCCTATTGGTCTAGGAGCAATGTGATTTCTAAATAGATTCCTTTCATTTAACCTAATATTTCCACAATATTTGTTTTTATGAGCACACACACACACACACACACACACACACACACACACACACACACACACTCGACAAAGAAATTATCTTCAAAATGGGATAGAGACCTGGAGGTAAAGATGATTTGTCCCAAACCCATCTTGACATCCTGAGGTTTAGAAAATGCAGTCATTTTTGAAAGGTCAAAAATCATCAAATAGTGAAAGAAAAGCCTCCTTAAAACTCGTATAGTTTTACAACAGTGTGGTTGTGATGTAACTCACAGGGTGATGACACAGGTGCTCCAGCTGCCACACGGGTGTGAGCAACACCCAGAGGCTTTTTGGGGACACAAGGAGGAACATTCTCTGATCCTTTAGATTCCAGTTCAGATAACTCTCTCTAGGATCTTTCCCAACTTCTGCCAACCTAAGCCCAGCCCCAGGAAGTTGCCACAAGTCATGCCCCACTGGCCTTCTGTGGCACTTTACTAGTATCTTTCATGACATTTACCGCTTTCCTCTTATATTGTAAAATTTGATATATTTTGTCACTTTTATTATTAGTTCCCCACATGTTCCCAAATTGCTAGTAGAAATAAATGCTTGCAGCAATGGTTTTCAGGAAAAATATGTCATCTAAACCAGGCTGGAGAAACCCACAGAAACAGCTGACCTGAACAAGGGGTTGCTCATGGACCCCAGACTGATAGCTGGGAAACCAGCATAGGACTGTTCCAGACCCCCTGAATGTGGTTGCCAGTTTGGAGGTCTGGACAATCTATGGAGCTACTGGTAGGGATCAGTATTTATCCCTAGTACACAAATGGACTTTGGGAACTCTCTCCACATAGAGGTATACTCTCTCAGCCTAGACACACTGGGAAGGGTCCAGGCCCTGCTCCAAATGATATGACAGACGTCGACGATCCCCCATGGAAGGCCTCACCTCCCTGGGGAGCAGAAAAGGGGTTGGAATAGGAGGCTGGTGGGGACCAGAGGAGGAGGAAAGGGAGTGGGAACTGGGATTGACATGTAAAACAAGCTTTTTTCTAATTTAAATAAAAAATAAATAAATGTCTTCTAAAGATTTTTTTCTTACTATAATGCATAAGTAAAAGATACCTTTCATTGTTACATGGTATAACTAAATTCTACCTTAGATAAAAATAAAATTCAGTTTTTTGAAATTTATTCTATAGTTTGGGTATACAAAAGTAAATCCATACTTTGTTTAGCCTGTATCTTCTTATAGATACTGGGAAGCTAGATACCTTCCCAGACTCTCTTGCAGCTATGCGCAGTCATGACACTTTCTGAGCAATAAAGTGTAAATAGAAGTCATTGAAGTATTTTCTAGGAAAAAATTTTTTGAAGGATGAGATCCTTTTGGTCTCTCTTTTGGGCCCCTTCCCTTTCTCTTTTTCATCTGAAACATGGAAACAATGCCTAGAAATGCACTGAGCACCTTTTGGAAAACTGATCTTACAGACTTAATAGAATTTTTTTTTAAAGAGTAAATTATATTTTATACGGCCTCAAATACTTTCAGGTATGGAAATGGCTTTGTTTGAGATCTCATGTGGAAAACACCTTCTGTGGTCATTTCCATAGAAAAGAATCCCTCCTGTCAAAATTCAAATCATGTATTTAATTTTAGACAACATGAAGACTAGAACCCAATCCTCAATCCAGGTTTTGCTTCTGTGGAAGAAGCAAAAACATCAGCTGCCCAACATTATGAGGTAGACACTATCCTAGGGATATCAGGCCATTCACACAACTGTCCAAGTGTCACACACAGGCAGCAAAACCTAGCAAAGTTTACTCAGTGGTCTTTTAGATGATGAACTGCAACAGTCTTGTCAAATATTTTAAAGATAGACAACATTTTAAAACAACCTTGACTACAAACAGGAATTTTAATTCATATGATGGGTAAGTTAATTAAATCAAGCTATTCAAATCCACATTATTCTACGCTGGCATCAGTATATGGTGGTTTTAACATTTCTTCGAGACTCTTTGCTAACAATTGAGAGGTCTACTTAAACCCACCCAGGATTTTCTTCTTGGGGAAGGTTTTTTGATACATCCTGTACTTACTGAACACAACAAACAAACAAAACCAAAACAACGACAAAACCACTTTCAAGCCAGACTCTGAAAAAGATTTGAAATAATATGGCTTAGGTGTAATTTCAATTTTAGTCCATGAATTTTTTTTAATTTTAAATAGAACTGTAATTTTTTTTTTGTGTGTAGACTTGTCAGTCAGAACAGTTGCCAGATTGCAATATGTATAAAGATGTACTTCCTCTAGGTATATATCTGTCAGGAATATATTATCACCTTTTTCTATCTTGAGGTTATTATATGATGATCATAAATAATTCACTTCTTAGGTTAAATTAAAGAGTTTTAATTAAATATTTTAAACTTTTTAAATACTTGACATTTGAGGAGTTAATTTTTACTTTTTTATGCATGCTTCTTTACAACCAAAGTTATAAAGACACATTGAAGAATCAGAGAGTTCTACAGGCTTACCACACAACAGCTGTGCCCTGCCCATCCCCATTTTCCCCACTTCCTAGAGGGATCCTCATTCAGATCTTTGAGTATTTCTGTTATGTTTTCAAAGAACATGTTACATTGCTACTCTTGATTTTCCAGTTGTTATCTTTTCATCTTTTGACTTCCCATCCTAGAGGTTAGCCCCTCACATATACTCACCACCAACTCCACCCACACTCCCCACCTAACCACTACTTATTTTACCATTCCGTTCTATATTCTGTTTTTATACTAGCCCTGTATAAATGCTGTTCGAAGCTGAACCACGTGTCACACTAATGATTACTTGTCATTTCCCAAGGAACTCTGATATGCCCATCCCCATCCTACCACAAGTGACTAATTGTTTTAGTGCATGTTTATGTATCTAATTCCAATTATTTTCAAAATCATCTACGAAGTGCACTTTCTCTCAGTAAGTTAAATCAAGAATTCTGTCAATTTTGTTATGTGGGGCAGAGACAGGCGGAGCATGAATTCTACACCAGCTGGGCTCTACAGTGAGGCCCATGTATCAACATCAACAACAAATCCCATTTATCCTCTTGGAGACATGCATGGTCCCCTGAGATGTCCAGCCTATCCCTATTCGAGCTTCAGGACCACTTCAGGGCTGGTATTTGGGGATTTTTTCTTGTAGGACCTGAGAGGTTACTTTTAGTACTATGTGAAATTCATTATTTCCTGATTTTCATGTTTTTCTCTTCTTTTTTTTTTGACATTCTGTTTTGATGAAGACTCTAGTAACTTCCCAGGGAAGGGAGTTGGGAGGGTATGTCTTGTGCATGGCTGATGGGTGTCATTGTTTCATGGACTCAGGGGCCAGTGTGAGCACTATTACAGCAATGTGAAGCCTAAGCCCAAACACAGGGAGCTTGGCCTTAAGAATACCTTGAGCTTGCTGGTAAATATATGTCTGCCCACCCCCCTTTTTAACCTTAGTAATTATCACAGCTCAATGGTCTTCATTAAAGGGCCTCATGTTCTTATACGACCTAAATGAGATCTGGTTATTAAAAGACCAAGTTATTACAGAGGAGGCAAGAAAAAAGAGAAGAATAATGACTTCCCCCACCTAGTTCAGATAAGCCAGCCTGCTATTTGCTTTAGGGAACTATGCAACCCACTCTGACTGCAAAACAGCTTGTGTGAGGCTGATGAGAAAATTTCCGCACAGCTAACATGGAAAATGCAGAATGCATCAATCTCTCGCTGCTGGAACTTTCCAGATAAAACATTCTGATGGGCAGTGACAAGAAGGTCAAGAAAGGGAAAATCATCTCCCGTAAGTTGTGCTTCCTAACCACAAGCAAATACCTCACTTACATAAAGGAGGAACTGTTTGTTTCAGCTTACGGTTGCAGAGGGCTCCGTTGATGGCTGCTTAACTCCAGGTACTGGGGCCAGAACATTATAGTGTTAGAAGCATGTGGTGGCATGCGGGGGAGGAGACTCTCACTCCACGATGGACAGGAAGTATACAGAGAGACACGGGAAGGGGTCAGGGACAAGATACTGCCAAGGACTCATCCATGGTGACCTACTTTGTCCAGTTAGGTACCACTCCTTGCGGTTCCAAAACCTCTCAAATGAGTGCCACTACACACCAACACATGAGTATATAGGAGACATTTCATACCCAAACCCTAACAGGGGTGCTGTCAAACATGATCTCTCTCTAGAGTTCCATTTTATAATTACTCAGGGTATAGTCCACCCTTGGGACTTGGATTTCATGTCTGCATACTGTGCTCCTCAGTTGTTTATGGTTTATGAATCAGAAACTCTTTAGGGCCTTTCCAAACTTATGCAAATGTCCAAAGAAACAGAGGGGCTTGAGCTTGAAGATGTGTGGCCTGGGGACAAGCAAGATTGCAATTTTTAAAGCAATAAAAGAGTGCAGTGTGCCTCATGGGAGTCCTCATGGGGACTGACAAAAAGACAATGCCCAGAATGATACTATTTGTGACAGTTCATTGGGCCTGAAAGTCCTTCAGTGGAAGACTGAGCTGCAGCATGGAAATTTCAATACATACTCTGCCACTTTTCAGAAAACAGGTTTCAACGGGAGTCAAAAACTCAGGTTGGGAAAAGAACCCTGAAGGAAGACACAGGCCACAAAAGAGGATTATTTGACACATTAGCAAAGGAAAATAATTTGCAACTTTGCTTAATGCCAGCTATCTAGCCCAGAATCCAGAAGGAAACAATGGAATCTTAAACTTACTTTTAATTTTTTTTTTCAAGAAAGGGTCTGTCTCTCTGTGTAGCCCTGGCTGGCCTCAGACGAAGAGATCAGCTTGGCTATTGTCTTCTGAGACCTGGGATTAAGGGTGTACACCACCATGCATGCTGCAACTGGATTGTATAATGATGGATTTGCAGAGCAGCAAGAGTGGAAGTAAGAGGATGATGGGTTAATACATTAAACACCGAGCACCCCAAAGAGATGTTCTACATTTGCAATCAGTGCAGCTAATCTGTTGCCCCATTTGAGTCAGAGAAGAAACAAAGGTATTCAGTGGGAAACAATGGCACTCCTACCTAAAAAGACAATGTGGGTTTGCTAGACTGAACATCACTAGATGATAAAAAATGGTGGCACGAACAGTAACAGCCAACACTAAACATGGCACTTACTACATAGGAGGAAAGTTCCAAACCATATAGTCCCTTGTCAAACTTCACCGAACCCATGTGAATATATAACAAATCCTTGAATTACAAATGAACACAATTAATTGCAAATGAAAGCAGACCTGAATTTGTGCTTTGCAGACTGAGGAATTCAACCTCATCAAACCTTGTTTATTTTTATTCAAATACAGGACTAACCTTATGCTCAACAATCCAGTCATCTGAAAAATCAATAATATACTACAGGAAAATGCCTTCTATTTCAGGGCAAAAGAATCACACTTCCTTAAGGCCACAGAGTTTTGTTTTATTAGCTTTAATGTGCCTGGTTGGCATTCTTGCAACACCAGAGTCACTCTGCCGGCAATGAAAGCAGAGAGCTCATGTGGCTGAGAGCAAAGTGAAGTCTAGACTCCCTGCCTAGGCTAAACAAACAAACAAGTGACAATTTTTTATCATCAATCTTAAAAATGTTTGTTAAGTGAATTGTTTCTTTTGGTAATGAATTAAGATAACACTGAAGATTGGGTCTCTTCAATAGTTCAAGATTCACTGTTACAACCATAAGGAAAATAAATAAATAAAAGAGAGAATATGGCTCCTCTTTTCCTTGACACCAGGAACTCTGGGACTGGAAGTCACAGAATAGAAAGTTGAAAACTGAAGCAAAAGTCATCATATAGATGTGGTTTGGAGGTAGCTCACCTAGCACCCATGAGGTTCTGGGTTCAATCTTCAGAAGTGAAAATAAAAGTATGATGTCATCAACACTATTTGGACTATAACAGGGATTCTGTAACCCTTTAAGGGTTATTATAACAAAATGATTATCCACAGAGAGAAAATGCATAGGTCTTGTGTAAGTCAAAGCAGTCATGGAGGGGGGTGCTTCTTATATTATACCTTTGTTTTGAGTTCTTTAGACCACACCCTTAGAAGACACAAATGAGATCTACTTAGATGTTCTCCCCCTTATGGTTCAGATCTCATCCCAAAAACCACATGCTGGAGGATTGGCAGCCATTTGGGGGAGGAAGTAGAGCCTTTAGGAGACAGAGCTTAGTAAGAAGTAAGTAGGTCATGGTTAGGGATTCTTTGGGGAGCATTGCGGACCCCCCCCCACCCACTTATTCCCCCTCTCCTCTGTCCTCCCTCCCTCTTGCTTTTTGGCTATAGTGATCTGAACAGCTTTCCTGTGTCACCCCTTCTGCCTTGATATAAAGTCTCAACACCTGATTAGGATCACTGGAGGAAGTAACTATGGACGAAGTCCTGCACCGACCCCCCCCCCCCAAACTGTGAACCACGATACAAGTAAATCTCTCCTCCCTCTAAGTCATCTCAGGTATTTTGTCACAACTACACAACGCTGGCTAGCATTCCCTAAGTTATAATAACCACAACGAGGAAGAGTAACAGCTTGTCCTGCTGTGGTCCAAGCTGTGTTTTCCGTGGAGCTGGCATGACCAGCTGGATGTACTGGAAGCTCTCAGAAGGGAACACTCCTACTGCCTGGGCTGAGGGCTGAGGGCTGAGGGCTGAGGGCTGAGGGCTGAGGGCTGAGGGCTGAGGGCTGAGGGCTGAGGGCTGAGGGCTGAGGGCTGATGGAGGCCTTTGTAGGCATAGATAGCTCTAGCCCACCCGCTTTTGACAAATGATCTCCCCGATTTTCCCCTTCTCCCCTATTTATCTCCTTGCTGTGCCCTTTGAGACATGGACAACTTTAACAGTCTACAAGATTTGTTCTTTTCCAGAGGACCATACTATAGGGCTAGGCTGGGGAAGAAATGGGAAAGTCCAATTAGGTAGACAGCTTTGCCTTCAGGAAATTAGACAAGAAGAGCTTTGAAAAGACAGGCCACTTATTCATTCCCTCGCTTCACCAATATTTGCTGAGTTCCTTCCTGCCATGTGTCAGGAGTACTGCTAAAAGCCAGGGATAGAAAGAGAGCACACCAGACTTGGTCCCAGACTTCCTGAGGTGCCCCAGTCATACAGAAGTGTAAACTAGCTAATGTGGTAAGGACTCTGGAGGGAAAAGGTCACAGGAGAGCCAGGGTTGGGGAGACTTCCTGTGGATGGAGCACAGGGATAAGGAGGGGAGAGCTACAGGTGGAGAGGACACAGAAAAGACCTGGTCTGGAAGGGCTCGGTAACTATAAAGATAAAAGAAAGCCAGGTTGGCTGTAGACCAGAAGCAAGGAGAGGTTCAAAAAAGGTCTGGAGAGGAGGATAAACAGATCCAATAAATGAAGCTCACATGTTCCACTTCCCAGCTCCCTGAGGGTTTACACAAGGTGACGATCCGGGACTGCAGAACAGTCCGATCAGAGAAACCCCACCTCTGCCCAAGGTGCATAGGCTCTCTGATGAACTCAGTGAGAGGTGGTCTCATCCAGGCCCTGCTCAGAATAGCACCCAAGGGTCATTCATTCAAATGGGTCGTCTGTGTGGTTGGGACTAAAGAACAGAAGATGGAGAGTCACAGAAGCTAGTCTGGGGATCCGAGATAGCCACCGCATTTCTCTATTTTCTCATTGACAAATGATGGAGGTGAATTCTACGTTCATCCATTCTATTTGCCTCTGAGTAGTACAAAAAAAAAGGAGACACAACCAAAACCCAATTAATGAATAAACATGAAAGAGAAACTCAGACTGCAGGGCATTAGATTATTCCGAAAGCCCTGCTTGGATGAAGTGGAGCCCAGGAGATCCTGACTTTAAGCAGGAATACAAACTGTTACAATCCTGGGAAAGACCATTTGCAATTTCTAGAAAGACTGAAGGCAAGTGTTCAAGCACCCCCTGTGACTTAGCAATTCCGCCCACGGACACACATCCTAAATAAAGGTTCACATATACGCACAAAGAAACATGTATAAGAATATTCATAGCAGCACCCCGAATGACAGAATCAAGCTAGAGGCAGCCTAAATATCAGAAATGGAACAGAGAAATGTGGCTTAGTCCAGACCTCCATTTTCACTGCATCTGTACCAAGCACGGACAGACTATTCGTGTCATTTTCTCCCAAACAGTACAACACAGCAGGCTGTGTTTAGGTATCACCTTATCAGAACCTAAAGAAATGCTAAAGCAGATGGAAGGTTATAAATGAAATAAAACACTATTTTATCTTGCTCACCCTGGAACAGTATTTTTAGCATCGAGGTTAAATTTTGTAAGTAAGCCTCAGTGGAATAACAGATTGAGGGGGGTTGATGAGATGGCTCAATGGGAAAAGACCCTTGTTGACCAGCCTGTGAGTTCAACCACTGGAACCCACACAAGAAAAACCTTAATTTCAGACCTTCACATACACGCTGTAACCTGTAGGTGCCCATATAGACACATGACAAAAAAAAAATGCAAGGTACTTTTAAAAGGACAACTTGAGATCCTTGTGACATGTTTCTATGTAGCATTCAATATGTGGAAAAAGACAGGAAATGTTTAATACTGATTTTTTAAAAATTAAATTTTTAAAAATTAAAATTATTTTTAATTGAAACATAAAACCTGTACATGTTAACGGGGTATCACATGATGTCTTTTTTTTTGGTTGTTGTTGTTTTTGTTTTTCGAGACAAGGTTTCTCTGAGTAGCTTTGGAGCCTATCCTGGCACTCTGGAGACCAGGCTGGCCTCGAACTCACAGAGATCCACCTGCCTCTGCCTCCTGAGTGCTGGGATTAAAGGCGTGCGCTACCAATGCCTGGCTTCACATGATGTCTTAACACATGTACACATCATGTACTTGTGTGTGTGTGTGTGTGTGTGTGTGTGTGTGTGTGTGTGTGTGTGTGCACATGTATTTGTGTGTGGTGTATGTGTGTGCATGTGTATACATGTTTCTGCTTGTGCCTGCAACGACCAGAGGTCAACATCCAATGCCTTCCCCAGTTACTCTCCATTTTATTTCTTAGACAGGGTCTTTCACAGAACTGAGAGTTCATCCATTTGGTCAGGATGGCGGGCCAGTGTGTTCCTGGGCTCCGCTTGTTACCCCTCCCATCCTCAGTAATGGGGTCATAGACATATGTCACCAGACTTTTACATGAGTGCTAGGACCCAAACTCAGGTCCTCAGGCTTGTACAAGCACTTTACCAACTGGGCCACCTCCCACTCTATTAAGCATGCTTCTCCTCAAAACATTTACCAGGTCTTCATGGAAACATTCAGCATCTAGTTTCCCCTGTGTGGTACCCTGCATTGCACTGGCACATCAGAAAGAGTTCATTACCAACTCATGCCCACAGCTCACTTTTTATCATGTTAGTAACTATAAAGAGGCACACAGCATACAATGGCTAGATGCCAGATCTAAACAGCAGTCGCCTCTATAGAAAGGGAAAGAAATGTGTCCATAGAAGCAGCCTAACTTGATCTTGCTTTTAATATCTTAAGTGGCTCAAATGATTATGACCCTAGAATTATCCCTTTGTATGTGGAAAATATTTGCAACAACAAAAAGAAAGGAAGGAGAAGAAAAACAGGTCACTTAGCCAAGCCAATTTTGTCATAGCAGAAAGAGCTAGATGTATGTAGACAGAGTCCTAGGGAGAGAAAAGGCTAGGGCTTGCTTTAACCAGAAAGCAGGAGGCCTGGGTTCTAGGCACGGATGAGCCCATTACTAACCTGGGTAACATCTGGATAAATGTCTATGCACAGCAAGAGCTGGCTGTTCCCCTACAAATACAGAGTTCACAACAGATGACGTCCAAGGACCCTGCCACATCTAAGGCCTCATGGTTTCTTACTATCTAGGGCTCTGATGCAGGCAATAGAGGAAATAAGCATTAAGTTTCCCACACCCAGGTCATATTTAACCCATATTGACGTTTTGAAACTATTGTTTGCTAAATTTCCTCCAGATCTCATGTTATTCATTCTCTCTCCTCCCACCCTCTCTCTCCCCACTGTCCCTACCTCTCCTGAGACAGGGTCTCTGCACATAGCCCTGGCTGTCCTGGGACTCACCATGTAGACTAGGCTGGCTTCAAACTCACAGAGATCCATCTGCTTCTGCCTCCTGAGTACTGATATTGAAGGTGCACACCACCATGGCTCATGCTGTTATTCTCATGTTCATACTCAATAGTGAATTCATTGACCAAGCACCGTAGGTTAGGTGGCTTAAACAATAAAGCTTCCCTGGACTCTGGAGGCCAGAAGTTTGAAATCAAGGTGATTATAGGTTAGTTTTGTTTCCTCAGCTTGCAGAAGGCTGCCTGATCCCTGGTACTCTCTGTGGGCATCCAGGTCCCAATTCCTTCTCCACATACAGATAATTGTCATGGTAGATAGGGCCCACCCTAAGAACTTCAGTTTATCTCTGCAAAGACCTTTTCTCTAAATAAACTAAACTGTGAGGTACTAGTGGTCAAATTTGAATAAGAGCACAGTCCAGCCCTTAAAGTGGCAAGTCCTTCCTTTTGACAGGTTTGTTGGAAGGTAGCAAATTTACCGACTTACTCATTTAAAGTATGTGCTCTGCTAAATTCTGTAACTTCTACTTCTTGCCACTAAAAATGGTACACGGCTTCCTACTTAACCTAGGAGGAATCAGCATACATAGCCAACTAGAAATGGTGGGTTACTAAATGTGGACACACATGCTGTTCAAGTAGGAGTAATGGTTTCTGATGTTGAAACTAAACACGGCTTTCCTTTAAACACACTCTCGTTCACTGTCTACAACTGGCCTAGTGAGAAAATAAACACAATTGATTTCAAGGACCACAATTTGGTATTAAAAAAATGACACACGTATGATTTCCCCAGAATGCTATGTCAATAGTCTCAGATAATTGAGAGAATATAGTTCTGGAGGTCGTCTTCAGCAACACACTGGGCACTGTCTCATGTCCAGTTGGCGAGTCTGTTCCACACATGCTCATCAATTAATTTAGCTCACTGACTGACACACTAAATGATGCTGGCTGGCCCAGGGAAGCCTTGGTCTCTGCTAGCTCACACAGGGCCTCCTTTCTTAAGCCTGTAAGTCACAGGCCCTGAGCCAGGTCTCAGGGCAAAACCATCAAAGGACACCAGGAGTCATGGAAGTTGGCCATCTGGAACAGTTGATGGGCTAAAAGCCAAAAATGTCCCAATGAGAGCAGCTGAAGGACACTGTCCCTCTATGACACAGACCGTTATTTTTAACTTGGGGGTCTGCAGTTTTGACAAATTCATAGCTCACTGGAAAGACAGGTGAGTATTCTATCAAAGCAGAGTCCCAAAGAGCAGGTGTATATAAAATCTAACTGCATTTAACAAGTAAGGGTCAGAAGAAGCAGAATATTAAAACACGCACTGGATAAGGCAGTCATACTAGGTATCCAGTCTGCAAACCCAAAGTCTTCTATGTGGCTCTAAAGGTATTGGCTATGTTCTCCAAATGAAACCCACAGTCTCAGAATAAACTGATGATTCAAAGGTCTACAATCACCCAGAGGTCCACGATTACCCAGAAAAGCCCACAATTACCCAAAGGCCCATGATCACCTAAAGAGACCCACGATCACCCAAAGGACCTTGATATCCCAGAGAAGCCCACGATCACCCAGAGACCCACGATCACCCAGAGAAGCCCACAATTACCCAGGGGCCCTGTGACCACTTAGAGAGGCCATGATCACTCAGAGGCCCACCATTACCCAGAAGCCACACTCTTGATGACATCTAAGCAGCCACCTCTACTTCAAGCAGTGGTTTGAGGGGAAAAAAGAATGGCCAGTGATCTACACAAATGCTGTTTGCAAGGGAATCAGAAGGCTGAGAAAACAGTAGGGAGAGCCTGTCCCTTTACCTTGGTAACAAAAGCCACTGTGGTGGCCAGGTTCAAACGTGGGAGTCTCCTGAAGAAAAAGTGTTGACCGTGGGAATTACCTTGTTGACATTATAAGTCCCTGTTCTTAGTGAGTGGGAAAAAATGGCATTTACATCCATTATTAAAATGATACATTAAACCTGTCATAATTAAAAGGATCCTTGAAGTGTAAGTCAGAATAAACTTCCGTAATTGACTTGAATTTTAAGTCTACACTTTGTAGAATTACTCAAGACCATAATAGTTCATACATTTTTACAGGAGTAGAATATAAACATATCTAGTTACCATTAAATTTATTTGCTATCCTAAAAAAAAATGAAAAATTTTAGCTACATTTACAAACACACACAGAAAACTCAATTCGTATTTTACAACCCATCCACACTGGACTCCATCCCTCTGTCTAGGTAGCCCTTCCTGGCTTTCTCATTATGCTTTAGGCTCCAGCCAACTTGACTACAGCTTCAAAGACACTTTATTAAATGTCCTACTCGGGCTTCAGTAAAAACACTCATTTATTCAACTAGCATAAAGCACCAGAACTTCAAATAGACAGTCTCAGGTCACTGGATGTGCCAAGACGGTTTTCGAAAAAGAGCCTAAACAGTCAACAAAACCCAGAAAAACATTTATGGTGTTTAAAGGAACTTAGAAAAATCATACATACATGGGATGTTTTCAAAAAACGGTAGGAATCCTTGAGAGAAATGTATGTCAGTGTGACTTGCAGAATCTTAACAACTGAGAGTGGGGTGGGGATGGGGTAAACATAGGCCAAGAAGTAATTCTTTAAAAATAATTGCCTGAGACTAGATACAAAATGGAACTGCCACTTTAAAATTTATCAGCATACATTAATTATACATAATAGGTTTCATTATGACATTTTATGCATGTACATAATATATTTTATCATGTTAACTCCATATTGCCTTCTCATGCCACACCCCCACAGTCTCCTCATTTTCCCAACTAATCCCTATTCTACATTTCTGCCTTAATCTTTCCCCCCATGGCACTTCACTAACTGATACCCAATCAATAATCCTGGCTATAGACATGGAGTGCAAAGTCTCCTGACAAACTCGGAGACAGGTTCACCACAGAACAATGTCATGTGGAACCTAGATTCTCAGAGCAACTCAACAAAAACTACTCAGGGCTTAAGCAATTGCTCAGTGGGTAAAGTGGACTGAATTTTGGATCTTCAGAACCCACCACATAAAAACTGGGTGGGCAAGGCTGCTGTCTGTACTTTCCGATCTCAATCTCCTGGAGACAGGAGAACTCCAGGACAAGCTGACTAGCTACACTATCTGGAATTGGAGAGCTCCAGGTTCAGTGAGAGATCTTGCTTCAATAAATAAAGTGGAGACTGAGGAACACATCTCAGTTCAACTTTGGGCCTCCATGTATATGTACACATAAGCACACACACCTGCACAGCCATGTGAGCCAACACACACACACACACACACACACACACACACACCACACACACAGAGAGAGAGAGAGAGAGAGAGAGAGAGAGAGAGAGAGACAGACAGACAGACAGACAGACAGACAGACATAGAGAGATGGAGACAGAGAGCTCTAATATAACGTGGTGAAGGACAGAACTGGCTCCTGAAAGTTGTCCTCTGACCTCCCCACACACATCATGACACATGTACACCTAAGCCTATGACAAAGTCAATGGATGGTTCATTGGAACAAAAGCCTTCCCCAAAGACCCAGTACATAGTATCAAGTGTGTTCCCCTTAATAACACCAAGACTCGTAAAACTCAGTAGAAATGGATGAACCCTGTATAAGAAAAAATAAAAGTCATTCATGGTTTCTATGGGTTAAACAATTATTTATGGGCAATCCTGGACACTTAACCAATGGTCGGATCGCTGTAAATATGTTTCAGGTGACATTCTAACTTTCCCTGGTTCTTTCATTTGAACTAGATCCTCATGCTACAAATACCTGCATTTTACACACACACACACACACACACACACACACACACTCAGAGAGAGATGGGGGGAGAACAGAAACAAAAACAAAATAACATGAATTATGGGGAATTCTGATGTGAAGTATGGGGAATGCAACTAAACTACCTTAAATAAACAAACAAAAAAGAAAGTTTGTGCAAAAGATTCTGTCTTCCCAGCTTGGGTCTCAGAAAGCTCTGACATGAATCCAAACCCCTTTTTCTCCATCTTCAGTATCCACCCCTGTTTCATGGCCATTTCCTCCCATGCCTTTGCTTTGGCATCATTACTCCTCCAGGTCTGTGGTGAGAGCTGTGGGCATTCACAGAACACACACGTTCATGTCACTGTTGAGACATCCAGAAATGCCTTGGTCATCTGGCCTCTAGCTGTAGTGTGGACCTGGCCAGTTTTAACTGAAGGCTTTATGCTCAGAATGGTGCTACGAGGAGGCAGTGAAATTGTTAAGAGTGACATAGGAGGCATTTAGCTCATTGGGAGATGCAGTTCTTGGGAGAAACCTTGGGTTTGTATAAAAGTTGTTATAAAAGGTCAAGTCTGGCCCCTCCTGTACTCTCTGCTTATGATATAATCTTACTGTCACACACTCCCACCATCGTGATCACCATTTAAAGTGATGCAACTGAGTGCCTTGATCCTTTGCTGTTTAAGGACTTGAAACTCCAAAACAGTGATCTAAATAAACCCCTTCTTCATAAGTGATTTGTGTCACATGTTGCATTTTAGCAAAGCTGACTAGTACATCCATGTTCCATTTTAAAAGTCTCCATGGAAGAGCAGTTATTGTCCCTCCTTGGCAGGTACTTATCCTTGGACCTTGCATTGCATCAAGTTGCACTTGCAAATACCATGTGGATGATGGGGCGCAAGAAGTGATTCCTAGGAAAGGAGGCGGTAGATGACTCCCACTGCATCCTTTACGGGTTCCATAACCTTTGCACCCAGCTTTCACTCATCTATCACATGTTATCACAACTTCCTGTGGAAAGATTGCACTTGGGACCAGTGAGGTAGTTCAGTAGGTAAAGGTGCTTGCTGCCAACATTGATGATTTCAGTAAAATCCCCAGTACCCACATATCAGAAGGAGAGATTCAACTCTGCAAGTTGTCCTCTGACCTCCACATACCCACTGTGGCCTGGATATGAGCATGTGTGTATGCACACAAAATAAGTAAATGTAACAAAGTCTGCCTTTCTTATTAAGCCATGTGCTTAAGGAAGGCAGGGTATGTTTTTCTCTACTTATACACTGGGAAGTTTTCTGTCACTTAGATGTGAACACATGCATGAACACATGAGATAGGGTCTCAGACAGCCCTGACTGGCCTCAAATTCACTATGTGACTGAACTTGACCTTGAATTCCTGATCCGCCTGCCTCCACTTCTCAAGTTCTGGAACTATGGGTCATAAAACCATGGTGGTTTTCTGTGGTGCTAGGGACTGAATTTAGGGCTTCGCTCATGCTAGACAAACACCATTCCAATGGAGCTACATATATTTCTGTTAACAAATGAACTCATTTTTGTTGTGAATTATTAGTTGAAGATTCGTTACATTCATTTCGTTTATGGTGTGGAATATTTGTTTAATGATGCAAAGTTGTGTTGCATTCTTTATGTTGCTGCATTTGTTTAACTCTGTAAGGTCATGTTATTTCACCTGTCTAAAACACCTGATTGGTCTAATAAAGAGCTGAATGGCCAATAGGCAGGAGAGGGATAGGCAAAGAGAATAAATAGGAGAAATCTAAGCTTGAGAGAACAGGAAGAGGAGTGAGGAAAGAAGGAGAGGAGAGAAGGGGAGGGGAGGAGAAGAGAGGGGAGAGGAGGGGAGAAGGACACCAGCGGCCAGTCACCCAGCCACACAGATGCCATGGAGTAAAAAGTAAAGAAAGATATAAAATAGAGAAAGATAAAAGCCCAGAGGCAAAAGATAGGCAGGATAATTTATGTTAAGAAAAGTTGCCTGGAAACAAATCAAACTAAGGCAGGCATTC
Organism: Cricetulus griseus; assembly: GCF_003668045.3. Lineage (NCBI taxonomy): Eukaryota > Metazoa > Chordata > Mammalia > Rodentia > Cricetidae > Cricetulus > Cricetulus griseus. The sequence continues at coordinate 143,133,741 of NW_023276807.1, read as the reverse complement.
GTAAGTAAGAATAAGTCTCTGTGTATTTATTTGGGAGCTGGGTGGCAAGCCCCAAAAGAGAAAAGAAAAAAAAACCTACACATTTTAAAATGAAATTCTAAGATGAAATCATAAAATAAATGCAAACCTCATTAGGAAATTTTTATGCTAACTAATGGCAGATGAAAACCCTATCAATCTACCCAACAAAGCCCCCTCCTTTAATAGGCAAGCACCTGGAGCCCATCAATTGGGGACCCAGCATTACAAACTATTAAACCTGTAATATTGACCTGGACTACTTTGTCCAAATGATTTCTGTGCGCACACTTGCCTAATAAGATCCCCACAGGAAGCATCACTGTGGGCGGCAGCTTAACAGTAGACATTCTATCAAGAAAAGTGATAGGGCTCAGAAAAGTCTACAAAGTGAACCCTCCAGTGCAGCAAGGGGCGGTGAGGGATGAGGGAATCACTGTTTTTATAGCCTCACAGAGGGTGGAGCAGTCCAGTGACTCCAGCAACACAGGCGCCTTTCACTTCCAAGTGACCCACTTTAACTGCACAGGACCCTTCACTTCTGGTGAAGGTGTGACCATCACTTCTGGTGAAGGTGTGCTTCGAGGGGCACATCCGAGACACAGAAACATTTGAAACCCAGATATTATCTCACTTCTCACACTTAGAGTAGTATCTCTAATTGGTTACTCAAACTGCAATACTGAGTAAAAATTAGTTTTCCAGAATCTGGAAATAGACAAGGTATGTCTATTATATTTAAAATCAAATAAAACTACTAAGTTCTATTTGTGCATCTCTTAGAAAAACACAATGTATTTTTACTATTGTGTTCTATTATTATTATTCCCATTTGAAAATCCATTAAGCTCATATAGTAGTCACCTTTTCCTCACTCCTATGACAACTATCAGGCACAAAGCTACTTGAAGAAGGAATTACTTGGCCTCACACTATATGGAGACACAGCCCACTGTGGCGGAAAGGCAGAGGCCAAGGGCTTGCTCACACTTAAGTGGATTAGGGACAAGAAAGGGGAAATGTCAGCACTCCTTCAAACAGCCCATGGAATGGTGGCAGTTGCTTCCTGGTGGGTCTACTCTCCAGTTATTACTCTCTAGAGTCATTCTCACAGACACCCAGAGGTGTGCCTCCTTAACTTTACATCTGTCAAGTTGACGATGAAGATTTACTATCAATATGGCAACACCAGAGCCACTGAATGAAAAGGAGGTGTGAAGTCAAACACAGAAAGTGACTAAACGTGGAGTGTCCTAGTACATGCCAGTGATTGAAGGTACACGAGGAAGAGTCTGAGGCCAGCCAGCGCTGCATGGTGAGACTCTATCTCAAGGAACTGACCATGTGCAGAGCTCAGTGGATGAGTGCATGCCTAGCACACAATTTAACCCTGAGTTCAGTTCCCAGAATCACACATGCCAAAACCCCACAGGTCCAAGGCTAGTACCCTGACCTCTCCTCCCTCCGTCCTTCAGCTGCTACCCAGAAGGAAGGCAGTCTCTGGTGTAGAAGACTCTTACTTTTGATCACCTCAACAGACTTGCTCAAAGCGAGTTCCAGGATAGCCAGAACTGTTGACACAGAGAAACCTTGTCTCCAAAAACCAATAAAATAAAATAAAATGAAACCACAGCCGGAAAACCTTCAGCTCCAGACCTATTTCCCTTTCCGCAGGGAACAAATATTAGAGTTCTGCATGTAAATGCTTAACTCTGACTCTCCTCTTAATGTTCTCCTCTCCTTTTCTATGACATAAATCTGGAGAGTCACAAAGTGAGGCCACATACAGCCCATAATTTGCTTTCCTAGTTACAGGAAGTAACAACATTCTGTAGGTGTTTTAAAGGGTTGTAATAACACACAAAACTCAAGTAGTTAATGTGGCTTGGGGAGCCTAAATCACTTACTAACACCTTTAAGAAAGGTAAAGAATTATAAAGAATTGATGCCTGGGAGAGCTAGGGATTTCTGCGGTCACAGGGCTCAGCTAAGACTGTACCTCTGGGCTCTGGGCTCTGAGTCCCGGATGTCCCTCACCACCACAAGGTAGCACTGCTGACTAAAGCCAGCCAGGCATAAATGGAAATACCTTCCATTTGGAGGGGAAAAGAGTAGCCTTCGGGGTCTCTGCCACAGCCAAGTGAATAAACTAAAAATACAGATTCTACTAGTGTGCCCTAGGGAATCCTAGTTGAGTAACGTGAAGTGGATAGGAAGTCTTCGGTGGTGCATGGCACACCCCTGACAGCCCACCCTTCTCACTCTCATCAGAAGCCTTCAACTACCTCCTGAAATCCATTCCAGTCTCTGTCACTTGAAAGTAGGATTTGTTCATGGTCAAGTATCATTTATGACTCATCCATGCTCACACACGTAAAACCAAACTTTGGAGGTATGTGGCAGCCCACAACAACCACAGTCACACCAGCAGTAGTGAAGACAACAGCCTGAACATATTTTCATGTAGTTTAAATGTTAATTCAGGTCAAAATGACTTTTTTAAAAAAATTAATTGGGTGTCATATGCAATTCACTCACTTTGATGTCTGTAATAATCCAACCCACCTTAAAGCAACCAAGAAAAATTCAAGTAGGAATCCCGCCTTCCCCGCATACACATACCATATAAAAAGTTACCGATGGACAGGCTGGTTTCCATGTGGGCCATCTGCAATGGATGCTCACTCATTCATTCAAAAGTCCTCTGTGACAGGCAGAACCATTCACCAAGAAAGGTAGTGATAATTTATCTGTCTGTATGAATCATAGCATAGCCCTTGTCATCTATCTGGACACTTCTCAGTGCCCATGGCTGTAACTGACCCCAACTGTAAAGATATCATAAACAACATGTCCAAAACCTTAAATCACAAGGGGCCAGAAACAGAAAACGAATGCAAGTTTTATATTGTTAGGTTGGTAAATTAAAATAGAATTTTAGCAATCTATCCCAGTTGTTCCAGAGAAATACTGGTATGGCATCTTAAATAATGGTTTTCAGTGTTCTTTCCATATCATAGTCAGGGTTCTCTAGTGAAATAGAACCAATGGGATGGCTATATATTACCAAAGAGATTTACTAATTGGCTTATACTTTACAAGCTGGGTAATCAAGCAATGGCTGGTGCACACTGCAGAGGCTGAAAACTCCTAAGCCTGCATGCTTTGCCAGGCTTAGTCTGATACTATAGGCCTGGAGAGTTCTTGGAGAGTCAGGCAAACTCTAATGTCAGTGGAGGATGCAGCAGCAGCTGCCACAAGAGAGGAGATGCACTCATCACCAAGGAGTGAAGGCAGTAGGCAAAAGCCATGAAGCTCTTTCCTCAGACCTCTGTATAGCTGGAACGTGAAAGGTGAGGTCTACTCTAGAAGACGGTCTTCCCTCTCCGTTAACCCGTAAATACCCTCACAGACCTGCCTAGTACCTTGTCTCTTAGTCCATCCTAGGTCCAATCTGAGATTAACCCTCACTCATGTCTTATTAAAGAAGGATCATAGGCCAGTGAGGCACTAGCTGCCAAACCTGATAACCTTAGCACAGTCCCTGGTACCTACAAAGTAGAAAGAGAGAACCCACTCCTGCAAGCTGTCCTCTGACTTCACACACCCCCACACACATGTACGCACATGCACACAACAATAATAGATGAATAAAGAAAATGTCATTTTAAAACATTCATATATGAGCCAGGTGTTGGTGGCGCACGCCTTTAATCCCAGCACTCAGGAGGCAGAGGCAGGTGGAGCTCTGTAAGTTTGAAGCCAGCCTGGTCTACAGAGAGAGTTCCAGGACAGGCTCCAAAGCTACACAGAGAAACCCTGTCTCTGAAAAAAAAAAAAAAAAAACACCCAAGAAAATAAAATAAAAACAAATAAAACATTCATATATGAATTTTTAATGAAAATTGCAAAAGAGAGGAAAGAAGTCAGGAAAGGGGTAGGAGAGGTAGGACAAAGATAAATATCCTCCCGAGGTACAGTTCCTGACTTCGGAGCCCACTCTATTTCCACAGCTTTTGAATGCCCTAATTGTTTGACTGATTTGTGAGAGTAGAATGCCTTGGCCTTTGTGGGTGATGCAAAGGGCTCAATGATGATTCCTCTCACTGTACATCTGCCAGATTCCTAATAACAGACCTCTATTATTAGGAATTATTTAAATTGTTAAATTACTAAAATCTTAGTTCTTGGACCTTGCTGTCAAATCAACTCATTTTGCAAGACCTTATACATTTCAAATAACATTTAAACCAACAAACATTTTTTATGAACATTAACAGTGGGCCTCAAATGTCTGTAAATCCTATTTACAGTGGTCAAACTTAAAAGGGTATTTTTCTGTTGTAAATGGAGGGTACTCATTTAGAGAGGCTTGGGATGTGGATACATGTGTTTATACTCATACTCTCACAGCCCGATTTAACCAGTCGATTCAACTAATCTCTCATCCTATTTTTTTTTTCTTTAAAAAGAAAGATCTCCTTTGGGATCCTCTTATGAGTAAAACTGTAGGCACAGCCCTAACAACATACTTCTCAGGCTGTCATTCAACCTGCAGCTTAGTGATAATATGGCATAAATGCCATGCCATCTCAGAAATGCTCCAGGGCACAAGAAAGCAGTATTAATTTCAAAATGCTATTGATAAGAAAATGCTGATAACAAGGAGAGTTGTGCAAGGGTGTAACTTGACCACGGTGACAAGATAATTCTGGTAAGAGATGAAAGGAGTGGACATGCCTTGTGTGGCATGGGAAAAACACACTTTAGGAACTTGGTTTGGTGGATGTTACTATTCAATATCATGTTCTAAACACACTCACCACCATTGTTGTAAGGATCTGGTGCTCTGGTTACCAAACAGTGTGTGTGCCTGGAAGTAATAAATATTTTAACCCTTGTCACTTGGACTTGCCACTGAAGCCATCTGTTAATGAGAGAGGGGCACTAATTTTGTAACCTCTGGAAAGCTGACCTCCTAAGGAGTTGGCACGTTACCAGCACTTACCATAGCAGTGTGGCACTCGGGTTCAAAGCAAGTTCCATGAGCGTAGGAGCCACTGTTAAAGTCAGTAACCAGATTATATACCAAAGAAAACAAGAATTCATAGCCACCTAAGCAATAAACGGGCACACACATGAGGGTGACCACCTCTGTGCAGCACTGTAAAATTACCCTAAATGACGTGGGACATCTGATCTTCGGACTTCTGCCACAAAATACCCTCAGACACATAAAAATATGATACAATAGAATACTTGATCAAGTGCATTTGGACACAAATAATGCAGGGTGATTTGCAGCTGTCCCATTTACAAGTGTTTGTACTGTCTAAGAAAAGAACACTTTATGGTAGGAACGCATGGCCGCATTTCCAGAGGCCAGCCAATGAGATAATTTGGGGATAACCATCCTGTTTTTATGCCATTGTTTCATCTAATGTGGTTGCTGAAAAGCAACTTAATAAAAGAGACTTTGGCCTAATGAGATGAATTGTAAGTTACAGTAATGGCATTTCTAAATCCCAGTCTACCTTCCTCTGTCATGTGTCCCCATCCCAGGCTGTCATCTTCCAGACCTCAAACTGTGATGAATCATAGTGTAAGCTGCTCCCATGAGGGAATACACACAGCTTGCTGGTGATACAGAGAAGGTGAAGATGGTATTATAGCTTCCACTGAGGATTTTACATTTTGAAAGAAGAGAAAGATGAAAAGAAAAAAATCAGAAGCCAGACATGGTGGCACATAGAATTCCAGTACTTAGGAAGCTGAGGCAGGAGGCCTGCTATGAGTCTGAGACCAGTCTGGGCTATAGGGAGTACAGGCCATCCAGGGATACATAACAAGACTACCAAAAGAAGAAAGGAGTCAGGAGGGGGCTTTCAGGTCTAAGCTTGGACCTGACTCAGCTAAAATAACTAATTTTAGTCAAAAAGGACAGACAAAAATATCCCAGCTAGGCAGAGGATGTGAAATGATTGTTTGAGCATGACACATTAAAAAAAATACTTTCAATCTTCCACAATCAAACTCAAAAGCAGACATCTTTCCATGGACACCTTTGGAGTCAGCCATAACCTTCAGCATCCCAGCAAACTGAAAAGCCCATTCAGTCCCCTGCTATAGAGTTGTTTTAGGAAAACCTCCAGAGCCTGGTGTGTGGGCCAACACCGTGCCTCTAAGTAGCCTCCCTTGCCTTGGCAAAACATACCAGACTCCACAGGAAAAAAAAAAAAACCTTCCAACCCTAGCCAAGAATCTGTAGATTTCATTTCCTGAGAATCCTAACCTCACCTGCTCCATGCTCTTGCTCCATACCCTGGACCGCAAGCTCCATCCGTGGTTCCTCCTTTACAGTGTGAGCTGGACAGAGTTGCTCCCCCATCCTGCGCCACACTTTTACGCTGCTTCTTTGGCTAAGAGGACTCAATAACTGCACCCACTGTTAACTCTGCTCTAACAAGCTACCAGACACTTTCCCTGAAGTAGCTCGGGAAAACACCAACCTGGTCTTGAACCCAGATGAGACCCAGGCAATGGAAGCTCAAGAGAAAGGGAAACATAATCGAATGTCAAAAAAGAGACCAGTGGCTGGGAATGTGGGTCAGTTGGAAAAGCGTGTGCCTTGTAAGCACCTGATCCGAGTTGGATCTTTGTTAAATAAATAAATAAATAAATAAATAAATAAATAAATAAGAACAAAGCCAGGTGTGGTGGCACATTGTGGGGCTAGATGGCCAGCCATGCTAGCCTAATTAGTGAGCTCCAGAGCAAAGGCTGTAGACAGTACTCCTGAGGATAACACCTGAGGTTGTCTTCATGCCGCCACATGTGTACATGTGCATGCACACACTTGTATACACACACGTACATACGCACACTTGTAGACACACAGCACTACCCTCCACACAAGGCACCAAATGGTGTCTGTCCTGTACCTCCTACGAACCTAATAAATAATTCAGTGAATTATAAATACTAGTATTTTAGTCTAGGTGCTAACCTAACAACAAATGTAAACAACAAACTACAAAATAGTTAATTCATGCTAACGTTCTGATCCAACAGTCATGGGCTTTTATTTCATTTCAATGTGAATGAATCTAATAAAACAACACAACAGGAAATTCTGGACATGACAGAGATACCTCACTGTCTAAGTCTCTCTTCTGCTGCTGTAACAAAATCCTCCAACAAAAGCAACTTAAGAGTGTAATGTGGAGCTCCCGCCAATGGTGTGTGACACAGTCACTACCTCTGTGAGGATAGAAACTTACTAAACTTCCTTCTCCAGGGTGTGCTTGTTAGCCCACTTCTGGTTGTAGCACACCCCTTTTTTGCAAAATGAAATTGCCTTGCTGTGGTTACTTTCATTTTGTATATGTGTTTCTTTGTGCAACACTGAGGATATTCTCTTCCAACACACTCAACAGGGGTGTGTTAAATAACAAATGGCACTTGAAACAAAAACAAAAAGGTTATAAAGTGGGGTTTAAAAAGATCTTTTCACCAGGCTAGGGAAACCCACAGAAACAGCTGACCTGAACAATGAGTTAGCTCATCGATCCCAGACTGACAGCTGGGAAACCAGCATAGGACCAAAACAGGACCCCTGAATGTGGGTGTCAGTGGCCTGGGCAGTCTATGGGCCTCTGGTAGTGGATCAGTATTTATCCCTAGTGTACAAATGGACTTTTGGAGCCCATTCCCCATAGAGGGATACTCTCTCAGCCTAGACACACGGGGGAAGGCCTAGGCCCTACCCCAAATGATGTGACAGACTTTGATGACCCCCCCATGGAAGGCCTCACCCTCTCTGGGGAGCAGAAAAAGGATGGGATGGGGGGTCAGTTGGGGGCAGGGGAGGATGAGAGGGAGAGGGAACTGGGATTGAGATGTAAAATAAGGTTGTTTTTAATTTAAATAAAAAATAAATGAAAAGGTCTTTTCGATAAAACGGTTGCTAGAATAACCACATACCCATAAGCTAAAGAATAAAGTTGGAACCTTACCTTATACTACATGAAAATGCATCAATCCCAAATGGATCTCATGCTTAAACATGAGAGCTAAAACCATGAAGGATACAGAAGAAAGTACAGACATAAATTTTGGTAACTATAGATAAAGTAGTGGGGTTTTTTTGTTGTTGTTTTGTTTTGTTTTTCCTTTCAAGACAGGTTCTTTCTGTGTAGCCCTGGCTAGCCTCAAACTAAATCTGTCTGGCTCTGTAACCCGAGTGCTGGGACTAAAGGTGTGCACTACTATACCTTGCAAGGTAGTAGCTTTTTAATATGACTGAAACGCAAATGGAAAAAAACACTTGACAGAATTGTGTAACAATAAAACTTCTGTGCTTCAGAGTCTAACATCCAACAAGATGATGACTCACAAAAAGAAAATGCTTTCAAGTCACACCTTTGGTGATGGACTTGGATCTATAATATATGAAGAATTCTTACCAAACAACAATGAAAAGACAGTTCAACAGGCAATGAATCTGAGTAGAAAGTTTTCCCAAAATATACAGTCAGTCAGTAAACCCATCAGAAGACGCTCAAGATCATCAGCCACTGGGAAAATTAAAATTAAAGTAACAGTGAGAACTGGGCTTGGTGTAATGCCAACATTTAGGAGGAGAGAGCCAGAGGATCAAGTTCAAGGCCAACATACCAAGGCTAAGGTTGGCCTCTATCTCAAACAAGCAGTAAGCAAAGAAAACGGCACACTGAGTTGCTAGAGAGATGCTCAATTGTTAAGAGCACTGGCTGCCCTTCCAGAGGCTCCAGATTCAATTCCCAGCACCCACATGGCAGCTCACCACGGCCTCCAACTCCAGTTCCAGGGAATCTGACACCCTCACACCAATGCACACAAAATAAGATTAAATAAATTATTTTAAAAAATCACAATGAGGTATTACATCGTGCTCACCAGCATGCTCAGAGTAAAAATGCCAGATAGACTCTGAGGAGTGACTAAGTGGTGTGGGGCTTTTGTAGCATGTATGCACGTTCATTCTCAGCAATGAGAAAAGAGAGATAATAAGGGTTGGACGAATTGGAACTGTAAGTAAGTTGCATTGTAGGTAAGCATGTGAAATTATGTAGCCACTTGGAAAAATAGGTTGGCAATTGCTTATATTTTTGGTTTTATTTGTTTTTGGTTTTTGGAAGTGCTACTAAGAATTGAACCTATGGCCTCACACACACTAGGCAATTGCTCTACCACTGAACTACAACCCCAGGAATTTCTCATAATATTAAACAGAGAGGTTCCAAGCAACTCAACAGTTCTGTACCCATATGTAGATCAAGAGACTAAAAACCAAAGTGATGGGGGATGTCCAGAACAGAAACTTCGGTCTTCACCAGAGTCACATAATATTCTGTCCCTAAATATTCAGAACTTTATAACTGTTTCACAGTGAAACAGAATGGTGACATGGCCCATCAGTTAAAGGGGCTTGCCATGGAGACAGGCATTTAGTTCCTGGATCCCAGACTGTGGAAGAACAGGATCAACCTCTGTGCTCTACACTTACACACACACACAGAAAATAAGTAAATACATACAAAACTGTGAAAACAACTTATCTTCACTAGCCAATGAACAGCTAAATATGGTGTGGCATACTGATGTAACAGAATTTTAGTGTGAAATGAAAATGATCAACACCCCATACAGTCTATGTACAACATTAAGTAAAAGAAACCAGTGGTCATAAAAGGCCACACCCCAGTATAATGAATCAATTTCATACATCTATGTGAAGTGCAGAATACGAAAATCTATTGAGACAGAAATGTTTGTCAAGGGTTAGGGTGAGGGAGAAACAAAAAATGAAGACAAATGGCTTCATTCTCAAATTAGACAGTGATATATACAGCTGTATCTATGCATTCCACCTCCTGCCCCCCCCCCCCATAAACTATGTGCTTTAAATGGGTTTTATGGTGTGTGGATTATATCACAATAAAACTTTATTAAATGGAAAAATCAAAAATAAAGATGGAAGGAAAGTTTATTCGCTTTCATAATAAGCTAGGAAGCAACAATGAAATGGTAGGAATTAAGACCCTGTTTCTAGGCGCTGTCTCTAACACCAACAACTTCAAATGAATTCCTTCTTGTTGGTTGTGGGAGGATGCAACTATGGTGTGTTCTACAATGGAACATGAAGGTGGTTGCCCATTCACACACTCAATGTTTTATGAGCACTTTCAGAGCACACGGATAGCCATGCACAGATTCTGAGAGGACGAGAACAAACAGAAGCACAGCTCTTATGTTAGGAGCCTCAGTCATTGCTTAGATTTTAGCCAGGCCTTATATCCCAACCCTGAAACTTCTGTAAATAGAAAAGAAGAAAAACACAAGTCAGGCACAGTGGTGTACACCTGAAGTCCCAGAACTTGAAAGATTGGGGTGAGACTCGAGAGATAGGGTAGCCTGGGCTACACAAGGAGTCTCCGTCAGAAGAGAGAGGGAGAGAAAGAGAAGCTAAGGGAGGGTATGGGGAGAACCCCTAATTACTAAGTGGAAGTATTCACATGCCGATATTTCAAGGTGAAGGAAAACAATCTAAACCTTCCCTGACAAGGTCAGCACCATTTCAGATGGAAGAGCAAAGACTGGACACAAACATTCATTACCCTCACCATGAAACCAATGCTTTTCTGCCCTTGAAACACCAAAGTTATCTTTCTGAAGAGATACTAGGTACCTCGGGTGTCTGTCACTGTTATCAGTGCCTTTCTTGCATTGGCTCAGTTTTCTTTTTCCTGGGTTATCAAAAACTTACCCTAGTACAAAAATGTTAGGCTACAATTCTTAGCCCCAGAGAAGCGAGGACTTTGATTCTCAGAAGTCCTCTGGGCAAACAGGGAATTGTGTGAGTTATTTCAGTTCAGGCAGTATTAAGAGAAACGTCCAACTTGAAAGGCCACACAAGATCCAACAAGCTAATAATGACGGCAAACATAAGACAGGCCTAACCAGACAAAATACACAAACTCAGAGAGCAAAAGCCAGGGAAGTGTTTAAGAGAAGAAGGGGGCCTGGAAGTGCCTCAGTTTTTCTCCCTGGGACCATCACCCGGAAGCAGCCACAGCTTCAGATGTGTCCTGGAAATCAAGCCAGGGGGCCTCGAAGGGGAAGGGAACTGTGTGGCTACTTGACTAGGAAATTCACAGCTTTGAACATGGATGCGACCTGATCAGAGAGGGAAATTGAAGGCTATGGGCCAAGCACAGCAGGGAACAAGGATGTGCATTGGGGTGGGGTTGGGGCGGGGCTGGGGCTGGGGGTGGGACTGGGCTAATGCCCTGATCAGGGGTCCTACAAAAGCCCTGGGTGGAGAGAGAACAGAAATGCAGGTGGAGAAAGAAGATAGAGGGTCTGGGGTCCTAAAGTAAGGACTTTGCATTGATTTTCTGTTCTCTTTGTGTACCTAAGGAAATCACTATTGGCTCCTAAACATCTGACTCTCAATTTCTCTATCTGTAGAAAGAAAATATAGGATTATAAAAAAGTTATTAAGTGATAATCATATAATTTGCTAACCCACAGTGCTGTAGCCTAAGCCAGGATGCTCATTATACATTACCTCATTAAATTAACCCTCTCTAGCTCCAACCTGCTGTGACCAAGAGTCAGTCTCTCCATGCCCACCGCCTTTCTCCACTCCCATCCCTCCCCATCTCTAATTATAATTCCTCCTTTGATGTGATACGGTTTCTCTTTGGGAACTGGGAGAAGCATTAGAGACATCTTTGTCATTCCTCTGTAGTACTCTGCCCCCTTTCTACTGCCATACTCAAGAAGATGAAGGGGCCTCCTTGCCCTTTCCTCCCTCATATGAAATGATACCTGGGTGAGGTCATCTGAGGTTAGCATCGAGAAATTCAGCCTAAAGCTACTTTGTACTCTAGTGATAAAATTTGATCCAAGGCAGTCTCCATACATAAAAAAGCCATATTCACATGCATGTATGTATATTTCTTCACAGACACAAAATTTATAACCTAAACTAAGACTATATCCTTGTAACCAAGCAACTGATACTTACCCAATCATAGCAATGGAACCTCCAGCCAATAAGAGGCTAACATTTGCCAAATTATGACCAAATAAGGCAAATGCCTGCTGCAGCCAATACGGTTGCTTTTGTGTACTTTAATTCATTTTCTTTCTCTCTTTCCTTCTTTCTTCCTTTCTTCCCTTTCTTTCTTCCCTTTCTTTCTTTCTTTCTTTCTTTCTTTCTTTCTTTCTTTCCTTTTTTACTTCATTTTCTCTGGCTATAAATATAACTGGCTCTTGTGCTGGAGAGGGGCATTTAGAACCAACTCCAGTTTGAGATGCCAGTTCTAGAATCTTCATTCTTATTCAAGTACATTTTGTTAGAATTAACATCGATGTTTTTCAATAGAGAGGAATAAACACAGAGCATCTTAACTCAGGACACACTGGTTGCTCTTCCTAAGACCCCTCCCCCCTCTTGCTTAGCATCAGCACACAGGAGAGCCCAGGACTAGCTCCATAAGAATTTTGTTTCTAGATACTCTCTCCATGACTGTATCCACCCTTCCTTGCAGTAAACATCACCTCTGCAGTAATGACTTCAAGTCTGTCTCCAGCCCTGATCATGTCACCCAAATCCAAAGTCCCTCATTATTTTACTATCAACATATTGGTGTCTGCTGGGCACCTGCTCAGTCTCCTATGCTGCTGTAACAAAGAACTACAGCCATGTGCATCAGAAAAACAAAAATGTATTCCTCACACTTGCCTCCTTCAGTTCCTCCTGGCTGCTGGCTGCTTTTGGCTTGGAGTAGTATACACTCCAACCACTGTGTATCTTCACACAGGCCTCTGTGCTTCTATGGGTCCTTTTCCTGTATGAGGACACTAGCCTTTGGGTTTAAGGCTCAACTGACGTCTATGATAATCTCCAAGATCCTTAACTAATACTGACCTTAGCTTCCTGACCTGTTGCTAGGTAACAACAAAATACTCTGACAAAAGCAACTGAATGAAAATGGTTCATTTCCGTTCACAGGTCAAACAAAGTATAGCCCATTATGGCAGGGAAGTGACAATATCAGGAGCTTGAGGTAGCTGGTCACATCATAGTCACAATCAGGAAACAGAGGGGTGGATGCTTCTTCAACTCCCTTCCTAGATTTTATACCATCCATAATCCCCACTATGATGGGAACAGTGCCATCCACAGAGGTCACCTCAACTAATCAAGGAAATTCCCCAAAGGCATGCCCAGAGCCCAGAAGCTCTTCTTCCAGGTGATTCTAGATTCTGTCAAGTTGACAACTAACACTGGCCATCACAACTCCATCCCTTATCAACTTCATACCCAACACACACTTTTAAGCCACAGTATTCCACCTTTTGACCAAACAATCTTTAACAACTCCAACACTTTAAAAGTTCAAGGCCAATTGTAAGCGCCTATAGAGTAAAAAACGTGTTACATATTTCTTCCATACAATGGCACCAAATAAACAATTCCATTCAGTAAGAGAAAAGTGGAGGCATAGCAAAGAAAGATAAGAAGAAAACAAGACCAAAACTAGACAGGGAAAACAAACCTTGCTATTCCATGTCCAGCATCCAGAGCTTACAATGCAATTGACTGGGGTCCAAAGGGTTTGAGCAGCCCCACACCTCCAGATATTCTACCCATGTGTCTTAGTTAGGGTTTCTATTGCTGCAATGGAACACCATGACCAAAAGCAAGCCAGGGAGAAAAGGGTTCATTTGGCTTCTACTTCCATATCACACTTCCTTCATCACTGATGGAAGTCAGGACAAGAACTCAAACAGGACAGGATCCTAGAGGAGGAGCAGATGCAGGAGCCAGGGAGGGGAGCTGCTTATGGGGCTTGCTTCCCATGGCTTGCTTAGCCTGCTTCCTTACAGAACCCAAGACCACCAGCCCAGAGATGGCACCACTCACCATGGGCTGGGCCCTCCCCATTTGATCACTAACGGAGAAAAATGCCCTACAGCTGAATCTTATGGAGGCATTTCCTCAGCTGAAGCTCCTTCCTCTGACGACTCTAGCTTGGGTCAAATTGACACACAAAACCAGCCAGAACACCAAGGCACCCATCACCTCTTTCTTGGGCTGACTCCATGGCTTGCCCACAGTTCTCTTTATTAGATAAGTCTTGTCATCTCCAATATCCTGGAGTCTCCACTGCTAACTTAGGCTCCACCTACAGTTTGACTTCTCAAAGCCTCTCTGTAGGAACTCAAATCTTGCCACACTGTCCTGACTAAGCTGATCTCTAGGACCCAACCCACCCCTAATCTTCATCTTTCACATTCAAAACCAGTACCACATGAAAAAGGCCGCCAAGTTCTGCCCCCAGCTCAGGATGGAACCCAGCTCGGGATGGAACCCAGCTCCCTTGGACCACAACTGCATCTGGTTCTGTGTGCTGACCCCCAGGAACACCCTCCTAGGCATAAGACCTTATGCTTTTCTCCTCTAAATGAATTTGAATCTTCATAAGATAGAGCCTGTGGATGGATAGAGTTTGCCCACAGGACACATTTCCTGTTATCCTGATGCAGTGTGTGTGTGTGTGTGTGTGTGTGTGTGTGTGTGTGTGTGTGTGTGTGTGTGTGTGTGTTTGGGGGGGCTTCCCTTCACTGGTGCTGATTTCTTTAGCAATTGCATCTGGTTTCACAGCACCAGCTTGAATGATCTCTTGTCTGGGAAATTTCCTCTGCCGAATAAATTTGTTCACTAAGTTTAAATTTAACTTCACTCAGGTTCTCAGGACATTGGCAAAATGATGTTACATTCTTGGCCTGTTACATTCAGCATCACCTGAATGGCTCCTATTGCCATTCCTGGTGGAGTCCTTAGTCCCCTCTGAGACGTCATGAGGCAAACCTCCGCCGTTCACGTTTGCCTCAGCATTCTTGTCTTCCAGGCTCCCATAAGAATGACCCATAAAGTTTTGCTTCCAGTTCCAAATCCTTCCACATTCCAGCCACAAAACAGTTCCAAAGCCCCAAGGACCCTGTGGTCAGGTACATCACAAAGCATCCCCATTTCTCAGTGTTGATTTCTGAGTTAATTTCTTTGTCGCTGAAATAAAAAATCCTGACAAAAACAACTTAAGGGAGAAAGGTTATACTCTGACTGACAGTCCTAGGTCATAGTCCAAACAACAGGGAAGTTGCAGCAGGGGCCTGAGGCAGCTAGTCACATAACAATTTAAGGGAGGAAGGTTCTATTCTGTTTTCCAGTCCTAGGTCACAGTCCATCACAAGGAAGTTGCAGCAGTAGCCTGAGGTAGTTGGTCACAACATCCTCAGTAAAACCACAGGCGGGGGGTAAATTCAAAGTTAGTGTTCCCTTTGCTATTTTATACATTCCCGGATTCCCATCAGGGAATGGTGCCATCCATAGAGGGTGGACCTTCCCACCTCCATTAACTCAATGTTATCCTCAGAGGCATGCCCAGAATAGCTTCATCCCCAGGTAATTCCGGATTCTGTCAAGTAGAGGACACTAACCATGTCAATATTTCTATTTGTAAATACAGCCATATTCTGAAGTCCCAGGTAGACATGAATTTTTCAGGGCCACCATTTAATCCTCTACAGTATTGTAGACTACCCAAACTCTTGATTGCTCCTTCAAAAATACAAAAACAAACAAACAAACAAAAAACAACTCCTGCAACAACGGAATCAACACATCACTCTCCTCTTGTGCCACTTCACCATACGAGGAGCAAAAATTGCTTTCAGATTGGCTTTAGGCCCTAAAATATAATGAAAAATTCCTCATCTAGAATCTTAGAACTTAGCTATGTATTTAACAATGCTCAGAAAAACACTTAAAAGGTAGAAGCAATAATATGGATGCATATTTCTTATCTCTTGCTTGGGTAATCAATCAGTTGTCAAAACTAAACAACCGCCTGAGACAGTTGCACACACACACACACACACACACACACACACGCCTAATTTCATTAGTCATGAGGCTGGAAAGGGGGGATCATGAGTTACAAGGTAGCATGGGCTACATGTTGAGACTCTGTCTCAAAACAAGTTCCACTGCCACCATCATGGCAAAAACCATACAACTGCTAAGTAGTGCTAAAGACCTACAGCTCATTCTCCACACTTTTTATGACACCCTTCAGAAGTGTCTGTTCAAGTGCTACTCAGGACAGTCAAAAAGTAGAAAAAAACACAATGGAATGTCATTTGTTCATTAGAGAAGAGTACCATTTTGAGCATGCTACGACAGGGATGAAGCTTGGAACCCTTAAGCTATGATGTGAAGTGAGTTGGGGACAAAAGGACACATTGTACAGTCCAACTTGCATAGGGTTTGCAACAGTAGAGCAGAGAAGAGAGATCATTGCTCAGTGAATGATCTCCAAGCTAGCATGAGCTGGGATGATGGAAAGGTTCTGGCGATGGAGAGAAGTGATTATACAGCATTGTAAATAGATATACCACCACACTATGCCATGCATTTAAAAATGGGTAAATTGTAAATTGTATGTCATGTATAGTATGCCACAACTACAATAATTTATAATAATAATGATAATGATGATGATGATAAAAATTATTCCTACCTGGCCATGAGCCTAACAATCAAGTCAGGACAGCATCCACTCAGTCTGACCATACAGTGGCCTAAGCCATATCTCACTGAGGTTGTAGGAAGTACTGAGGAGCCAGGACTCACTCACTTGTATAAACATGAGGAAAAGACCAAGGCACCTCGAATTACCTCAACCTACTTGCAAGCAACTACAGAAAGAAGGTGAGGGAACATGGAACATAACAGTCATCTGTGTGATCACAAAGGTCTATGTAAACAGGCTCCAGAAGCTTGTGTCTTTCCCAAGGACTCAGAGTTCTCATCCTCCTGCACTTGGATCATCTCCAGCATCTGTTGCCCAGCAACCACCTGGTCATCCTCAACCTGGGTACCAACCTTAGATGACTCCAGTCATCAATAAAACTGTGACCAGCCTGCATCCAGACAAGAGGCTGCAAAAGAGTACTTACTGTGTTTGGGGATGGGGGGGGGTCATTGACATTTTTGGTGAGTCTGGATGAGGTAGTATCAGTTCAAAATGAAAATAGATAGCTAGATGGGGAACCAATGGAAAATGGAAAGGATAAGAGTCGTGGGCAGCACTTAAAATGTGTGAGTGAAAAAAGATGGAATGGTATCTCACAGAGAAAGTGTGTGTCAGTCCTGTGTGTGTGTGTGTGTGTGTGTGTGTGTGTGTGTGTGTGTGTGTGTGTGTGATAGAGGACAATTAAAGATATCTGTATTAAGAAAGAAAAGAACTGGTGAGAAGTGAGTGAAGTCTAAGAATGAAATTCCTGACGAGGATACACTTGAGTGAGAGAACACATGCCTTAGGTTCAGTCCCCAGTACGTATGTATGTGTATGTATGTACGTATGTGTGCATGATGTAGTGTGTGTATACATATATAGGTGTATATACATACACGCACACACACACACACACACACACACACACACACACACAGAGTCAGCCTATAATCCTGCACTCAGAAAGCAAAGGTGGGAGGATTTCTGTAAGTTCAAAACTAGCCTGGGACCATGCCCCCAACAAATGAATAAAATCCAGAGTTGCTGAAGTTGAATGAAGCGATGAGGTTAAGAGAACAGGCAGGGTGTTGAGCTTTAGAAGAAGGTAGACTTCTGAGGAAATGATGAAGATGGCTTAGCCCCTAAGTGTATTATCATGAAAGCCACCTGGTGTCATCCCTGGGAAGGTGGTCCTGGGTCCTATAAGAAATAAGACTGAGCAAACCATAGGGAACAAGTCTGTAAGCATTGTTCCCCTATGGTCCCTGCTGTACTGGACTGTGCCATGTACACCAAGTAAACCCTTTCTTCCCCCAGGTTGCTTTGGGTCATGGTGTCTATGAAAGCAAACTAGATCAGAGGTTCTGAATCCTATGATTTCATACTTCAATCCTGAATCTTGGTTGTTTAAACATTGTTTCTCCTCTTCAAACAATGCAAAAATATTCATATGTGTTCCACAAAATAAGATCTACTAAGGCCAGGGTTGGGAAGGTTCAATTTAGCAAAACAAACAAACAAAAAAAAACATAAAGTCCCTTATGTCTTTCTTTTCTTATTGCAATGATGGAGAATGCTGTGAAATTTACACTGAATTGTTCTTAGGTCTGGGACAAACACTAATGCACTGACAGAAAGTCAGAGAATAATGCATGTGTGGAGACACGTCTTTCACAGTGAGACAGTGTTTGGTGCAGCAAAGCTGAAATGCATGCAGAGGAAATGTGTCTCCATATTGCCTTATTGAAGGTGCTGGTGCTTCTAACCAACCAAATACAAATACTGTACTCTGCAAAACTACCTGTAAATTAGGCTGCATAAAAACAAAGGCAGGCAGGCTTCAGAAATGGAGCTGGGAATTCAGTGCTTCCCTGCCATGTCCAAAGCTCTGGATTCAGCCCCCAGCACACACACACACACACACACACACACACACACACACACACACACACACACACACACAGGCACACACACACTTCAAAATTCTAGTAACCAGAAAATTATTACAGCAAAGTGGTTTTATGATTTCATTTTACTCAGACGAAAGTTTAACTACATCTAAGACCAATTCTTATTCGCTTATAAGAAAATAAAAATGGGATGGTGTGGCAATTAATAGCACTGGTTGCTTGCTCTTACAGCGGACCTGGGTTTGATTCTCAGCACCAGCATGGTAGCTCACAACTGTTGTAACTCTAGCTCCAGAGGATCCAGGGAATCTGATGCCCTCTTCTGGTCTCCATGGGCACCAGGCACACACATGGTGAAGACATGCATGCAGGCAAAATACCCATAATAAACAAATAAGTAATAAAGTATTAAAGAAAACAAACAAACCCAAAACTGCTTGACTCCACCTGTTCAACATCTGGGTTATATATTTTTAGAGCTGAGATACCCCCAATACCAGGCTGTGAATTCGGACCTGGGGTTAACAGCTATATTTGGGCTTTGGTTTTCACCAACTTACCAATGCTAATTCTATGGTCCACTAAGAGTTTCCATGTGCCAAAAGAACAGCTATTTCTTTGCAACCCTCTAATCACTTGAAGACTAGCGAGCCCTCCATCTTCCTCTTCATGTCTCTATAAGGATGTGTCAGGAAGCAATGCTATCCCTAAAATTGTCAATGACCTGCATTCACTTAAAAATACTAAAATTAAAGCCAAAGGATCACTAACTAAAGTGTACACACACACACACACACACACACACACACACACACACACACTGTGACAGTTTCTCCAGCTGTCACCCTTGAAAACAAGTTCCTGAAGATCCATAAGGAGAGTTCAGTTTAATCCAAAGTTTCACAGATTACAGGAAAATATTCTTTACCAGATGGAGAGAGTTAGCAAAACATATATGAGTGCTTTCTCCCTGTTGTCCTAAGTGCAGGCTTTCGAATGGCAGTGAAAACTTTTTTTTCCCATTTAAGCAGTGAAAACACAATATATCAGCTTCAGGCTGTGATCATTGACTCAAAATGGCATACATCTGGGGAAACTTGGATGTGACAGTTCTAAAAAGACACTTTTGACTGACAACCATGGGAAGATGGGCTGTGACACTTAATCCTGACTCCAAAAGAAACTGTCAGAGCCAACCAGAGCTGGTTGCCCACTGTGCTGGTGGACAGCTTTTCTCTCATCAGATGAGTTAAAGGGAACAGTAGAACTCTATCCAGGGCAAATGGACATAAAATCAGGAGCAGTGTAGCCAGGAATAGCAGAGGATCTGTGTGTAGTAAGGAAAGTCAGCAGACTAAGAAAGCAAGAACAAGGAAGTTGTGGAAAGTTCTATAAAGCAACACAGAGGAAAATACATCCAATGTCACAGTGTCAGATGTCTTGAATGCAGGAAACTCCAAATCTCAAAGGACTCACCCATGGCTTTATCCCCACTGACTTCCCGGGAGGAACATCTGTAATCTCACAGGTAGCCTAAATTCAGGAGGGGACTTGGACATTTGGTTCATCTGGGGCAACAGTTTGATCTGATGACAGATCAAACACCAGCAATATTCCTGTCTCTCGGAAAAGGTAAGTGCATGTTTGCTGATGGTTTTTTGAAACAGTAATATTCTTTCAGCTTCATAAAGAGTCTAGAAAAAAACAAAACACACACACACACACACACACACACACACACACACACACACACACACACACACACACACACACACGTGGACACTGTCCAGAGAATGAACAGAAAGCCAGGATGGGAGTCAGTATTTGTAGAACATCTACCCAATGGTTGGCATACGGATACATAAAGAAGTTTTCTAACTCAACAGCAAAGAAAAACAATAGAAGCAGAAAGAAGGAGAAGAAGGGAGATAAAAGAAGGGAGAGAAAGAGGGAGGGAAGGAATGAAGGAAGGGAAATCTAAATTAAAAATGAGCCAAGGATTTAACAGACATTTCTCCAAACAGGATATACTAATGGCAAAGTCACATGGAAGGGATACTCAAGGTCATTAGACTTATGTGTGAACGAATCAAAAGCAAAATGAGATTGCAGTTCACATTCATCAGGAATGCAAAAGATGTCAAAAGACAGAAAATAACAAGTGTTGGTGAAGATGTGGACAAATTGAAATCCTCATCTATTGCTAGTAGGAGTATAAAATGATGCAGTTACCATGAGAATTAGCTTGGAAAGTTCTCAAAAAGTCAAACATAGAATTGCCATATGGCCCAGCATTGCACTGTCGAGTATATCCAAAGATTGGCAAGCAGGATGCAGCCACTGCACACCAGCTTCACAGCACACTTATTCACAGTGGCCAAACCCTCACCATCAGATAAATGCATATTGTTGAAGAGATAAATGAATTTTTATCTGTTATTACATTCAAGAGTATCATATATACTGACAAGAAGGAAGGCCTGATACTACAACATGGATGAACGTCGAAAAGATGTGAAATTAATAAATGAAACCCACCAAAGCAAATATTATACAATCCCACTGGTGTAAAATACCCGAAATAGCCATGCAGTGGTGGTGGTGGTGCTGGTGGTGCTGGTGGTAGTGGTGGTGGTGGTACATACCTTTAATACCAACATTTGGGAGGCAGAGGTGGGTGGATCTCTGAGTCCAAAGCCAGTTTGGTCTACCGAGTGAGTTCTAGGACAGCCAGGGCTACATAAATAGACCCTGTCAGAGAGGAAGGAAGAAAGGAAGGAAGGAAGGAAGGAAGGAAGGAAGGAAGGAAGGAAGGAAGGAAGGGAAGGGAAGGAAAGGAAGAAAGAAAGAGAGAAAGGAAGGAAGGAAGAAAGAAAGAAAGAAAGAAAGAAAGAAAGAAAGAAAGAGAAAGGAAGAAAGAGAACCAGGATAGGCAAAGTCATAGGGATGGGCCAGCTAGCCTAGGGGATGCCCCTTAATTGCAATAAAAATAAGAGGAACCCTGCCTCCAACAAACTGGAAGAAGAGCACTGACTCCTGGAAGTTGCCCTCTCACCCCGACACACATGCTACCCATCCCC
The DNA here is from genome assembly GCF_003668045.3 of Cricetulus griseus. Taxonomy (NCBI): domain Eukaryota; kingdom Metazoa; phylum Chordata; class Mammalia; order Rodentia; family Cricetidae; genus Cricetulus; species Cricetulus griseus. Next base: position 143,112,099 of record NW_023276807.1, on the reverse strand, counting down.
ACAGTATCTAGACACAGAACATGGTGATGGGTGTTTCTGATGTTTTATACACTGGATGTACTAAAGGCCAATGAGCCACACATCTAAAGCAGCAAGAATGGCGTTCTGTTAAAACATTTCACCACGATGTAAACATTCTTTTGAACATTTGAAAAAAAGAAACCAGAATACTGGACATCTGATGTGACAAGTAAACCAACTCCCAACCTAACCTGTTAGTGCAGTGCCTATTTGGAACTGCCTTTCTCGTGTCCCTCCCTCTTCCTTCCTTTTCCTCTGTACTTCCTAGTTTTATGCAAAATAACTAAACATTCTGAGGAAGACAGATGCATGCAAAAATTATGATGAGAATCTGACTTTAAAAATACAAATCACAGTCTAACACAGACTGGCAGAATGAGGTAATGTAGAGTGGGGGCTAGAAACAACAGTAGGCTGAGCCAAAGGCCCAGAAGGTTACTATCTTCAGCAGGAGCAGCAGCAGGACATTTGCAAGCCCTGAATGTGTAAGCCACTCAGTTGCCCTACAGCAGTCTTTAAGGAAGAGGGAAGCTAAATAATTCACACAGGGCTGGTTTCACTGGCTGTGAAGTTCTATCCAAGGAAAGAAAGCAGCAGAGCCTGGGTTCCATGCCAGCCAAGGTCAGGGATCACATCTCAGACTGTCTCTACCATACTAGCCTCCCAATACTTCAGGTGGATGCATGAGAAATCAACAAAACTAGGCCATCTGTCAAGGGAAAAAATGTAGTTCACCCGACCTAATATCTCTCACCAAAAACTAGCTATTGCACCTGGTGGTAGTTGTGTATGACTTTAATCCCAGCACTTGAGAAGCAGAGGCAAGTGGATCTTTGAGTTCCAGGCCAGCCTGGTCTACAGAGTGAGTTCCAAGACAGCCAGGGCTACGTACAGAGACCCTGTCTCGAAAAACCGAACCAAACCAACCAACCAAACAAACAAACAAACAAAAACCAACAACAACAAAACCTAGCCATTGCTTTTGTTGTTCTGTTTTGTTTGGGGATTTGAGCACCCAAGATTGAACCCAGGACTTCATTCATGCCAAGCCTGCACTTTACCACTGGGCTACGGTCCAAGCCCTGGAATAAGCCACCCATAAGCATACTCTTCAACTCTTTCACATCACCCAGGACAATGGTGCTGAAGACAAATGTTTGTACTCCAGTCTTTTCACTTGAGAAGAATCATCTGTAGACTAAATTAAGACCTCAGGCTAGACCCTGATTATTAATGATTCTTTAAAAAAATACATAATGACAGTGTAATGATAACAACTGTTAGAGCCGTCTCCAAAGATGTGTTTCAGTTGTAATTAAAACAGGACTGTCCCAGGGCTCCCACTTCATTTTAATTTATATTAAAATAACTTAGGCAGGCTCTCTGATATATCGAACAACCACTTTAAATCCTAAGTAAGTAAAAACTATTTATCGTCTTCCCCTTTTGCCATGCTTAAGGTGAGCGACATCCCAGGCATCACAATGACCAACTCGAATGTGTTTTTTTGACCCCCATGGAACTAAAGACATCAATCTATATGTAGTGAGCCTATTTAAAACACGGACTACTAACGACTCTGCCCACCAGGGACCACACTGGTGGATCTAATCAAAATTGTAAGAACATTTACTTAGAAATGGATTGTAATCAGTGTTGAAGAGGCTGAGCTCCTGTGGCTTTTCACCTAATTAGACCCAGGCTTTTGGATTTGGAAGAGATTTCAGCTATCCCCATGGCTTCTGCAGCTTCTGTCAGTCCTCCCTGGGCTACTCTACCTAGGAAGGGGGCACAGCAGCCTAAAGGCACTCACCCAACCTCATTTACTTTACAACAGGTGCCATTCACGACCTGACAGCATATTGTAGACACAGTATAAATGCATCACCTATTACTGTTTACTGACCCTCTTGTAACAGAATATCCCCTCCACAGTGCAGGTCCTCTGTCCAAATACACACCACAATGCTGCTCAGAGAGACAACCTCAGTTAAAACCTGTATGTGTGAATCAGCCAACTGGATAACTCTCACCTCATCCTTTCCCCTTCCATGTGAGATATTTGAGGCCTAGGGACATAAAGTGACATAAAGGTCACGAGGGCAATGAGAGGCAATGCTGGGCCCCAGGACCAGGCCTCTCTTCTCCCACCCATCCCCAGAAAGGAGGTATGTTCATTTCACTCTCGTTCCTTGGCATCCCCCACTGCAGTTGTGGCTCAGTCTGATCATGTTGCTGTAGCAAAAGTTCATAGACTGAGAGACTTATAATAAATATATTATAGTTCTCTGGAGGTGGGAAATAGGTGCTTGTAGGTTTGGTGTCTGGTAAGTGATGTCTTCCTGGTTTATAGTGCATTCTCACCGTGTCCCATATAACCTGTGTCCCCCGCTTGGTTATACCTCTCCATCCTACTGTTCAAATATCTCTTTCTCCTGCTCTTTCCTCATTCTACCTTCCTTCCCCCAAAACATCACTCCTTCCTCCAAGATCTCACACCCACTGTTACCTGGTAAACTCCACCCTGTCTGTCTTCAGTGACCATATTTGCTATTGACTCCACAATGCCCAGAAAAAAAGAGCTGGAGCAGCAGAGGAGAAGGGGACTCACAGGGATGGCCCTGCCTTTCCATGTCCAACTCCTGTTGCCAATTCAGATCCCACCATCCCAACTGTCCACAAAAATGACCCAAAGGGGAAGATGGCTTACAGCTAGAAAGAGAGTACCATTAGTCCTAGCTACACATGGAATCAGCTAGAAAATCATCAAATGTCTACCAGGATGCATTGTTCAACAACAACACAAAATTGTGGGTCTTTTTCAAATTAGAAACTATGACAAGAGGCTGGAGAGATGGCTCGGTGCTTAAGAGTGGTGTCTGCTCTTCCAAAGGACCAGGGTTCAATTCCCAGCCTCCACATGGCAGCTCACAGCTGTCTGTAACTGAATTTCAGGGGACCCAACACCTTCACACAGCCATACATGCAGACAAAACACTATGCAGATAAAATAAAAATAAATTATTTTAAAAATTTTTGACAAACATAAGTTGAGGTCTACCATGTCACATCCATGTAATCTATCCCCAAACAGTCAATTCTAGTCAGGCTACACTAGAGTGCCCAGCACATTTACAGTAGATAGGTTTGGATGGAAATGGTACTTTGCACTAAACTTCCTAACACAGGACACAAACACTTGTTTTTTTTTCCTCCCCCAGGGGAGCCATGTGGAAAGTGCCACCCTGTTTTGTTTCTCTGTACCTAGAACCACCAGAGCTATTTGGAACCAACAAAAAGCATAGAAAATAAGAAACATGCCTACATATCATTTGTGGAGTAGTCATTTGTCTTCTTTCCATTGCCCCTTTAAAAGCATCGATTTGTGAATATTAGTAGCATCTGGATTGTGAGTTTATGTGTCAGAGGTCCCTAACAAAATGGTTGTTCGATAGTTGTCCCTAGGAGGTTGATAACAAACTGGCAGTCACTAGGAACTGAGCATGCGCCAGAAAGAAATACTAGACTTGACACCTCCTAACACAGACATCTTTAAGATATTAATCATTGCCACATTAGAGCTGTCTGCAACCCAAAGCACAGCTACTCTGTCCACAGCTCACCCATGACTACCCACAAAAAATACATGTTAAAGTGCTCACTTGAATGAGAGCCCTCTTTTATTTTTGTTATTGTGTGTATGTGTTCATGTGTGCACAGATACATGTGTATGTGTCTGTGTAAGAAGGCCAGAAGTCAACATTGGTTGTCACCTTACTGTCTGAGACAGGGTCTCTCACTAAACTTAGAGATTGACAATTTGGCTCTATTGGCTGGAGGGTAAATCCTAGGCTCCACCTCCCCAGCCCTGGGATTAAAGGCATACACCATTATGCCTGGCTTTTTTACATGGATTCTGGAGACTACACTATGCATTTTAGCTATCTCCCCAGCCTCTAGTGTCTAATATTTTAATATGCTTTTCTCAGAACCAAATAAAACTGCAGGACCTCTGACCCATTTCAGAAGGTGAAACAGCCTAAATAACATTATGGACACAATGAAACCATCTCATCCTTGGATGAAAGGGTGTAGAAAATTTAGTATAGTGTAACTAGTATCATACTCAACATGCAGCGACACCAGCATAGGACTTCTGACACAGGACAACTGCATGCATTAAACAGTCCACTGGTGGTCCAGAGTTCCTGCTTTCCTGAGTGCCCATCCTACTATCAGGAGTTTTCCAGGTAATGGAGAGCTCAACCTACTTACTGAGCTTCTAATCAGGGGGGTTGGTCTAGACCAGTGATGCCTAGCTGAAATACAACACAGGCTATGTATACAATAATAAATTTTCTAATGGGCAGACTAAAACAGAGATAGCCAAAATCAAGAATAATGAATATTGTATTTAATCGATCGTAGCCAAAATGTTACCATTTCAATGTGTAACTAACATTTAAAAATTATTAATGACATATTTTTTACAACCTTTCTCATCCCAATAAACAAGCACATATTTTAAACTGTCAGCACCTCTCTTGAGACCAGTGAGGCCATATGCCACAGCATGGGTCTAATTAGCCTCGGATAGTTCTCTCAGCACTACAAGATAGTCTAATAAAGAAGACAACAGATTTGCAGACCAGAGTACACTTAGAAATGCCGTAAAGCACTTCTCCAGAAAGTCTTAGTAAAAGTGGTGTTTTCTGTTCATTGTTCTTTATAACTTAGTGGCTGTGTAAAACAGTAAATTGTTTGATCCACTACTTTAACCCAGACCGGGCTCTCACCACCACCATCCTACAAACCTCCAGGTATGTTAAAAAACATTGGAAACAATGTATAAGTGACTACTGAATCGATGAGATATCTTTTTAAAAAGTAACAACAACCAGTGAAATGAGAGTTGAGCAGGAATGACCAAGAGAAACGTCTGATGACCATGTCTTCATCCACATATTAAAAGGATGATGTGAAATAAGACTTGCACATGATTTGCAATCTTTGCTCTAATTACTCAGCATCTACAGAGAGATTCCCCAGCCCTCCTCCCCACCACACACACTGTATTGTTTAGTAGTCCCTTTGTGATCAGAGAGCTGCCTCCGCCAGATGGCTGGTCTGGGATAAGAGTACAATAAGCAATTGCAGAACAAAGCAAAGATAGCTGGCTGTCCCAGGAACTGAACCTATGACCCCAACCTCATTAACTCTAAAAAACAGTTAACCCATCACAAACATGGACTGGCAGGTGTATCATAAAGAAAGCCGAGAAGTCCCACTGTGTCTGTCACCGGGACACCCAAAGAGAAAAAGGTCACTCAAGATGTATTATGTAATAATGCCTCAGGGCAAAAAAAATAAAAATAAAAAAATGTTTCCCTTGACTCATATATCACACGATGTGTATGTAATATGGGAACAGCACATGGTACCCCACAATTACATATAATATGCATGTTTTATGTATCAGTTTAAGTTTTAAATAAAATTTTGAGAATTTATTTCTCCAAAATTCTTCAAAAGACAAAAGAGATGTGGCTTAGGGAAGTTCAGGTCACACTGGCATCTAAAACAGCCCTGCTGGCCCTGTCACAGCATCCTTAAGGATATCAGCTGTGACCCATCCTCCCTGGAGACCTAACTGGCTGTGGCTATAGGGTTTGGTGTGGTGAGGTTTTGTCTTCTGCTAACAGTGATCGCAGGATTGTGGTGTTTCTTTCCCTTTATCTTCCCCCAATGAAGAAAACACAAGATAACAATTACATGTATGACCTTTCACCGATAATTTACTGACTCAGCTTTTCCTAGACTTAAATAATTACCAAGTTTCCAAGCAGGTCAGCTCCACCTGCAGCCTGTCCTTGGATCGTCCTTGGTGATGGCCAAACCCTCACTGGTGAGTGGACCTCACCAATGGGTCTTTGTGTGGAGCTGCTTGTTCCTCCCTAACCCAATCAGTACCTTTTGAACAAGCTGCTCCTCTTTTCTAGTCTCTTGGATTAACTCCCCTTCACAGCTGCTACCTACTTCTCGCTCCTACTCTAACCCCTTCTCTAGGGAGCCCATGATTTCTGATTTCCTCAAATGCTTGGGAGATGAAGTTTCTATGTCCTTTCTTCAGTCACTTCGGATTGAGCACAGCACCAGTCTGAGAAGCAAGGGTATTGAAGTTTCCCCTTCATCAGCACAGCACACATCTGACAGGTTCTACAGATATATAGAAGGCTTGCTGAGGGTTCAAGTGCTTGTTTGGAAATAGGCTTTGCATTGTTGGTGCTTGAATGAACATGAACTTCTAGAATTTAAAGCTTATATGTATGGTATTGTTCTATATGGCTATATGTTCTATATGGCTTCTTCACTATATGCAGTAATGTCACTTTACCACTGACTAGCTATGAGATATCTCTTTGATCTTTTTTTTTTTTTTTTTTTGGTTTTTTTGAGACAGGGTTTCTCTGTGTAGCTTTGGAGCCTATCCTGGCACTCGCTCTGGAGACCAGACTGGCCTCGAACTCACAGAGATCTGCCTGCCTCTGCCTCCGGAGTGCTGGGATTAAAGGCATTCACCACCAACACCCGGCATCTTCTATTTTTATACTTATATTCTTTAAAATTGAGTTCCACTTATGAATTAGGGGGGTCTGCAACCTTGTACTACTCATGTGTGTGGAAATCATACATCTAAACTACAGACGCCCACACCAACATGCTTCAAAGTCATCAGTACAAGAAAATACCCAAAATGATTTAGTGTCACTCTCTAAAAATTATCATGTTAAGAATAAAAAAGGTGAAATGTAATGATAACCAAATTTATTATCTCCCTAAACATACAAATTACAGCAACTGTGACCATCCAACAGCTAAGTTTCTGTTTTGTTTTTTGAGACAAGGTTTCTCTGTGTAGCCCTGGCTGTCCATGAATTTGCTTTGTAGACCAGGCTGGCCTCCAACTCAGACCATCTGCTAGCCTCTGCCTCTCAATTGCTGAGTCCAGTGGTGTGCACCACCATGTCCAGCAGAAGCTAAGTTTCTTAATTCTCACAAAATTGTAACAGTTCAATGGGGGTCAAGGGTTAAAAAACAAAAGGAAGAAATTGATAAAATAAGCATAAAGCCTTCATTGGTGAGTGGACCATGCCAATGTGCCTGGACCTCTACAATAATTCATTAGATACAAAATCACTTTTATATAGGTTGGGAGCATTTGCTTCTGTTTGTTTTGTTTGAGACAGGCTTTCCTATGTAGCACAGCTGCCCTTCAACTCCTGATCCTCTTGCCTTAATCTCCTGAACACTAGGGTTACAGGCATGTCCAGCTTGCAAAGTGATTTTTCTCATAGCCAACCTAAGGACAAAATTGAATGTTTAACAATAAATACAACTGTATCTACATCCAGTTACACTAACCTCATAAGAAAATGATGATTGACAAGTAGAAATATACAAATTTCCAAAACACATAAGTCATTAAGCTGCTTCTTCAAAGTTCCATTATCTATACAAATTTTGACTTTAAAATTGTCAACTTTTGGGCCAGAGAGATAGCTCCACAATTATCATCTGTGCTTTTCCTGCAGAGGACCCAAATTTAGTTTGCCAGCACCCAAGCTAGATGGCTCACAACCACCTGTATCCCCAGTTCCAGAGTGACCAGTGCTTTTAGCCTCTGCAGGCACTTGCACTCGCATGCATATACCCTACAGGGACATACATAGACATATATGTAATTTCAAAACTAAAACAGCGTGCTGGACAGACACCTTAGTGATTAAGAATGTTTGCTGCTCTTCCAGAGGATCCAAGTTCAGTTCCCAACACCTACATAGGGTGGCTCACATCATCTGTAATTCCAACTCCTGAGGATACAACCTTTCTTCTGGCCTCTGTGGGCATTACACGCTCGAACATGCAGATAAGCTTTTAAAAATTATAAGTTTTGAACAGTTTAATTCAACTAACTGGTTACAAGAAAGGTAGGGGGGCACAAGCCAGCATCTGAGAGGTAGAAGTGGGATGACCAGGGTTTCAAGATTTAGAGGCTAACCTGGGCTAAAGAAAATTTATCTCAAAAAAAGCAACATTTTAATAGAGTACCTCTTTATCAATTGCCTCTCCTTTTTTGTTTTTCCTAGCATCCCTCGCTGAATCTAGAGTGCACCATCTGGCCTGGACTGGCTGGCCAACAAGCCCTTGGGATTCCCCCATCTCCACTCCTAGCAATGGAGTGGAATGCCTGCCACCATGCCTGGCCTTTTATGTGGATGACAGGGCATCACTCAGGTCCCCACCCCTGAGCCACCTTCCCAGCCTCCTAACAATACTGTTAAGAGCAGGAAAGTCCCAGAAACAAAATATATTAAAATTAAGTAATTACTAAAACATAAGGAATGTTGTTTTAAAATTGAAATGTATATATATTCAATATACTATACATGTATAATAGTTTGATGGTAGTTTCATACATGTACTGTCTAAAATTAAATTTTTTTACTGCCTTGTGATTTTGAGACTAATCAATACACTATAAAGTACCCTCTGTGGCTCTTAAGTCTTCATTTGCCTTAACAACAGCCGACATTCATTTGTAATGAGGCCTTTTTATAGTTACACAGTTTCTCTTCGGAAGATATATTAGACCTTTGAGCACTCAATAAAAATGACCAATTAATTGACTCTGTCACAAAAATCTGAGAAGCTACTCCAAAAATATTTACATTAAAGACTAGCCAAGTCAAAATGAATTACTGGCCTCCTGTGCAAGCTTCCACACTTATAAACTAAGTTAAAAATGGATTTCAAATGAGTCCTTTCAAAAGAAGCTGTAAAACATGTGCTATATTAGGTATATTTTAAATGTTGCCACCCAAATTGATGGTTTTATTTAAGGTATGAAATGCTGCAGCAGTCACTGGGAAGGGACCCCAGAAGAATAGGGGAGGTCAAGAGTAGGGACAGGCTTGGGGATCCAGCAGGACTCAGTCTGAACCCCACATCGTTCCTTTGGGACCTTGGGCAAGCTCCGCAGAAAAACACTCATTGAATCATAAATAAATTAATTTTTAAAAACACAGAAAAAACTCACTGAGTCCTAATTTCAGTTATCAAATGGATGCACGAGGCTTCCTGTGGTAAGGACTAAATTAGATAACACACACACTGCTTAGGATGGGCACTTGACCATAAGAAATACTCAAGAAAGTCCATTACACCAGGAGATGGCACCTTTAGTCCCAGCACTCAGGGAGGCAGAGGCAGATGGGTCTTTGTGAGTTCGCCTGGTCTGCAGATCCAGTTCCAGGACAGCCAGAGATACACAGAGAAACCTTGTCTCAAAAAAAAAAAAAAAAAGTCAATTACAAAAAAAGAAACATTTAAGAAACATGTATGTGTGGGAGTGGGGAAGAGACTGAGCTCCCTAAGAGAAACTGAATAAGCACTTTACTTCTAAGAAAATATTTTTGTTTGTAATTTAATATTCAAATTTCCACTGAGGTAAAGCTTGGAAGGGCAGTATAGAGGCAGCACCAGACTTTTTCGGCATGTGCTTCTTCACCTGATAATCCTTTCCACTAGTTCTTTCATTCGTACCACAGTCATTTACTGGACCCCAAGGAGCATCCTAAAAATCATATAGAAAACACATGTGGGAAATCTAAACACCACTTCAAGAATTCAAAAATGTATTATTGGTGCTGGACATGGTGATGTGTGCCAGTAATTCCAGCAGGTGACTGGCTGAAACTAGTCTACACAGGAACTCTGTTTCAAAAGACCATAGACTGGGGACATGACTCAGTGACTGGATGCTTGCCTAGCATCTGCAGGGGCCTACACCCAATCCTCAAAAAGTAAAACTAATAAAACACACACGCTCAGTGTCTGTATATCAGAGAACAACATACAATGCAACTCCTAATTCAGACCCACCCTTTTATCTTCTCCTAAAGGGAATAAAAACAAGCTGTCCTTGAGTGTTCAGCTTGTGTGTCTGATATTGTGCAAAGGGTGTGTGAATGTCATTTCGTTTGATCCTCACAAAATCCCTCAAGGAAGAAGGACTCTTCCAGAGGAGGAAACCGAAATTTTGAACTGCTTGTCACAACAAAGGGTCAGGGCAGCCAGTTTCAAATTGAGCCCCCCAATTCAAAACCTTGGCACTTTTACTCTTTTCCTTCTATAAAATTGTAGACTTTTCACAAGTCCGTAACTAGAGTGTGGTTTTCTGGGGGTGCTGCGTGAATCAGAGGAGGTTGTGATTTGGGGGCCAAAGTGGCAGGCATTCGATCCAGCTTCTGCCCCTGGCACTGTGGCGTTAGTGGCAACAGTTGGCAAGTCATTTAATCCCACCGTGTCTGAATTTCCTTACCTACAAATCAGAATGATAACCTCTGCCCTGACTCTGCCTGAGGAGACTGTGAAATAAGCATATTTAACAAGTGAAATGTCCTACTGTCCTATTCAGTTATAGGAATACTTCACCTGCAAAGCCCCATTCTTCATGAATATGCATATCAACTAAGACTGTGAAAGGTAGGCACCACTCTTTCATGAGCTACACATGGAAATGCTTTTCAGTTCTTTGGACATAGTAGGTCTTTGGCAAATGTTCACTGAAGTGAGTCAGCTGCACCTGAATGAATATTATATTCATTTTATTTATCACTAGGCTTATTATTTCTACCACTAACTATTGAATACCACTCTGTGCCATATATGGACTTCAGCTCAGCATGGAGGCACACACCACAATCCCAGCATTCCAGAGGTGGAAGCAGTAGTTCAAGGCCATTCTTGGCTACATAATGAGTTCAAAGCCAGCCAAGGCTAAATGAGGCTCTGTCTCAAAAAAGAAATACAGACCGAAAAATTGGACAATTGGAACTGGGTAGATATTGTACCTGGTAAAGCCCCTGCAGAAACAAACATGAGGACCTGAGTTTGGATCCTCAGTAAACATGTAAAAGTCAGATATGTTGAGACGGTTTTGGGGGAGGGGAGCATTGGCCTGCCAGTCCAGCCAAACTGATGAGCTTCAAGTTCAATTCAACAAGAGACCCTGTCTCAAAATACAAGGAGGAGAATAATGGAGAACATCAAACCACTAACCTCCACAGGCAGAATACATGTGAGTGGGCACAAGCATACATGCCCGAGCACACGTACACACACACATGTACAAACATACATGAAAATGAACAAAAATTAATCATTAGAAAATTGTATAGGAAAAAACACTAGAATGCAGCTTTTTTTTTTTTAACCAAGCAGTAATAACTGACACTATTATGGTGCTTTGTAGTTTATGAAGAACTATATAATTTCATTTTTCTTATCTATTACCTGAGTCTATCATGTCAGCATCATTATCTTCCTGGCTCCAAATTCAGGGCTCTGCTTACACTGCAAAGTCGTGAAAGTTTCTCAATTGTTACAGGTGACTCTAAACAAAAACTTTGGTGTAAAATTTAACTAATCAATGGTAAGTATATATACGGTTCAGTTGAAGAATTCTCTGCTGCCCCACACATCCATGAGTTAACATAACCTATAATACAATCACATAACCTACACAAGATACATTTTCAAATGTTTCTTTTAAAAACTACCCTTGAATTTCTTTTTTCTTATAGGCAATTTTCTCTTGGAGAAGAAGGAAAAGAAAACCGAGCCAGGTTTCTCCCAAGTAATAAAGGCGGTGGCTGTGAAGGTGCCCTCTCTTTGTTGACTCTTTCAAAATTACTCAAAATTGATCACTGTATTCAGATGCCCAAGTCACAAACAATACCAAATGACCGTTAGCCATTTTATTATATAATTCAACAACTACTGTAGGTAATTTTTACGGGGGAACATCAAATTAATTGACAACTTAATGAATTGGTCATTTGCCACTGGATATCTACTAAAACCTTCCACTAAAACTGCCTTATCCTTTGTATTCTAACCACTCCCCTTCAACCATAGCCACCTCCCCACCACACACACACACACACACACACACACACACACACACACACACCTACACCCAATGCCAGATCAGATTCCCAGCCATTATTCGTAAAACCATATTAAAATTTCACAACACATGGTCACTGTTACTAGGTTTTCTCCCCCTCCCCCTACACTGAATCAATGTCTTAAAATATACATTCCCCCTTGAAATTCACAGTTCAGAAAAGCATTGCGATGTCTCGCGTGTGAAAACATTTCACAGAAAATTCAAATGTCTGCTCTTGGCTGATACTCTGGTTCTTTTAAAAAGCCATACCCCACCCACTGCATCCACCGGGTTAGAGGTTCAATCTTGCCACCACACAGCTCTGCAAGAAAGGGCGGTTATAGCTGCGGGAAAACCATCGCGATGGGAGAAGATAAGGCGAGCCCATTTCACGCCCTGGTGGCGTGCGGTCCCGCACTCCAGCACTGGGAGGGAAACCTTTGTTCGCCTCTGCCATCAAACTGGTGGCTCATCAGAACTGGGGCAACAAGAGTTTGTGAGCATCGGTTCGGCAGAGGTTAAACAAAGCAATGCAGCTTGGGGACTCGGCAAAGCGGGTCCACGTCCCAGTTCTGGGCTGCCGAGGTCCGGCTCCGCACCGGGGACCGGTGAACCGGACAAGGCGCGGGAAGGGGCGCAGGGCTGAGCGGGTCCCACGCTCTCGGCAAGTTCCCGGGGTGCAGCCCGTCCGCAGGTTCCTCGCGGGGACCCACGGGCGCGCAAGCTCCGCACGGGTCCGGAGGACAAGGACCGCGCCGCGCGTGGGGTCGCCGCCCCGAGACCTCTGCCGGCCGCCGGAGCCCACGCCCCGGACAAGGTCGGAGTCTCGCGCGGGCCCGGCCGCAGGGAGAAGCCACCAGCTGCCCATTGTCTGTCCCCGCGACCGAGGGGCGCTCACCTGCGGTTTCACGGCGCGCCACGGTGGTGGGAGCGATGACCGGCAACGCGCGTCCCGGGAACGTCCCAGCCCGCGGAGCCTCCGCAGCAGCAGCCTCAGCAGCGCGACCAGCTCTCAGGCGCCCGCGGCCTCCATTGCTCTCCCCGCCGCTGCCACCGCGCGGCACTGCGCGCCCAGCCCCGCGCGCCGTGGTCACATGCTCCGCCCGCGCCTCGCCTCGGCCGCTCGGACCCGCGCCCGCCCCTCCCGGGGACCGCCGAGTTCGGATGGCGCGCCCCGGGCGGTTCCGCACCTCGGCTGACCTGAAACAAGAGTTAGCCCAGGGCACTGTGCGGGACGTACCAGTACCCTTTCTTCTGCAGGAATGGTCAGACCGAGGGCTGAATGCAAGGGTTCCGGCGCACCTTGCAAGGGGCGAGAAGCCAAGGCCATCAGTTACCACTCCGTCGGGAAGCCAAGTCAGGTCCGGGGTACTTGCATGAACCGGTCACTAACTCAAGTGACCTAGACCATAGAGGGGTTTCACCCCCGCACAGTGCAAAGTATTCAAATGGGTCTCCTGAGTCGCACAAGTGGAAAGATGTCCCTCCACAGATAGAAAAGCTAGATCGCCCTGCTGAGTCTCAGTGCATTCGACACAGTAACCTTAGTCATTATTGTCCCCAGTCATAATAAAGTTAAATATTGGTTCATAGTTCATACTAAAAAAAGATGACTTATAAGGACAGCTGAGTAAGCAAAAGAGTTATACAAGAATTAGCTCAAAATACATGTTAAGTATAAAAGTAAGAGCTTAACCTATGAAACTCGAGAAAAAAAAAAAAAAGCAAGACAATGTTTCTCACACATGAAAGGAAACCCTGGGCCAGTTCCACTAGTGAGTGTAGATCTTAAAAAACAAAAAAAACAAAACAACAACAACAACAACAAAAACGTGTAACCTTAAGAAGGAAACAGTCCGTGAAATGGGAAGTGGTGACAGTTGTTTAACATCGGGAATATGCTTGATGCCATTGAATTGTACACTAAAAAGAAATGGCTATTGGTGTAATCCTTATATGGCTTATGTTTAGGCAGTCATGTTGATGAGAGTTCATGGTGTAGCTTCTGGCATTTCTAAGTTAAAAATCTCACAGCAAACTCCCTGTTCCTCTGGCTTTTTGTCTTTCTGCCCATTCTTCCAAAATGTTTCCTGGGTTTTAGGCGTGGGAGTTGACTTGTAGATTTATCACTTGGGACTGGTCTCCACAACTCTGCATTTTGATTAGTTGGGGTTTTCTGTAATAGTCTCCCCTCTGTTGTAAAGAGAAATTTCCTTGATGTGGGGTGAGGACTACCCTTCTCTGTGGGTATAAGGATACTTATTTAGAGTATAGCTAGGAGTTGCTGGTTAAGTAGAGCAGTGGCTGCAGGTTCTCTCCAGACATAAACTTTATGTATATTACAATAAAAATAACAGTCTAAGTGTTAACAGAAGTTCTCCATCTACACATCTTTTCTCTATTTCCTAAGTCTCATCAAGTATTACTGCAGACACAGCCTAAAGCAAGAGATAGCTCAGTGGGACAAACTACACAACATTTGTCACCAGTGAGTGAGCCAAGATCTCTGTCCTCTGAGTTTAGACAGTGTCCTGTGGGCTGCCAAGTCAGAAGTGTTCTCACTGCCCCACCAGCAGAAGTGGCTGGTGACCTGGAATGTGCAGAGGCCTGCTGGATGGAGCAGGTGTCTCCAGAGCAGCTCTATGATGCGCCTAAGGAACAGATCACCAAAGGGAGGCTTTATTCCCTCGTCAGATCTTCTTGGTGCTGAGACAGAATGGACCATATCCTTGAGCATTCTGTTTGATCCCCAGTCAGTATCCTTTGAGGGACCCAACTCAATAGCAGTGAAAGCTTTTTATTCACAGATGTTTTCTAGCTCAACACATGGTGGGCCTGAATCAGGAAACTTGCCATCCAGCCTGCTGCCACCATCCCACCCACTGCTACCATGCAACCTGCTGCCACCATGCAACCTGCTGCTGTTCTGGTCCCGAAAACAAAGTCATGTGGGCACAACTGCTCTTTAACCATTGCTCCCCCTAAATGCTATGAGTGGAAGGCTCCCAGCACAGCCTCTACCTTGTACACATCCAAACACAAAACTAGCATCACGCTTTTCTACAAATTCATCAGCTTCTCCTGACTGAAGAGCTGCCCGATGTGGTAGTTACTGTTCTTGTGTCTGTGATAAAACACCTGACTTAGGCTCACAGTTGAACAGAGAAGGCTCAGTGGGAGGAGTCCAAGGCAGCTGGTCACATGACATCCACAGTCAGGAAGTAGAGAGTGATAAATGCTAGGGTTCAGATCTCATTATTCAGTCCAGGACCCCAGCCCATGTAACGGTGCCGCCCACATTTAGGGTGATGATCACCACATTTAACTCTCTATATAAATTCCCTCACAGACATGCCCAGAGGTTTGTTTCCATGGTGATTCTGAAGTCCATCAAGTTGACAAAATTAACTGTCACACTTGAGTTGCATCATGTGTAGCTGACATGGCTAAATTTGGCCAGTGACTGACCCTGAGCAGACAATGTAATGATGATCTAGAGCTATTTGATAACACTACCCAAAGCGCAGAGACTTCAGGCTACATCCTAGTTGTGTGAATGATAATACTGACTACCTCTTCCCATGACAGCTAGTTTCTGGGACCTTGGGAAGTATGACAGAGGTCAATCCTCCCTGATTCTGGGAATCCTGTTGAGGTAAGTCTTTAACATTGAACAGGTTTGCACCAGCCTCTGGTGGCCATATAAGACAGTGTGGACAATCAAATGAGGAACACACACACACACACACACACACACACACACACACACACACACACACACACACGCAACACACACACACACACACACACACACACACACACACACACACACACACACACGCAAGTTTGTCTTCCAAATGGAGGGTCAAGAAGTAGCTTGTCTTCAAGAAAGCCAGTTCTCTGTGGACTTTGAACATTGCTGCACATCCTTGTGGGTAATTGGAAATGCAAGGCCCTTCCTGATCCTCACCCAGGCACATCTCAGCACGTGTGCTTATGGTAAGCAGCCTTGAGGGGTGAGGCATTGTCTACAAAAAGCAGACTTACTTGCACCTGCTATGAAAGAGATGGGTTTGCACAGCTCAGTGTTGCTAAGCTGTCATGTGAACCTCTGCATGATTGACACTTATCTGGACCTTTCTACATGCCTCAGAGGCTTGGGAGTCAAAGAGACCAATGCAGACATGCTGCTTATGGTGCCCACTGTGGCGTGAGTAATAAGGGTCTTTATCCCTGACCCAAGAGTCTTGTTTCCTGCAGCATCCACAAACATTTAGATACTCACTCGTCACTTTGTTCATAAAATTAAATCCCAGACATGTTGCCTTTATCACATATCGTTCCACCTGGATTTCATATTTCTTAGTCTAAATTTCAGCATTTAAAATTTTCGTACCCACTTCATTCTTGGCTTTGTTGATCTTACTTCTTGTGGTTGTTTTATGATTTCCTATTTTCTGTCTTGATTTTTAGCAGGCAGTAGATGTTGTTGTGCATTTTTCTAACCCTGAGGTAAATGTTTGTTCATTAGCGGTTTTCTTCTAGAGGATTTGAAGTTATGTGTCTTCTGATGATATACCATTTGTACTCCAGATGATTCTACATCCATTACCATTAATCCTAAATCCCAAACAATTTCATTTCTCCCATGATTTCTGTTCTTATTTTGGCTCTTTGAGACTGTAGACTATCCTGCCCTTGTAACTACTACAATCCTCCTGCCTCAGTCTTTTGTATGCTGGGATGGAATTATGCACACTCCACTCAGTTTGGTCTCTTATGATTTCTTTAATCCAAGGGAAATTTATAATATATTTTAGTTCCCAAGTGCTAGAATCCCTGTCTTTTAATTATATTTAATCTCTCCCCCCTTGTCAGAAAAAAAAGTTTAGCTCTTTTGACTCCTATGTTTCCTTTGTGGCTAATAAATGGTCTTGAGTTATGTGTTTGTTATTGGGAATTGAATGTAGATCCTGATACATGCCTAGGCAAGAGGCCTTCCCTGGGCTGCACTCTCAGCCCTGTGGTCTGTCTTTTAAATGCTGGCAATATCGTTGAAAATGTGTAGTTTTGGTTGGGGTGGAGTTTTACATTTGTACATGCCTCTGAAGCTATATTGTTGTGATGGCCGTCTTCTTGCGCTGAGTGTTACTTTTACCAGCATAAACATATTTAAACTATTTTAGGTGAATATATAAAGTAATAGCTTCATTATGGCATATATATATATATATATATATATATATATATATATAATGCCTCATTATACTTTGTTATAGTTTATGATCCTACCCTCTCTCCCATTCTCCTTGCTTTGTTCTCTCTTCCTCATTCTTTCTGGTTACCTTCTTAAAACACTGATATTTCTCTTTTTGCTTTGTGTTACATGTACTCTATTCCCTCCTTCTTTCCCAACCCTGGAAGATCCATTCTTCTCTTTATGATTTCCATTCTAGCTTTTTGACCTTACACAACATTCTCTCTCTCTCTCTCTCTCTCTCTCTCTCTCTCTCTCTCTCTCTCTCCAAATATTTATATAGAAATATATCATATTAAATGTAGATTCTGCACATAAAAGAAAACATGTAATTTTTGAGACTCACTCTGTTTAATGATTTTTAGATTGACCCACCTTTTTCAACTATGATGTCATTTTTATTTATGGCCATTGTATATATATGTACCACATTTTCATTATTTGTTACTGTATTGATGGACATCTAGGTTGGTTCCACATCCTGCCTTTTGTCAGTAGTGCAGCCAGAAGCATGGATGTACATTTTGTGGTAAACTGACTAAGAGTCCTTTGGGTATATGTCCAGGAGTACAGTTGGGTCCACTGCTCACCAGTACTGTCAGGGTTTTCTTTATAGCTGTGCTGACCGAGACAAACTGTAGTCTCAGGGCAGTGTTAACTTCATATTTCTATGATGGCTAAGGATGTTGAGCATTTTTTCAAGTGTGTATTGCTATTTATACTTCCTCTTTTGTGAACTGCCTTTCAATTCACTAGTGTATTTATTGATGAATGATTTTGGTTTGGGGTGTTAAATATTTGCAGTTCTTAATATATTTTACATATGCCGCCCCTTCAGTTTCCTCTAATCCCTTCAGGTACTTTGGCATTCATGGGTCCCACTAACTCTCTCTCTCTTCAAAGTAGGACAGGAATCTCCTCAGATAATAAAAGAAGCACCACAAACCATGGTTTTATATGTTAATTCTGCACCAGCTGCTTCGCTGAGAGTGTTCTTAGAACTAAGTTCTCTGGAGTCTTCAGGGTTTTTAAGGATAGGATTTTTTGTTTGCAAATAGGGATTTGACTTCTTCCTTTCCTGTTTGCATCCTGCTTCTTTGTCTTGTTGATCTAGCTAAGGCTTCAAGCAGGGCATAATATTTATTCCCTCTACATTTTCTTCCATTATTTTTACAGATACTACAGGTTCTCCAGGCCTTTATTGCTTAACTCAGCTCCTCGTACTCTCAGATTCTTAGGTTTGGTCTTTTGACTGTATCCCAGAGGTCATACTTATTTTTCATTTGCTTAATTTTTGTTTTATGTTGCCTTTACTTCTATCTTAGGGTGTCCAATGCTGTGAATAATGAATTGCTGTGAAGAGATACCATGACTATGGCAACTCTTATAAGGAAAACATTTAATTGGGGTGGCTCATTTTTCAGAGGTTTCAGAGGTTCCCTCCATTAACATCATGGTGGGGAGCACAGCAGCATGCAGGCAGACATGATGCTGGCTACATTTTAATCAGCAGGCAACAGGAAGTGGACTGAGTATCACACCAAGCTTGAGCATAGGAGACCTTAAAGTCCACTCCCACAGTGACACACTTCCTCCAACAAGGTCATACCTACTTCAACAAGGTCACACCTCCTAATAGTGCCACTCACTGTGAGTTTATGGGGCCAATTACATGTAAACTACCATGTCATCTATACTGCTGAATGTCTCCATTGCACCATCTTTTGACATTATATAGATGACTCTTCTCTCCAACTCCTGGATTGAATTAATCTGCTTCGTTGTATTTCCTTTCAGCACATTGGATATTTTTAGCAGAAAAGTAAGACAAAGTTTTGGAGCTCAGCTCCAAAAACAGGTTGGGCCCCACTCTTATTACTGCTAGTTCAGGAAACAGGCTTCAGGAAGAGGCTGATCAAGTCATGGACCTTTCTCTAAAGTAGATCATATAGCAGGGCACGTCTTAGTACAGGAAATTAAAATAAATCCTTACATTACAGCTGATCACAATGGAATAACACTGCCAATCAGCAGCAAGAGAATTATGTGCACAAAGTCAACAAGGTAAAACATTCCTAGACCTGAATGAACATGAGAAAATGTTAGACCCCCGAAAACTCAAGTATCCGGGGTCCCAGGCCACGTTCGCGGTCACCCCAATCACCAGGCAGATTCGAGAGCTTGCTGCAAACTGCACGAGACTTTATTGTAATTTAACGAGCTAACCCCATGTTAGCTCGGGTCTTTCACCCACCCGCCATGGCGGATGGCTAGAAAAGACAGTTTGAAGCCTCTGCGCACAGATCTTTATAGGGCAGTGTAAGGGGAGTGTCTAGGGGTACGCACAGGCTCAGGATTGGTGTGCCTCCAGGCTTGGAGGGCTTGCCCTGTGTTGATTGGTCAACTGGTTGTTATGGCCCATAGGCCCTCCCAGGGTGGTTGCTATGCTCTCTACGTCATTGCTGTGTGCTTGTCCGTAAAGCACACCCAGGGTCGTAAAGCATAGCGCCACCAGCTAACTTCCGATTGGTTCCTTGTCATGAGACAGGCATCTGAATTTCTAGCGACTAACTTCTGATGGGTTCCTTGTCAGAGACAGGCATCTGACCTCTAAGTGACCAAGGCAGGTTTATGGCAAGCACGTGTTCGGCTGTTATGGCTGCCGAAAGGGAAGCTGGTCCCTTCATTAACAACACACCAAATTCTATGGGCTATGATGAAAAATGCTATGTAGGCTCTTGACAAGAATTGTCATCAATGGTCTTACTCCACCAGGCATGATGTGCCCACAGATACAACAGGAGCATGACTGTTATGGGTGGGGGGTAACCAATCACTTTCTGCTTATCTTTCAGCCCCTCCCCATAGGAGGTAATTCATACTTAGTTCTGAAAACCTGGTCAAGCACAAGACTGTGCCCTATTCATGGAAATTCTCATCTATTCATTGTAGTGTATGAGCTCATGTGTAGCTTGGTTTTCCTTGAAGTCCTCCAGGTAACTACAATGTGCACACTGAAAGACAATGACATAAAAGGACTGATGCTAGATAAAGCTAATAGTAGAAAGACGGACAGTAAGCCATGATGTAGCATGAGTTCTAATAAGTCTTAGTAATAAAAACTGTGTCAGCTATCATGGGGTGCAAGCTGAAGGATCAGAGAAGGAGAGCGGCCAGCCACCAGGGAGGTCTTACCTCTACCAATGCTCTGACCAAAGGGGTGATCCTGTCCTTTGACTGCTTGGACTGCTGCATCAGACTGCCTTGAGCTCCTGTCTCCTCCTGCCTTATATTCCTCTCTGCCCAGCCATATCACTCCTGTCTCTACCTCCTTAGTGCTAGGATCAAAGGCACGTGATCCCAGGTGCTGGGATCACCTTTGTGTGTTAGCTCTGTTTCTCTTTTAGACTGGATCAATTTCGTGTAGCCCAGGGTGGTCTTGAACTAACAAAGATCTTCCTGCCTGTCTTCTGATTGCTAGGATTAAAGGTGTGTGCTTCCACAGCCTGGCCTCTATGGCTGCCTAGTATGACTAGCTCTACACTCTCTTCAAACAAGCTTTATTTGTTATAGCATAAACAAAATCTCACCACACCATGTGGTAGGATCTTTAAGTAGGGGAGAAGGTTATGAGGTGTGTGATAACTTGCAATGAGGTGGGAGGACAGGAGACACAGAGTAAGGGTAACTGTATAACTACAGACACACTTTAGTGCATTTTGTTCACAGGGCACCCAGTAGGAACGTTGATTTAAATCCTTTTATTTTGAACTAACTGGAAACAAATGAGTTATTTAAAAAGGTGGCTGGCATCACGATGAAGTTTGATTTGAGTAAAATTTACAATTAAGAACATTACTAATATAAAATTATAAAACATATTGGAAAGAAAGAGAAAGCAAATTGACAGGTATGTTTATTGGTAAATCTACAGTCAAGCTCCATGATTTAAAACAAAAAGTAAAAATAGCTATAAAAAGAATAGGGTATTTTAAATTAAAATTGTTTAAAAAACTGTAGTCTGATAGTTATAAAATAACAATTAGGAATATGACATTTATAATTACAGAAACATAAAAATGAACATTAACAAAGTGTGTCTTGCTACTGCTTTGGGGGAAAAGATGTGGATGAATATTTTTTTAAATGTGTATTTACTAAAAGATTTTCCAAATGACATTGCAAATGCTCCTCCCTTTGGAATTTTGCTATAAAACATGAATTTACTCAAAGGAGATAGAATGAATAAAATCCCAAAGATGGTGGGAGAGTACATTATCCTACACTCAAATATGGAGCATATAATTGCAAAAGGGCACGTCCTGAACATCCAAGGCACAGCAGTTACACAAAGAGCACTACCTAAAACCCACTTTATTAACCCGAGAGGAAACAAAACACGCTCATAGTTGATCTTTCACTTGTCTATGCTGACTTTTACATTCTTTCTCGACCATAATGAAATCTAGTTTGAAAAGAGGATTTTCTTCAAACGAGAACAGTTGAAACATGATTAGTATTTGTATTTTACATTCTATTTCGTACTTCTGCTCTTTCCTTAATGTTTGCATACAACTCAGTTCTTTAAAATGACAACCTTGAAAGTGAATTTCTAAGAAGCTGTTTTCAATTTATATGCCCTAGGGACAGTGTTTTCATACTATTCTCAAAGACTGGGCTGAGTTATGCGAGGTTAGAGGACACAATATGTATCTGGTATTGTCAGATACATATTGGACTGTTAATAAAACTATTTTTCTATGTTTACATTATATACTTTCATATTCTGAAATTTTAGAATAGTACACTGAAGAATCTAATTAGGTAAAAAATGCCCCAAATTTCCATTTTGTTATCTTACAAAACTCTGAATATATTTTAAATTAATTCTAATAAAATTTGTATCATGTGAAAAGCCCACATGACAGCCAAAATAATAAGGTGTATCATAGATAAATGTTATGTCTTCAACCATAGTTCTTCCAGATTGCAGCAATTAATTACACATGGCAATAACTACTTTATCAAGAGTTCTGCTAGTGAGGTCACTAGGCACATAAAAAGTTATCTTTTTAAAAACGCTCAATGAAAGAAATATTCTATTGGCTAGGGCTCTACATCCAGGGAAATATTTTTCATAGTTGATGGTAATATAAATAAATTTCAAACAAGGAGCTGATCTCTAGTAGGTTTGAATGTTCAGAAATAACAAAAACATCTTGGGAAAAAGAGAAATGGTGTCACTTAAATTTTTGGTTTTACAAAATGTGACGGTTTAAACGAGAAATGAGATACTTGGAATACTTGGCCCCCAGCTATGGGTTGCTGTTTGGGGGAGGTTTAGGAGGAACAGACCTACTGGAGCAAGTATGTCCCTGGGGGAAGGGCTTTCAGAGTACACAGTTTCTCCATACTTCCTGTTCACTCTTGGCTTTGTGCTGTGGTAAAGGCATGTTTACTCAGTTTCCTGCTCCTACTGCTATGCTGCCATGTTTCCCAAATGGATTCTATCCTTCTGGAACCATAAGTTCCATAAGTTCAAATAAACTCTTTTATTAAAAAATAGAGTTCTGATATTAAGACTATATTTAAATATAATTTCTGGATGATAGACAGTAAATGTAGGTTGATGTTACACAAGAGAAAAGCATCAAGTGGATCACTCTCTTAGTCCATCATGCTATGGGCTTACACACAGGTATGAAAACCAAACACATCTAAATAATGGAAGAATATTTACATGCTTATATTTTTGTTCATTAAGAAACATTATTAAAGCATAGTGTGAGTATATTAAATTAATTCACAGTATAAACACATTTTAAGGAGTAATTTTAGTTGGGAATAATAAAAATACACATATTACATCAGTTAAGCACTATTATTAATACATATTTTGTTTTTTCACATATATGAAAATATACATGTAGGGCTCTTTTAAACTAAACATTTTTATATAAATATCCACTGATTTAAATAAAGGTTGACAGAGGTAGAATTTGTGTCAATGTTCATGATTCGCAGGAACAAGTACTTCAAATATTTCATTACTCTTGTGCTCTTATAAAGATCCATGTGGGAACTCACTGAAAACCATCATCTGAAAAGCAAATGAAGAGGAAAACCATATAGTTGTTCAATGTATTAATAAAAACTTAATTCAACAGTGTTTTAGTCTCTCATAAAAACTTGTTTCCCAAATCTCATGATATTTAAAGAGCACCAGTCTACTTTGTGAAGTAGTGTTGGACACACGAAGACAAAAGCAATAAAACGTGATTTGGGATTGCTTACTCCCAGGGTCCTTAACATGCTTGTGTGCTACTGTGATTAAAGAACAACTACATAGTTGGTCTCTGCGTCTTGTACCTAGCATAGGCTCCCAGGAAGTACTTGGGCAGTAAGAGTGACTCTGGGGATGTGGATGTAGATGAGAGGCCTAAGGGCTGAGGACTTTAGGGGAGGGCTGCTCGCCAGGAAGGTGCTGCTGGGTAGAGGAGGAAGGCCAAGAGCCCAGTCACCAATGCTAATGATGTGTCCATTTGTTACGCTGGGTACTCAAGCCTCTGTAAAGGCCCCAGTGAACTAGGGCTGGAGGCCTTCCAGAGAGCTGGACATGTGGAAGCTGTGCTTGGAGAGGGAATGGAAGCTGTGCACACCTTTTTGTAACTTGTGTTTGTCTGGCAATACATTGATATCTTTTGTAGTAACTGGGTAACCATAAGCAAAGTGTGGGCCCCTGGCAAATTCAATCAAACCTGGGAGGAAAACCCGTGGGACCCTAGATTTAACAGCAGGTGGGTCAGAAGCACATTCACCTGGGGTGTATTTGGCAACAGATGAGGGGAGGACCCTTGTTGACTGACGCCTTACCAAAGGGATCTGACATTGTCTTCAGGCAGAGCAGTTTAAAGAATGGAGTGAAACTATAGGACACCTAGCCAGTGTGTGATGGAGAATTAATTGCCAAAAGGTTTGTGTTGGGTGTGTGGCAGTAGGAAAAACATGTTTTCCTATTTTCTGTGGTGTTAATAAAAAGAAAATAAGAGCAAAAATTGGGTTATGTATTTCTAAACTAGAGAGACACTAATCTGAGAAACTATTTCATGTGTGTGTAATTTGTTTCTGAGTGTTCACTGGAGGAATCCTTTAATATTAGTTTTAGCGACATTACCCAGAAACATCTACACAAATGGATTACTGGTTAATAAACATGTTGCAACACTGAGAATTGTCAATTATTACAAAATTAAAAGTTGTGAATCTGTTAACTGCTGTAAAGGATTCTAATGTACATGGACTGGGATGGTTGTAAGTCTGGAAACGGAAGTGAGTCTGGTGAGGGTGTGGAGACCAGAGCCTAGGCAGTGCTGACGGGTGTGAAGCAGTGGAGCTATGTGGAACACACTCTGCAGAGGCAGGCTAGCAGGTAAAGTGCTTGTTATGGAAGAGAAAGGCCTGAGTTCAGAGCTGGCCCCTGAGTAGCCCCAGAGCTAGGGGCATGCAAAGAAAGATGGGTATCAGGGGTTCACTGGCCAACCAATCTAACTGAAATGATGAGCTCAGGTTCCAATGAGAGACCTTGCCTGAAAAAGTACAGTAGAAGGCAGTAGAGGAAGACACCCAGCATTGACTTCTGGACTTTACACGTTCACATACAGGCCAACACGTCACACATGCACATAGACATTCACTTTAGATGCTGGGGTCAAACCAAGGGCCTTGCTGACACTTGGTGTGCACTCTACCACAGTGGCTGGTCCCCAGCCCTGTGATCAGTGACTCTTAAGAAGTCCAAGATCCCTGAGTTCCAACCATCCCCAAGAAATTTTTAGGGAATCTACAAAGTCAAGCCTTTTAAAAAATAAAACCAATGAATTATTTGTCATTTTACTTCTTTTTTCCCCCCATTGGTTACAGCTGAGTTTTTTAGAGGCTACCTGATGAGTGAGACCAGGAAATACATGTTTTAGATGGGTAGGCTATGGGGAGCATCACAACTACCCAGTTTTGCTTGTGTAGACAAGTGGCTGTCTGGGGCAGTATGTAAACACAGATGATGCTCCAGTAAAGTTTAATTTTATGTGGAGAGGCAGGGGCTATTGGCTCCACATCCTATTTGGCCCCTGCAGAACTAAACCATCCAGTCAAGAGAAAAATTGTTATCTTATTCTGAAGCTTTGTAACAAAAGGGAACTGGTAAGGTACCTTACCAGATGTAAGGATGCAATGACTCAAAGGGAAAGAGAAAGTAAGTGTTATAAGAATGTAAACATTATGGCAAAAAGTAGCAACCAGGAATCCCTAGCCAGGGACCCTAAACACTGGCCTCAGTTTGTGGAAGCACAGAGCAACCATTGTTTGTTATGAGGACTTTGCGCCTCTGAGGAAATGCTAATTATCTTCTACACACAGCACTTCTATTAAAAGAGGCAAAGAAATGCATCACTTGAAAGAAACTGACTCAACCATTTCTGTCAGTGAGTCTGCACTCTTCCGTCACTATCTGACTCAGGCTTCTGTCCTATTTTCCAGGGAATTAGTACATCCCTTCAACCCTGCCTCAGCAGAAGGTATCCCAACATCAACTTCTTGGGATCAGATCCTCATGTCTACAGAAGATTGCACATAAGTGACCTCAGCAATTTCAGTCCTAAGTCTATACTCAGGACACTTTTCTAACAGCTATCAGATGCCTGTCAAGCACAGAGCATAAACTAATGGTGTAATCACATCAGGGTACTCCACTGGGCAGCAATTATAACCACGGGTAGCACTCACAACAATGGCTGGGTCTCATAAATGCACTACTGAAAATAAGAAGCCAGAAATGTACAATTTCACTGACAAAAATCCAAAACCAAACAAAAACAGCTGCTTTCAGAGCAGAGCTTGCAGCTAGAACCAAGGTACGGGGCGGGGGGGGGGGGAAGAGCTGTGTTCTTTGTCTTGGTGCACGTCAGATAGCTGTGTTCAGTTTAATCCCAGTGAGCCACATACCTTGGCTATGGCGCCTTTTCTTGATTGTCTGTCTATCTGTCTGTCTGTCTGTCTGTCTGAGGCAGGGTCTCATGTAGCCTATGTTGGCCTCAAACTCACTATGCAGCTGAGGACAACCTTGAACTCCTGACCTTCCTGCTTCCACCTCCTAAGAACTGGGCACACAGCTTTCTGAACTCATTCTGCTCCTCCTCTGTCTGGTTCCTACACTTTTGTGTGGCTCAGACACAGCTGTGAAGAAGGTCTACCACAGACAAGTCTTCCCTCAACCCTCTGTATCCACCCCATAGTCAGGAAAGACCCAGGCCCCTTCTGAGTTAGAGTGAAGTCTCCACCTGCGCATACCTCACCTCCACGTACTGTGTGTACCCACCCTACATTATTCCCCTACAGCCCGCCATTCCTGCCAGGCTGAGTGCACTGTACCTCTACTGTTCTGTCTCTAAGCCTTTCCCACTTCCATCAGCTATTATCAGTACACTGAACTTGGTACTTGATTAATATCATCCTGTGACATCTCATATTTCTTAGCGATTTCCTATGGCTTTGATTCCAACTCCTCGGCAGGGCTAAGAATGAACCAAGGTTCCTGCATGCAGGGCAAGTGCTCCTTACAGACCCACATTCCTAAGCCTTTCCTTTTTAGCTGGGTGAAATAGACACAGAGAGAAATGCATGGATCACATGCTCAGCTGATGAATGTTTACAACCGCACATACCATGTAACAGCTGCCATGCCACCAACACACACAACATCTCTGTTGCTCCAGAAGTTCCCCTGAACACCTTCCTGAGCCATCTCTTTTTCCCTGACAAGGACAGTAATTCCAGAATTTTTACAACTACAGATCAGCTTTGCCTGTCCTTGGTATCTGATACATACCTTCCTGATAACGATGTATTAATATGTTCAGGAGACTGTATAGGAGATTTCAGAGTAGAACTCAGAGGCGATGTGGGAAGACCATGTCGGCGCATCTCTTGGATTGTTCGCTCTCTGCTGGTGAAGATCACAGAAGAGATTATATGTACCATCAAAACCCAAAAAGTGTCCCTGCAGAATGGGAAAAGATCTTCACCAATCCAAATCTGACAGAGGGCTGATCTCCAAAATATAAAAAGAACTTAAAAACTAGAACTCAAACTACCAAATAATCCAATTAGAAATGGGGTGCAGATCTAATAGAGATTTCTCAATAGAACAATCTCAAATGGCCTAGAGACACTTAAGGAAATGCTCAACATCCTTAGTCATCAGGAAAATGCAAATCAAAACCACTCTGAGATTCCATCTTACACCAATCACAATGGCTAAGATCAAAAAACACCAATGACAGCTTATGCTGGAGAGGATGTGGAGAAAGGGGAATGAACACTCCTCCATTGTTGGTGGGAGTGCAAACATGTACAGCCACTGTGGAAATCAGTATAGTGAGTTCTCAGAAAATTAGGGATCAACCTACCTCAAGACCCTGCAATACCACTGCTCTTGCATACACCCCAAAGGAGGCACATTCACACCACAAGGACATTTGCTCAACTATGCTCATAGCAACATTATTTGTAACAGCCAGATCTTGGAAACAGATGCCCCTCAACTGAAGAAGGGATAAAGAAAATGTGATATGTTTACACAGAGGAGTATAATACTACTCAGCGGTAACAAACAAAGACATCCTAGAATTTGCAAGCAAATGGACAGAACTAGAAAAAAAAAATCATCTTAAGTGAGGTAACCTAAAACCAGAAAGACAAATATAGTAAGTACTCACTCATAAGTGGATACCAGACATGAAGCAAAAGATACCCAGCCCACAATCCACATCCCAGAGAAGCTTGAACCCTTCTCCAGAAACAGATGCAGAAATCCACAACTAACCAGTAGGCCAAGCTCCTGGAGTACAATTGAAGTGAGGGAGGAGTGAAAATATGAACAAAGGAGTCAAGACCATGATGGGGAAACCCACAGAATCAGCTGACCCGAGCTAGTGAGAGATCGCTGACTCAGGGCTGACAAATGGGTAATCTGCATAAGACTGAACTAGACTCCCTTAATATAGGTGACAATGGTGTGACTGGGACAATATATGAGGCCACTGGCAGTGGGTCCAAGATCTAGTACTAATGTACAAACTGACTTACTGGAGTTCATTCTATATGGGGAGATACCTTGTACAGACTAGACACAGGGGTGTAGGGGTACAGAGGTGCCTTGGCCCTGCCTCAACTAGATGATGGGACAGACTTCCTAGGGGAGGCCTTAACCTCTCTGTGGAGCAAATGGGAAAAGGGGGGAGTGAGGAGAGTGGGGGGAGAGGAGAGAGGGGGAACTGGGATTGGAATGTAAAAAATAAATTAATAAAAAAACCCAAAAAGTGGCTATTGGATTATTAGTCAATTAAATAATACCTACTAATGTAATTAGCATTTCTACTACCTTTATTTTAGTTTGTTTTTGAAATGGGGCCTTACTATGTTACCCAGGCTATCCTAGACTTAGACTCAAGTGATTTTCCTGCCTCAGTCTTTCCAAGAAGCTAGAGCTACAAGTGGAGAGGATGCCTGGCTTAGCCTTATATATTTTTACCAAATCTGCAATATTAAAAAAATATTTATTTTTATTTCATGTGTATGGGTGCTTTGCCTGAATGCTTGTCTATGCACAATGCACATGCCTGGTATCTGTGGAGACCAGAAGAGGGTTAGTTACAGATGACTCTGAGCCACTATGTAGGTACTGGGTCCTTTGGATAAGCAGGCAGTGCTCTAAACCATTGGGCCATCTCTCCAGCCCTGATTTTCAGGTTTTTTTTTGTTTTTTTTTTAGGAGTATATAAAATATTTCAATTAAAAGAATATGCATTAGAAGAAATTGTTCAAAGCAAGTCATAACATTAGAACATCAACAAAATAGTATATCTGAAACATAATGATCACAATATATCTAGTAAAAAAATAGGATACCAAGTATACATTCAGAAACATACAAATCCCCATAAGCCAGTCAGGGTGGTACAAGCCTATAAAGCTAGCACTTGGGAGACAGAGGCAGTAGGAGAGAGACCTTGTCTCAAAAAGCAAACCAAAGCAAACAAAACCAAAAACCAGTATACAACTAGATGCTAAATTAAAAATATTAATAGTGATTCTGTGAGAGCTTGCTTTTTGCTCTGTTTTAAAAATAAATTTAAGAATATTTCTCGAGTGTTCTGTTAACAGGCAGTTCCCTTGTCTTTTGGACGCCTTCTGTGGCATTTGGTAGAGTTAAGTCTCTCAGTTTCACTTGTTCCTTCCTGGTTCCCTTTCTAACCTCACAGCCAAGTCTTGGTTCTTTATTGGACCTCTGTTTCTCCCTATTCTCACACCAGTGCTGTTCTCCGGGCATGGTTTACAAAGTTACTGATTTCAGCTGAGGGAAATTCATCCTCCAATAAGTCAGTCAATACCATGCTACACTTGCCTCTACCCCTGCAGTTATACATTTCTGATTGGCTTCTTGAGATAGGATTTTGCTATATAGGGCAAGCTGGCCTCAAGCTCACTATTTTCCTGCCTCAGCCTTCTGAGTGTGAGGATTACAGGTATGCACTGTCATGCCTGGCACATGCTATTTACATTCATTCTCGAGTGTACGTGTGTGCATGCATGTATCAACTCAAGGGCAGTTGTTTAAAAAAATCACGTATCATTCTTATGTCACTAACTTGTCACTGCAGGCCCAGGCTGAGTACAGAGCTTCCATTTTGGACGCTTCCTTCCTCTGTCCCTTCCTTTCTCATCTCTCTTTATACATAACTCTAGCCTTCTCTGTGCTTGAATCTCCCAAACATCAGAGACAAGAGAGCCCATTTTCTCCATCATACATTCTTTCCTGTTGCCTGGAATCTGCCAGTGCCCACTGTTTCCTCTGTGGCTCCCTAGTCTCTGGTGCAGGCCTTTTCTTGAGTTACTCAGTACAACTTTCCTTCCTAGCACAGTTCCTCAAACCCTTCCTTTTCTCAATATTACCCTGTCAAAGAAAGTTCCAGAAGACGAATGAACATGCAGGACCCTGCTAGTGTCCTGCGGCCTCTGAGGGATTAAGCACTGGAGTTACTAGATTATTCTGCTGCCTCTTCCCACCCACAAAAAGCATGTTTTGAGGTTGGGTGATTGTGCCTGAGACTTCACACAGCCTATCACTCAAGTTTGATGCAAATGGAGGATTAAAATTTTTCAAACAATCTAATAGGCAATTTTAGCCTACTTGAGAACAAATCTATGGTGTCTAAGAAAAAGCAAATTAGACTTTGATTTTAATTCATTTCTTTCTGGACACTGGTCTCCCAGGCTGGCCTTAAGCTCCTGATCCCTCTGACTCAGCCTCCTGTATCTAGTGTTGTTTATCTGTTAAAGCAGGTCTCGTCTCTGAAATATTTAGGGACTCAATGTTTTAACATAAAGCAAATGAACTGAATGATGAGCATGAAAATGACTAAGGAACAGAGAATATATTATATAAGTTAAGGGCATGAACAGGTATGTTAGTATTTTCACAGTGGCTCTGTCATGTCCAAGTGTGACCCTGGTTTCCCATCATGCAGGCATAAGAGACTGGGATAATCAGACATGTGCTGTGTGTAGGGCTCACACCTGCTAGCTGCTCCTAGGATACAATCACCATCATCATCTCATGATATGCATTCAGAACTTCCTAATGCACTCTAATTGGGGGGCTCTTTCAGGGACCTTTGCTATCTCCCCGTCTATACCTCACTGTCACCCTGCAGAATGCTCCAAGAAGCAGTTCTATAGCAGTGTTATTTTCCTTATTACAGGGATTCTGTCTCTTACAGAATCTTTTGCTCTACAGGAGAATTATCCATAAAATTTTACATCTTAATACTAAAGAAGCTCGATATTTGCAAGCCACATTAAATACTCTTTGAATAGGATAGAAGATATGTAGGAATACTGTTTAGTGTTAAACAGAAATGTCTTACCGTTCATATCTCTCACTTGAAATCTGCCTTTTCAGATTGTCATAATCTGCCTGCAACTGTGTCACTTTAGCTCGTAGCATGGAGGTTTCTCGGCTCTGGCTAGCTCTTAAAAACAAAGGTAAAGCTCTCAGGATCAGAAATGAACGATCTCTTTTGGAGGATCAGAGCAAATACAAACAGAGGCGCTGCTTAAGAACAGACAAGGATCTGGCTTTTCAACAGTGGCCCTCTCAAATTTGGGCTTCTTCAGCATTCTTTTGGTTTCCCATCAGTCACGGAGCTGGTGGTGTGTGCTGCCCATGCAGCAGAACATGAACTAGAACAAAGATGTAAAACATCTTCATCGGCTCCCCCCCCCCTTGCCCCTGGAAGAACACTGTTTTCCACTCCCTAAACGCTGTAAAAAGCCCATTCTTCTGCACACTCTCTAGTCCAGGCTCTTCTCTTCTAGGATCACAACAGCTTTAGTCTCTTCCATGGTGACAAACACAAACACTTATGAGGACCAGATGTCACCTACTATAAGCCTTTGTCCATCTACAACACAGCTCGTCTTGATACCCCCCCTCCCCCCAAGCCTCTGTTCACTCCTCAAATCCAGGTTCTTCCCTGAAGCTCTCTCCCCTACCACTCCCAGGGTGCTACCTGGGGGTGGGGAAGACATACACACCTACAGCTTCATTCCTGGGATGTTGGGAAGCCCAGGCAAGAAAGCCAGGTACCTTGATTTTCTATCACTCCCCGCCTCCCCCCCTCCCACACACACACAGTGTCCTTGCTACCACAGAAGGTGAAAGAGTATGTGTGGTCAGCACTTCCCCACACAGGTTGCTCCATGACACTTACAGTTTGCTTTCTGAGAGGTTTAACTTCTCCTTCAGCAGCTGGATTTCTGTGTCCTTCTCATGGGAGGTCAGATGGGAATGAAATTCTTTATCTCTGTTCGTAGCTAACAACGATTCAAGATTTTTAATTGTCTGCCTCTCACTTGTCAGTTGTTTTTTAAATAGTTCTGATTCTGATTTTATATTTTCTAATTCTGCTGTTGCCTATAGGAAAAACAAATTTAGTAAAAACTTAGGCTTAGTCTGAAAATTATTTATTTTACAATATAATAGTGATTGACATTAATTGTTTCACTTTTGAGTACTGGTTAAAGACTTCAAAACATTTCTTTAGTCATAAGAAAGGACCCTCAGCTAATGAGGTTCTCTGGTCTATGCAGTAGGTTACTCTTTGACCACACAATCAAGCAAGTATTGTTACTTCTCAGTACACGGACTGGCAAGTAAACCTTAAAGACATACTCCTGTGAGAGCACACGCCAGCTTGTTCAAAGTCATGTCTCAATTTGGGAATGGGGAAGTCCAGTAAAGGTGATTTAGTTAATAATTTAAATGTCTTGAGCAAGAAAAATTCAACTTAGAAAAAATCAAACTGTTGAATCTTCCAATCAAATTTTACTTTTAGACAGAAAAAGAATGTATGTTCCTGATCTACAGTTTGAAAATGCCTAATATGTCAAGTGCCATCTATTCCAAACCCAATTTTATCCTCTTCATTTTCTTACAGCACTGGGACCAAACCCAGAGCGTCAGGCATGAATGCCAGGACTCTGCACTGAACAACATTCCAGGTCATCCTTATGCTTCACTGACAAATCTTGGCAGAGAATCTGTAGTCGGATCCAGTTATCAAAACCTTGCTGTCAAAACGATCTAACAGAGAACACTTGAAAGGGGAATGTAAAGTAAAAGCTTGCCAGAAGGGTTCCACCAAGCAATGTGCCCAACACTCTCTCAGCACCTACCTTCTCCAGCTCAAGGCTTTTGGAATTCAGCTGTTGGGTCATGAGGTCTTTGCCTGAGTCAAGCTTAATGCAAAGTTCTCGGAGAGATGACAGATCGTTTAACACTGCTGCCTTCTCGTTTTCAATATGTCGAAGCTCTTCTTCTAACCGAGCCATGGCTTTTACCATTGATGAGATCTGAGACTCGTAAGCATGATGTGCGTTTATGTGCTGAGTAAAGAAAGCAAAGCATGAAGAGATGGGATCCAGTCACTTCAAGTGCAAGCCTTCTAAGACAGCTACTTGTGTAGACATAAACATACTTCAGAAAAACAAGTGCCAATTTTTACATATGCTAAAACATTCTTAGGAAGAAACGTGCTATTTTAAGATGGCCTACCTAATGCACAAAAGGAAGAACATATAATTATTAATCATAATGATTAAATATCTCATGTATTCATTTAGAAAATACAAAGATGAAAATTATGCTAAGATAGTGTGAATATGATTTTAAAAGTTTTTCTTCAAAAACATCCCCTTTATAATAGTATTTTCTCATAAAATAGTAACATTTTATTTATTTGTATATATTTCCAAATCATTCTTTTAAATTCTAAACTTTAAAACTAGTTTATTTTAATACTAAATATCTGAATTTATATTTAAATTTAGTCTAGTTTCATTGGCCAACTTTATAAGATTTTAGTAATTTTGAAATAAGGAACAAAAATTGAAATACTGATAAGACTTTTCTAAAATAATCGACATTTTAAATTTCTTATCATTTAATTTTATGCAATAATTATGAATTTATATAAACTCTACTTTGTTGTTTCAGGAAGACAGCCACTCTTAAAAAGCTAATGATGTTAGCAAAGTTCACAGAAATCAATTAAAAGCCAATATTGTGCAATGAAGATTATTAGATATCATAGCTATAGAAAAATAAACACTTGAATTTTCTAATATTAGTATCCTGAGCAAACAGAAGCAAATTAAACATAAGCACACGAAGCCAGACTAGCAGTGTGGTTCACAGGTAGGTCACTGTCCTAGTATGCAGAAGGCCCACGAGAGTTCCAGCCTCTGCACTACAAAAACAAAACAAACCCATAAGAACCCATTTTATATATCACATAAGAATATTAGCAATAATAAAGAATAAAAAATGAAGGGCTCGTCCCTGAGAAGCTACTAAAAGCAGAGAATCATTTCTTTAATAAAAAATTTGTAGTTGTTATATTAGTGTGGAGGGCTGCCATTACAGACTCTGCAAATGGTGGTGCTTTGATCTTGTGTCCCTCATAGGCTCATGTAGTTGGTCCTGGTCTCCAGTTGGTGGCGCTCTTGGGGAGACTATGGAAATTTTGGGACAAGGAGGCTTGCTAGAGAAAGGGCATCACTGGGGATGATGGGCCTTGAGAGTTTATAGTCTTGCCCACTCCCTGCTTACTCTTTGCTTTCTATGTGTGGCTAACGGTATGACTTCAGCATCCTGTTCTAGCCTCCTGCTGCCAGGCCTCCCTTGACCCCTGTTATGGATTCTCCTGGATCCGGAAAGCAAAAACTTTCTTCCATAAGTTCCTTTTGGTCATGGTGTTTTATTACAGCAACAGAAAAGTCACTAATCCCCTTCAGATCTGGAGATGGCAGGCCATTATTCCTTTTTGTTTTTAAAGACTTTTTTTTAAAAACAAAACAAAACAAAAAACTTTACGTGTTATGGGTATTTTGCCTGCAAGTCTGTATACCATGTGCATGCAGTGCCCATAGACACCAGAAGAGGGCATCAGATTCCCTTAAAACTGGAGTTACCCACTGTTGTGAGCCACCAGACATCAAACCCAAGTTCTCTAAAAGGGCAGCCAGAGCTCTTAACTGCTGAGCCATTGCTCTAGCCCTGCAAATCCAGATGTTAAGTTTTCAGGGCTAGCTCCTTCTGGAGACTCTGAAGCAGACAATTCTATGGTGTTTGTGGCTTGATGTTTGCCTTGTGGACCATCTCTACCTCCTCCAATTTCACAGTGTTCTCCCATGTCACACATTTTCCTCATCTTAGAGAGACGTGGGATGTTCATGGTCCACCTTAGCAAGCACAATCTAATCTTAACCATATCTGCAAAAATAACACTGTCAACAAGGTCATGTTCATAAGTAGTTAGGCATTCAGGGTGATTTTTCAGCAGTCTTGGTTCTATCTGAAGCCCTCCAAAGTTTAGGTCCTTCTCTAGCACAAAACACCTCTGCTGTGTCTAAAATTCTCTTATTTAATAGGCTTAATTTTTTTGAGTGTGTGTTTACTGTGGGGTGGAGGTATGTATGTGGAGAACAAAGAACAACTTGCATGGTCGGCTGTGTCTTCCTATCACATGGGATTGAGTGCTAAAACTCAAGCCATCTGGATTTATGGCAAGTCCTTTTACCCAATGTACCAGTTCACTGGCCCTCCATCCAATAACAGCATCACTCTCATCTCATTTAGGCATCATCTAAATTAGATATAAATATGACTCTGGTGCACTTGGGGGTGACATTTTTCTCTATCTCCTAGCCTCTAATACCAGAAAACAAGTTATATGCTTCCAAAATACAAGACTGTGTTGGACACAGAGCAGTCGGCTCCATTCTGCACAGGAGAGGAGGAGGAATGAAGGTGGGTTGCAGTTGTGTTAGTCAAATGTCACTCACTGTGACAAAATACTGCAGAAGCATTTGGAAGGAAGATTGTCTTTAGGCTCTCAGTTTAGAGATTTCGGCCCATGGGCACTTGGCCTCATTGCTTTGGGGTTGAGATGAGGTAGTAAGTTCATCATGACAGGAATGTGTGGCCAAAAAGTCCAGTCACCCCATTGCATCCAGGAAAGGGAAAGAGAGCTAAGAAAGGACCAAGGTCCCAATAGCTTATCCCTCAGAGATACACCCAGCAAACTAACTTCCTCAGTGACACTCCACTTCCTGAAGATTCCAACCCCTTGCAGGAACATCGCAGGCTGGTGACCAAGTCTTTAGCCCCCAGGTCTTTAGGAAATGTGTAAGATGAAAACCATAGCCCTAGTCCAAGGTAAGTCTGGAATCAAGCAGGGCAACTGCTATTCAATTTCAAATATTGAGTAATTATCAATGTAACTGTGACACTAATACTTTGTCTTTTGGGTCTCCCAGGATGGTCTCACTTTCTTAATCCTCAGGGAGAGTGACACTACCTCCAGTCCCAATCCTAGGGCCTACATCCTCTGGCTTCTGGTGGCAGTGGAAGACCTGCCAGTCTCTGAACTGCCCTTTGGAGCTTCACTGTGGCTTCTGAGCCACTTTTAAAAGTCATTATCAGCTGGGCAGTGGTGGCACACGCCTTTAATCCAAGCACTCAGGAGACAGAGAGGTGGATCTCTGTAAGTTTGAGGCCAGCCTGGTCTACAGTATGAGTTCCAGGACAGGCTCCAAAGCTACAGAGAGACCCTGTCTCAAAAAACAAAACAAATAAAATGTTATTTTCCCCTTTTCTTAAAAGTGACTAGCCATTACAAGACAAGTAGCCACAGTGACCCATCTTCACTTAGTAAGACCCCAGAGGCCCAACAACCTTTCTTCCCTTCGCTTCATGTCTGTCCCATTTGATTAAAATTGTCAGTCTCTGCCAAGATGGCTGGCTGGACCCATGGATTCCAACCTCAGCTTATCTAGTCATACTACTGGCTGCCTCAGGGTATGATGTGGACACACTGAAATACCTCTGAAAGCCACTAAGTTCTGGTTCCTTTGCTTGGTAGTTCTGTCTGCACGCTCCCTCATAATGAGGCTTCCTTCCCACACTGCGGGGACATCTCATGCCTCTAAGTATGTCATTTACTGAGTGGTTTCTTCACTAGACAGTGGAGCATTACCTCCTGGATTTCCTTTTCTAGGAGCTCCACTCGCTCTCGCAGGTGTCTTCTCTCTGTGTCTATGGACAGCAGCTCCAGGCGGACCGAGCTACTCTCCCCTTCAGCTTGCTGGGCTTTGATTTCCCAGTCCTCAGCACGGCTGTGAAGCATCTGGAATCTGTCTAGTAAGTCTTTGTTTTCATTTTCCTGGTTTAAGAACAATTACATTATTTCTAAGTCAGTACTTACTGTCAATGGAATGACTATATCATAAACACATACACAGACAGACCCACACAGATACAGATAGATAGACACACACACACATGTATAGCAGACACATACACACAGACAGACAGACAGACACATAGACACATACAAACATACACATAGACAGACAGACAGACGGGTAGACAGACACACACACATGGAACTGCTTGAACTTAGGAAACATTAGTATGTGTACAAGCACTACACTAAGACCCTTGGGGGGTAAATATAAAGTTAGTAGGAAAGACCTCTACTCTCTACTGTCTAATATCTAATATCAAATCTCAAGTGTCCAATATCTAACACTGGAGGCAGAATTGAATTAAAGACAAAAGAGAGTTCTTAGAGAGCCAGTCTTCAATGCAAGCCAACACTGTTTTTCACCTTTGCAGCCATCAGGCTCTCCCACCGTGACACCTCAGTGATGTACTTGTGAACCCTGCTCTTCATCTCTTCTTTCTCTTGTATTGCTGCTTCCAGTTCCATTGAGATTTCCTGAAAGTCAGCCAAGCATAAAGAGCCAATATCAAGCTTTGGTCATGTCAAATACATCCTTTGGAATTGAAGAAGAAACAAGGGAAAAACCAATACTGTGTTATTTTGATGTATTTCTGAGTGACCTTGGTGTGTGTGTGTGTGTGTGTGTGTGGTGTGCACTTGTGTATGGGTGCAAGCTCATGTGCACAGACAGAAAGCAGAGTAGGATGCCTTTCTTTACCATTCTCCCCTATTCTCTCAAGACAGGCCTTTCAACAAGCTCCTGAGATCTGCTAGTCTATGACCCCCAACTCTGGGTCGACAGTCATGCCAGGCTTTTGTGTGGCTGTAGCGCATTTGAACTCAGAACCTCTTACTTTCATTTCACAGCAAGCACTCTTACCCACTGGGCCATCTCCCCATCCCTGATCTGGACTTTTTAGCAAACTTTTCCACAAAGTTCTCATGACATTCTTGTCCTCACATTTGATTTTACATCAGGGACAGTTACGGTCAGTAATTCACATTAAAAATATCTACTATGACATATCTACTATGATTGATATTGAATAATACTAAAAGTAATTTTTCTAAACATAAGAAAAATCATTGGTCATCAGAGCATAATCCTGTAATACATCTGCACAAACAAAACTACCACCTTACAATGTCTGTCATTTAAAATATCCTTTTACTTAACTACAG
The DNA here is from genome assembly GCF_003668045.3 of Cricetulus griseus. Classification (NCBI taxonomy): domain Eukaryota; kingdom Metazoa; phylum Chordata; class Mammalia; order Rodentia; family Cricetidae; genus Cricetulus; species Cricetulus griseus. The sequence goes on along the minus strand of NW_023276807.1, from coordinate 143,073,722 downwards.
ATGTATCTCTAAGACAATAGAAGTAAGCACAAACTACTAAAACCTGTCATGGTCCTTTGTAGACAGAGAAAAGTTGCCCTAAGAGTGATGCTGCTGAGCTGGCCGTTGGTGGCGCACGCGTTTAATCCCAGCACTCGGGAGGCAGAGGCAGGTGGATCTCTGTGAGTTCAAGGCCAGCCTGGTCTCCAGAGCAAGTGCCAGGATAGGCTCCAAAGCTATACAGAGAAACCCTGTCTCAAAAAACCAAAAAAAGAGAGAGAAAAAAAAAAAAGAGTGATACTGCTGTCCTCACCAAATGCTGTGACAATAACTTATATCACAGAGAAGGCTATGCTCTCTAGCAACAAAACCAAATGGTATCATGCCTGGTGACACATACCTGCCATTCCCACATTTGGGAGGCCAAAGAAGAGGATCAGGATAAGCCTTGGCTACATAGGGAGTTCAAGGCCCACCTGGGCTATATGTGACCCTGTGTCAAAACAAAAAAACCAACAAAACAAAACAAAAACTCAAAAACCCCAGTGTGAAAAAAGTTCAACTCCAAATGGAGGAGACTGCAGCTGCCCTGATTAGGTGGCCTGTGACAGCTGCTAACACTTGGACAGCCACTGTTCCTCTTAAGGAGTTACACCGCTTCCATTCTTAGAAGTCGAATACTTAGCAAACAAGTAAGTCCCATGGAAATCTCTGCCTGGTGCCACACCTGATTTTCCCTTGCCATCGTGGCCAGGTCATCTTGTAGCCTTCTGTTTTCCTTAAAGGAGATGTCTCTAGACTTCCCAACGTCATCAAGCTCTTTGTGAGTCGCATCAAGCTGGCGGCGGAGGCTGTTCACCTCTCGGTCTCGATTAGCCAAGGTGTCCTTTAGCTGGCTGTGGAAGAGTGGTATGGCAATAATAAAGTGTTATAGAAAACTCTAGTTTACTTAAAATAAGACTATTGCAGTCTCAATAAGAATATGAGTACAGAGTATAGCTGCTGCCTTTGGACACTTATTAAAAATGCTCAGGTACTTTAGATTCCTATCAATTGTTATATGTAAATAAGCTAAAAATAAATATTATTATTCCACATGTTAAGCAAACATAACATTTTCAACTATTAGGAACAAAATATAACAGTACATTAAATATTTAGTGTTTATATTTCCATTATTATATAAAACATAAAGGCATGTCAAATAAATATAGCTAGTGACTTTTGCTTTTAGATGGCTTAAATTCTTTCTGGAGACCAGACACAAAATGTAAAATTTTTAGAGTGCTCAGGATAGGTTTAATTGAAGAACAAGTACAAAAACTGGCTATCAGTGCAATCTAGGATGAGATGATGACTTGAACAGATGACTACATAAACACAAAGAGCAAGCAGATAAAAACATAGGCAATAGGACACAACAGAGGCAGAGAGCAAGTCAGAGCAGGGGACTGAGAAAGCAAGGTTATCATGGGCAAAACCGGGAACTACACATGAGATAGTTTCCTCTTGCCAGACTGCTAACTAGGTTAAGACCCCATTCTCTGAACTGTTTTCAAACACGGAATGCCTTTTCATTGATTACTTACTTCAAAGATGTTTCATACTCTGTGACTGTGGCCCTCACCTGGGCAATAGCTTTCTCCTGAAGAAATTACAGAAACAAAGATTCTAAATCATTCACACAGAATCATCCTTAGCTAAATTTGCGTCATCTACTACATTTAGATAGTAAGTAGTTAAATATACACTTCAATTACATAAATCATACATAAAAACAAGCACTAAGTAAACACACTTCTATAACCATCTGTATGTCACATCTGGGCATGTTTCTACCCACCTAAGAACTGAAGTGGTTTCCTTAAAGTGTTCCTTAATGAGACAAAAATTATATTCTAGAAATATATCAGACGCCATCTTAAAAATTCCAATTACTTGCTAGAAGGAAATTTAGATCTGTCAAAGACAGCCATGGGTCTCAGAAATTACCCACGGAGTGTAAGAACTCCATGTTTCAAGTGGAGAATACCGTCTCTTGTGCTGAGATGCCGGAGAACGTGTGACAGATACATACTTTACTGGCAAGGCTTTCTTGCAGGTTGGCGATCTTTTCTGTCTTCTCATCGACCGTCTCCTGGAGAAAGTCCTTTTCCTTGTCAATCACACCAATGGTCTTCTTCATCGCGTGAGCTTCTTCGCTCTGTGATGTCATCTTATGGCTTAGTTTCTCTACACAGAGAGAGGAATGTTTGTTAGATGGAGGGCATTAAGGTTATTGAAAGCAAAATGTCAAAAGGGCTCACCTAGTTTTTCCTCCAGAATTTTAATTTCTTCTTGGGCTGATTCAAGTTCACCTCTTTTTATGGAAAGCCGGTGCTGACAGTCATCAAGTGACCGCTGTAGCTGTTCATTTACTATCCTAAATCGGTGGACAAAAACAAATGGCATTCTTTATCTCTCATAGAAATAGCTTTGTTAAATGAGCGGTCTTAAAATATTTTCATTTATTTAAATTTCTTTTATTTCTAATTATAAAGCTCTTCCAGTATAATCAATGGCATTCTATTATACAATATTAATCTTGCTCTCCACCATTCTTCTCCAAAATGACTCCATATTCCTAAAAATAATATGGTATAAAAATGAAATTAATTGTATATTCTTTTCTAGAAGTTTCCTGGTAGTTTTAAAGTTCTCCTTAGTTTCCTAACATCAACCCCCTTTCCCTCAAAATCTATTTCTAATAGTGGAGGCAAAGAGAAAGCCCCATTTTTGTAACATGGTTGGACAGTCTAGACTCTCCGTAAGTCTTCACCATCCTGACCATGAGAGCTTGCAACTTTGCTCCTTTTGACTCTGAGTGGCAGGTGGCTGGCTGTAGGTCAGGGTATGCTGAGAAGACAGGCATTTCTTATACTGCAATGGGGTTACACCAAAGGCTGGCTTTGGAGGACAGGTAAAGGATTCATGAAAGCTAGGCAGTCCCGGTGAAGCATTTCCAGAGTCTGTTACTCTGGAAATAACAGAGGGAAGTAACCGTTCCTTCAGAAGGAGCATCCCAGATGCTCTCAGTTATAGGCTGCTGAATGGCCCAGCCTTGCTGGAAAGACCATTCTCCCCTCAGGCCATTGGCTGGGAATTGCTTCCAAAAGGAAGGGTTTCCTTGGAGGAGAAGACATTGAAGAAGCTATACTAATGGCAGCTTGACTTAGAATGCTTAATGAGGAAGAGGTCTGCTTCTCAAAACAATGAGAAAAATGAGACATTTCTATAGAAATAAGGACGTTTTATAGCAATGTTGGGGTATTCTGAAACAAACATTAACCCTAGGCCTTCTCACAGCAAGTGAATGATGATGACCGAGAGGCAGGAAGGACAATCAAGCTGGTCTGACTTCTTCAGAACTACACAACTGAACCAAAGCAAGCAAGAAAGACACCAGGTCCAGGCAATTTTACATGAGAAGTTTCTGCACTCCACATGGCTGCTCCCAAAGCCTAGAGCCATTGTGCATGGGGACAGCATAAGGGGAGGTACCATGTACATATGAGTTCATTTGTTCCTGTATGAGAGTTCCATTGGAACTATTATCCCAAGTTTACAGCAATAATTTACTTGTCCAAGGTCACACACAAAACTATCAGGGCAAAGGCAAAAGCGCAAAGGCTGTCTCATTGGTTTCTGTTCAGAATACAGAGACCAATACCTCCTAAGAGGACAGGAAAATGGAATGGCCCACAGAGGCCTTGCTGAAGAGCAAGCGGTCAGCAGCACTCTGGGCAGAGCTAATGTCCCCTTTGAGTGTAACTTTATAAACAGGGGGATTTGCTCACAGAACAGGTGCTGATAGAGGCAGCTGGGATAACATTGTGACTGTTAGAAATATAAAGGAAGTCCTTAGGTGAGTCCTAGACAAGGCTTTGGCTTTTCTCTTCCAGTGTAGAGAAGAAAGGGACAAAACAAACATCTCACTGAAGTACTGCTGCCCAGAGTCTTCCTGAGGGAAACCAAGAGGGATGCTCACCAGAAGAGCTGATGATTGCCATTTTACTCATTGTAAATTCAAACAGAAACTCTGCAAATCAAGTTGTCAGTAAAAATGAACCAGTTTCTTAGCTTTAAAGGTTACAGAGACAGAGGAAAGAAATGATTGCCCAGCAGAAAAAAAAAAAAAAAAAAGCAGTAATATTGAACTTCATTCTGGCTCTCCATCTAACAGACCTATGTCTGGCTCAAATATCCTCTCAGCCTCAAATTCCATAATTCCATTACACTGATTATGTACTGCACTTTCAGTTTATGGGACAAAATTCATAATTTCCTTACATGATATAATATATCTAAGACATCTCTTAAAGGTTCCTTCATCCATAATAAATGTTTCAAATTCTAAAATGAAGTTCCATCTAAGAGAGGTAGGTTTGGAAATCCAATGGCTTATTACAGGAACACTACTGGGGAGTTTTCTTGGAGGCTCTCCTATGAGCCCAAGGTTCCAGCCCATTATGAAGGCTGGGAATAGCATCACATGGTACACCAGAAAAGGAAGAGGGATGGAACAATTTTAGCATCAGCTCCACAAGCTCAGCTGCTGTCATTCAGTAGCAACACTCTTGTTCTCAGTGCTAAGTAGGGTTGCCCCTAAGACAGTTTCGGCATCTGGCACAGCCTATGACTCTTCTTTCCCTTATCTAAAATGATTCTTAATTCCTTAGCAAACATTTCTCAGAGAAACTAGCTGTATATAGCTAAATACACCTAATATTTCTGAATCTAACATTTTTAATATATTTACATATTTCCTAATATATCTAAATAAATCTGAGTAAAACAGCTGACACCTAATGGTATAATCATAGATCCACCTAGAGTTCTTGGGTCATTTCCAGGAAATTCTGCTCTAGCATGTTTTCCATCCTAAATAAACATGTGACACTCCTGACTTTATTGATACATGGAAGGCTAAAGCAGCAGAGGGCTAAGCTGAAGGCTTATAGTTCCAGGATTCTATGTTAAATGGGAGGAACACTTGAGCACAGGATTCCAGATTAGTTAATTGGAGGAGCACTTGAGCACAGGATTCTATGTTAAGTGGAGGAGCACTTGAGCACAGGATTCCATGTTAAATGGGAAGAGCACTTGAGCATAGGATTCCATGTTAAGTGGGAGGAGCACTTGAGCACAGGATTCTAAACTAGTTAAATGGGAGGAGCACTGGCTTGAGGTCAAGTCTGGGCAAAAGTGAAAACCCACACAATAAATTAAAGTGACTTGAGACCAATATGACAACTTTCAGCTGTGTCACTGTTTGTCAGCAGTTACAAAGTGCTATGGAGTGATGGAGAAAAAGAGAGTTGGCTGAATGGGCTGGAAAACAGTTTATAAGCCTTGATCAAGGGTTGACAAGCAATCTCCTATTATTTCTTTCTAGCTGCAAAGAGTTTAAATGTTTAAGTAAGTGAAAAAGATTTTCACAGGAAAACATTTTGTGACATGAAAATTAAATGAAATCCAAATAAAACTGTATTGGAACAGAACCATGCTCATTCACTTGGCTTACAGTGATTTTTGCATGTCTGAAGCTGGTTTTTAAAGGTAAGAAGAAACTGAATGGGCCACACAGACTAAAATACTGAGCACTGACAGTAAGCTTGCCAACCCTGGCTCTGGCTAGCATGTGGAGGCATCAGCTGCCATCATCCCAGCACACAGACATTTCCTTATTATACTGAGGAAGTTAGGGTTAGACTATAAAGTGCTAGACCATTGAATACTGCGGTACAAGAGAGATAGAGTCATTAACATTTTCAAAACTGCTGTTTTAATACTGTCTTCTGATGCTACACCCAGAAGCCAGACCAAAGACCCTCTATTTCTACAATGAGAGTTGTGCCTGATCCAGGAGGCCTGTTTGAAGCATGGAAATTTGGCGAAGACAATTCCTAACACAGAAGATGGCCCAGGGGGTACAAAGGAGCATGTACCTCATCTGCCTGAGGACGAGCTTCTTGCATTGGACACCATGTAATCTATAGACTACATTGAAAATGGCACAAGGTTCGACAACGTGCTTCCACTCCTCTAAAGGCTTTACTTGTGGTTTGGTGCTGAATTTAGACCTGATAGCTTAAATGAGTTTTTATCAATGTTTACCAATAGAATGTGCAAGATACACTGTTCTTAGAGATAGTCTCTTTCTAGTCTTCTACTATCTTGTTGAGACTTCTGGTTTTGTATACAGGGTCTGTTTTATGTTCATCATCTCTTTGTCTTTCTGAATTGTAGGTGAAATTCTTGAACTCATTATTTGGCCAATTCAATTTTCTACAGTAGCCAATCTAGTTACTTCTCAATAACCTTCCCGTGGTAATTTAATCAGTCTTTTAAAAATCATCATGGCTACCATTCTCTTCTGGTCGCAGTTACTGCTTCATTACTGAGTTTCATAGATAAAAATCTGTTGACAAATGAAATATTTCTTCCTATTTTTTATGGTAGATACAACTAAGACAAAGAGATTCCCCGACTCTTCAGAGTCGAGCCTTTCTCCCAACCTTCAGTTACCTTTTATTGTATTTATTTATTTATGCTTATGGTAGCTTGACAATGTGGGGGCTAACACTGCTAGCTTTTATTTTTTAAGTTTTATGTACTTGAAACTGACAAATGGCTAACGAATGTATACATTATGGATTACTGTACTACTATATTCCCATATACATCACCTTTTGATTTTATGAAAGAGACCTTTCTTAAATTTGCCTTTTGCCCTCAAAGTTCATTGCTACTGTGTCAATGCTGACCCATGACCTTTGTTGCTTATTGCTCATCTCTAAGACACCAAATCCATGTTCTATGTGCTATCAGAGTTAGCTTTCCTACCCCTTGGCTAATTCTTCATTTTCTAAATCAGAAAGGGTTAAAAAAAAAGGGCATAAAACATTGGAATTTCTATTATTTTAAAAGAGGAGAGAAAAAGGAGGAAATGGCCCATGTAGAGGAGGTTCTAAGAGCCCAGCCAGCAGCCCTTCCCTACAGAGCACAGCATCTGAGTATTTACTAATAAGGTATAGAGAACTTCTGGAGTCACATCAACTTGTGAAAGGTTCAGAACTACGGACACCCAGCTCTCTCCAGATGCACTCACTAAAGTCAGACCTCCAGACCTCCCTCCATCCTTCCTAAAGACTCCAGGAAGACTGAGCTATGAGGCCAACTTGGGAAACCACTGTTCAAAGACACAGAGCAGAATGCCATGGTTATGAACTACATAACCAGAAGAAGCATGTCCAGAGGTGAAGTAATGAAATCTTTAACAGACTTACCTAAGGGAGTTCATCTCGGTTTTCTGATGGGATGAGTCTCCAGTCATGTGGCTAAGCTTCTGAACTTGGAGTTTTGATTTGTTCTCTAATGACTCTACTGTTTCTTTCATTATTAATATTTTAGATTGCAATTCATACTTTTCACTTTCAAGCTATAATTTAAATTTAAAACATTAATAAGCATGTATATAGTAATATCTTATTTTTCATAGTTACTCTTTAATAATATTTCTGGAAGACAATTATGGAAATATATTAGACTTTTCTAACACTAAACATCATCTGCACTCTTAAGATTGAGATGTCAAGATGGGCGTATCCATTTGCCTTTCCTCGCTATTATTACAATGAAAGAAAACAGGGAAACACAAATGACAGCAATGAAGCAGGAAGGGAGACGATAAGCAGGATGAAAATCAAAGGAACTTGATTTTCATAAAAACCCCTCCATGGTTTATTTTCCAGCTTTTAGAACCAATAGACTGTCCCCCTCCAATCCAAACCTGCAATAAGTAGACAGGAATTATACAAGACTGAGAGCTGAAAAGAAGGAAACCACAAAATTGCTGAGATTTCTGTGAGAAACAAAGTGGAAGTTTCCCTTGAGTGCATAAAATAAGATCTGACTTAATGGAGACTGCCGCATTTCTCTGGGTAGGACCATAATAATTTAAATGTATAAAATTTTCACCAAATTAAAAATTCAATGAAATGCAAATAAAAGCAATTCTTAACTGAATTGCTTTTTTAAAAGGATGGTCCCTTATACTTTATGCAAAAATTCTTTTAGAAGAAAAAAACAACAGAAAGACAAATTGGGAGTGAAAGAATGTAAATAAATTTTACCATAACTAAAATAAAAATACAGCTACTGTAATTAAAACTGGACTTCATGTAGAAATGAATAAGCAAATACACCTATTTTTCCCCATGTAAGAGTATATACAATATGAAGAAATCATAAAACAAAAAGAGTATCTTTTATGTGGCTTAAAAAATATTATCTGGATCCCTTTCCGCCGACCAACCCAGGAACTAGGTGAGTGAGTCTCTGCCCTTACCCAACTCCCGCCCAAAACATCACTCATCCCGACCACACGCCCCAACCCCTACTACCCTCCCCCCCACCTGCGCCTGCTGGCTTGGAGTAGACACACCCAGGCAGGGAGGAGCTCCCTGCTCCCTGAATCTGGTAGCACCCCACTCTTCCATCCCTTTAAGCCGACCGACCCAGGAAAGAAGTAAGTGAGCCTATGCCCTTACCAAACCCCCATCCAAACCATCACTCACCCCGACCACCCCCCCACCCCACCCCCACACCTGTGCCTGCCGGCTTGGGGTAGACACGCACAGACAAGGAGGAGTTCCCTGAATCTGGAAACACCCCACTCTTCCATCTCTTTCCACCAACCGATCCACAACGAGTGAGGAGACTACCAGGAGAGGCAAGACCATCCAAAGTTGTGGACATTGAATTCCTGGCCCCCACACACCACTGGGTCACAAGAGGAGATAGAGAGACCCCACCTGTACCCACTAAAAGAAGATATGGGAAGAAGACAGAATAAGATTTCCTCAACAACAGAAAGACCAATATGACACCACCAGAATCTAGGGACTCCACTCCAGCAAGATCTGAAAAGCCCAACACAGAGCATAAAGATGAGATGGACCTCAAAAATTATCTCAGCAAGATGATAGAGACCTTTAAGGAGGAAACAAGAAAATCCCTTAAAGAAATAGAAGAAAAAGCAAACAAAAAATTACACAAAATGGAGGAAAAGACAAACCAAAAAATCCATGAAATAAACAAATCTCTTAAAGAATCTAAAGCAACCCAAGAAAAAACATCCAAACAAGTGAAGGAAGTTCTTGAAACAGTTCAAAGCATGAAAGCTGAAATAGACATAATAAAGAAAACACAGAAGGGAATGAGGCCATGCTGGAAATGGAAAGGCTGGATAAATGATAAGGAACTAAAGATGTGAGTATAACCAATAGAATTCAAGAGATGGAAGAGAGAATCTCAGCTATTGAAGACTCGCTAGAGGATATACATTCATCAACCAAAGAAAACCTCAAGTCCAACAAATCCCTAACACAAAATATCCAGGAAATATGGGACACCATAAAAAGACCAAACCTAAGAATAATAGGTGTAGAAGAAGGTGAAGAAACACTGCTCAAAGGTACAGAAAACATATTCAACAAAATCATAGAAGAAAACTTCCCCAACCTACAGAAGGATATGCCTATGAAAGTACAAGAAGCTTACAGGACACCAAACAGACTGGACCACAAAAAGAAGTCGCCCCGACACATAATAATCAAAACACCAAATCTACAGAATGAAGAGAAAATATGAAGAGCAGCAAAGGAAAAAGGCCAAGTAACATATAAAGGCAAACCAATCAGAATCACACCCAACTTCTCAATGGAAACTCTGAAAGCCAGAAGGTCTTGGATAGATACCCTACAAGCACTAAGGGAGCATGGATGTCAACCCAGACTACTGTACCCAGCAAAACTTTCAATCACTATAGATGGAGAAAACAAGATATTCCATGACAAAAACAGATTTAAACAATACATATCCACAAATCCAGCACTACAGAAGGTTCTGGAAGGAAAACTCCAACCCAACGAACATAACTATACTCACAAAAACACTGGCAATAGATAATCTAATTTTACCAAACACAAAAAGAAACAGGAGGGCGAAATCCACACACAATGACACCACCACCAATAAATCCAAAACAAAGAACCAATGAATGATCATTAATATCCCTAAATGTCAATGGTCTTAACTTACCCATAAAATGATATAGGCTAACAGAATGGATAAGAAGACAGAATCCATCCTTCTGCTGTTTACAAGAAACACACCTCAATTTCAAAGATAGGCGATACCTCAGAGTAAAAGGATGGGAAAAAATTTTCCAATCAAATGGGCTCAAGAAACAAGCTGGTGTAGCAATCCTAATATCTAACAAATTAGACTTTAAACTAAAAGCAATCAAAAGAGATAAAGAAGGGCATTTCATACTCATCACAGGAAAAGTCCATCAAGATGAAGTCTCAATCCTGAACATCTATGCCCCCAATAAGAAAGCACGCACATTTGTAAAAGAAACATTACGAAAGCTCAAACCACACATAAAACCACACACACTTATAGTAGGAGACTTCAACACCCCCCTTACACCACTAGACAGGACCACCAGACAGACACTTAACAAAGAAACAAAGGATCTGACAGAAGTTATGACCCAACTGGGTTTAACAGATATCTATAAAACATTCCATCCAAACACAAAAGAATATACCTTCTTCTCAGTGTCACATGGAACCTTCTCAAAAATTGACCACAAAGCAAACCTCCACAGTTACAAAAGAATTGAAATAACCCCCTATATCTTATCAGACCACCATGCATTAAAGCTAGAATTCAACAGCAATACAAATTGCAGAAAACCTACATTGGCGTGGAAAATGAATAACACCCAATTGCACCATTCCTGGGTTGAGGAAGAAATAAAAAAGAAATTAAAGACTTCCTAGAATTTAATGAGAATGTAGACACAACATACCCAAACTTATGGGACACTCTGAAAGCAGTGCTAAGAGGGAAGTTCATAGCACTAAGTGCCCATATGAAGAAACTGGAGCAAAGTCACATTAGAGAATTGACAGAACAACTTTTTGCTTTAGAGCAAAAAGAAGGAAACACACCAAGGAGGAGTAGATGCCAGGAAATAATCAACCTGAGAGCTGAAATCAACAAAGTAGAAACTAGGAAAACAGTACAAAGAATCAATGAAACAAAGAGTTGGTTCTTTGAGAAGATCAATAAGATAGACAAACCTCTAGCCAAACTAACCAAAAGGCAGAGAGAGAGCATGCTAATTAACAAAATCAGAAATGAAAAGGGGGATATAACAACGGACACTGAGGAAATTCAGAGAATCTTCAGGTCATACTTTGAAAACCTGTACTCCACAAAATTGGAAAATCTAAAGGAAATGGACAGCTTTCTGGATAAATATCACTTACCAAAATTAAGATCAGATAAACAGTTTAAATCAACCTATAACCCCCAATGAAATAGAAGCAGTCATCAAAAGCCTCCCAACCAAAAAAAGCGCAGGGCCATATGGCTTCACTGCAGAATTCTACCAGAAATTCAAACAAGAGCTAATTCCAGTACTCCTCAAACTGTTCCACACAATAGAAGCAGATGGGATATTGCCAAACTCTTTCTACGAGGCTACAATCACTTTGATACCCAAGCCACACAAAGATATGACTAAGAAAGAGAACTACAGACCGATATCCCTCATGAACATCGATGCTAAAATACTCAATAAAATATTGGCCAACCGAATCCAAGAACATATCAGAAATTTCATCCACCATGATCAAGTAGGCTTCATCCCAGGGATGCAAGGATGGTTCAACATACAAAAATCCGTCAATGTAATCCACTATATAAACAAACTGAAAAAGAAAAACCACATGATCATCTCACTAGACGCTGAAAAAGCCTTTGACAAAATCCAACATCCCTTCATGATAAAGATCTTGGAGAGAACAGGAATAACAGGAACATATCTAAACATGATAAACACAATATACACCAAACCAATAGCCAACATCAAACTAAATGGAGAGAAACTCAAAGCGTTTCCTCTAAAATCAGGAACAAGACAAGGCTGTCCACTCTCTCCATATCTCTTCAATATTGTACTTGAAGTTCTGGATATAGCAATAAGACAAGAAAAGGGGATCAAAGGGATACGAATTGGAAAGGATGAAGTAAAACTTTCACTATTTGCAGACGACATGATAGTCTACATTAGTGACCCGAAAAACTCTACCAGGGAACTCCTACGGCTGATAAACACCTTCAGCAAAGTAGCAGGATACAAACTTAACTCAAAAAAATCAGTAGCCCTATATATACTATATACAGATGATAAATCCAATGAGAAAGAAATCATGGAAACATCACCTTTCACAATATCCACAAGCAACATAAAATATCTTGGGGTAACACTAACCAAAAAAGTGAAAGACCTGTACAATAAGAACTTTGAGACTTTAAAGAAAGAAATTAAAGAAGATACCAGAAAATGGAAAGATCTCCCATGCTCTTGGATAGGTAGAATTAACATAGTAAAAATGGCAATCCTGCCAAAAGCAATCTACAGATTCAATGCAATCCCCATCAAAATCCCAACACAGTTTTTCACAGACATTGAAAGAACAATACTCAACTTTATATGGAAAAATAAAAAACCCAGGATAGCCAAAACAACTCTATACAATAAAGGATCTTCTGGAGGCATCACCATCCCTGACTTCAAGCTCTACTACAGAGCCATAGTTCTGAAAACAGCTTGGTATTGGCACAAAAATAGACAGATCAATGGAATCGAATTGAAAACCCTGATATTGACCCACGCACCTACAAATACCTTATTTTTGACAAAGGTGCTAAATCTATACAATGGAAAAAAGATAGCATCTTCAACAAATGGTGCTGGTACAATTGGATTCGGACATGCAGAAAATTGCAGATAGATCCATACCTGTCACCATGCACAAAACTTAAGTGCAAATGGATCAAAGATCTCAGCATTAATCCAGCCACATTGAATCTTCTAGAAGAGAAAGTGGGAATTACCCTTGAACAAATTGGCACAGGAGAACAATTCCTGAACATCACGCCAGAAGCACAGACATTGAGGTCTGCAATTAATAAATGGGACCTCCTGAAACTGAGAAGGTTCTGCAAGGCAAAGGAAACAGTCAGTAGGACAAAACAACCACCCACAGAATGGGAAAAGATCTTCACCGATCCCACATCTGATTTCCAAATATATATAAGGAGCTCAAGAAGCTAGCCACCAAAACACCAAACAATGAAATTAAAAAGTGGGGTGCAGAACTAAATAGAGAATTCTCAACAGAGGAATCTGAAATGGCTGAAAGACACTTAACAAAGTGCTCAAAATCATTGGCCATCAGAGAAATGCAACTCAAAACAACTCTGAGATACCACCTCACACCTGTCAGAATGGCTAAAATCAAAAATACCAATGACAATCTATGCTGGAAAGGATGTGGAGAAAAAGGAACACTCCTCCATTGCTGGTGGGAATGCGAACTTGTAAGACCACTCTGGAAATCAGTATGGTGGTTGCTCAGAAAAATGAGAATCAGTCTACCTCAAGATCCAGCCATTCCTCTCTTGGGTATATACCCAAATAGGGCATGTTCATACAACAAGGACATATGTTCAACCATGTTCATAGCAGCATTGTTTGTAATAGCCAGAACCTGGAAGCAAACTAGATGCCCCTCAACTGAAGAATGGATTGAGAAAATGTGGTACATTTATACAATGGAGTACTACTCAGCAGAAAAAAGCAAAGGAATCTTGAAATTCGCAGGCAAATGGATGGAACTAGAAGAAACCATCCTGAGTGAGGTAACACAGTCACAAAAAAGACAAACATGGTATGTACTCACTGATATATGAATTTTAGACATAGAGCAAAGGATTACCAGACTATAATCCTCTTCACCAAAGAAACTAGGAAACATGAAGGACTCTAAGGGATAAATGGCCCCCAGGAATGGAAGGGGCATGAACTCCTAAACTAATTGGGAACATGAGGGTACGGGGGAGGGAGCTGCTACAATAAGAGCAAGAGAAGAGGAGTAGAGGAGAGGAAATGGAGGGCAGAAATATTGAGTTGGGGGAAGAATAGAAGAGAGAGAGCAGGATGAGAGATACCACATCAGAGGGAGCCACTATAGGTCCAAGAAGAGATCTGGAACCAGGGAGATCTCCAGAGACCTACAAGGATGACATGATCTGACAATCCAGGCAATGGTGGAGAAGATAACCTAAAAGCCCTTCCCCTAAAATGAGATTGATGACTTCTCTTTATGCCATCCTAGAGCCCTCATCCAGTGGCTGATGGAAGCAGATACAGACATCCACAGATACACACTGAGTTGAAATCGGGAATTTAGTTGAAGAGAGGGAAGAATGAAGAGCGAAGTGGTCTGGACCAGGTTGGAGAAACCCACAGGAACAATTGGCCTGAACAAGGGAGAGCACATCGACCCCAGATGCTGTCAGGGAGGCCAGTACAAGACTGATCTAGACCCCTGAACATGGATGACAATAAGGAGGCCTCTGCACTCCAGGGAGCCTCTGGTGGTGGATTAGTATTTTTCCCTGGTGCAAGAAGGGACTTTGAGAGCCCATCCCACATGAAGGGTTACACTCTGGCCCTGGACACATGGGGAAGGGCCCAGGACCAGCACAGGAAGATTTGGTGGACTTTGCAGAGCCCCCGTTGAGGGCCCTACCCTGCCTGGGGAGTGGTGGGTGGATGGGGTGGGGGGTAGGCTGGGGGTGGGGGAAGAGGGATGGGGGTGAGGGGAGGGAGAGGGAGAAGGGACTTACATGTGAAACAAGTTTGTTTCCTAACTAGAACTAATAAATAAATTAAAAAAAATATTATCTGACCCTCCATGCGCAGGCCTTAGTAATATCCTTTTTCTGCCACACAAACCTACAATCCTGAATCTTCTTCCTTTTTGTTTTGTTTTTCAGATGGGATCCACAGGCTGTCCTTGAACTCCTACACTCAAATGATCCCCCTGTCTCAGCCTCCCACATGCTCAATCTGCAGGCATGCACCAAGCATCTTGCTTTTCGTCAATGAATCACAGTGGCATTCTTTCCTAAGCTTAGTTTTCCTTGTTTCTGAACTGTACACGAGTAGACTCAGACTACATGCTTTCTCCCGAAACATGCATTTGTATCAGTCATACAAGTTGATGTTTGTAACTTTCATCATACTTCTGTTCAGTAGCACTCTACTGTATTGACTTACAATCACATATTCGTTCAAGTAAATACTTTAGGCTTTGTGGGACCTATCATCTGTCACCACCACTCCAGTGAAGCATGGTAACAGATACAGACAATACAGATACACAGCAGATGAGGTGGTCAGTATCTTCACTAAAAGATGGCTGCTAAAGAAAGTAGCCACATTAAAAATATGTCACAGACTTTGTAATAGGGTAAGAAGTCCTGAGAGCTTGGCCCATGGTCACCTCTGGTACACAAGTATAAACCCGTGAAAGACTAGGCTTTGAGGAAGGGACAGGGTGATTCTCTGTTTCTCAGTAGCTGTTGCAGCCATGGTCCAAGTAGGCCTGGCTACTGCTCAAATTGGCAGCAGACACTGTGTGAACCTCATGCTTCAGCCTTGACTAGCTAGCTGTAAGTAATCTTAAAATGATTTCTGCATATGGTCTATTTCAGGCAGGAGCCAATTTCTTATTCTTTGTATCTTAATATATGTAGCCATTCATTCGATAATCACTCTTTACTCCCTGGTCTGGGTTTCTGAATGTTAGGTTCCTTTATGTGGGTTTGTTATATTTGGTTTAATTAGGTAAGTACTAATACGGATTAGTCCTTATCTTTAATTATAATGGCCCTAAAAACCCAGTATCAATGTTCCTTAAACTTCTATGTGGCTTTTGGCTCTTTGTTTCCATATAAATTCTGTAATTTCAGAGTAGCCAACTGTAGAATGTATATTATCTAGTTAGTATAGAATGGTTGTATCTATACTCAACATATAAATATTTTCCTATCACTATTTCCTGAACAACACAGCATAACAACTGTTTATACAACATTTAAAATGTATAAGACATTATATAGTTGAAGTACTGTAAACAATCTAAATGAATATGGGAGGATATATAGGTTATATGCAATATTATGGCATTTTATTAAAAAAAAAACAAAAAACAAACAAAAAAACTTGAGATTCTTCCGACTTAGGTATCCAAGGAAGTCCTAGAAGCAATATTCTGCAGGTACTGAGGGCTAATTATAAAGAAAATTAACAGTGAGCTTCACTTTTTAGTCTATATCCTATAATTACATTTATAACACCAAACCACAATAATCACAGTTAGCCACTACCGATGCCTGTAATATTTGAGGACTCTTAAGTGTGGCATGTGTGTTGGTCATCCATTACATTTTCACAGAAAGCCTGAGAAAGAATTACTAGTCCTATGTCATAAATGAAAACCACTAGAAGACAGAAGAACCAAGAAAATGGTTCAGACAAGAGCCAGATTTGAACCAAGTAATTAGTCTTAGAGCACACTCCTCCTTGCTGCATATTAGTTTTCAAAAAACATACAGTGTAGTAAAATTGTCACTGGCACAGTCATTCATCTGATTTATATACTATGCCCCAATCCTTTGATAAATTACCTGGTGATTCATAAATGTCAAATGTTCAATAGTTTTCTCTAATTCTGAGTTCTCCAAAACATTCATTTCTTGGATATTCTGAAAAAGAATTTTATAGAAAATGTTCATTTGTGTCAAATAATCACAAAATTAAGTAATGCCAGTTTGCAGAGCTATGTATCCTATTTCATAGAATCTATGAATGTTCTAGAAAGGTCAGACATTTTATAAAAGCATTCTTTCTGTTAGAAGTTACATTTCTGACCTTCATGTGTCACACAGAAAAGAAAAAGGAGTGGATTCATTTAAAAAGACTTAGGTGGATGGATACTTGTTAACACAAATGTACTGAGAACAGCACACTAAGTCACATGGGCAGGAATGAGCCCTCATAAGAAGAGATGTACGCAACTCCCCCCCCCCATTTATTTCTTACAGTGTTGCTAACTCCTCACATTAGGTTAGAGCTCTACTGCTGAGCTAGAACTCAGATGTAAGAAAAACAGGACACAAAGAAGAAAATATACAATCAGGAAGGCATAGGCAACAGAATGCAACAAGACCAGTTCTAAGAACTGGCTGGTCAGGATATAGAAGAAGGCTCATTTTCTGGTTATATCACACAAGTACCAACCGCTGCCAAGTCAAGGACACATAACGTAATGGTCACGGAGCTTTTCTTTTTTTTTTTTTTTTCCGAGACAGGGTTTCTCTGTGTAGCTTTGGAGCCTATCCTGGCACTCGCTCTGAAGACCAGGCTGGCCTCCAGAGATCTGCCTGCCTCTGCCTCCTGAGTGCTGGGATTAAAGGCGTGCGCCACCAACACCCAGCACAGAGTTTTTCTCTGTGTTGTATATGAGCTTATATGAGTATATGAATATACTCATATTCATGATATTCATTAGAAAGCTGTATTTGATACTTGGATTGTATATCTAGTTAAAGGAATCACTGCTGTGTTTATCAACTCACTTAAACAGTGCTGATATATGTTCTTTACCAAGCACCAAGCAAGGTGTTAGGGCGCAGCCATGAGTAGATTACATAGATTACATATAGCTTCATAAAAAAGACCGACCTAATACGAGAAACTAAAATAAAGCCATGAAGGCAGGAAGCCAAGAGTTCAAAGGTGATCCTCAGGTTTAAGTCAGCCTAAGATACACGAGACCTTGTCTCAAAATAAATAAATGGTCCTAGAAGTGCTATGCAGGCTGCTGAAGGAAGGGTGACAGTAAGAGTCACACCCAGCCCTGGATCTTGCATTCTACAACACTCACCTGCCAGGTAAGATGTGCCACTGATACAACAGTGACATGTTACAGGTGACTCTTTTCTCATTAGACTCCAGGCCTGCCCCACAGATGGAAGTTGCATGTCTGATGTGGTAAGCCTGATCAAAGGCCCAATGCTACTGAGATCATGGTCTGCAGGGTAGAACCCACTATTGTTCTAATGTTCTAAATGACCATGCTGTCAAAGTGCCTCCAAATACGTATGTTCATACCTACCCAGCGGGGCTGCTCTCTTGACCTTGGTCAGAGAGGCTCTTCTTTGCAGTGGGCTACAGTCAATGGAGAGATGCAGAACTGCCTAAGTGCAGAGAATAAGAGACTTACCCTGGACATTTATATCAACTCCCTGCCCCCCAGCAGAGGATAAGGGAACATCATAGAAGGGGAGGAAGGAAGGACTCGAGAGCTGGAATATGGGAAGGGTGCTGTGAAAGGCTGTCTTCTGGGTATGGCACGGCCATCACACCCATGCACTCGCAGCTGCCAGGACTATGTGCACAAGGCATAGAGAAAATCAAGCCACCCAATACTATTGCATAAATGGGGTATGTGGTCTCCAGGCTGCAATCTTTACTGAGGAGCTACTGGTAGTTGACAGTTTGAGGAGGGAGAATCATTTTTTTTGTAATCACTGATAGGATTCCTATGCCCCAAACCATGCACATATAGTGGGTTATTTAAAAAAAAAAAAAAAAAGAAAGGAGGAAATTAAAACATGAGGGGGAGTTGGGAGGGGTTAAGAAGAATATGTATGATCATATTTCATTGTTATACACGCATGAAATTCTCAAGCATAAAGGAAAATGAATATAAATAAATAAATTTGTTTCTAGGCTAGGAGCTTTATTTTCATATGTCAAAATGGATCTAGAGCCTGGTGCTCACTGTCTGGTGTTTTACCTGTAGTTAAAGGATAAGTAAACATAGAGAAGACCATGTGAAGAGGTGCCTTAAGCCAGGAGCCTTGAAAAAAAGGAGTATGAAAGAGCAAAAAATGAGTGTTGGAGAAAAGATGACAGGGCTTAAAACAGGCCAGGGTGATCGCTAGTGGTCTTGTAACAGGTAATGAACTTTACTAGAAGTAGCATGACCAGAGTTACATCTTTGAAAGATGAGTCTAAAATCATTGTTAAACACGTATCAGAGAGCACAAAGGGCCCCACTATAATAACCCACGTGAGAGAATAACCACAAGGAGTGCACAGTCGGAAGGACACAAGGAGACTGTCAACACAGATGGGTGAGGCTGGACAAGGCACTTAAGTTTATTATCATTCAGGGCTCTATCTGTCAACGAAACAACCAGAAAAGGCTTTGTGAAGATCCACTGTGATAGCTCATGTATAAAAGCACTTGAAACAGAGCCCTCCTGGGGGAAAGGCTTAGTTGTTCAGGAGGCAGCACTGATGGCCTTGGCTGACAGCTGTCACTCGAGCTTTCAGGGAGAGCTTAGTCATAACGGATGCTGGAAAGCAGGGCGGCCAGAAGACAGACGGACGGGTAACACTGCAAAAGTCTGGAGGAGTCAGATGGGTAGTGCTGATTTTAAAGGAAAGGTCTCCTGGAAATTCATAAAAGCCTGCCTCCTACAACCCAGAAGGGTTTTGCTAATCTGAATGCAGTCTTTCTGGGCTGCTAGTACTAATATGGTTTTTAAAAAGTCTAGTTTTACATTTCTGGTCATTACAACAGATAAGGAAAAGGGTAAGTGAGTGGCTGTGCTAACGATGCCATATTGCACATAATTTTTCTCTCTGGTAATTTTAACTGATTTTTTTTTCTAATTTCTAGAAGGCAGCATTCCAAAAGACTCCAATTAAAAACATTCTTACACTGCCTTTGGGTGTAAAACTTTAACTGAAAGTTTGTAGCATAAAGACTATGCATAAAGTGTTTATATTTTGTTCCTAATTTTAGTGGTTAGCTTCAAAGCATTTATTTCATAGTATTAACTGGAAGTAACCATGGCTTCCCCAATAAGAACACTCAGAACTTACTGTGTGGACGTACTATGAGATAATGCTTTGTATATATTAACACACTTAGTTGGGAGCAATTCTAAGAATAATAATCTACCCAAGAGAAATAAAAACTTCACACAAACACTCGTACAATCATCACTCATGGGTGAACCTTAAGGATATCAAGATGGGAAACATCAAATATTAAAACACACATGTGGATTGAGGGTGGAGCTCAGGGGCTGATCGACTGTCTGTATATGCTAGACCCTAGGTTCAATGACCAACACCACAAAATGAAAAAAAATCACATTTAATTCATATGTTTAGTTCAAATGCAATGTCCAGAGAAGGCAAAGGCAGAGAGGCAGAAAGTGAATCAGTAGTGCTAAGCTGAGGAGGCCTGGGGCAAGCTGAAGCTTTTATAATGGATACAAGGTTCTGGTCTACGGTAATGAGTTTTTCTAAGATTAATTATGGTGCAAGTTATAAAAGAGAGACAGGGAGAAAAAGGATAGCAAGCGCCACTCAACTGTCCCTTTCATTAAATTGGTAAATTGTCTGCTGGTGAAAAATAACCATTGTCATTAGGTAAAGAAGAAAAGAACACCACTATTGACCTACAACAATCCTGAGTTCAGGGTGTGGCTCAATGCTTCTGTAAAGACGGAAAGCGAATGTTTTAGGATTTGGGGGCCAAATGTCTGCTATGACTTCCCAACTCTGCCACCATGGTATGAAAGCAGCGATGGACAACACATCCATGCTGGAATATTCTTAGCTATGGCCATACACAAACAAGGTGGCTGAGTTTGGGCTGGCATGCTGCTATGCTAGCTCCACCTAGATGTGATGTATACTCCCAATAGTAACTTCACAGGAAAGTGAAGTTACAAAGGCAGGCCGTGGGGGAGGGGCACAGTCAATGTGTTCTACTTTCATTTTCTTCCCAAATACTTAATAAATTACCTTTCAAAAAGATGTAAATTGAATTACTTACTTTCAACTTTTCTCTCAGAGCTTCCTTTTCTGCTGTAATTCTTCTTAAGTCAGATAATGCACGTTCTTTCTCCTTTTCAATACAATTAACAAAACTGTTGGTAACTGTCCCATTAGTGGGTTCTTGTCTCAGTGTGGATAGCTCCTCCTTCGCCTTGATGCATTAAAAGATAGAAAAGTACTCTGGATATCATCCATTATTTTAATAAGGGCATGGGGCAGGGATATATGAAATACATGCTACTTTCCCTTTCTTTCCAAAACCCAATAAGATTAAAAGGATTAAAATGAAACACTAAAGTCCCAAAGGCAAGAAGACAGAGAGAAGCTGCAGCCACAAGACATTGGACACTAGAAGCAGACGGCAGAGAAGAATGACATAGGTAACTCAAGAAAGCTGAGGGCTAAGTCTACTGTGGGGCAACTCCAGAAGAGGATGGATCCCTTTAATCAATGCACTGACAAGTCCTAGAAAAGCTCACCGAAGTCAAAGTGTCTCTTTTAACTTACATGTCTATCCCTCCCATTATAATAGTAAGGAACTTCATGAGAGATAGGTGTGAATAAACCAGACTCCAGAATTTGTTCAGTCATTTCACCCTCTGCAAGCTCAGGCTCTGCAATGGGCCAAGCCGTGGCAGTGCTAGCCTCTCCAGAGCAGATTTTCCCAGGAGCTAACCTCGGAGCGTGCATGCACCACCGGCTCACATGGACTGGCTAGCCTGGGCTAAAAGGCACCTAGAAACCCACCTGTCTTGGCCCCTCAAGTTCTAAGATTATAGATGAGAGCCACCAAGCCCGCTTTCACGTGTTGGGGATCTGATCTCAGGTCCTCATGCTTGAGTGGCAGGCACTCTAACAACTAAGTCATCTCCTCAGACACAGATGATGTGAAATAGTGCTCTTCTTCACTGTAAAGATTTGTCACTCATATTGGTTTCATAAAATGGTGATTTGGCCAGTAGCCAGGCAGGAAGCACAGGCGGAGCTACCAGACTAGGAGAAATCTGGGAAGAGGAAAGGCAAAGACACAGTCGCCAGCCAGACACAGAGGATGCAAGATGAGAATTCCTTACTGAGAAGAGGTACCAAGCCATGTGGCTAAATATATATAAGAATTATGGGTAAATCTAAGTTGTAAGAGCTACATAATAATAAGCCTGAGCAATAGGCCAAAGAGTTTATAATTACTATACGCCTCTGTGTGTTTATTTAGGACTAAATGGCTATGGGACGGGGTGGGACAGAAATTTCCATCTACACAGAGAGGCCAAGAGCCAATATTTCAAACAGTGACTGCATATCCAGTTTGTCCCTGGGATTCAAATACATGACAGCATGTCTAAAGCTGAGGAAAATTTTGACAGTTAAGGTCGGTTCAGTTAGTTTTAGAACAAAGAGATAATCTCTAACTGACCTGGTACACTAATAAGCTAGAAAAGAGGGGGAACAAATAAACAAAAAGAAGAGAAATATCTGTTTTGAAGATGACAGTAAAAACTACTACTACTTATCATCTTACTTGGGAAGGAAAATCCTGAGTCCCATGTGTTAGGGAAACATGCAGGACACAAAGTGGTTCTGTTAGAGCAAACTGATTCTAAATGACCAGTTGGATGAGTTGGGACCAATAGCTTACTTCGTTATACAAGACACTTAGTTTATCCCTTTCTGATGTGAGCAGTTTCACATTGGACTGTATATCCTCCATGTACTTTTCAAATCTTTCTAGCATGTACTGAAGTTCATCTCTTTCTCTTGTGATCAGATGAATGTCTGAATTGTGATCACCCTGAAACAATTAGAAAGATACATATTATCATTTGTTATAATTACAACTGTGTGGTTGTCACAGAAACCCTGGTGACGAGGCTGGCTGAACCAGGTTCAGACAGAACAGAAGCTCTTTTAATGTAATTAAAGAATAAATTTCGTGAGAGTAGATAAAAGCCCTGGCAGTAATGGTACAAATTCCCTGGCTTTGGGTTCTCAGGAAGGTACACGGCTGCCAGTAATACCACCTGTGCAGATCTCATTAGACGCTTCCACAGTTGCTCTCCTTAGCTGCTCCCATTACACATTAGTAGTGCCTAAACTCTAACCTCCAGCCCGGGAGAGCAGCAGCCCTAGAAGCTTGTTGTACACATATGAAGCTGAGGGTCCATGCTGGTACCTTTGGGAGAAGGGTATAGGACATTTTGTCAAGTCTGCTAGGTCATTCAGATGCATGGTAAGTTTTCAGAGTCATCACTTTATAACTCTCTGCCAAGGAAGAGCCCAGGAAGGTACTGGGTACCTGTTTTCTATGACTGACCATTAAGGTTGGCGTCTCAGGTACAACAGCGCCGGCTTCATACCCATGTGAGGTCTATCTGTGCAATGGTACAAGCATAAATATTGCTACCAAGCATTATGTATTGGGATTTTTACTGACTAAGCAAAATTTCTTCCAACATTCCACTGATTCCCAACATTTCTAAGAATATATCTACTATAATAGTATAATTCAAAAGATCCAGTCATCACTGCCATGAAAACAAGAATGGCTAATTTATAGTATATTAATGTCAATGACCTAAACACAGAAATCCTGATAAACTGCTATATTAGAGTGGCAGTTTAAATGAGAATGGCCCCTAGAGGCTCATATGTTTGAATATTTAGTACTATGTTGCTGGAACAGTTTGGGAAGGATTGGGAGGTGTGGTCTTGTTGGAGGAAGTATCACTGGGGACAGGCTTTGAAGTTTCAAAAGACTCCCTTTCCCAGTGTGCTCTCTGTTTCCTATGTGTAGATCCAAAAGTTAACTCTCAACTGTTTCTGCCACTCCTTTGCTTTGCTTTCATGGATTCAATCCCTCTGAAACCATAAGCCTAATTAAGTGCTCTTTTATAAGTTGCCTTGGTCATGGTGTTTTGCCACAGCAAAAGTAAAGTAATACAACTGGAAAGAGTCTTGGCTTATGTTATTTGATATCTACTGAACACATACAATCCCAGTGAAGACTTGGTAAATGGTAGAAATGTGTGAGGTAGCTTCCACATAGGAATGAGCTATCCTTTTGTTAAACAAGCACAATTAAAGCATGATGGACATGACAGGGCATCACGGACACATTAAAGGGGAAGAGGTTTTACACAAGAGCAGAAAACCATAAGAGGAAAGCCTGTGACCTAACATCTTACAGAATGTAGTCTGCATAGGCCCTGGAAAAGGAGTGCAATGAATAAAGATCCATAATTGTTTTCATTAGTGTCTATACGTCAGCTTAAATGTCACTTTCTACAAGGAATCCTTCCAGATTTTCCATATAGTTGAGATGTATGTAAAACTCTGTGTTGTGAGTTGTTCCTGTACAGTCTTCATTAATACTTAAAATAAATGAGATCTTAAAGTTATTTAGCAGTCAGGGATGTAGCTCAATGGTAGATATACCCCTCGAGTACTTTTACTAGACTGAATTTCTGTGAGAGTCACAGAGGGCTCCAGTTCCTGTTGTTTTGTGTTCAGTACCTGGTATGATACCTGACTTGTCTGCTTGAGCTGGAACTATCAACATTATCTCTACAGTACATACTTCATTCATAGAAGACAGTATATAACTACTGAACTTAATCACACAGATCAGAGCTGCTTTACCCCAGCAAGCAATAAAGAAACAAATTGCTCCCTAGTTGGGAACTAGACACTCTGCTAGAGGGCCCTTATGTCAATGATCTCATTCAATCTTTATAAGGTTTCTTTTCTGGGTCTGCAAGTGACAAATCAGGGCTGAATGAGGTCAGTTTCTCTAAGGTTTATCATAAGGTGCTGCAAGAAGCTGGAACTGGCATCAGGCTTCCAATTCCAAACTCTCGTGATGTCCTCAAATGCTCCCACCAAAGACAAGGGCAGCTCAATGAGGTTGGGATGATGAAGATAATGGGATAATGAAGATCACTGATACTAAACATGCCTATATTTTCCTGATTTATTGTAATTGCAATAAACTATGCTTACCAGTTGACCATAAAGCAGGAAGCTGACAGCCATAGGCAGTACCAAGTCCAGATTGAGAGAGCTTTTTGTTGTCTGCTAACAAAGTGCTTCTACACATGCTCAAAATACTGACTTTGATGTGGGATATGCACTCCCCAGGTCCCCATGTTCACAACTGTCTCTTATATACTCATTTTACTCGTGTGCTTACACAGTCACCCACCATGCCTGCAGCTTATTACTGGTACTGTGAAACAGTCATTGAAAGTGATGATGCTCCTAACTCGACCAACAAAGCTGGGAATGACATAAAGGCTTGCTGTATGCTATGAGGACAGAGCTACTCTGTTAGCAGAGGGAAAGTGCAGCTGTTACAGAACATAAATCCTAGAAAGAGCGGAAATGTACAGTATTGTGAGTCTCTATGGTCTGGTTTCTGAAAGCCGACAGGCCTCTCACATGACTCAGCTATTCAGACTAAATATACAGGAATCAAAATGGTGTCCTTTATTGTTGGGTAGTTTTCCTAATAATGCAGGGTTTCCCACATTGCAAGTTACAGAAAAAACAAAAATCAAGATTAGGACTTCTTAAAGCATGTATAAATGATGTTGCATTTAAAATACAGCAATAAAGCCACAGTGTTTATCACAGACACACACACACAAACACACACACACACACACACACACACACACACACACACGCGAACCCTTTTGATTACTCTTAGGAACAGTATTACCTTTTCTGAGCCTTTATATGTTGAGGTTTTCTCCCGGGCATAGTAATTCATGTAAACACAAGTTCTTCGCTGGATGGCATGCTGGAGTTTCTCCAGCTCTTTCTTGTAATAGTCTCGCTCCTCTTCTATGCCTCTCAGGAATGTGTCTAAACGGGAGGGCAACTTATCTCGGCGTTTTATCCCATGTTCTAGCCTCATCCTCTCAACTTCCAAAGTCAGTTCTCTTTCTGCAAATTAAAGTGGTTAAGATAACATTGCATATAGAATGTGGATTAGTCAAGTAAATAAATAATTTACAGAATGGAAACTACCAACAATCCAGAGCTGCTCTATGTATCAACCACAAGGATCAGACAAATCAGGTAAATATCAAGAATGAGAAATGATCAACAAGTGGTCACTCCCTGTTGATGTCATCACTGCTGGATACTATTTGGTACCATAAAAGAAAGCAATGCATTTCCAAGTGAGGCTTCCTAGAGACCTAAAAGAGCACTGAGAGAAAAGCACTTGTAAGCAACCCTGCAGGTGTATACTTCACTGAACTTGAATTTAATACATGCACAAAGAAACTAAAACAACTCATTGTTTTCTTCCAATAAGCACAAATACTAGTTTTCTGCTGTTAAGGGCCTTGTGTGTGTTAAGTGCCTGGGATTGTAGGAATATACCACTATAAACAACCCAGCTCACAATGATTAGTTTTGATTATAACGGTTACTTTTTCTTGAGGGAAAACAAAGCAAATACTAACAACTTCACAGAGTTTAGCCTGTGGAACTGACATTCAGGACAGTGATGTAAGAGTCATTTTCATGATGGATTTGATGCTGCCATCTTCCCCTTCATTCACTCAGCAGATGCACAATTTACTAGATGCAACTGGCTAATCCATAAAATTAGAAAAGTTATGAACTGGCCATTTCATCCCAAGAAGGAATGACTAGAGAGGTCAGAAAAATGGGAAAGCAAGAAGGAATGAGCAGCTGCAGTAAATGTTAAAAAAGAAACAAGCTAACAAGAGAAGAGCACCGGCTGCATTCAGTGTCCTGTCCAGACACGTTGAAGGGCAGTTCTGCTGGTAAGGTGGGGACAGAAGCTGCCTGGAATAGAGTGAGGAGCTCGGAGTAGGGGGTGATCAAACAGACACAAGCACGGATTTTAAGGGAATATAATGGCATTCCCTTAAAGACTCTGTACTTAATGTCTGCCATTTCAGAATGGTCTTCTCAGGCTACCTCAAAGAAGCAAACACTTCCATTGTAAACATTCCAGAAGCCTCTCCTGTGGCAACCAGTTATAACACAGGGAGGGGTTCCTACCATGCCCACACTGTCTAGCATCATTTCTGGTTCACAGCAAGTGCTCACCCCATGGTTATTAAATGAATGCATGACTACTAATAGCAATACCATAGAGAGAGCAAATCATTTTTAAACTTACATTTGGCATCTTAGCATCTTACCTGTGACTACAAAGCTTTCCAACTTTTTGCTAAGTCTGTACTTTTCTTCTTCAAGCTGATGAACAACAGTTTCCAGGTCTGATTTTAGAAGGAGCTCGCCATTCAGTCTCTCCTTTTCCTTATGGCATAAGTCTAATTCCTAAAAATGGTAATTCTATAATTAAGTATTCTAATAACTTTATTAAACATTTATAATGCTTATAGATGAAATGAATACTTTTATAAGCATATGTATATATACAGACATATAATAGCAATTCGTGTGTGTGTGTGTGTGTGTGTGTGTGTGTGTGTGTGTGTGTGTGTGTATGTGTGCACATGCACATTCTTTTAAGCCCTCTACCAAGGACTCACAGTTTACACAATGGGCTGGGACTCTGATCATTGCCACATTTAACTCTCATCAGAGATGTTTCTTCTCGTAGTAGATGGGAACTAACACTGAGACCCATAATTGAGCAATGTGCAAAGAGTGAGAGACTTTAGTGCAGTCAGTTCTAAATGGCATGTCTTCATCAAACCCTCCCCTCAAGGATCAGGGTTCTATGTGGAAGAGTATCCAGAAAGACTGTAAGAGCCAGAGATGGTAGATGACTATAAGGAGACAGTGTCTTCAAGACAACAGGACTGATGCACAAATGAACTCACAGAGACTAGCATCATACACAGGTCAGCTCAGGTTCATGGCCAGATGTGGTCCCAGCAGAGAAGGGAAAATGGACACAGTCTCCTACCCCTAATCAAGAAGCTATCTGCAATTGATACCTACTGGGAAAGGGAAAATCAGTATTCTCCAATGAAGTGCTTCTTTGTATATCAACCACACTACAGGGCAGGCCCCATGCCCAGTTGGCCAGACAAAACAGACTCCATGTTTTTTGTGTGCACTTTTTGCTTTGTTTTGGTATTTTTTTGTCTTACTGGGTTTTCTTTTGTTTTGACATTTGCTTTTGTTTTGTTTTGGAGAGAGGGATAGAAAGAGGGAGAGACAGAGTGAGAAAGAGAGAGAGATATGAAAGATGGGTAGGGAGGGAGGGAGGGTGTGGGAGGAGCTAGGGGAGAAAAATATCAAAATATATTACATGTAAAAAAATTAGCAAAAGGAAAGCAAAAAAAAACCCCAAACAAACAAACAAACAAACAAAAAAACCACACATAAACCAAACATATCATGAAACCCATAATGATAAATGCTAACACTGCTCTTTTGTGGAAGGCAGAACCCTTTCATTTTATTTGCTACTCATTTGTTTGGTATATTGTCCTACTTCTCTAAATGAATATGTATGTGTACAACACAATTTATCAATGCCTATGTTTAAAGATCACAACAGTACAGACCCAGTGACATAGTCACTGTTTCTGCTGTGGCAAGTGCACAGTGAACATTAGCTATCAATTATCATAGATCTGAGACAAGCATTGTCAACCATCCCCAGCACTGTCAGTGTGCAGAAAATAGTGAACAGCAGTAAAGCCTCTTGCACACATGTGTATGTGTGAGTTCTCTATGCTCACTCTCCCCCTCAAAATGCCTTTAGCACACTGCTTCAAAGATGCATAGGGTGAAATTTCTTGTTTATAATAGTCATCTTTTACAAATCTTGCTGTTATTTAAAATGCAGCCAGTGAGTCCAAATGACCTTTTCTCCTTAAAAGTCTGTCAATCATGAAGCCACTATCATGGGCTGTTGATACTATGTGTACAAAAATCCACACATAGTGAATACAGTCTACTATACCATAGAAACAGCATGTCACCAGGATACAGCAGTGTAGACATAATATATAATGAAGAGATGCAAGTTACTGTTGGTCTCTGCTTCTAACCTTACAGGAAATCCTTCCAACATAGGCTATCACAAGGAAGAGAGGCCTCCACCTCTGAGTGACTGATAGTTTTAGCCTGTAAGGCATTCTCCTAATTTTACACTAAGTCCCTGTCTCTTGAGGGGTCTCTTGGGATGAAGCCTGTCTTTGTCACCAATTCTATAGGGACATGCATGATGACTAGGAAAACAGCTTGAGTTACACAAAACAATTAAAAGAATGAGTACTTTTAATAACAACAAATAAATACAACTTTTTTGTCTATTATTAGTAAACTGCCAAGCCATAAAGCAGTTAGAGGAATACAGAATTACTACCAGGGTCTCATATTTTCCATGTTAGCTATAAACCTATGCTAGGAAAGATTAGAGAATGATAAAACTATGAAATTGTATAATCATACTGTGGAATATTTACCACTCAGCTATTGAAAGGAATGGAGTTCCCATTCATGCTATGACCTCACAAACCTTAAAAAACAAACAAACAAACAAACAAACACCAAGTAAAAGAAGCCTGATGCAAAAGGTCACACAATACATGATGCATTTATACAAAATAGTCAGAAAGAGAACTCTAGAACCCGAAGGTAGGCGAGTGGCTATCCAGGGCTAAGCAGAAGGTAATGGGTGACTGCTGGTGGGTGTATGGTTTCTTTCCAGGGTGATGATGTTAGGGATTAGCAGTGATGGGTGAACAATTCCATGGCTGTGCTAAAACCACACAGCTCATTAAAAAGCCTGAATATTATCCATACACATTGTTTGCCAATAGACTAATTTACACAATTAGGCATCAGTCCCAATCTGGAAACATTGACAACAGTGTGACATCAACTTACCAGTTGAAGTTTTGACATTTTTTCCTCAAGGTTCCGCATTTCACAGAGGTTTCTTTGAATCTCTTTCTAGGAATAAAAAGCTTGTTAGGTGAGCATCTAGGACCCTAAGACTGTACATTACTATGGCATAAGGAAGAAGACCAGCTGATTTGCACTCTGTCTATCAGTAAGGTCTGAGACTCTAGTCTAATGCTCGGCTTCAGTGAAGAGAGAGTGAAGCTGAGATGAGGTTCTGTTTAATACTGTGGTGCCCTGAACGCCTGTGTGACTCACTTATCAAATAGAGAACCACTTCAACTCTCCCTTCTTAGGCCTCAGCTTTGGGAAATGATGGTGGTCATTTCCTAACCATCCTCCTCACTGCTCTTGGTCTGCTTTTACCAACTTGGATCTCTTACACTACAACTGAGAGAGCAAAATGCCCTTGAAATACTGCGATCCAACAGCAATCTTGTGTTGCATTGAGTTAACATCTGTGGGATGTGTCAACAGGCCATGCGGGGCCACGTTCAATTTATTGCATATAAAAAGCACAGGATGTACAAAAGGGAGTAGAGCAAGAGAGGGAAGACATAGACTGTAGTAATACACTAAAACCAGAAAAGCAGAAATAAAACTATATGAACTACACACCCTACACCTTTCCCCCAGTTCTGAAGATCAAGCCCAGGGCCTCATGCATGTGGGTAAGCACTCTGCAAACTGGTTGCATCCTTAATCCACTGCTTCTTCCACTGTTTGGGTATACAGGGTCTCTTCAGAGTCCATTTACACTCTAGGACTATTTTCCTCTTTTGCAAATACTGGACTCCATTCTGACAGGACTTGAGTTGAATTCACAGACTGTGTGGTTTCACAACACATGTCTCCTAATGAATGCACACAGGATGCCTTTCTACTTACACATTCTTTCATTTTCACAAGTGTTCTATCTTATCTAAAGTTTTCACCTCACTGCTTAAGTTCATTCTTTTTGATATAGCTGCAAGTAGGATTAATTAATTTCTTTGTTGGATTTTTTATTCTTAATATACATAATTTATCTGGTGTATGTGTGTGTGTTTAAGATGCAATTTTGTTGAACTTGTTTATTCTATTTCATTATGTGCAAATCTTTGGGTTTTTCACAACCTAGGTCTTATCACATATGTACTCTTTCTTTGAAAATTGTATGCCCTTTATTTTATTCTCTTTTGTTTTTGTATCTATTTGCTGAGAAGATCTTCCAATACTGTTTTAGTTACTTTTATTAAGATATGGTTTCACAGTATACCTCAGGCTAGCCTAGAACACAGTCTCCCTGTGAATGCTGGGATTTCTAGTCATGCGTCAGCCCTTCTGATTCAGTATTATGCTAAGCAAAAATAATAAAAGTATCCTGGACTTGTTCCTGATTCCAGAATAAACAATTTTAGTTTTCCAACACTGACTATGTTTGCTGTGGGCTTCTTATTAATAGTTGTATTATGTTGATACAGTTTCCTTCTGGTTCACTTACCCTGGGGTTAGCATTGCCTAACATGAATGCAGCGATGCAAACAGTGGTCTTCACACTGGGTCCTGCGTACTCTTGTTAGGAAGAGTTCCCAAGGATGCTATCGAGCTATGGGTTCAACCAGCTCTGCTCTGTTCTGTGTTGCTGGAGACAGAACCTGGGCACATGTACACACTGAGCTTCACCTCCCTGCACAGGCCTTTAAAGCATGGCATCTAATTAATTTACTTACAGTGCTCCTTGGAGATGAGCTGAGAGCCTGCTTGTGGCCTAGGTATGTATGAGTTCTCTAGTCTCACTCTCTTCTTCACAACTGCCTTTAGCACACTGTTTCAAAGAAATCTCACTCATGTTTTGAAAGTACATGTCTTCAAGATTAAAATGAAAAGCCCTAGCCAGGTGTTGGTGGCACACGCCTTTAATCCCAGGACTCAGGAGGCAGAGTCAGGCGGATCTCTGTGAGTTCAAGGCCAGCCTGGTCTCCAGAGCGAGTGCCAGGATAGGCTCAAAAGCGAGAAAACCCTGTCGAAAAACCAAAAAAAAAAAAAAAAAAAAAAAGAAGAAGAAGAAGAAGAAGAAGAAAAGCCCTTTGATCATCTAGGCTAGGCTGGGGCTGGCTAAAGGCTTTATTTTTCTCCCATTACATTTCAATGAGATGTATTCCAAATACAGATTTACTTTTAAAATACTGTGAAATACCTGCCACTTTGACCTAGTGATTACTAACAACGGTAATGATAACACCATGTGGAGGACTAGTATAACACTGAACCTGACAGTCAAAGAAGTAAAAAAAGAAATTCATTTCATACATGCTTTGGTTCTAGGTCAATATGACACTGATCATAAAAAGGAACTAAGTAGGCTGGGTGGTGCTGGCTCACGCCTTAAATCCCAGCACTCTGAAGGCAGAGACAGGCAGATCTCCATGAGTTTGAGGCTAGTCTGCTCTACAAAGCTACATAGAGAAACCCTGTCTCAAAACCATCCCCCCAAAAAAGAAAGAAAGAAAGAAACAAAGAAAGAAAGAATGAGAGAAACTCAAAAAACCTTGGATTATTAAAAGCAGACGTGCACCCCCACCGAGCAGACTCAAAAGCTGAGCAGAGCGATCCTGAGCTCAGCTTACTACACTCAGAGCTAATGAGTTCCCACAGTGCAGACCCAGCATCACCTTCGCCTCCCCGAGCTCCTTGTCAGCCGTCTCCAGCACTTCCTCTTTGTGCCTTTCCAGCTGCTGTGCTAGCTGGTCGATTTCCGTTAACTCCTGGCAGAGCTTTTCATTTCTGCTACTTAGGTTCACAACTTCGGTTGTCACCGTTTCCTTGGTTTCCATGAGTTCTTGAATATGCTTCTCCAGTTCTTTATTAGCTTGTTGCAGGAAGTCAACCTGGATCCAGTATACAATCACAGTCAGAAAGTATATAAATTGGGAAATTATCTGAAATTCTCAACTTTCAAACTAAAAGTTCTAAATACTGTTTTAAAAGATACTGAAGTTAGATCCAGCTGTTTTTTATGTGTAACTTTTTTTTTTTTTCCCAAACTGACAATGGTGCCTTAATGAAAATATGTCTGTCCTCTGGCTTTGATTTTTCAAACACAAGGAAAGGATAAGAAATTTGTGAACTTGTTCCTAACAGAGGTCTAAAAATCTGACAAGACTGTCACAATGCCATTAGCTTGTGCTGCCCAATAGAGTAGCTACAAGCATCTAGATGTAGCTGCCGAGAACTTGAAATATGGAGTTTCTAAACCAAGATGCTCTATAAATGTAAAGTGCATGGGCTTCAAAGTTCTGGGTTTTTGTTGTTTTAGGAAAGTAAAACTATGACTTGATGAAATGAAGTTTTGGATATATTGGGATAAATACATTGTTTACAATTATAATGCTTTCTATCTGTCTGGATTCACATCTCCATTGGACAGTGTATTTGAGTGCTGCCTCTACTGTCTCTGAACAAACTCTACCTGCTGTGTACACAGCTAAACTTCTATGTCCATGTGTCACACCTTACAGAGCTCTTCTGCTTCTTCATCTGCAGGTCAAAGTATGGTACAAGCAGGCACAAGCTGCGTGTTTTATTTATGTTACTATCTCGGCAGAGGTGAGGATTGGACTTGGAACTTGCATGTTACACAAGCCTTTTACTACCAAGTTTCACTCTCACCATATTAATATATCAATAATATATTGCATGCTAATATATGCTATACAATATATATGTAAGGTACAAAGTAGATAATATTGTGAATCATATAACACATATTATAGACAGTACATATAACCTATAACATGTACTATATATAAGCATATGCATACCTTAAAATCATTTTTTACAGTATAAAATAGTCATCAAGTTTTAAAAATACAGATCCATCAAGCACTCCCCAACACACAAAGATAAACTTTGTCAGTATATTTAAAAATATCCCTTCTGAGTTTTCTTTCTCTATTTATATATTTTGTTCTTTGGAGATAGGGTCTCATGTAAGGCATGGAAGTCTAGAATTTACTATGGGGCTGCGGCTGGCCAGAAACTGATCTTCCTGTCTATTCCCCTCCTGTGAAAGATTACAGTAGTATGTCACAATGCCTCACCTATTCATGGATTTTGTAAGAGCAACCTGAAGGTACTGCCCAGGGTTTATAGTCTTCTTTTAAGTTTGCAACACTAGACCTATCTTACCTGCTGCTTCATTGAGCATTCTGACTTCTGAAAGCTTCCCCTTATTTTTACATACTCTGCTCTACCAGAAACTTACCAGAGCATGGTGGTGCATGCCTTTAATCCCAGAATTGGAAAGGCAGAGGCAGATGGATCTCTGTAAGTTCAAGGCCAGCCTGGTCTACAGTGAGGGTTTTAGGCCAGCCAAGGCTATATCCTGAGACCCTGTCTCAAAACGAATTAAAAAAAAACAAATAACAACTCCCATTTAAATAATACTTCAGTGAGCAAGCCCATCACCTTTTTTTTTTTTTTTTTTGGTTTTTCGAGACAGGGTTTCTCTGTGGCTTGGAGGCTGTCCTGGCACTCGCTCTTGTAGACCAGGCTAGTCTTGAACTCACAGAGATCCGCCTGCCTCTGCCTCCTGAATGCTGGGATTAAAGGTGTGCACCATCACCACCTGGCAAACCCATCACTTTTATAAACCCACAGATAATCATAAATCCTCAGATATTTATATACTTAGTGAAACAACACTAAGAGCCATTACCTGAATATTTAGCTGAGCAATAAGCTTTTCATTGGTTTTATTTCTAGTCTCCAGAGACAGCACATCAGGGGAACGACCACCATCCAAAGCATGTGACAGCCGTTCTATTTCTCGTTCTCTTAGTTCAATCTGAGGACATAAAGTTGTGCTTTCAGTTGATAAAACTGGTTGTGAAGCAAATCCATAACCCCACACTTTTGTTGAGACATGCTCTATCCTGATGTCCCAACAATGCACACAAGCAGCTATAGTTTATTCTGGAATCCACACATGTGTGAAAACACAGAACATACCAGAGTTAACAGTATCAACATAGTTCTTATCAGTGCTTTTATGGAATTGATTCTGATTGAATACTTTAGGTTTTTTTTTTTTTTTAACTCCTCTAAAATTAGGCAACTGTTTATATGAAGAGAAATGTCTTGGCAGATTATACACATGTTAAAGTACTGGAATAATGCTGACATACTTCAGTTCTTGCCAGACTGAATAAAGGAAGGAATGAGTGGAAAACATGAACAATTGAATTGTTATCAAATTCAGTATTAAAAAGGATAAAATAGAGTGAATTTACATATGATCAAAAGAAGACTGTTAACCAAAAACTGACACCAATTCACATGCAAGAATTGGAAAAATGCATACACACACACACTTTTTGTTTTCCCTAAAAAACAGAAAAACAACAACAAAGATTCAATTTAGTCATTACTGAACACACACTGAGCTATGTCAGGAGGAATAAAACAATGGACTCTGACTTCCAGGAACAGAGAACATAACAAAGAGTACTAGCTAGCACCCCAATAGTTGCTGGATAACAGTTTTTCTTCAATAGAAGAGTGAAGGAAATGGTTTATGATGGCACCAGTACTTAAAGGGATGAAGTGGCCCACTCTACATTCTACATCTGTGCCTATGAAATCACTAAGACTTTGCTAAATACAGGATGTCCATCAAGTTATAGCAATGCTGTATCAAAAGAAGGGGTGTTCTGAGCAGTGACACCAATGCACAAAATCATGGGAAATATCAGAGGCAGCAGAAATGGTTCAGCATAATATGCAAAGAAGTTCATTGCTGGAGAGAAGTGTGAAGAATTGAGCACTGAACCAAAACAACCCTGTTGTGGGATATTTGCAGACTTTGTAAAGATATATTGCTGTGATTGGTGTTAATAAAAAGCTGAATAGCCAATACCTAAGCAGGAGGTATAGGCGGGACTTCCCGGCACAGAGAGAACTCTTGGAAGAAGAAAGGCGGAGTCGCCAGCAAGATGAGGAGAAAGAAGAATGGGCAGTACAGAGATGAGGTAATGAGCCACATATCAGAACACAGATTTAAAAATATGGGTTAATTCAAGTTATAAGACCTAGTCAGGAACAAGCCTAAATAAGGCTGAGCATTCATAATTAATAAGTCTGTGTACCATTATTTGTGAGCTGGCAGTCCCAATGAGAAAGTACTGTTACACAACCCCCTGTCCATTAAGTCTTAGGAGACCCTGAGAACAAGTATTACTACTTAAAGATAAAAACAGGCCACTGAAACAAGGAGAAACCCTGAGAAAGTGGGGATAGATCGTCAGGAGAGGTTGGGAATAATAAAGTATGGGATGCTGTTACTGCTTTCAGTTCAAGGCTTCGAGCATGCTGGGTAAGTGCCCATCCCTGAGCTGACCACTGGCCCTCACAACCTGGAATACGTTCTGAGAAAAGCAAATGCAAACAAAAGAAGACTCAATAGCAGAGAGGACTCAACTAAGATGAATGGGCAGCCAACTAGTACTTTACCAGAAAGGCCAAGGAATGTCCTCCAAACCCTTTAGCCACTTCAGAGAAATGGCAAGGTTTAGGCAGTTTCTGTTCATAAAGTAATCCAGAAAATGTGGTTACAAACTGAAAAGTAACAATGGCATTCAATGTGTGCTTCCCCCCACCCCTTTTCTGCTATGCAAAGAACTGAATCCAGGGCCTAATACTAGGCAAGTTCTTTACCCCTGAGCCACACTCCAGTGTAAAAAATGTGATAATTTTAGTGTAGTGGTTCTCAACCTTCCTAGTGCTGTTACCCTTACAATCCCTCATGCTGTGGTGACCCCAACCATAAAATTATTTTCATTGCTACTTCATAACTGTAATTTTGCTACTTTTATGAATCATAATGTAAATATCTGGTATATGACCCTTATTAGAGTATCATTTGACCCCAAAGGGGTCATGACCCACATACTGAGAATCAACGCTCCTAAGTGCCTTCATAAAGGAGTTTTTGCTTGTTTGTGTGATTTGGTTTGACAATGTTAGAGCATCCTTTAACTTGTTTCTAATCCAAATAATTTTCAAAGTACTTTACAAACTAAGAGTTATACCAACACGTTGGCACATATAGAGCTATATGTAAACAAAATCATGTAAACAAAATACAACCATGTATATGAAAAAATGTTACCCAGTTTAAACTTCAGTGAGCACAGTAGGAAATAAAGCATGTGTTTAGCCAAGAGACCAACACAGAGAGCATGAGCATGAAGCTCGATGTGGTTATGATTTAACTGCATCTGCCCAGCCCTTGCTCCTTAGGAAACAGTCATGCTGCAATAATGCTTCCAGAGGAATCACACTGAGACATAGCAACCCAGAAGAGCAACTGTCAAAGATTTACAGTCAGTAAAAAAGAAATGAACAAAAATAGTAATACGAGCCAGGCGGTGGTGGTGCACATCTTTAATCCCAA
The DNA here is from genome assembly GCF_003668045.3 of Cricetulus griseus. Classification (NCBI taxonomy): domain Eukaryota; kingdom Metazoa; phylum Chordata; class Mammalia; order Rodentia; family Cricetidae; genus Cricetulus; species Cricetulus griseus. Next base: position 143,036,544 of record NW_023276807.1, on the reverse strand, counting down.
CACTAGGGAGGCAGAGGCAGGTGGATCTCTGGGAGTTTGAGGCCAGTCTGGTCTACAAAGCTACACAGAGAAACTATGTCTCAAAAAATAATACAATTACTTTCTTTTGTGTTTTTTCAAAAAAAAAAAAACTTATTTATATATATTTTGTGTGTGTGTGTGTGTGTGTGTGTGTACATGCCTCATAAATGGAGGTCAGAGGACAACTTTTGGGAGTCGGTTCTCTCCCTCCATTGTGTGGGTCCTGGAGATCAAACTCAGGTAGTCAGGCCTGATGACAAGCACCTCTACCCACTGAGCCATCTACTCAGCTCTCTTAACAAATATTGATAAAACATAAATATAATTATAAAAGGATGTTGTCATTCTTAAATAAAATTATTTTTGAGATGAACATAGTAATGTAATTTTTATTTGGCCAAGTTTTTTTCTTTTTTTAAATTTGGGGAAATAGATACTTCAAATAAAAGAAAAACCAAAACTAAAATGACTACTCACCTTAGTGACTAATGAAGGGAGGGAATGGACCAGATACTACTATCTAGAGCTACTCTGCCTATTGACTAGACTAACAAGCATTTTGGGGGGAAAAAAGGCTGCATTTAAAACTAGGGATCTGAAATATCAAATATAAGACAATTATAGTCATGATCGAATCATACACAACTCAACCCAGACACACGAATAAACAAGTCCTACCTGCTTGCTGTAACCTCTCACTCCATTTTCCATCACTTTTAACTTCTCTTGCAGCTGGAGGACTTCCTCCTGAAGTTCCTGAATCCTGAAACAAGTATATCCAATGTTAGCATATGTAACAGACTTTGGTTAAGAGAGACAAAACAATACAACAGAGCAAGAAAGTGACTGTTGTTGCATAAAATCCTGCTTCCAGCTTCTGGGGGAGGACACAGCGCTATGCTGAAGGGTCCCAGAGCCTCAGCTTAAATACAGTATCACCTTGGAGAGCTAATTTTATAGAAGCAGAAATCAAAATCACTTGAGAAGCAAGTGATTTTAAACCCAGATACATCATGCAATAAATCACCTCACTGTTCCATTGGGTATTTAGAGCAACTCTGAGGTACAGGTACCAATTTTTAGGCTCAGGAAACTCAAGGTATAGTTCAAAATCCACAACATCACTAAGTGAAACAAGGGACAAGTGCGTGTTTTCTGACCCTAACCAACCCATGCTGCCTACTGAGCTATTTTACACTTCTGGAGAGAAGAAAACTGAGAAAATGGCAATTTTCCAAGTGACCCCAGCAAAGCCTGCTTTTCCTAAAAGCTCTAATGGAATCAAGACTCTGTCCAAGCCATCTGAATTCCACATGACTTCCATAACCCACGTCTGACAGGGAAAGCCTGAAGCAGGTCTTCTTTGAGGAGAAATGTTCTGTGAGCTACAATAAGTAGGTTGCAGAGAGCTCATCTGAACACTTAGTGAAGCCAAAGTCTCTACTAATCTAGGCTAGAGATAAGATTATAATGCATGCAAACACTCTAAGATCAATGCAGGAGACAGTATGCAAACAATGTGTACGTGCACACCAAAGCAGACTGACAATAGGTATTGATGGCACTTCTACAGTGTAAACAATTCTTTAAATAATACTACCTGGCAGCCTAGCCATAACTTTAACAGATGAGCAAACACAAAAGGTCAAGGTAGCCATATAAACACAGGCACATAATATTAGGAGAGAATAAAGGACTGATGTGGTCTTCAGAAGATCCCAACCCAAGCTCTTTATATATTATGAGAGGCTGAAGCACCTCTGTATTCTCTACATGAACCACAAAGTCCTTAACTACACTGTCTCACCATGCACCCCACAGTTTGGAGGCCTCCCCCAGAATCTAACTAGAGTGTCACTAGAGCTTGCTCTCTTGCCCTTAAAGCCCTATAAATCTCTCAGGACAGCCTCCAAAGCAATAGAGAAACCCTGTCTCGAAAAATAAAATAAATAAATAAATAAATAAATAAATAGGGGTTAATTTAAGTTATAAGAGCTAGTTAGGAGCAAGCCTAAGCTATAGGTGAGTTTTCAGAATTATTAAGAAGTTTCTTCATCATTATTTGGAAGCTGGCTGGCAAGATAGAAAAAGATTTGATACAAAGATGAAGATGATGATGATGATTGAACTAAAGTCCTTGAGGACACTATGCATACCTCCACCACTCCCAGCTCAGCAAAGCAAGTATGTAACACACCTGTTATCAGCCACTTGCAGGAGGTCTGCAATGTATGGGTCCTCTGGCTGCGGGACTGGGTATGAACTGACTTCAGAGGGTGGGGCTGGTTCATCGATTTGCATCCGCTGGCGCCTAAATGCAATGCTTCTTTTCTTGCCACCTATAAAAGCAGAAACAGATGTTATATGTCTTAAAACCAAGGAGAACCAGAACACTTTTCTAAGTACTGAACAGCACATGTCAACCTTCTCTTATAAAGAGGGCTCCTCTGCAATATTCACCCCAAAAGAAGTCTGTAAGACAAGTTTTCTATAGCTGCAGGCTTGGCATATGCACACAGGTTTAAACTATCCCTCGGCTACATCAGATTCCAGCAGGATTAAAATCTGAGCATGCCTTGTGGTGGTCAGTGTCATGAGCTACAATATCACTATCATACAACTGTCAGGTGAGGAGCACTGGCAGCAAGAACTAAAATACACATGCTTATTAGACACTGTCAAAAGAACAGGTAATTGGAGGCTAGCGATTGCCCAACTGGTAAAGTGTCTGCCATTCAAGCATGAGAACCTGAGTTCAACCCCCAGAAAGCATGGGAAAAAAAAAAAAAAGCCAGTTGTGGTGCCATGCCGATAATGCCAGCACTGGGGAGGTGGAGACAGGAAGATCTTTGGGGCTTGCTGGCCAGCCTGTCTAGCCTAATAGGCAAGCCCAAGGTTCAGTGAGAAACCTTGTCTCAAAACAATCTGGTGGAAAGCAATAGAGAAAGAAACCAGAAGTTGACTTCTGGCCTACATATGCATATGCACACATTACTGCAAAAACATACAAAGAGCACATAACTGAAAACTCCAAAGAGGACAACTAAAATATAATAGATTGTCACCTGTAATACAGTCACACTATAATCTGAATTAGTACTGAACACCCCGTAATTATCTTTGTAGGTAGCATGTTTTTAAATGGACAGGTTGATCTTGGAATTCTATAAAATACTATGTTCACTATTTCAGCAGCTGGCAAGATTAGAGCTGCAATTTGTAAAAGAATAGATTCTCAGGACAAAGAAGTCTGTCTTCATGAGCATGCTAGCCAACTGGGTTTGAGAAGGAGAAGACTCACCAGGAGTTTGTACTATAGCTTGCAAATTCTTTTCTTGAAGTTGTTGGATTTTTTCATTTTTAGCTTTGCTCTCTCTCTCCAGGAGTTGGAGTTTATGAACATACTGGTTATTCAGAAATTTCAGATCAGCTGTCTCATGTGAACACTTTTTCAGTGTAGTTTTCAACTCTTAAAGTGAAAAAGATGAAAATACAACTCTAAAGATCAAGACATCCAAACCAAGCTGAGAGGCGCCACCTAGGCCTCACAGGTGGATGAAAACGAATGCACTTCTTACCTCTAACGAATCTGCACACACCCACTAATCCAAAAAGGCAACTTTATGTTTTTGTTATTACTGTGTATGACTAATGTGTACCATGGCTTTGATCCAGCAAGCTTTAAGTTAAGGAATTATTGAATATAAAATTTAGAGAAGATACCAAATAATTAGCCTTTATCTTTGAAATCTACTTCCTGGCTCAACACTGCCTAGTAAGTGCCAACAGCTTTCACCTACTCCTTTTCTTTTCAGTAATAGGAACAATAGATGTTTCATGAAAATGCCTTCCATCCTGCCATTTAATATTCTTTATGCCAATTTTAAACCAAAAACACCATTTACATATAGTGCTATGGAGTGCACACTTATTTCCACTCTCAAGCATTCTTCAACACATCTTCCTGTATTTAAAACAAGACTTTAGCCTTTCCCACTTATAAAACAAAGAGAACAAGGATCCTGCATTTAAAACATCATCAAAGCCTCAAGTACCTTTAATGTGCTGGTCTGAGTGTTCTCTTAGCTTCATCAACTCCAGATACAATTCATTATTCTCCCTACTCAGCCTTACATTCTCAAGTTTATAAGGTTCCAAAACAAAATCGCAATTGGCACTATCCTTCTCCGCCTTTGCCGAGGACAACCTGCTCTGCCGCAGGCTTTCTGTTGTATGAACCAAATCACTGGAGTTAAAGGACAGAAAATGCAAACACAAGAAAACATTCTATTAGTCTCCTACTAACATAAAATACATTTCTAAAAATCTTAATTGTAATGTTAATGTTAAATAATATCAAATCTACAGGAAGAAATGAACAGTTAGGTTTTTTCAAGGTATCAAAAGGTCCTCGGAAATTTCTCAAAACAAGCTAAGTTATAAGATACAAACACACTATATTATTGTCTGCTTGGTTTTTTTTTTTCTCCCAGTTTTAAAAGTACTTTTATTGGTAATTTTACCTTTAGTTAAAAAACCCCATTGTTTAGCAAGATCCAATTCAGGCTCCCAACAAAATGAGTTACCATACCAAATCACAGTTCAATCTCCCCTCTTGCTCATTCTCTAGGTCTGTGGACCCTGAAAAACTGGCTTTTTATTGAGTAAACATGTACTGATTATCTGTTGTACACTAACTAGCTCCAGGAAGACAGCAAACCAGAATCATGCTCTTACCTCTAAGACTACTCATTCACTAAATGTTTAGTGAGGAGAAAACACACACACACAGACACACACAATGCACTTACTAATGAAGAACTTAAGTTCTACAGTCAATCATCAAAAGCACATAGTACATGATAAACTAAACATTTCCATGCTTACTGTATGAGCAATCTACAGTAACTATAAGTGTTCATATCAGTCTTATGAAGTTTGCAATGAAAGGAGGACAAACCAAGATGGCAATGATGATGGGCAGTGAGACAGCAAGATGGTGAAGTACAAGGGCCAAGAACAGACAGGGAGGGCACTCCACAGGCAGAGTGTATGAAGACAGCAAAGGTGAGAGTGGAAGACAGTGTCAGGAAACGAAGGGACCACACCATGAGAGGTCTGGGGGCTCATATCCAAGGTCATAAGTTATCTTCATCCATTCTCTGCTTTTTACCAGCGTTACTCATAGTCTTACTAATCAACCTTAAATACCCACTTCAATCTCAAACCTCCCACTTATAGCTCTTCTGGAGAAGGAGGGAGCTACGCAGCCTCTCAGTTAAGGTAACATGTGACAGTAATAACAACAAATTTGAGAGCCTTGCTAGAACAACAGAAATTAAAGATCAGCTTGGCAGACACAGAACTTATGGGGAAAGTTGCGTATAGCTCAATGGTAGAACACTTGCCTAGCACATTCAAGGCTATGTTTCATCCTCACCAGTCCAAAAGGATAAAAACAAATGACAAGACAGAAAAGGGAAAAGCACCTCTGACATCTATCAGAAACCTCAGAGTGTAATTCCATTCGGGAAACTCTCACAAATGGTGACTCGGAACAGCACAGTTGGTATGGCAATCCCCAGTGTCCTGCACCATGAATGCAGTGTGTTGGGGACAAGGCTTTGAACTGAAGAGAGAACAGACAAGCCTCAGTGACTTCCCCAAAGTCCACTTGCTGCTTTCCTTAAGCAGGAAGGTCACCACAAACTCAGGATATAAATTAAGGATTACAGACATTTATAATAACTGTATTTTTATCTTTACCTGAAAAGTTTTTCTACCAAAGGCAGACTCTCCACTGTTAGAGTCTGGCGGTAGCCCAGCTGGTCTAACCTTTTCCTAATGTTAATATACTTCCTCTCTGCAGCTGTTGTCATCTTGTCTCCCAAAGCCAGTTTTATTCACTTTTCAAAATTAAAGCCCTGAAAGAGAGGATTGAAACATTGCTGTTAGTCTCACAGCAAGAAATTCCTTTAATATGAAAGAATGACTGTTTCTTTTTCAGATAGTCATTATTCTGTAATATTAACATTGATTTAAATCCACTACATATGATCTCTATATTGCTACATTAAACATGCATTTCTTCACAAACCCAAATGCAAAAGTTAAAACAATGACCATTCTAGAAGAAAACAAAGCCCAGAGGCAGGCAGGGGAGCCTTGAAGGAAATTCTTCTTTTTTACATATGGACGGCATACAGGCATCTTGCTCATGCTAGGCAATGGCCCTATGCTGGGTTGTGCCCACAACCCACAAAAGTTCCTTAATAGCAATAAACATAAAAGAAACATATGATAAGTAGTACCTCATAAAAGTGAAAACATCACCTCATCAAAACACTCCCTTAAGGAAAATAAAAAGTCACAGCTGGGATGTGGCTTAATGGTATTTCTTGCCTACTATTGTGAAACCCTGGGTTTGACCTCTGATAACACCAAGAAAGAGGAAAAGGAGAAAGAAAATATGAAAATCAAAGCTTGCTGAAAAATATTCATAAGAGCTAAGAAAATATTTACATACAGGACAGAAAATAAACTCTTGGAGCTTAATAATAATAGACAATCCAATAAGAAAATCGGGGCTAGGTCTGGCATGGAGGCATACACCTGTACTCCCAGCATTTAGGAGGCAGACACAGGGAGACTGCCCTCAACTGGAGAGCAGCCTGGTATACATAGTCCTAGGCCAGCCAAGACCTGGTCTCAAATTATCCTCCCAAATTGGGCTAAAACTGAATTTTAGCTATACAAAAACTTGAAAAGGCATCTTGCAAAAAGATATCTTGAAAATATATGAGAAGATGCTTAACATTAGTTACCACGAAAATACAAATTATAACCACAGTGAGGTGCAATTTTGCCTATATCAGAATGAGGAAAAGGACTGACAATACCCAATGTCAGCAAAGGCTCCCAGCAAGTGAAATCCACACAAGGCTGAGAGATTATAAAACCACTTTGGAACAAGTCTGGCGGTTTCTTACAGCATTAACACACAGCCTGTAAAGCTGTTAATTCTATTCCTTCGTATCTACAAAATGTCAACTAGGAGACTACAACAAAGTTTACAGCAGTTTTACTCACAATTGTACCAAACTAGAAAAGGGATGAAGTTATGGTACCGCATACCCGACAGTGTGATTCAGCTAGGCGGCAAGAAGCTGTCACTACAGACTGACAACAGGGATGACTCTCAAAATACTATTCAGGCAAAAGAAGCCACACATATATACTATGTGACTTCATTCATGAAAAGTTCAGAAACAGGTAAAAATTCAACTGTGGGGCTAGCAACAGTTTCACAGGGAAGAGAGCAACTGGGAAGGATAGCTTTCTTTCTCGGGGTGACAAAAAGCATTGACGTAAGTCACCCAGGCACAGACATTAATGGAAAGTTTTCAAATGTGCAGGCACACTCAAGGTCTATGCATTTCACCACGTACATTTCACTCTCATCTTTGTACTTTTTTCTATTTTGAGATCAAGTTTCTTTATGATGTTCTGACTGGCCTGGAACTCACTTTGTAGAACCAGGTGGTCTCAAACTTTTCCTGTGCCCCTACCTTTGGAGTGCTAGGATTACATACACCACCGTACCCACACTTACTTCCATTTTTTTAAAGTAACTCACACATATAAGCACCTCTGCATCCATTTTTATATTTGTCTATTTTGTTTGTTTGAAGTGTTGGGGATCAAACCCAGAGCGAGCACTCTGCTACTAGGCTACACCTCCAGCCACTATACTTGTCTTTGTTTTTCAAGACAGGGTTATACCTGCCTTTTAAAACAACTACGACTAGTTTCTCTATCAATCTACCCTAAAATTGAGGTATGCAAAGATAATGTCTTTAAAAACGCCCTCTTTCTAACCTTTACTAAATAAATGTAGCTATAGAACTCATATTTCTAAATCAAATAAAAAGTATGTTCTTCACCAACGGTAAAATGAAAGTGACATAAGTAAATACAAGTACCCAACATCCGGTATGGGACAAAGGACCAATGACATCCTTCCTATTTAAGCACGACGAAAGTAACTTCCCAGTCCACAAGGATACTTCTAAAATAGGACCTTCATTACTCCCGTTTACATATCTTTAGCCTCTATGAGGCTTCCCCTGGGAACTTTCTAGTTCCTTCCACAAGAGGGACTTGACTGGTGCTGTGGTCACAAGAAAAACACCTGACAGGCTGGACATACAAGGCAAATTCCAAGAAACATTTCCCCTCTGATAGCTGCCAACTCCGGGTACCCCGAAACCATCCCTCCCCATCCTTCAAGAGGAAAAATCAGAATGAGAATACGAAGTAAAGCCCCTCCCAGGAAAAACAAATATATACGTTAGGTTTCCCCTATACTCCGGATGACAACTTTTTAACATCAAAACAACATAAAAGAGCAGGTTCAGCGTTTAGAACTAAACCCGGGGCCGCGGGTGTCTTAATGAGGTCACCTCTTACTTTTTACACAAACATCCACCAAGTGGATACAGAGGGTGGGCCGGGGCGGCGTCGCCGTCCTTCCGGGACTCAGCCTGGAAGGTGGAGCCACCATCCTCCCCGACAGGGCATTTTCCAGTCAACCCTGCTGCCGCACTGTCGGACGGTGGGGCGATCCCCGCGCCGCCCTCCCCCACTTCCTCCCGGCAGCGCTCGGGCCTCCCTCGGAGGACCGCCCCGGAGGCCCCGCGTCCCCGCTCGCACCCCTGTCTCCCACGGCCTCCCCGGGGCGAGCCTCACCGCCGTTCCCGCCGACGCTCCCCCGCGCATCGCATCGCATCGCATCGCATCGCATCGCATCGCATCGCCCTGGGGACCCGACGTCCTCGCTGGCTCCTCCCGCTGAGCCCAAGGGTTCCGGCACGAGAGTAGTTTGAAAATGGCGCGGAGAGACGGTCGCGGCCCACAAGGAGGAAGCGCCGCGGTTGCCCCGGTAACAGGAGCGGCCCACAGTGGCGGCGCGCGCTGGCCGGTGATGGCGGCTCCCGGCCTTGGTGCCCGGAAACGTAACGTCCTGGCCAAGGCGGGGGCCACGGCGCCCTCTGGCGGAAACCCCGAACCTCTGCGAAGCCGGAGGACTTGTCAACTGGCCGCTGGTGGCAACTATCTGCTGTGCCAGGACAAACCTGCCTCCCAGCTTCGGTCTCTCCTGTCTCAGTCCCGCGGAGAAGGCCCTTTCACGGGTGAATTCTTGCTGACCACCCAGTATTCCTCCTGGACATTACTGTCCTTGCAGCTTCTTCTGGCCACTAGCCGATACGGTCCTTGTCCACAACCATATAAACCCCCCAAGTAGAATCCGACCATCAAAACATAATGTGTCCACCTGCTGCCTCAAGTTGAGTCCAAGATTATTTTATGCAGCTATATTTCCCTAGCTTCTACCTCAGTATTTGTAAATGTTAAGTTCAAATAAATTGTTTATAATAGCCTGCTCACAAGATGGAAAGACCATGTGGTCAAATCCCCAAAGTCCATCCATCACTCTTCTAAAAACTTTCTAGATAGTTAAGAGCTGTTTTTCTTTCTTTTTTTTTTTTCTGCTTATATTCCTTACCAAGCCGGCTGTCCTCTGAACATGTACTTTGTTTTTGCATGGCATGTAAATATGTGGTGGGAAGTGGATTGCTTTGTACCCATTCATTATTTTCACATCTCCAGTTTATGTGCTTCGTCTGTTTTTGAATGGAATTCCTAAAGAACTAATGAATTGAATTCTGTAGAGAATTTTTTAGACCATCTTACAAATATACACATTAGTATTATTTTTATTTTTGTAAAAAGAAAAGGACAAATACCTTTTTTGAAAAGTAGCCATAAATATCAGAAAATGACTATACAATAGCCATCTAGTTAAGAATTGTTGGCTTCTCTTACCCCAAACAAACACCAATTGCAAAATGTAAGAACAAAACTCAATGAGAAATCCAAAAAGGTAAACGGTATTGAAAGCCTCAGTTAAGCTTTGTTGCAAGTGACTTTGATAACCCAGAATGAGGTTCACTGCAGATCTCCAAGGTCTGAGGTCAGGGATCCTGGCTCACAAAAAGTGAAGGAAAAGAAAAGCAAAGCAAAATGCTGCTGCTTCCCACCCAAATCCTAGAGCTTTAAGCAAACTGCATGGCTGTGGAGGGTGGAAGAAAAAGAAATACCCTCACAATAAAAAGGGAGCCTGCTGTCTGGGATTTGTAGACTTCTAATATCACCACAAACAGGAGTCTGGATATTCTCCAATGAGATTTACCCAGAGTTGGAGGATCATGATTGCTGGAGACAGAAAGCCAGATGTTAAGGTGAGAGTTATTTCACTGAAACCTGGTGCTGTATTTAGAGCTGGTCTGGAATGTTGTGTGATTTGAATGAGAATGGCCCCCATAGTCTTCATTTGAATAATGTGGTTCCCAGTTGGTGAAACTGTTTGGGAAAGATTAGAAGGTGTGACCTTGTTGGAGGAGCTTTGTCACTGGGGGTGTGATGGGTAACTGTGTTTAAAGGTTTAAGAGAACAATAAAGCAAAATTGAACTCCCAAATGTTATGTGCTGTTAATGGTTAATTTTTGTAATTGCATAACTGCTGTTTCTGATTCATAAACAAAAGCTTGATTGCAGGAAATCAAGACAAACCCTAGTTTCTGGGTCCAGATCCCCTTCCCACTTGGGAATTGTCTCTTTAAGTGGTTTTTTTTTTTTTTTTTTTTTTTTTTTTTGTGTGTGTGTGTGTGTGTGTGTGTGTGTGTGTGTGTAAAGGAATCCATTCCTACAACCCTGGATGACATTATCACTGCCAACAACTGTGAGCCACTAGGAGAGAGGCACAGAAAAGATTGTTCCTTGCAGTCCTAAGAAGGAAGCAACACTTCAGTGTAGCAAGCTTTCTTGTTAGACTATCTTTGGATCACCAGCCCCCAAATAATGACATGGAGACTTCTTATTATGAAAGCTTGGTCTTTAGCTTAGGTTTGTTTCCAACTAGCTCTTATAACTTAACCTGCTTCTATTAATCTACGTTCTGATGTTCGACTTGGTCTGGTCTCATTGGCATCTAGATTCATCTCTCTCCCTAGAAATCTCACCTATCTTCTCATACCTAACTATTGGTCATTCAGATTTTTATTAAACCAATCAGAAGGTGCCTTGGCAGAGACACATCTTTACTGTGTACAAAAAGATTATCCTGCAACACTTGGGGCTCTCAGAGTTTGAACTTTCAGACTGAGAGGGGATACCTTTCTGTTGGTTAAGCTAGGTAATTTGTGCTACTTTTCAATGCAGTCCTTCCAAATGTGATCAAGTATCAATTGATAGCACAGGATGAATGACATAGGAATTCAGAAACAGAAGAACATTCAGGACTAGAGTAACTTTTTCAAGGTTCCACAGCAGAAGGGATTTGCATTTGGACCTGGAAACAACGAGAACTTGGAGGCAATAATGAAGAGATTTGGGGAAAGGGGAAGAGAAGATGGCGTGATTGGGAAAAGATAGATGAAGAAACATTTCTCTCAGCAATAAACGTACAGTCTGGTAGCACTTGGGCAAGGTGAGGGGCATTCACTACAATTACTGAAGGACTTACCAATGTGAGATTTCAGAATTTGACTTTTATCCACTATATCATTGGATACCATGAAACCTTTAAATTGGATAATCACTTAATGAAATTAATTGGGGAAAATGATCTGGGTTGTGGAAAGATGAATGCTGAATAGTAAATACCGTGCACAAAATGATGTTGCCTAGGACAGGAGTTAAATAATCCTCTTAATGTGATAAAATGTCTGAGGGACACAGATTACAAAAAAAGAATGGAAAGCATGTAGCAAGGGGTCAGCCTCTCTGAGTGAAGGTATGGAAGGAATCTAGACCAATGTCAAGATTCAGAAATGGAAGTCCCCAAATAAAATAACCATGAAGTCACATTAGCATATGTTGGGACAGGAATGGGGTGGGAACAAAGGTACTGATGAAAAGTGGTTTTGCAGAGATGTCTGGGAGACAGCTGGGTATATACAAATGATGTGACTTTGGATGCTGCTGCAGCTAGCAGTCACCTATTTTCCTGTATCTCCCTCATCCCCTTAGACTTTGAGTTCCCTATGAGCTAAAGAGATTAATATGCCTTTCTCTGTAGGCATAACCAAGGGAAGCACTTAGCAGAAGATGGGTAATGTGAATTGAATTGAATGATCCAGGTCTTTTATCTGATATTCCTTCTAGCATCCCAGTTGCTTTTCTTTAGCAACTGGCCCAGAAATCCTGTGTGGTTGTTTGAATGAAAATGGCCCCCTTAGGCCCACAGGGTGTGACACTATTAGGAGGTGTGGTCTGTAGGCAGAGGTGTGGCCTTGCTGGAGTAACTATATCACTGGGGGTGGGCTTTGAGGTTTCAAATGCTCAAGCTAGGCCTGGTATCTCTCTCTCTTCCTGCACATCCACATGTAGAACTCTCAGCTGCTTCTCCAGTACCATGTCTGCCTGTGTGCTGCCATGCTTCCCTCCATGACAATAATGGACTAACCCTCTGAACCTATAACCCAAACCAGTCCCAATTAAGTGCTTTCCTTTATAAGACTTGCCAAGGTCATGTCGTCTCTCCATAGCAAAAGAAACCCTAACCAAGGCATCATGCTAAAACATCAATACTGCCAGCTACTCGAAGTCCTTTTATTTAAGCAGCAGAGACTCAATTTTCCTGTTGCCAAAGGTTTGTATTGTTTGGCTGGCATGAATATCACTATCAGATAAGGAACACAGTCCAGAATGGTAGTTCTGGTCCATCTAGAGAGCTTAGTGACAGAGGATTTGTGGTGACCTAGCCACAGAAAGATGTCTACGCTGTGTAAATGAACAGCTACTGTGAGAAGCTATTCTCTAGGGAAGACACTGGGAAATTGCTCTCAGGAAACGATCATACATACAGGGCTGGAGCATCTTGGTGACACAGCATTTCATTTTGTGTTCACAAAGGCACAGGGGGCATTTTCATTTCAAACTCTAGTGCAAAGAATCAGTCTTTCTACACCTTTTGGATTAAGAAGGAATAGAGGCAAGTGTGGAGGCTCTAAGGGAATTAAAAACATGATAAATATTACTGAAAAAGCCAACAAAACAGCAAGCCATCTACACGTCAAACATTTTATGGCAAATGACAAAGACCAAGCTAGAAAAATATTTACAACTAATACCATAGACCTAAAACACACATTTTTCTGCAAATTGATAATGACTGAAAGCAGAATATATTAGAAAACAATTTTAATATAGACAACAGTCTGAAAATATAATTTGCTAAGTGTCTATTTTATCAAGAGACTCAATCCCTGAAAATGATGGACATGCATTTGTCACTTTTCATCACTGTGACAGACACTTGAGGAAAACAACATCAAGGAGGAAGAATTGATTTTTAACATGAAATTTCCAAAGTGGTAGCCTGTGATGGCAATGTGCACATGTGGCAGAAGAGGCCGCTCACACATGGCAGCCAGAAAGCAAACAGAAACAAAAGAAGGCGCCCAGGATAAGCTGGAGCACTCAAGAACACAGCACAGTAGCCAACGTCCTCCAATAAAGCTGTCTGTTGGAAGGTTTCCACCACATCTCAGTGATGTTGTCATATTATGAATCCATCAAGTGATAAATTTCCAAGTCAGCACCCTCATGAGCTTATCACTTCCTAAAAGCCCATCACCTGGGAATTAAACCTTTAACAACTGAGTCTTTGAAGGGATTTCATATCTCAATCAGAACAGCACGCAAATGAAAACTTAGGTGTGGAAGATGGGTAACCACGTGGAAAAAAGGATGGATGAGACAATACTCTAAGAGGCTGACAAATCAACTGCAGCTATAGTGTTAGTGCTTGTGAGGTTGAGTGTTGGCTTACACAGCTGGATGCTTAACAAGCACTGTTTCATCCCATCACACAGCAAACACAGGCAGTCACTAATGTGGGCATCCACATTTTACACACGGGCTTCATTACTTACCAAAAGACATCAAACAAATGCTAGCACCTTGACTTGAATTCTGAGGATTAAAGTATCTGTGAATTGTGCCTACCATCATGAAAGTGAGCCCCAAAGTATGAGGATACACAGATACTATTCAGAGAAAGATCAATTTAACTTTCCAAGGCCATCATTTCTGTATTAGCCATCTGCAGTAGCCTCAAGTTGCAGTGCCTATCTGTAGTAACCCATTTTTGTGGGGCTTCAGATGATTTGCCTGGTTCATACCTGAGAGGGGGGGTGTGGATTGAGAAATGGCAGGAAAAGATGCTAAAGAAAAGACAGAGACACAGGATAGGATCAGGAGGGCAATCCACTGAATACTGAAAGTGCCAAGTTTATTCTTCAACATTCTCTCTCCTTATCTGGCATCGAGGGTTAAGAGCAACCACACCTCAGACCAAGTCTCTTATTATTTAGAGAAAACACCCATGCCTAAGATCAAACATCCTACAGTAGTCACACCTTAGAACTTTAGGTCTTATAACTAACCTTGGAAGAGTAAGGATAGTTTTGAACTCTCTGGCCTTAAGGCAAGATGAAGTAGAGCCATTTTTATGGATCCAGACACATTTCCAGGGTTCTCAAAGGTCAATTAGATCAACCTTCTCACTAGAGTGCAGATTTCCTCTCCCCTAACATGTCCAAGGTAGTTGCCATAGGGATGTATCCATGACAACCAAACTCCACTTTTCCAAGCAACTCATTGCACTGATGATCATCTTTGGTCAAGAGAGTTTCTTTGTGCAGCTGAAGTCAGCTTCCCCTTAAGTGTGCATAATTTGTTCTGAGCATGCACACAATGGCTCTTTCAGAATAACACTGTAATCTTCAGTTTTTCCTCATGGGCTCCAAAGCTATCATTTATCGGGCTATATCCTCTGGAGTAATGACACTCCAGTTTCTTCGTTTTCCTATTAAAATGTGTCCCTGAAAACGATTTGAGCTGAGGACCAGGATACATTTATGTACTTTGATACATCTGTATAATGTTCTCCATGCATATCAACACAGACTAGTATCAGATTACCCTTTAACAGACATGCTCTAGTCTCCAGTGAAGAGCTATGCATGGTCTTCTTTCTGTGGCACATAGGCTTTTAATATCTAACTACACTTGTTTCTGTGAGAGAGTATGGGAGCCATGTCAAGTCCCCCTGCACTCCTCCCTATAACCTGGTTTTTCCATTCTTTCTGACTTCTCTCCTCATGTTTCCTGACCCTTGGGGGCACAGAGGGAACTGATGCTCTATTTAGGGGTGAACAGTCAGTCTTTCTGTCTCCACATGTTGGCTAGTTATGTATCTCAGCACTGACTCCTACCCATTGCAAAAAGCAGCTTCTCCGACCAAGTCTGAGAGCAGCTCAGGCCTGTGGGTATAAGCCTCAACATTTCAGAAGGTAATTTGACAATATACTTAGTTATATCTTCTTTTCTTTACTTAGCTTTAAATCAGGGCTAATGACATAATGACTTTAAAACTAACCTTTAATGACGGTTCATTTAGTTCAAAACCAACTTGGCAAGGGAGATGGCTCAGTTGGTAAAGTTCTCACCATGCAAGCACAACAACCTGAATTCAGATCCCCAGCACCCATATAACAAGCTGGGAATATCAGTGGGCACCTATAATCCCAGCTTTGGGGACAGAGGCGCACGATCACTGGCTAGCCAGTCTAGATGAACCATTCATTGATCTCTAAGCTCATCCACAGATCCTGCCTCAAAAAATAGAGTGACTGAAAGAAGGCACCTGATGCCATTAACCTATGTTTTTGAATCATAAATGATGCAAAACACAGTTTTCTCACTGTCAGTGTTATCTGCTGCCACATTTCACCTTCTGATCTTCATTGAAAACAGCTGGGCTCAGACTGGTGATGGATGAATATTCTTTTTCATTCCATAAAGTGCTACAGGAAACAAATCATCATGCAGCTCGTATTTTGAATGTTATGTGGCCATTCTCAAGTATGGTATATAAACATTAAGAATTTTAATTAGGATTCCTATGCTTGGGAAAATTCTAAGATAGTATTTAATAACCAAATTTGCCACTGAATATTCAAAGCAGTCATCTTTTCTTGTAAAATCCAGTGTAGTAAGGAAGCTCTTGAGGCAGAGCACCCTCTAATAATAATGGCTAAGGACCACCAGACACTGTGCCAAGTCATTTCAGCTTATTATTTCATTTAGTTCCCACAACAGAATCATGAAGCAGGCATGACTATACAGAAGAAAAAAACAAAACTCAGAGTCATTCAGCTAGCAATAGGTAGGGCTAGCACCCAAGCTTCATATGTTTGATAGCAAAGTACACATTCCTAACCATTATGCAGCCTATTTTGATAAACGGAAGAATAAAGATCACATTGTAAAAAGGATTTACCGCACATTATGGAAAAACTGATGACTTTGGGGGTAAACAGTAAAGAACGTGGGTCATCTCACACTGATTGGCCAGTAGCCAGGTAGGAAGTATAGGCGGGGCTATCAGACCAGGAGAATTCTGGGGAGAGGTGCAGAGAGAAGTGGCAAGGGAGATGCCATGTAGCTGAGGAAGGAGTAACAGGTCTGGACCCTTCTCCGGTAAGATAAGACCACATGGAAATACTTAGATTAATAGAAATGGGTTAATACTTAAGAGAGAGCTAGCCAATAAGAAGCCTGAGCCATCAGCCAACAGTTTCTATTAATAGAAGCCTGTGTATTTATCCAGGACTAAGGGTGGCAGGACCAAGCAGAACAGAAACCCCGACTATGGGATTCTATTGCTGGCTCAGGCTGGCCTGCCCATTAGAACCACCAGGGAGATTTGTGAAACACCCAGTTCCATCTTCAGATGTTATTACATTGACTGGGCTGTCATGTACAAATTGGCATTTTTAAACATTCGACCATGATTTTAATATGTAGCAGGTTGAGAGCCAATGGTTTTGTGACAATTGTGATTGTTGCATTTGGTTCTTTGAGACAAGGTTTCTTTGTGTAGCACTGGCTGTCCTGGAACTCACTCTGTAGACCAGGCTGACCTCGGAACTCAGAGATCCACCTGTCTCTGGGATTAAAGGTGTGTGCCATCCCACTGCCCAGCATTTGTTGTGTTTGTTGGGCTTTTTTCTTCCCCAAGCAAGGTAGAGAGGTCTATTAGTGAGGACTGGGCAGCCCCATGTCCTGTCTCTAGAAAAATCTACAGAGGTATATGTAGACAGTCCTCCTTACAACAAGCACATATCTGAATTTTACAGGAGACATCATTCACTTGGGATCCTCCATGAATTTGATTCATTCCACAGGCTTTTATTATTAAACCTATACTGCATTGACTGCTGTATGGGATAAGCACAATGTGCAGAGCACATTTTCATTTACTTGAGGGCCAGTTTCCTTACAGGGATTTTCAGCATGATCGTGACACTGCCCACAGTGCTCTGTGTGCATACTTAAAACAAGGCAGCACATTAAAGCAGGGAAGCTGGGTCTCCAGCCACCTGGAACCTCAATGTTGACTGTGGGCTTTGTCCAACACTGTAGGCACTACTAAGCACATTCCTGCTTTTTCCCTTCCATGAACTAAGTCTATTTATATTTCACTTTTTAACTCAGTACTTAATAAGCAGTTAAGTGTTATAGACAATGATTCCATGGAGCAGCCTTCACCCTCGCTGCCAAGCTGGTGACAAACAAGAAAACAAGTAAACCAAGCAAAAATCCCAAGTCGGCATGTCTCAAATTGACAAGTATCATGAGGGATGAGAACAGGTGCTTATGAAGGGTGGCAGGGCAATGAAAATGAGAGGGGACCAGAAAAAGCTGCTGGAAATTAAATGGAGACTAGTACAAAATGCAGACTAGAGCACAGCCCTTCGATTCCCCAATTTCTTCCTAATGACTTTTTCCCCTAGTCAATTAGGAAAGAGACCTACCTTCTAGACTCCATGTTGCACAAAGTCCAGATGGGCAGGGATGCCAGCTGAGATGGTCTTGAGCTGCCTTCTCAAACAATTCTACCGCGCACAGATTGGTAGTGCTTCATCTTGCTTGGTAAGTCTGCTGCCTCTCCCTCCTAATTCCATGTATCCCTCCCTCCCTGTGCCACCCACCCTACCACCTTCTGTCTCCTCTCTTAAGAATGAGGATTGCCCCAAATAACCTTTAGAAGTATATCACTCAGAAATTCAGGTGAGCAGCACTCTTAGCACAACTATACTAAAAATAACCAGGGGACCTTGCTTAAACTGCAGGTTCAAAAGACCGCTGTCCCAAGGGAGAAACGGCACGTAAGTCCTGACTTGTTCAGAGGTGGGATGTGACTGCTCTGAGAAGCTCTGCACCTGACTGCTGGTATAACAGCAGTACTGAAGCGGCTTGGAGATGGTTAGAACTGCAGATCTGGACCACGCAAAGCCTATTTCCTAAGGCTCCCCAGTTCAGCATGGTGGCCAGGCATTCCACAAGTACATTCAATTCTGAGAGGCACTGCTACCCAGGACCTAAAGCAAATAACAGACAATCTCACTTCATTCACATCACTCTGATATTACTTTAGAATTCAATAAATAATAATTTCCCCAGTTAGCCATTTTGACTCACTACTTTTTCATCCACATACAAGAATTCGCTCATCATTGTTAGGTATGTGCTTAAAAGTTCTTTTTCCCACATTCTTTCTAGTAAATAATAGTATTGCTCTTTATGGTCTGGAAAAATAATGGACGGGAACTTTATTACTTAAAGAAGAGCCAAACCACCAGTTAAAATTAACCTTTGTCTATTAATATGGTTTGGATATACTGTTTGGTCTTTAGGTGTATTATATAGTGTGTGGCTTAGTTTGTTTTTCAGGTTTTATAGTAATAGAATCCCAGCACATGCAGATGTTCGTGGTGATGCCTTTTGTCATCTGAGAGTATTTCCTGGCATTTATTTACATTTTCATTCTGATCCCATTGTTTCATCTGTTCTACTGCTAATGGACATTTAGGTTTTTCAGTACATAGTACATGTTTCAATAGTTAGTCCTAAATATTAAATATCTCTGAAGCTATTATAAGTGGCTTTTTCTTATTCTATTGACTAAGATATTCTGAGTGTTCTTCGGTATAAGGTCTCACAATTAATTCTGATTTTGTAAGAGTTTGTTTTTATATGCAAGATATATAAAACCTAGGAATGTTACCAAATATCAACTTTAAAAAATGTTCTTTATTTCATATACAGAGCCACATAATCCTCAAAATCGAGGCTGGCAACTGACCACCTCCCCAGCTCCCTTCCCCATATGCACACTTGTTAGACAAGGGGCCAACAATACTGTATAATGCGTTCAGAGTTCCATGATTTGTTAGCAACCAGCGAGTAGTGAGTGCCAACAACCTCCTACTGTTTCACTCAGGACAGCCACTCAAAAACACAAGAAGCCAACAATTAAGGAAAATGTGCTGCCCAGTCACTGAGAAGAGCTGAAGGCATTTCATGATGAGCTAGATGCTTAAGGAAGTACATCACCTGGAGGCCAAATAAAACTGATCCACAGGCTATTGTTCTGTACTTCAGTGTCTGCAGCAGAGTACTACACATTATCTGACATTCCATAACACACAGTCGTTTAAGTCTGGCTTCTCGAAGCACTTGCTTCATTTTTTTATGTAGTGTCGGTATACTGAGAGTGCGTGTTCATTTCTTTTTTTCTCCTTTACAAGGCTTATTTAGTGGGATTGTGCAATGCTGGAGCAATAATCCAGAATGTCCTGAATAGTGAATTCCATTGTAACTCCAGACCCAGGATAGCAGCGAGCTATCAAACCCTCGAAGTGCTTGTACTGGCGTATAAATTCATCTTGCATGGAGTGCCATACCACCTATTGCAAAACAGAAAGTGAAAGCCAGAGAACTGTGAGGGGAAATGATTACATCACAAGAGAACAGATTACAAGAGAGAATCTAAGAATTTGGTATAGCATGGTAGTGAAGCACATGCATCCTGAAGCCAGCACCCTCAGTCCTACTTTTAAAAGATTTCTGACCTCAACTATATGCCACAGGTCCTGTGGGCCTCAAGTTCATATCTGTAACAAGATGTGGACAATAACACTCTTTCCTCCTACTTTAAACAAGGGAATAAAGCAGAGTACTTAAGATAGGCCTGGCATGAGCAAGCACCCACTATGCTTTCACTGTTATTTCATAGACTCTAATATCCACAACAGATGCAGCTGTGCGCAGCTGTGCAATTATATGTGGAATGAAGACCACCATCCAGGAAGTGCAATACTTAACATTTGTCTTTTACTTTTGTTTTACTTTTTTTGTGTGTGGCAGGGTGAACTCAGGTTGTCCTTACACTCACTACGTATCGTAGGATGACCTTGATCTCTTGATCCTTGTGCCTTACTCAACCTCCCAAGTTCTGGGACTTGCAGGCCTGCACCACCACACTTGGCTATGGAGCTTTTCTAGGCACTAAAAACAGAGCACATGTAGCATCCATGTCCAGAAGCCTGAGTCTGCAAAGCCAGCGGACGCACATACCTGCAATAAGTTCTCCTCTTCACATAAATGCTTGTCAACCTTCTTGTAGAGGTTATCCAGACCCTTCTTCACTTCCTTGCCAGGATACTCTTTAATAACTTTGCGAAGCTCTTGCTTGTTGAATGCAAGCTGGTAGCTCACTTCCTCCTCCCGTATGCCCTGAGCTACTCGGGCTTCAACGCCTTCAAAGAAATGCTTCAAGGAAATGAAAAGGAATAATGGCTAAGAACTTCTTATATTATCACCTGAACGTTTTAAAAAGCAGGTTTAAAAGTATGTAAGTGCATGGAAGCTAAAATAACAATCTGTTACTATGCTACTCAGTAGTAACTATTAACACTTTGGATTTCCTTCTATTTCTTTAATGTGAGCATATAAAACCATAATCTCATATGCTACATTTCCATTTAATATGTTTATAGACTCAGGGTTTTTCCTCTCTCTCTCTCTCTCTCTCTTTCAGCTTCCTGCAAGTTGGGATGGGATTACAAACACAAACCATTATACCTGGCAAAAAAACCATTTCTTAATTTTATTATTTATGATTTGCTCAGGAAAATGACTCAAGTCAGGAAAGAAAAGAATGGCAATGTATAAAATAATTGTTTTTGTTTTAATGTGTGTGGAGGCCAGAGGTTGACATCAGGATGTCTTCCTCAATTGCTTTTCTACCTTATTTTTTGAAGCAAGATCTCTCAGTGATTCTGGAACTCACTGTTTAGGCTAAATTTGTTGGCCAGTGAGGACTTGGGAATTGCCTGCCTCCATGTCCCCGAGCTGGGGTTATGGCATAATTTTATGAGGATGTGAGAAACTCAGCAAGCACTTTACCCCCGAACCTTTTCCCCAGTCTCTTCCTTCCTTCCTTTCTTTTTTCGAGGCAGGGTTTCTCTGTGTAGCCCTAATTGTCCTAGAACTTACTCTGTAGACCAGGCTGGCCTCAAATTCACAGAGATCCGCCTGTCTCTGCCTCCCAAGTGCTGGGATTAAAGGTGTGTGCTACCACATCTGACTTAGTCATGGCTCACCATCTCCTTACTTGTAAAATGTGATAACAGTATCTTAGCTCATATCATGTTCAATTTACATACTATTTATTTACTCTGAGATGAGTTCTGAGTTGCCCATGCAGGCACTGAGCATAAATAATTACAACCCTCTTGTTGTAGGAGTGAGTGTCTTCCACACCTTGGTGTGCCACCGTTTATATGGATTCAAAAGCAGAAAAGACCAAATGAAAATCCATTTACATTTAGTTTTTCAAGAGGCTGTCCTAAAGAGGAAATGACGTAAGACTGCAGGTGATCAGTGTACTTCTGCTTGGCTTCTTTTTTCTCAGCTTCTAGACACGAGATTTTCAAACGAGAAAGAGTTGCAAAAATGTGGTGAAAGTTTTCCATCATAACAACATCCCTGGGGGTCTTCTGGCTTTCATTTGCAACTTTCTCAACTAAAATCAAAGCAGAAAAAAGAAAGAAAACTTGTCTGATGTGAGTCAAACAGTTCAGTACTAAATACAATATTCTTCATTGCCAGGTTCTCACAGCCCCCAGAAACAATCAGTTTTTAAACAATACCATGAACTTGTGGAAATTCCAATCAGTGGAGGAATTATGAATTATAGCTAGTATGTTAGGGCAGCTAGATGATTAACATCATGGCTAGATTCTAAAATGCTCATATTACTTAAATATAAAAAGCAGTAACAGGATCAGAAGCATCAAGAAAAATATATCTAGTTAAAAATCTAGTTTTGTGATAGCATGATTTTCTAAAGAATGACTCAAGCACAAGAGATGAAAAAAAAAGTGACACAAAATTTGGAAAACCCCTACAAGTACACCATGAGCAAAATCACGAAGTGCAATGAAATGAGTGAGATCATTTAGAGTCTACTAGTAAGGCAAGGGATACAGACTAACAATAGGAATAATATCCAGCCCTTGTAGAGTATACAGAGCACTGTAGACTTTCACTAAATGCTCAGAGCAGCAAATTGGGATAAGCTCTCTGCACCATAATTTGGCAAAACCTTGATGTATACATAAACTTCACCAATTTTATTTCTAGCTGGAA
Organism: Cricetulus griseus; assembly: GCF_003668045.3. NCBI lineage: Eukaryota > Metazoa > Chordata > Mammalia > Rodentia > Cricetidae > Cricetulus > Cricetulus griseus. The sequence continues at coordinate 143,013,897 of NW_023276807.1, read as the reverse complement.
ACAAACTAAAACATACCAAAGGCATATTCAGTAAGTAAATAGTGTTATTTGGAAGATCAAGTGGTCATTAAAATAATTATAGTTACTATAATGATAAGTACAGTCAGCTTGACAGACTCTATATGATGTGAGAGATGGGCCTTGGGCATGGCTGTGGGTGATTATCTTGGTTACATTAACTGGAGTGGGAAGACCTGCCCACTGTCGGTGGTACCATTCCCTAGGCAGGTGATCTTAGACTGTATGCGCATAGAGAAATCAAACACTAACATGCATGCATCCACTGCTACTTTCATCCACTGCTACTTTCTACTGACTGTGGATGTTATGTGACCAGCTGCTTCCAGCTTTGCTGACCTAACTTCCCTGCCATGATGTGATGTGAATTAAATCTTCCTTAAGTTGGTTTTTTGTCAGGGTATTACTTTATCAAAGCAACAGAAAAAAAAGATGATACAAAAATCTATATTAATGGATAAGGAAAGACAACACGTTATGGAGTTAAGCAGCTTTCAGTGTATGGAAAAGTACACTAAAAATGTCGATTACAAAACCATACATAAAATATGCATATATATGAGAAAGGGAGAGGGGTATGGAAAAGCCTGTAAGCAGAAACATTAAATGTTACAAATAATCTGTCCCTTGATTTAAAAGTCTATGTTCTAGTTTTTCTGAGTGCATATGAGTGTATTTTATTTTAGAATCAGATAAAACAAAATTATGTATGTGTGTGTCTGTTGTGTAGCTTTCTACAGGTACCTGTGTGGGCCTGAAGAGGGCGTCAGATTCCAAGTTAGAGTTACAGGCAGTTGGAAGACACCTGATGTGGAATCTGGGAACTGAACTTGCAAGACAGCAAGCACATGCTCTGAACCACCAAGTCATCATGCCTGCCCCCCAACTAAACTTTAAAATTTAAATACTAAGCACTCAATCATGAGGTTCATCTATCCCTTCTCTAGGCTTCCTTTCACAAAACAAACAAAAAAAAAGTTACATGCTGTATGACATAATTCAACTTCCTGTTCAATTTTTCTTTTGAAATCATTGAGTGTAAGCAATCAAGACAATTTCAAATTAAATAACATGTCCAAAAATGTCTTCAACTTACTGGGCGCTTTCACACAGGCCAGCACACAGCTAATCTCCCTGTGTTACAGGGACTTGTAAGCACTACACAGACATCCTTGCCAAGCACCCAGAAGACCCTTATTAAAATGCAAATGAAACAAGGTCATTTTCTGCATTTAAAAAACAACCTTCAATTTTGGGTAGTAATAAGGCCCAGGAGCCTGGAACAAGAGTGGCTCTTGATGGGAATTAGCTTATATGCTGCTTAGTTTTCACATTTAATAGGTGCTCAATTTTAGAAAGCCTAAAGGACTAAAGACTACTAAAAAACAGTGAGCATGTCCCACCCAGCTTCAGAGTTACCCAGAAACAACAAAAGGAGCCATAACATTCTTTAGAACAAACCATAAAAATTCACCATTAACAAACACTCCTCTGATTAGTTTGGTGTATGCTTTGTCCAGATCTCCACGGCGTTCAGCATTTTTGAAGATTGATTCTGCGAGTCCAGCAAATTCTTCAAATTCAGCAACAAATGGAAGAATTCCTACTTTACTTTTTTTCGAGATCTTTACTTCTTCCATTTGCCTTATTTGGTTACTCTAAAGTTAGACAGAAAGCAAGGGGAGAAAACACCAAGCAACTTAGAAACCACAGATGACCAAATGCACAGTTGCCCAGAGCATTACAGATACTTCTTAGAACTGCACTAACAATAGTAATGAAGAAAACCAATTCTCTAGATAGAAACATTCTACACTGCATTGTATTCAGATAATAAAAGCACGAAGATGAATTAGACTTGTTTAAAAGATGAGTCAATCAAGGACTTTGAGCTTTAAGTCTGTATTTCAACTGGAATCAGTACATCATTCTACTATTCATGATGGACAGGGACAAGGCAGGTATCCACTATGGGCAGAGCAGAGCCAAGGTCAGGGCATGCAGGACATCCCTAGTTTATTTCTGGTTGGTGGCCAAATGGCTAAGTTTGAAAAGTATATCCATTTCCAAATGTTACTTACCTAAAACTTTTATTTAGACAAATTCTCTGGGGAGAGGGGTACAAGACCAGAGATCACAAATTTCTAGTATGGACTTGCATTTCATCTAGCCACCAGGGTCCAGAAAGATCTATAGATACAAGTATGATTCTAAGTACTTTTCAGGGGGTCTAGAGCCACTTACAGTCAAATCACTTCAATTTCTACCTAAAATCTCTGTCTTGAGATATGAGGAATATAAGCTAAAAACCTATATGACTATGGACCAGACAGTAATTTCTAGACTATGGGTATTGGGGTAAAAGCTCTGAGAACTCTGCCAACTACTTGGGTTTCCTGTTCCAAATGCTCCACTTCATCAGTATTAACAAGTATGTGGCATTTGGTCAGATAGACAAGGCAGTAGAGGACTACAGTGTTGCCACCAGGCTTGTGGGTCTGAGAAGCAGTTTGGTCACTTTTTAACTGCTGACTCAGGAAAGTAACTCTACCTCTTGAACACCTGCATCACCTCCTGAGGTAGTGGTGATGTGAGGGTCACATGACTCAGGAATGTAATGCTGGCATCCCCTCCCCAAGGTGGTGGTACTGTGAGGGTCAGAAGAGGCTATGTACACTGTGAATCATGCAGACTATTAGGTACGATGCACTTATTCTCCGCCAGACAATGTGCTAAGAAAAGCACCAGGACCACACATTCTGGAAGTGGACAATGCCTCTATAACTTTCCACAGTGTCACTCACTCCATTATCTCAACCTTTGTTAGCTCTTCCTTTTCCTCCAAAGTGTCTTCCTATAGTAAGAAGCTCCCAGTCACCAACACTCCTGGAGAGGGGTATGTTGTCTGTGTGATACTGGGGCTGAGCCTTTAGTCTTACACATGCCAGGCAAGCCATGTACCACTGAAATAACTCCCAATCCAGAGAGTGCTGTTTTCTTTTTCTTTTAAAATATATATACAACATTCTGACTCTGTATGCCAGAAGAGTGTACCAGATGTCATTACAGATGGTTATGAGCCACTATGTGGTTGCTGGGAATTGAACTCAGGACCTTTGGAGGAGCAGCCAGGGCTCTTAAACTCTGAGCCATCTCTCCAGGCCTGAGAGTGCTATTTTCTTAAGTATTAAAAAATGGCATAGGTTTTAACTGCCCTTAATATTTTCACCTGCATTATTCTAAGGGTATTTAAGAAATAGGTATAACTTACAGGCTATAGAATAGAAACATTCAAGTAAAAATCCAACAGTACATTAACAAAATGAAAGTGTCTTAAAGAACCAGGCTTATTCCAATTCATTCCTACAAACTGTGTAGTCTAACAGGTAACAATATTACTTTTTATGAGGAGTGACATGATGCTTGCTAGAATTTATTAGCAACTGGTTTGTCTGTATAGCCCTGGCTCTCCTGGAACTCACTCTGTAGACCAGGCTAGCCTCAAACTCAGAGATCCACCTGCTTCTGATCTTTGAGTGTCACCATGTCCAGCTGCAACTAATCTTAAAAAAAGAAATCAGCATGATTACTGGACTTTGTATACTATTAATTAAAATAAATTATAATGATTTAAACTATCAATTAAAATAAGTTAATTTTACTAGAATATATGAAAATAACAATAAATCCAATGACCTTTCAATTGTTTCATTAAGTCAAAGGTCACAGATCAGTAAACTCAGTCTCAGGAACCCAGGGGGTCACTCAGGCAGAAGTTGCCCCTATGCCATGTGCCACAGAATCTGTCTGTGTCACCAAACCCTCCAACTTACTCTGTCCAAATGGACTGGCACCAACTCCCTATTTCACAGTTTTGGGGGTCATGAACACTAGATCCTGGATTAAATAAATTAGCCAATTTACATAATGACTTATTCTTGAATTAATTCTTACAACTTACAATGCATTTGTCAAAGTTCCTCTTCACAGTCACCAAAACGTTTCCCAGTGTAGTACTTAGGAAAGAGGCTGGGTCCACATTCTGTGCAGTCCACACATGATGACTCATCTTGACTAACATGTAAAGGGAATTAAAGCTATCAATTTTGTCTCCTAATGCAATTAAGTTGTTCAGTTCTGGTTCAATGCAACGAAATATTTTGATCATCATTTGTCGAATCATATCTTTCCTATTCAGAAAACAAGAAAAATATATAATTAGTATAAACTTCAGGTGAATCCACCTTTACTGTAACTGAAACCGTAGTTTATCGTATAAAAATACAGCTAAAAATTGGTACTACAACTAAAAATGCCAAACTATAATGAACTATTCTATAGCAGTTTAGAATATAAAATCAGCCAATTGTTTGCTTCATTTGTAAAGCTGGGCACTAAACTGTACTTTTCTTCCTTCCTTCCTTCCTTCCTTCCTTCCTTCCTTCCTTCCTTCCTTTCTTTCTTTTTTTTGAGGGAGGAGGAATCACAACTTCTGTTCTTCTTTTTTTTTTTAGATGTGTTGCTTTTTAAAAACATCCAGCATATATGCCTACAGGCCAGAAGAGTGCACCAGATCTCCTTATAGATGGCTGTGAGCCACCATGTGGTTGCAGGGAAATGAACTCAGAACCTCTTGGAAGACCAGCCAGTGCTCTTAACCTCTGAGCCATCTCTCCAGCCCCCAAAACAGTGCTTTTCTATGTCTAAGAAATCCACTACTTTCCACCAGCAAACACTAGCTCTGACTATCCATCTGGGATTACTAGACAGAAGAGCTCATGAGGTCTACAATAGGACCAATAACATGCCCCTAACAAGACAGTGAGCACATGTGATGACTAGTGTTGACTGTCAACTGGACAGGATCCAGAGTCACCCAGGGATAAGCCTCCATGTGTATCTGTGAGAGATTATCTATGCTAGATTGCTTCTGGACATGTGAGTGGGGATGACCTTGATTAGATTAGCTGAGGTGGGAAGATCCACCTACTGTGGGTGGCACCATCCCCTGGTCTGGCTTCTGGATTGTATAAAAAGGAGAAAGTGAGCTAAACACAGGCACTCATTGTTCTCTTCCTGACAACTGATGGAATATGACCAGATGCTCCAAGTCCTTGCTGCCTTGACTTTCCCACCTTACCAGTGGGACAAAATAAAACCTTTGCTTTCATCAGGGCTTTTCATCCTCATAGCAACAGACACACAACTAGGATAACACACAGATCTGTGTGGGTCCCAGTAGGTTATTGAGAATCATGTGGATGTTTCCATGAGAAACACTTCATTTTGCCCCAATTCAAGTTAATTTTTCCTAGAACAAACAATAGATGGTGATAAATACATACTCAGATGAAACAGGCAGCAGTGTGCCGGAACTATGCTGTCGTGTTAATGAGCCACCATCCACGTCATCTGCTTCAGTCTGCAAAAATATTCATATACTTTATATAATGAAAAACCAGTGTAGTAACAAATTTATATACCAAAAACCTGCCATGTTTTAAAACACAAGAAAATACTTCATGGAAAATAGCAATATTTTTATTACTATTAAAGTAACAGATAATATTATACACTGTTTAAGAAAGTTTCATGAAATATGTTCTTAGATTTTAAAAAATTTATTTGGTGCTGTGTGTACCTGCACACAAAGCACCACAGCACATGCACGGAAGGCAGAGGACAGTGTGGTGGAAGCTGTACTTTCAGTTCACTCTTACACGGGCCCAGGAATTGAACTCATGTCATGAGTTTTGCTCAGCAAGCACCTTTACCTACGGACCCACCTCACCAGCCTGTGTTTAGACCCCCTTGGCCACCAAGAATTATTATAGGGTAAAATGTTAGTTATCTTTGTCTGTGTGTACATGTGGTATGGTTGTGAAGAGTAGAGAGAGTGTATAAGGCCAGGAATGTACTCAGATGTAAAGGGAGTTTGGCACAAGATAATAATAAAAAAAATTAAAAAAAAAAAAAAGGAAAAGGAAAACATCCAACAACAACGTTAAAATGAAAACTTGAGCATTGAAAAAATGCTGTGGGGCTCAAAGATAGCTGCGAAGTTAAGAGTATTGGCTGCTCTTCCAAAGGACCCAGGTTGGATTCCCAGCACCCCATGACAGCTCACAACCACCCATAACTTCAGTTGCAGAGCATCCTACACCCTCTTCTGGCTTCCCTGGGTAATGCACATGTGTGGGGCATAGACAGACACACAAACAAACTAATAAAAATGTAAATATATAAATGCTGTCATAAATTCTTTCTGAAGCTGAGTAAGCAAATTTTCCAACACTCCTACTATGACGAACAACAGACTCCCACCAGTAATGAATTTCTCACTCTTCAGTATATACTCAGCTTTGTATACGTTGGCTGCCTGCAGCATAACTTTTTGAGATGACTCTTATTTGAACTGTGGTTTTGAGTTCTTCAAAATATTCTAGAAATTCTCTCATTTTGTCCTCTTGTGCTCATGCCCTGAAGGCATGGTGAGGAGGAACTTCCCCATTCACATTACAGAAGAGGAGACTGGGTATCAGGGCACCAGCTACAGTGCCTAGCTGTTTAATTGCAAGGCCACGAGACAAAATCGGACTCAAAGCTGATGTCCCCATCTCCCGCCTGCATAGCATTATCTCTTAAGTTGTATGTTCATTTGGAAACACTAAAATATTAAAATTGGTAGGCTTTCTGGTTTTTTAGATCTTACACTCTGTATCCCAGGCTAGCCTGGAAGTCATGCAATCCTCCCATCTAAGCTTCCCAAGTGCTTAAATTATAGACACGAGCTACCATATCCTATTTAAAATCCCTTTTTGAATGATGTTGTCTACAGAACAAAGGCAGACATTTCCTCTCTTGTTAATTTAGAGGCTGTTGGTTGAAGACATTCTGGAATACTAGAAATCCAAACTCCCAACACTTTGCTGTTTGCAGTAGACTGTGAATAACAAGAATACTTAAAGATGGATTTATTGCAAATTTTTCCTTTGCTGTGTGGATACTAAAATTGTGAACACAATAATAGTAACTAGGTTGATGTTACAGACTATAAATACTGTCCAAATAAATGGAAGCCATACCATTGATGCAGATGACATGTTTTGATGTTGCTGTAGTTTGAAAAATTTACTTATGAAGTCCTGTTCTGCCAAACACAGCGGCTCCAGTTCACTCAGCACCTGCTCAAAGATCTGAAGGATGGACACCAAATGACCAGAGGGTTACAGAACTGCCTGGAAGGCTTGAACACACTCCAGTTTAGTTCACTCTTCAACAAGGACACAGATCAAGATATGAATAATTTTCTATGTCTAGAATCCCCCAATATGCCAAAGACAAACTCTCCCAAGATTGATAAGAGTAATTAATATAATACCAAGGTGAAACAGACAAAGAGAAAACTCAGTTACTCAATTCAAATATGGAAGGAGGAAGACAAAACTTTGAAACTTACTCAAGGCATCAAAGCCGACAGTGAAGCTGTTACTCCTTCTTGATTCTGTCATTCCTCAAACAACTTAGGTGTGATTTGCATGTCATATTTGTAACAAGTAAACGTTAATAAAGCTCTTATGTTACTTAATTGATCAATCATATTTTGGTTGCCCTTTTGAATGGGATTTTTTTTTTTCAAATTCAAATCAGAATTGGAAGGACATGGTAACAACTTCTAAGGTGTCCCAAGAGCCTGCATCTCTGAAAACACTTACGGCAATCACAATGCTAGTACCAAGAATCTGTTATTTTACCTTATCAAATTTGGTTCTGTCGGCAACATCGAGGTCAGAGGCAGACATGTTCCCCATATCCAGCAGGGAGGACGACTGGGACCTGCGATTGCCTGAGCTCTGAACGCTCAGTTTATTCAGACTAGAAGTCGATCCAGTGAGTTTCCCAGAGCTTCCATGAAGACCTAAGAAATAACAGAGCTTTGAAACCTGTGTCTCCAGGATAAAAGACCTATGATCTGCCTCAGGGCTATCTTAGAGTCTTGATCTTCTAGGACTCAGATTCTACTACATGGTTTGCAGAACCCTTGACATTCATTAATGCTGGGTCCCACTGCAGACAATGTTATGAATGGGAGGAGAACTACATCTATCTATGGACTAGGATGGAAGGGGCCTTACTGATCAGATAGTCTATGCCCTGCCCCACCCCATCCTAAAGGTAAAGCTGTCTGATGCTGTCTCTAAACTAAAGTAATGAGGCAGGAACAAAGTTGGGGGTCAATGAGTACTGTGCTAATGATACAGCTGACAGAACACTGTAATATTTCTGAAGAAAACCTATACCTGAGTATTAATCATCTCTAAACACCAATCTGGTAAGTTGAACCACATGAAATTATCAATTCTTGACAATTTTTCCTATAAAGATCAGTCATTTATGATTAAACTTAGTAGGTTCCTGACTCTAGATACCTCACTTTTCTGAGTAGGAGACTTGGCTAATAACAGATGCATGAACAAAAACACCCTATGAATCTGATATCCTTAAAATATAACTGAAATGTGATGTCACTAGCCATATAAATAAGACATTTGTGCTTCGGTAGAATTTAGGAATTCATCCTGGCCATGGAGAAAATGAGCAACAGCTCCCACACACTAAGGAATTAATGGTTCATTCTTAGAAGAACATATAAGGTTTAGATTCAGAATATGGACAATAAAACACTTAAACCACTCTTCTTGAACACTGCTCTGTTAACTTGCACTACTTACTAGTGGGCAGGAAAATGAAAGGGAAAATGAAGTTCTAAAAGGAACAATTCAAGCTTTTGCCTCATTATACAAACCATTACCAGATCTCTAAGACTTTTTTCAAGGATTTATTTTTATTCTTATTTTAAATTGTGTGTGTGTGTGTGTGTGTGTGTGTGTGTGTGTGTGTGCATGCATGCATGTGTGCACACTCGTGCATGTGGGTAAGTGCATGTGAGTGCGGGTGCCAGCAAAGCCAGAGGTATGGGATCCCATTGGAGCTGGAGTGGCTGTGAGCGACCTGAGGTGAGTGCTGGTAACTGCACTCAGACACTCTTGAGGGCATTGCATTATGTGCTCTAACTGCTGAGCCATCCCTCCAGGGCCCCTTTAGTAGTACTAGGTATAGCTCTTCTACACACAGCCTGTAATAGAAGTGCAATGTTAAGGTTTTCCATAAATTTCTGACAACAAAGCTTTCACCCCTTGCTGTGTAACTGTAACCACGTCACTTATTTCTTGGATGTACACACAACCACCATGCTGAGTTTCTTTTTCCAATACCTGGCGCTTTGGTGCAATCAACATCTCTGCTATTAATGTTTTTCAAGACAGGTAACTAACATCTAGACATTAACAAACATGCACTGAGGGTGCCTACTAGCACAGTAAGCATACTCACTCTCTGTTTCCTGTTTGACAGCACTTTCTTTTCGAGGCAGTGTAGCTGTGATGGATTAGGTTGCAAGCATCAAAGACAAAGACAAGTTAATAAACTGCAATTTGCACAAACCATGCACAAGAGGCAGTTAAAGCTCTAGTTTAAAAGACACATGCAAAGAACTGTGAGCACTGACTAACGAGAGGTGCAAACACACGTGTAGTTGCTCAGTGACTATTGAGAAAGTATGAGAGCAGTGTTACTAATCCTTTCATGGAGGGCTTCTACTTATGTATTCAGGAAACATGTCAGTGTTTAACCCTCTCCCCCAACCCTTTAAATGTGTGGGACACTTAGATTTAAAAGAATGAATTCACAAGGCTTTGTTTCCTGAGAAAATAAAGCCCAAGTAATTTAATAGAGTGAGGAATGAAGGGGCCACTTTAGACAGTAACAATCTTTTATCTCTTGCAAGACCCTGAAGGAATCTCCACCACACTAATCTTTTACTTTAACTGTTAAAGATTATATAAGTGGGACTTTTAACATAGCTTTAAACTTAAAATCAAATATTACACTGAATTCCTTGGTAACTAGCCTATGAATACAAGACTGGAAGGTTGGAGAACACCAATCAGGAGCTGTGTGTGGAAGAGTAATGCTGAGGGACAAACTGACTATGGAAGTCTGAACTCTTATCAGTCATTTGTCATTTCTTTTATTCTCAAACTCTGCTGTTACACAGTATCTACAGATCACTGTTAGAGCCAATGCTAGGAAACATTCTGAACTCAAACTCCCAGGTTCAGGTGAAATGCAAGAACCAAATCATACAATGGGACTAAAGAATAAACTATAACCTAAAAGCAACTTAGAAACAGAGAGCAATGTGTCACCTAGCATGGTACCAGGTCACACTTGAGGAAAAGGCCCAAGTAGAGCTCTGAACTGGTCATTTCTGTGCTACCCCTGGAATGATTGCTTCGACCACCTAAGCTCAAGGGGATGTAGAATAACAAGTGTAGATATTAAAGTGGTGAACATGGCAGTACAGCGAACAGTTCACTTTTGTGGACACTACTTGCCCGGGGTCCTAAGGTTATTCTGCAGGCTTACCTTCCCAGAACAAAGTATTTTTCAGAGTTCTTTTTCAGCAGACAATCATGACCAGTACTGGCTATTAAGCTATTAATTACAATTTGGAGCTCAAAACATTCTAATTCTTTCTCAGCAGCAGATCTTCATATAAAGTCATAAATATCTTTAAGTAATCTCCAGTAGATGATAAACATACTAAGAGCAGTGGATAGTTCACTACTGCCCTTCCAGTGCAGAACTGTGTTTACTTCTATAATGGACATCTATAAACATTTACGGAATTACTCTTCCACCAAGCCTTCAATCTAGCCTATATTCAACTATCTTTGGGATGAAAAATCTTACTTAGTTTAATTGAGAAACAATAAGATGATTTCAGACACCACTGTAAAGATTTTATAATATTAAACAGGGGCACTATAATCATGTACCTATATATACAAATGTACTAAAATGTCATGTATATTTTACAAACTTCATATATCTCATATATTATATGCCAGACCCACAGCTAAAGCCCAAGAGTAAGCACTACCTTGCCCCCCAGTGACACATCTGTCTTTAAAGTATGCATCTTATTTGAGGAAGGAAAAGCCAGTAAAAATGACTGCCTCATTAAGTACATTTAAAGAATGGATGAATCCATCAAAGTATCAATCCCAGGAGGAAAATCTTATGCTCCTGAGGATATCAAGGTAAATTATTCATCAAAAGAGGGAATAATTTATACAAAGATCTTATATTGGCATTTTTAGACTATTTTGAACTTCTTGAAATCAGGGGTGTTAAAGATAAAATGAACTTTTCAAGAAGGAAGAGGCAACCCCATTCTGATGATGCCAATTAGGTCATGTTCTTCCTTTTACTTGTAAGTAAACTCTTAGCCACATCTGTGACAAAGGACTGCCAGAGCATGTACAAAACAGAAGCTTGTATTTAAAATGATCAACTCGGTATCATTGAAAAGCTAACTTTCCAAACCCGAGGGTTTCAACTTTAATTATAATTGCTGCTAAATTCATTTAAACATAATCTGGATCATTGAAAAAAAATCTCTTGAGAAAAATTTCCATCCTCCTTGATTCAGAATTTGAGTTGTGTGTGTTTAACTTGAATTTTACTTTTAAAATATTAACAAGTCAAATGTTGAGAGATCAACAAACTGCTGTTATTCTCTGAATTTAGTTTGTCTTTTCTTGAAACTGATACTAATTTTCTGTAATGAATTATCACAAATTACTCCTATCCATCAATATTTAATAAATACAGATTTATCCTTTTGTTATGATATTGTTTTAAAATTATAAAAATGCATTCTACACCAATATTATGTAAATTAAAATATTTTAACAAGATAATTTAAGAATTAGGGTAGGAAAAGGCTTAAGCTTTAGGATAATATGATGATAATATAAAGATACTATTGTATTGTATTTAAGTTGTATTTTTATATCATTTATCTTAATGTATATTCAACTTGTTTTCATATACCAAAAAGATATTTCTCAGCATAAAATGGCACACTAACAAGTAATGACGAATATACTTAATGAAAACATTAAACATGAAACTGCATTAATAATATGCTCTTTGCCCAAAACAGGCATAACACATCCACAGTGAAACATCAACAAGGATATAAACACACTGCTGTTTAAGAACAATTAGCCTTTAGGTTGAGTTAGCATTTCTGTTTTCAAAAGCCTATTGTCCCAAGAGAGTGTTCTACAAAATGTAAGCATATTAACAGACAAATCCAAAGCACTTCAAATTCTAGACCATAGTAATTAATAGAACAACTCAAAATTAGTGACATCTAAGGGCAGTCTTCTCTGTCCCAAAGAACAGATGGCAGCAGGATGCAGCAATATTCAATGCTGCTGTCTGCTTCCTGCCATTGCTTAGGGCACAGGCTCTTTTCAACAGTCAATGCTAAGCTCAGTGTTCTAAAGGGACTCCACAGACACCGAGGAGTGCACCATGTAGCCCCTTAAGGCCAGGTTTGGACTTGAATAGGCACAGAACTCCATCCAAAGAGAACTCCAGAGATGGGTACATGCAAGAGCAGAACGTGGCCTCAGCACATCCTTTCTTAGCTTGATACTTTCATTGGCTATTCTTTCAAATAGTGTTTGTCCCTTTAAACGGTAGGGAATACAAGAGCAATATAAAGCCCCAAATATATTGCTCTAGAAAAATAAGGTACAATCACAAGGGAGATGCTGGTGACATAAACACTTTCGCTAAATTCAAAGCCAGTGAGAAGTAAGAAGCCAGGAATAACTTTCGGTTTTCTCTGTGGAAAGCAATGACTTGCCCCCACCTGTAAATATCTTTGGGGAATCAGAAACCACACTCAGCAGCAGCCTCCTGTCTAATCCCTTCTCTACCAGGGTGCACTTCACCTTTTCACCTGTGCTTTCCTTAGCAACAGTGACCCCTAATCACAGCACACATGTCCAGCTGCTGCTGGACTGATACATTTCATAATTTTAGCTTGTAAAAAACATACTGACAAGTAACATTTCTTTTCAAATACACTTTCTTTGAAACACCTGTAAATCAAATATATTAGCTAGCCCTCTACTTTCTTTAATTCTATTGTGTTTCTCCCACCTTGTTTAAAAGCCTTGGAGTTACTATTCAGTAAGTGAGATTACTTCAAAATGAGACACTGAGCCCACAGCTAGGCTTACCAAACTTCTTGCTTTCTTTAGTGGTACCAGTCATCTTGATCTTTGCAACTTCAAAGAAATCTTTGATTTCTCTTTCATATAGTCGGGATAAGTAATCCATGTAATTCTTAAAATAAATGGAATATGCAATTATTAGTAAACTAACAATTTTCTCCTTAATCTTTCCCTTAAATCCTTCATGCTTATAAAACCTTAGTGTGTTTCAGAGAATATAAAAATTAGGCTATTTTCTCTCTTGAAAATGTAACAAAGCAGAACAAATAGGCAGCGTATCATTATAATTTACGGAAACGTCAAGTCAAACAATCACACTTATATTTCCACTTTTACTATTACCTTGGTACATTTTCACTGTGACTGCAGCCACTCTGGCCAGGATATGTGAGCCAGAGCAGCTGAGCTTCTCCTGGTGCACTGTAATGGTGGCTCCATGTTCTAGTGTGGGCACACCACAATCTAGTAATTGAGTTCCCTAACAAAGGACACTGAGGCCATTTCATGTTATTATGACAGACAGTGTCACAGTGAGATTTCTGGTTCCTTGAAAATTTCCTAGGGGAGGGTTATGGAGTTGAAGAGTACAGGAATCTTCATGAGGCTGATGCCACTTCATTTTGAAGGCCTCTGGGGATCCTTACACCTCTCCCTCCACACTGCCATGTTGCCCAGCAGTGCCAATGCCAATGAAGGAGATCTTCTGATTCACTGACCCATGCCAGCCTTGGATGTAATCTCAAAGGTCAGAATTTGATAAGTATATATGGAACACAATTTTCAAAATAATTTTTCTGAAAACAGATTTGATTAATTGAGCCATAAGTGAAAACATCTATTATTTAGCATAAGGACTAATTTTTTAATCACACCTGTCTATCCTTACATGAAATACTCTATGTCCCTGTAAGCCCTCTTCAGTAGTAGACAGGTCCTAAATTAAATGGTATTAGAAAGTTTAGCTAAATTTAAAGAAACCCACAGTAGAATAATTACTCCCAGTTATTCTTCTAAACTTAGGGCAGAATTTTAGCTTCAAGATTCTTTACCTTAAATTAATCTAACATTTTATATAGAGCAGGCTCTATAACAATAGTTAGATCAAACATACTTTAGGTCTGCCCCCTTTCAATAGATAGACTGTATCTGTAAGAAGAGTCACTCAACTGAGCAGTTATTTCCTATGATCCTTGTATTAATTCAAAAGCACATACAAATTAAATTATACCACAAATTTAGTTCCTTTTAACACCTGACTGGAAATTTATCTTGTGTTTAAATACTGTTGTCCCAGGCAGTCTTTTTAGTTTTGCTTTGTGCTGACTGTAAGTTGTCTTCCAGTGATCTCTTATGTTAGCGTGTTTTTAACACAACCAGGCACATTCCTCAAATGTGAAAAAGATTGATAATACACTGATCATCACAGTGTGGACTCTGCCTATTCATAAGCATGGAAGGACTTTCCATCATAAAAATATGCAATGCTTCATGAATATACAACTATGCATGCATGGGGTCTTGCTAATCTGTGTTATTCCAATTTTAGTATATGTGCTGCTGAACTGGGCACTGGCACTTAGATGGAGATATGTCTGAGAAATCTACAAGACTGCCAGTCTCAGATTGTTATAGCAGAGCAAAGCTCAGATGTTCCTAATCACAAGGGAAGGACCTCCTACATGCTCAACCCAGAAACACAGACAAGATGGTGGAACCCCTGGGAGAGAGGGAGCCCGAGCAAATGATGACATGACCAATGCCCCTGTCTTTCATAGGCACTAACTTCATAAACAAAAACTAAGGTCTAGAGTCAGCCTGAGTACAGCTGGGAGTGATGCCGAAGAATAACTCCTCATCCCTCAAGAATCTGGAATAGGCTTTTCCTATTTATTCTGCCAAGTGTGCCCTGTGTACACCCAACCAAGTGCCAAAAGAAACATGGGCTTGCTTGTTCGTTTATTTGGGTTCTTTTTGCTGTTATTCTTATTTTTTTCTTCCTATTTAAACAAAATTCCTGATTTTTTTTTACAATATTTCAGCAACTCAATTGGCTATATAAGGCGCACCCATGCATGCATGTGTGTGTCTACATCGTTACAAAAGCTCAAACCTATGGACCAAGTAACATTCTTGGGAAATAAGTCAATTTCACTTAAAAACTTCATTAGTACTGTCATTCAAAATTACCATCTTGTAGGGGAAAAAACCCTCTGAGCAGAATAAGCCAAAGTCACCACTAGGTTGGCACTCACCTTATTTCTTCACTTTAAATTACATTCATGAATACTGCATAATATGTAAAGACAAGATAAGAATACTCTGAGAACACAATTAGACAAAAAGCTTATTGATTACTTATTTGAATAGTCACTAGGGAACAAAGTACTTGTTGGCATGGAACTCTTAAGAAGATGTATTCAATTATTTAAAGTATGAATCTCCTAAAACTTCAAAAGGGAAAAAAATTGAGTATTATAAATATTTTCACTTAACACACCTCCAAATCAGAATTCTGTGAGATGAAATCAAACGGAATAACACAACAGAAGAACTGCATAACACTAAAAAAGACTCATTCTGAGAAATAAAAATAAACATACCTATATTTGCAAGCCAGATCAGATGCACATAGACACTTCAGGGCTAAAAATTTGTTTTGGAAGCATTTTAAAATTGTTTTTGTGCACTCACAATGTTTGTGTGTTTATATAGGGGCAGGGTGGGTAGAGGCTGAGAGTGGGAAAGGCAGGTGGAAGTCAGAAGATAACTTGTTTTCTCCTTCCACCATGTGGGTCCTGGGAATTGAATTCAGGCTGTTAAGATGGGGCAGCAGGCAAACCTTACTAGCCGAACTGTCTCACCAGCCCTTGGAAGGCATTTTTAATTATGGTTTGAAAATACAGTTGAGTGGTGGTGGCACACGCCTTTTGTCCCAGCACTCAGGAAGCAGAGGCAGGCAGATATCTGTGAGATTGAGGCCTGCCTGGTCTACAAAATTACACAGAGAAACCTTGTCTCTGAAAAAAAGAAAAGAAAAAGAAAATACATTTTACCAGATTTATCTTCCTTTTTTAAAAATCTCAGTTTATGATGATAAGTCCCCGTTGGTGAAGACCACGCTTACATATCTCATTGAACATGGTTAAGTACAGCTGATACCTAAGTAGAGCCTTCACACCTACTGACTTGTATGCATGGTACTGGAAAATACTCTGCACACTACCAGCTACAAACCCTGCAATCTACTGCCTGCATGATATACTGGTGCAATGATGGCACAAATATTGTGGGAGTAACCAACAACCCCGCTTGGATTTAAGGCCCATTTCAAGAGATGGAACCCATGCTGCACACTGCTTGGGTGGCCAAGAATATGAGACTAGATAGGCCATGAGCTTATGGGAAAACCAAATACTATTGTTCTACTAAAGGAACACAGCAATAAAATGACTCCAATGACATTCTGCCTTGTTTGGCCCCTATCAGAGAAGCGTCCTCTAATAGTAGAGCAGAACTAACACAGAGACCCACAACTGAATAATGTACATAGAATGAGAGGCCATGGAACACTCGATTTTAAATGGGATGTCTTCATCAAACCCCTCCCCTCAGGGCTGAAGAGAGCTATGCAAGGAGAGGAAGACGAAGGAATTTAAGAGCCAGAGACGATGATGACTCCAAGAAAACAAGGCCTTCTATTCCCAACAGGACTAGCACAGAAATAAATTCACAAAGACTGTGGCAGTATGCACAGGGCCCACATAGGTCCAAGCCAGTTGGGGTCCCAGCTGAAAGGGGGAAGTGGACATGAGCCCCCAACCTAACCCAGAAGCTAACACCAAACTGACACATGGTTGCAAAGGAAAATTTAGTTGTCTCCAATTATGTCTCACTGGGTATATTAACCACACTAAGGGTAGGCCCCATGTCCAGGGATAGATAGCTAATATAAAATGAACTCAATGGACCTTTTTTTGTCTCATATTGCTTTGTTTGAGCATTTTTTTTTTTTTGTCCTACTGGTCTTTTGCTTATATACTATGCTTTCCAATTTTGTGTTTTCCTAAGTTGTGTGTGTGTGTGTGTGTGTGTGTGTGTGTGTGTGTATCTGTTCCTTTTTTTTCTTTTCTTAAAAATTCTGGGTTTTTGTTTTGTTTCTTCCTGTATTTTCTTTTCCCCAAAGAGAGAAAGGAAGGATGTGGAGGTAGTTGGGTGAGTGGGTGGGGAGAATTTGGGAAGAGTTGGGGAAGGGGAAATGGCAACCACAATATATTACATGAAAAACATTGTTTTTCATTAACAAAAAAGAAAGTGCTGAGGAACAGACCAAGTTTTAAAGGGTAACCACCAAGTGAAAATACATACATAGATACACACACACACACACACACACACACACACACACACACACACACACACACACACACACACGTCAAAATGGTACTTAGCTCAGATAAGCTGAAAACAAGCAAGTTAAGCAGACTAGATTTAACTATCTGCCCTTTCTCCAGCAAAGCCCAGTCAGCTATACAAACTGTAAAAACAAAACAAAACAAAAAAAACAAAAACAAACAAACAAAAAAAACGAGACAAAACAAAGCCAACCAACCAACCAAACAATAACAACAAACAAAAAACAAAAACCTAAAAACTGTAACAGAAAATCAGAGAAAGAGGAAGGGTCTGATGAGAGCACAATGGGGTGGGTGGGTGGGTGGGGCTCAACAACTCAGTGTTTTTTTTTTCAGTTCCTGAGGGAAGTAAAATAGGAAGAATCTGAACTAATTCAAAACCAGAAAGAAACCTACAAGGAAGAAGATGTGAGAAGTGAATTGGGAGGAGAAAAAAGTGAGCAAAAAAAACATCAAAACAACAACAAAAACCCCACCACCAACAACAAAAACAAAACAAAACGACTCAGTTTAGTTTAGAAACAGAGGGTGTTAGAATTCTAAAAAGTTGTGAGCTTGAGAGAAAGACATCAGCGACAGAGTTCAAGGGGAGGGAGTTTTATTAAGGGAAAAGGATTGTAAAAAGGGAAAGGGGGGGAGAGTGGTCTCTGGGGACAGGAACAGCAGGAGAGAGGAAAGAAAGGCAGAGATGGGGGGGCACGGACAGACAGAGGGAGAGAAAGAAGAGAGAAAGAGATGAGAGGTGGGCAGGGCTCTTTTAAAAGGGTATGTAGTGAATAGGCACAGGTGGTGCTCTTAGTGGCAGCAGCTGAGGGGGTGTATCCTGTCAGAACTCCAAAAGCAGGCCAGTATAAATGCCTGCATACTATCAAAGGGAGTCAGATTTTAATTCAAATGGGCAGAGGTACTTCAAAGAGAAAACATGTGGACTGATAGTAAAGAATGTGCTGCCATAAAGTATTAACCTCAGTGCATGGCTAGGAACATAACCCACCTCTTTCTTGGCTTCTCTACCTATCCCTCTATATCCCCTAAAGCACAAATTGATGGCAGCTGCCAGGAATTGCTTTATTTTTTTTTTAATGAAAGATTTCAATATTCTTATTCCACAAGGACAAAACCCCTCTCTTATTTCAATTCCAGGATATCTTTTAGTGCTCTACTATACACATAATTATTAAATTACTAAAACAACTTAATATATTATTTCAATATTTTATTTTTCAGCTCTCAATTCACAAAATCTTAAAGATAAAACAAATTTAAATGTTTCTCATAATTTAAACTGCTCTCTCAATTGGGCCTATCCAGAATACTATTCGCTATTAATATGTCTGAGGTGGTGACAATTCTGTCTCTTTTTAAATGGATAATGATGTCTAATTTCTAAAGGTGATGCATAAATGCCAGAGACCACTGGCTTTTGCTACACTAGCTTCCTGGTGGTGTTATTAAGCCCAAGGTAGATGGCATCATTCTATTTCATAACACCACTGCTCTTCCCTCTCCAATGATATATATCACACACAGTAAGACCAGCCTGGAGCAATGGTTTAAAATCTCCACACCTGTCAGCCTACAGTCTCCAGTACACAGTGCTGCACTCACTCCTGGCTCATTCTCAAGAACACTGGGCATGCTCTGCTTCATGCTCCTGCTGTGACAGGAGATGCTCACTGCTCACCCCTCACTTATCTCCAATATCACCTTCTCATGACTTGGTCTCTCCATTGTATTTGAAATTAGACCCCTCTGGAAACACTGGTGCCTCCTGAATTTTCTCCAGAGCACCCATGGTAATTTTTCCATATGCACAGCTAACTTGTTAGACTCCAGGTGCCCAGCATAGTAGAACATTTTCTTAATAAACAGATGCTTTGTTGTTTTATTAAAAATAGATGTATTTATTTAGGTGTATTTTTCCTATATTCATTTCTGTGCATCATGTGCATGCCTGGTTCCTTTTTATCTAAGTAAATAATTGAGCACATAGAAATTCAATTATCTTTTGCTTTGTCAAAAACATACTTCAGTGTTTCAAACTTAAGGAACTAAACATACAATCTAAGACTATACTGTAGACCCAGTGAGTGAGTGATATCAAATCCATACCTTTGTTAGTCCCTCATATTTTCCATAATCTGTACTCTTTAGCCACTCCATCAGCTTGGCATATCGGAGCAAGTCTCTATGAAATGGATGATGATTGGGTAGAGTCAGTTCAACAGAGTGCTGAGCAAGAGTTGAACTCTGATCATGACCCTGGATTGAGTAAATAAGTAAGTAAATATGATGGAAAATTCAAGAGAATGTGGTTACAAAAGAAAATTCTACGTAATAATCAAGTATAGCCATGTAATACCAAGCAAATACCAGAAAAATGGAAACCAAGTACTTACTTGTCTATTTTTATCATCCTGTGTACCCATAGAATACTACCACAATTAATATTCACAAGAATGCATAGGTGGCACTGTGACAAAGCGTCGCTCACTTCATCTTTCAAATGAGAGAGTTGTATAAAGCTTTCCTCTCTACATCACTTTACAACATACTAAGCAATTTAACTTCTTGATACAGACTGTCTTAAGAAACATGCCAATGGGAGCCATCCAAAGCAAACTGTCCACTTTAATAAGATTCCCAGGAGGAGCTATATTTTTTTCAACAGATAAAAATATATAAGATATGAAATTTTATAGCTAGTAAGGACAATAGATGGTTATATCTTGGATTTCTCATGATAATCCTTAATAACAATGTTAATTCCAATTTTTCCATTAAAGTGATGTGCTAGACAAACTTTAACACATATGACTATTTTAAACCTTGACAATTTTATGTAAATGCATTAATAATAAACAGTTACATCAAGTGTCTTGACTTTTGCTTTAGAAAAGATATAAACTGCTAGATTATTAGCTTATTAACCCTATTTTCTAGAAGAACCCAAAGCTCAGGGCATAAAGTAACTTGCCCAGGTCACACAGGAGGGAAACCATAACTGGAATCTTGGTAACCAAGTCTAATTCAAACAAAAGCATTTAACCAGAATCCAAACCTGCAACTGCTGTCTAGCTGTTAGTGTGTGGAGATGAGTGTAACACCTTGTTGGACAATTTAGCTCTTTCTCCCTATTTAGTCAACATCTGTGACAAAGCTTAAAGCCAGTGCCCAAGAGATGATGAAGTTGCAAGATCAGACTGCCCTTGAAACTTTCAACCAAGCAAGCAAAGGCCAACACAAGCCACATTTACTTGAAGTCACTTTAATTCATTTGAGAGTTGCCTAGTCAGAGACTGTTTCAGTATTTTATGGAAACCATTAAATTTACAAAAGCTGCTGAATCAGGGAGAAGAGTTGGATAATTCATCTCTTGGTAAAGTCACCTAAATGTATACAGTAATAGTTGAAATACAATAGTTCAATAAGCACCCTGAGTTTAAAGAATTAAAGTTATTTTAATTCGAAAGATTTATCACTTCTACATGCTTTATTATGTATATCACTGTTCTGTCTCGACTTCTATAGTTTTCAAGGTTTATATACCATTACATTACAGAACAGGTATACAGAATTGCACGTGGAAAACAAAGGAGTCAGGCCGGGCGTTGGTGGCACACACCTTTAATCCCAGTACTGGGGAGTCAGAGGCAGGCGGATCTCTGTGAGTTCGAGGCCAGCCTGGTCTCCAGAGCAAGTGCCAGGATAGGCTCCAAAGCTACACAGAGAAACCCTGTCTCAAAAAACCAAAACCAAACCAAACCAAACCAAAACAAAAACAAACAAACAAACAAACAAAAAACTGAAGGAGTCCATAGATGCTACACTTCCAGGTTCAACAATGCCTCCCGGTGCCTCTTATCCATTGTGCTGATAGAGAAGAGCGTCTCCTGCTTCACAAGACACAAAATCATGTTTTCTACAACTATTTACTCAGTCTATTATACAAGTGAAGTTACATTATTTCAGGTTGAGAAAGCTTTTAAATCATTAAAAATCTCTTCTGGAAAGTGGAAGAATTAATTATTAACAGTTGTGTGGAGGCCCTTGAAGTTTACAAACTGAGAAACCAGTATTTCACATATCGGCTATCATTCCTTTAATTATTATTGTCAAGATAGACTCAATGTTACTAAAAGATTTAATTTAGGTAAAATGGTTCCACAATAAGGATAGAAAATTGCAAAAAGTTCCTTAATTCAATCAGTATTATAAAAATTATCACATGCAAAACACTAAGTATAAAGAAATTTGTTGTTCATATGCTTAAAAGCGTTAAGCATTTTTAAAAATTTCTTTTATACATAATAATAGTTTACCAGCAACTACAGACAGTGCTCACTGCTGAGGTACTTCTAATACATAAATCTGAATCCTTACCCTAATCTTGTAATATACTTCTCATCTAAGAAAATGGCAACTCTATGATTAATGTAATTCACGGGGTATTCAAATTAAGGAACATTATAAAAACTTGGTGAGCTACAAAATTTCACCAACACATATATATTATATATTATAACTTTTATTTTGAAACAGGGTCTCCCTATGCAGTAAGGACCTGGACCTCTCTATGTAGATCAGGCTGGCCTCAAACTCATAGAAATCTGCTTGCCTCTGCTTCCCAAGTGCTGGGATTAAAGGTGTGTGCCACCACATCCAGCTAGATACTAGAACTTTCAATAAACAGTAGCAAGGTGTACCTTATGAGAGCCAAACACTAGTTTAAGTGAAGCAGATACTTTTATTATCTGCCATTAAATGAGGCAATAAAAATGGGAAGTGGCAGATGTGTACCATCACATGCTAGTCAAAGCCTCCCAGGCATTTTTTTCCCCCTGTCTGGACTAGAAATCTCCATGTTCTTTAGCCCCTTTGCCAGTGACCTGATGATCAAGTTCAACAAAGAGACAATCTCTTTCTTGCACTTGAGACATTCTTTTCCACCTTTGGCAACACATTACAGGCTGTTGCAACATTCTATTTTTAAACATGCATCACTCACATGTTAACAGTACATGTTAGATTTTCAGAAATGGGAAGCATTCATTTTAAACAAAGCCATTAGTTTACAAGGCAAAGAAGCAAACAAAATGAATAACTGCACATTATAGTCAATAGTTAAGGACTCAAAAAACCCACTGTTTGTTGACTGACATTTTTGATGCCATCCACACATGTGGATAACATCACTGCCAACATCATTAAACACAATAAGCTAAGAAAAATGGGAGTTTCCTATGTGACTTTTCAGTTGACCTCCTTCTTTATACTTTGCAGGTCGGTGAGGGAGTCTGCCCTGATTTCCCCTTCTCATGTTCAGTGAGGTGGTCTTCCTTTATATTTGCACAGCACCATCATCACAGCTGCCATTCCCAAGAGTGTCCATCTGTCTCCCTTCCCTAGTCTTTGAGCTTCTCACGGACAGAGAAGCGTTTATTTCAAAGCAATGTCTAATAGGTACCTCACCACCAACAAGCAATTACTAAAAAATCAAGGAAATGAGAAACAGAGAAAGGCAAGCAGAATGAGGTTAAGTGCCTTTGTGGCAAAATGGGACATTTCAAAACTATTACAAATAAAGTTAATTGGTAGCTTAATCAGTAAGTTAAGCTGTAAGCATAAAAATTCTGCTGCTAACTTTAGCAAATGTCATATAAATATGAAAAAAAAATCAGAGAAGCTTGAGCCAGTTTGATGTACTCACAGGAACCGAAAGAAAGTAGGACCTGCTATAGAGCTGAAGGAGGGCCTGAGTAAACTAGGTGGGAATAAAATACAATAAAGACAACTGTTTTAGAATACTGCAAAGAGAAACCAATGTTTTCATAGAGCACGTATTGATTAATAAGATTTCTCCTTATTTTTTCTGTTCAATATGTCTAAAAAAGTAAAAGACAAAAGAACCTAACAAGAACCTACGTATATTAACTATTAAAATACCTTCTGTTCAAATCCCTGTAAGGGGACCTTGGCATTTTAAAATATTGTTGCCTTGTTGTTAACTATAACATTTACTGCCATAAAAAGAACATAGGACTGAATCAACTGAAATTCACAGTTAAGCTAGTTGCTTCCTTACATGTACACAATGTATTCAACCACATAGAACCTATGAAACATTGAAAATAATGTGTTAAGTCTGATTGTCACCTCCACACACTGAAAATTACAAGTGAAACCACAGTAAACACAGACCTGTCAACTTTATATGTAATTAATGAATGTAGCTATCTATTTGATTCCTAGAATCAGTTTCAGCTAAAAGGAACTTGACATCTGTGTGAAGCGTTACCTGGAGTCCAAAGTATCTCTCTGAGGAACTATACACAGATTTCAAAATCTTAAAACCATAGAAATGTATGAAGGATTTATTCCCAAATGAATTCATTAAAATTTTTGTGGGAATTTAGGTTCAGGGCAACATACAAATGGCCTATGGAAACATGTCAGCTACTAGTAAATTACCTGTTGAACAAAAACATTGTTGAGATGACTGGCCAGTCTCCGGGCAAAGTGCTCCCTCAAGTCACTGAAGCGCTGCTGCTGCTGCTTGACGGCCAGGAGTATGTCGTGGCCTGCATCAGAACAACAGTCCTCACTGACACAGTAAGGGCAAGCAAAGATTCCCTCCATGTTTAACAAGAAATGCCACACCACAGTGTGCACGTGAGGGTCAGAGGACAGTTCTGTGGAGTCCATTCTCAGCTGTCACCTGTACGTGAGCTCCAGTAACCCATCTTGGGTTACCAAGTTGCACAGCAACTTGGGGATATGCCTGGTAATGTTTTAATAGGTCCTCTAGCTGATTTGAACTCACATTCAAGTTTTAGAACCACTGCCTAAAAAAAAAAAAAAAAAAAAAAACGTGTCTTCTCTGACACATCTTAATAGTACTTGTGCTTGTTTCTAATAAAAAAGATCCAAAGATCTTGTAGGGCAGTAAGATGGATCTGCAGGTAAAGGTACTTGCCACACAAACCAGGTGAGCTGAAGTCAAGCCCCAGAACCCCTGTAAAGGTGGAAGAAGAGAAGTGAATCTACAAAGATATCCTCTGACCTGAATGTGTTACACATAGTAGTGTAACACATCCATGTGTGCACATGCATAAACTAATAAATAACATATTTTTAAATAAGATTATGGTGAGAGCATGGCATGGTGGAGCCTGCCTGCATTCTCAGCACTTGGGAAACAGGGGGATTGTGGTTTTGAGGGCAGCCTAGGCTATGTAGTGAGATGTTAACCCTCAAACTAAACAAAATAAAAACTAGACAGATCATAACACTAAACACATGAAGGTAAAGATGCTAGAGTCAAAGAAGGTCAATTAGAAGGAACTGAAATGAAAAGGTTCTTAGTGTTAATAGAA
The DNA here is from genome assembly GCF_003668045.3 of Cricetulus griseus. NCBI lineage: Eukaryota > Metazoa > Chordata > Mammalia > Rodentia > Cricetidae > Cricetulus > Cricetulus griseus. Next base: position 142,988,931 of record NW_023276807.1, on the reverse strand, counting down.
ACTTGTTGGGGAATCTGTGAAACTAATTTGTATAGCCAGTAAAGTAACCCTAAATTACTTAGCCCAAGTTATTTCTACTGAGTTGCAGTGTTAGCCTGAGCTCTTGGTCAGATTTCATCACGGCTACTGAACACACCTGGTCGAAGAGCGACATTCATGCACTGCAGAAGGGCGTCGGCAGCATTGGTGCAGGCCTCAATGCCTCTGGAAGAAGCAAGGTCTCCTTCCTGAAGGGCCTTTATGTGACCTTTGGCCAAGTCCATGTGGTTCTGGAATACATTCAAACACACCCCTTGCAAATGTAATTGTGGGAAAAATACAGGCAAGGCGCTATTCAACCCTACCACCCAGTCTGTAATTTCTTTAAATCCTGGTCCCACAAGTATTATAAGTGAGTCTCACACACATCATGACTAGCCTTCCTGTGTTTGCTCTGCTGGTAACTTATGAAATGCTCACCACGAGGAACTCTATCTCGGACAGCAGCTTCACATTATTCGTGTTGCTGAGGTGAATCAGGTGGTTGCTTTCAGAGATCTGATCCATTTGCTCTTTCACACTTTGGAGCATTTCCTCATAACTGCTCAGTTTCAGTTCAATCTGATCCACCTCCTTCAGGGCCTCATCCAGCAACTGCATCAGGATATTCACTTGTTTTTCAGAGGCCATGATTGACTGAATGTTAGCCTGAAATGTGAAAGGAAAATATAACGGTGTGTGCTGCTTAAATGTGGAGAGGTGCAAAGGTGAACTCCTGCCAGATCTCTGCATCCAGTCAATCAGCTTCCCCTTCCTTTTCTCCATAGGGCCTAGTGAAGGCTCAATTGCCTCTGGATTAAGGTTTGAGACCATGCCTCAGAAACTATGCAGGGATGTCAGAGGGCTCTATTCTAAAGCCCTTTCCCCTTCCCACCTTACTGACTCAGCTCCCTTTGGTAAATGATTCGCTTTGCTTATTTCACCTGCATTCCTCTTGTTGTAATTGGTACTTATCGGGTTTTGCTGTTGTTGTTTTATTTTTTACAAACAACGAAAATGCTACTCTTTGGTAATGAACTATTCAGAGGCTAGGGGAATTAACCCCTAAGATGGTTCTTCTACCATTGCATATTAAGAACATTCCAAAATCTAAAACCTTAGCCTTATGTCTTCACTAGAAATGGTTTTTATCATGTGCATGTGTGTGTATATGTGACGTATGGATACACGATTGCATGTGTGTGTACAAGTGATGTGTAATTGCTCTCTCCCTTATTATTGAGACAAGGTCTCTTACTTGAACCTAGAGCTCCCTGGTTTGCCTAGTCTAGTCAGCTTGTCCCAGAAACCCCCATATCTGACTCACAAGCATTGGGACTACAGAAGAATTACTATGCCAACCAAGTCTTTACTTGGGTTCTGGGGATCTGAACTCTGGTCCTTAACCTTTCGAGCCAAGTGTTTTAGCTACTGAGCCATCTCCTTAGCACCTGGTTCTCTCTTCTAAACAAGAAGAGTAGAGCATGGTGACAGGTGACAACAAGCTTACAAATACAGCAGTGATCACACTGTAAAAGCTGAAGCGCTAAGGCAGAAAACACAAACATCGCCAGGCTTTGCAATCTACCACACACCACTCATTCAGAGCTCATGAGGGATTCTTACCCCATCTAGCACCTGCAGCTCTCTGGACAACTTCTCTGCAAAGGCTTCAGCATTAGAGATCGCGCACTCACAGCCTTCCATCATTATTTCAATATCCTGCTCTTCTCTTGCATTTAACTCCTGGTACTCATCTACTGCTTCTTCATCCCCTCCTGTCACACTCTGATTTTCTCCACTTGGAACAGATTCTTAAAGAAGGTAAAAATGTAAGGAAGGAAAGTCATCAAAAAATGAGAAGAACTTTAACATGCTACTTAAAGTGATAGCTAGTTAAGATCGATTATAAAAGCACAGGACACATTTAGTGGTTGAAGGATAGAAAATAATCATTCAGAAAATATGAAAAAAGGTCATACAGTGTTACTGAAGTGAGGACCAACAGAAAGCATGCAGTCTAGTATGCTTACTGACTTACAAGGGTTAAAAGGAGCTTTAGTCAAAATCTCTCAAAACATTCCACTAAAATAGACAGCACGAAGAAGTGAACCTAATTTCTCTTTTCCCCACCAGAGATGGCTGTTGCTCTAACAAAACAGTGATGATGAACTATGAATATGGAAAACAGTTCCTTTCTTACTGGGTAGCATTTCCCCTTGTTTTTACTATGTGCATCTTTCTTCATCATACACATACATCCCTTTCAAATAACTTTTAATTGAAGTGAGAGGCATGTATATTATCCACAAGAAATTGTGAATATTCAAAATATTGACTGTATTTTCTATTTTTTGTTATTGTTTAGAAACTTCACATGCATAGCTAAAACAGCTAAAGATAGACTACAGCAATTTCCTTAGTAACGCTAATGAGAGAACAACAAAGTGATTTGAAATTATAAAACTGCTGGGGGCTGGAGAGATGGCTCAGAGGTTAAGAGCACTGACTGCTCTTCCAGAGGTCCTGAGTTCAATTCCCAGCAACCACATGGTGGCTCACAACCATCCATTATGAGATCTGGTGCCCTCTTCTGGTGTGCAGATATACATGGAAGCAGAATGTTGTATACATAATAAATAAATAAAATCTTAAAAAAAAAAAAAACTGCACATAGTTTCCATGCTTCCAGAAAAATGTCAAGAGGCCAAGTCTGAAGTGCTGTCTAGATCCACACCTCTCATTTTGGGGAAAGGAACACATATAGTGTGTGAGCATTTTATACAGTGTCTGAGTTTGAGAGAGGTAAAATGAAAAAACACTGTTAGCCCTAGCTACAGCTCTAAAGAAAGCTACTGATTTTCTAGCCTGACTGGACAGGAATTAAATCACAAGGTCTGGATGCTCTTAGTGTTTGTTCTTTTACATGAAAATGAAAACTCTCACTCAGCATTGAAATCTATTTATTTGTCTCAGAATAAAATGCTGCTAATTCCAAGTGAGACAGTATTGACTCTGAAAAAGATAGTAAGACAGATTTAGTTATATCCCGCGGATGGAGGAGTGTGTGTGTGTGTGTGGGGGGGTGTTAAAACTTTTGGTACATGCAATTTACAGATTACATTACAGAAATGTTTCTAGAGAGGCACTGCCATGTTCCTTGTCTTTTCGGGGAGGCCATTTCGTTCATTGTGCAAATGCAAAACTATCAGCTGTAACTCCTTGTTAACCACTAGAGGGCAGGGAACACCTAAATCATCCATGTACTGGAGTGCCTTACACTAACATTTCAAATAAACAAGCGTTTTAAGTCATCAAAACTACTTTGGTAGTATTTTCTTCTCCTCAAACATTCCTTTGGGAGCTAATAATGAATAGTACTATTACTTTTATTACTCTATGGATTTTGTAATAAATTTATCCTTGTATACAACTCCATAAAATATGCAACCAATAGTATACAACAGGGGCAAGTAACATATACACATGGAATAGAGTAAGAAGAACAGGGTTACGCACCTTCTGTAACTTTAGGCAGTTCTGGAGAGTAAAAGGTACGAGAAAAGCAGAGGAAAGTAAGCAGAGAATATTAGCTGGGTAGAAAATAGTGTACAGATTTAAAACTTTTAACTACTACCCATATCTCATTTGAACTTCATGCGGAACATGGGTTCTAAGGGCATTGCCAAAACCAGCCACAGTGGACAGATTCCTAAGAAGCTGAACTTCATGCTTGTTTTTCTTCTTCGCTGTGTAAAAGTGTCCTTCTGTATCTCCTCTCAGTCTGTCAGAAACAGTACTGACTAGTCCTTGAAGAAGAAAACTGGGAAACTAAATCATTTCCTGGGGAGTATTTTTAGGTCAGTTGTGACTCATGCATTTAGTGTAGTTATTTTCACTCCAAGTCCAAAGCTTTCCAGGACACTCCTTCACAAAGGATTAGTCACAAAACACTGTTTCAAAGAATACGACTGAGGTAAGAAACAAACAAAGGAGACAGCAATGCAAGCAGGCATTCAAAGGTTCGAGTGGAAGATTATTTAACAATCTAGCTGCAAGTCAAAAGAAAAAAATAGAAAACAGAACTTCCCTCTCCATCTCTAAAACTCCAATGTTCAATTGTCATTTATTAGAAACTATGAAAGTTGCTGCTGCCTCTGCTACATGAACGGTTACAATAGCATCAACTTACTTGGGTGACTATTTAGCTCTTCACATAAGGTGGTAATGAGGTTCCCTCCACCCCAAAATTATCCAAAACCTAGAGACATTTACTAATTATACATGTCAGCATATTAGGAATAAATAACATCTGGAAACACATAATATTTGAAAACAGAATGGCAAGCTTTTCAATGAGTGACTGACTTATGAGAGTATTCTTGCCTCAATTGGTAACACGCAAAACAAAAATCTCCAAAGTCATTCAAAGAAAATGAATCTGTAATTGAAGGTAAGAAAAATTCCTAGGGAGTCCACACACCCTGCAGTCAGACACTAGTGATATGGCAGCGCCTTGATGCTCCTAACCTAGGCCAGTGTCTCAGTGGGAAGAGGTTTAGGTGTGGGGGCTGCTCAGATCTGCCAGATATAAATATCTGCCAGTTCTAAGCATCAAGGCCAGAGAGTAGAACTGCTGGGAAAGAATCATCTACTTGAAAGGAGAAAAGTCTATAGCTAAATAAAACAAAAGAGGCAAGTGGCCAGATAAATGGTTTGCTTCAAACTATATCATAAATTATTGAACACTGGGCCAGAGAATAGCTTGGTGGTTATAGAACCTTGCCTGGTGACCCAAATGCAATCCCTGGAAACCATATAAAGATGAAAGGGAGAACTCCACAACTTTGTCCTCTGACCTCCACACAGGTGCCATGGGATGCACATGTTCTCCTCCCAATAAACACATAAATGAAGTTTTAAGGCGGACATGATGGCTCACTGGGAAAGTTAGGCAGGAGGCCTAGCCTCGAGAGTTCAAAGTCAGCCTGGAATTTACTACACAGTGAATTGTAAACTAGCCTGGGCTTCATAGCGAGATCCTGTCTCAAAACAATAAAAGACCAGTTTTCTTCTTTGGGATAGAGAGTACTATACTAACTGCATCCATGGGCAATTCAGAACCATTTCCATATACTGCTTACACCCTTAGGAAAGAAATCCTTTCAAAGAATGTAATCTTTCTGAACATTCTAATACTTCAGAGAAGAGGTTGTCCTGAGACACAGAACAACAGTCCATAGGAACATTTGCAAAGGCAGATAACTCACAAATACCCTCATTAACCTCTTGTCTAAGGATTCCATGCTGCTAAGAAGAAATGAGATTTACGGAGCATTTACTATAAACCTGGGATATTTATAATAACTGTAGGTAGATACTATCATCATCTCTACTTTAGAAACAATGGGAACTGCCAGAATTTAAACTCGGGCAGTATAAGGCCAGAACTGTACTAGTTATTACTATGTCCATGGTAGGCAAGAAAGTAGTGCTGTGGGGACATTTATCCCACAGCTGTTTAAAATAAGAAAGGGCAGGAACCATAATAAACACATAATGGCATAGCCAGACAATGGAATACTCTGATGCTAAAAAATGTTTGGAGTAAGTATTTAGTAACATAATAAATGTTTGGGCTGAATTCATATATGAAAAAAAAAGAACGCTAGGAAACAAAAGTGTAAATTTCTCTATAAGAAAATTATTTAAGTATTCATAGAAAAAAGCCTAGAAGAATAATACACCAAAATTTTAACAGCAGTTATCTCCTAGGAATATCTTTATAATTGGGCATTTTTTTAAGTATTGAGATTGAATCCAGTGTCTCTGCACATGCCAGGCAAGTGCTCTACCAATAAACTGCATTTCTAGCCATCAGTGTTTATTTTTAGACAGTCTCACTAAGTTGTCCAAAAGCCTCACTCTGGAGCTGAGGCAGGTCTTGAACTTGCAATCCTTCTGCCTTAACCTCCCAAGTAGCTGGGATTATTGGCTTGTGCCACCAAGTCCAGGCTTATGAGTGACTTTATTTTTTAATTTTTTTTTTCCCTTTGGTTTTTCGAGACAGGGTTTCTCTGTGTAGCTTTTGGGCTTATCCTGGCACTTGCTCTGGAGACTAGGCTGGCTTCGAACTCACAGAGAATCCACCTGCCTCTGCCTCCTGAGTGAGTACTGGGATTAAAGGTGTGCGCCACCAACACCCGGCTACTTTTTAAATTTAATATACCAAAATCCTATAATGTACACTCATAACGTCTTCACTAAGAAAAATTACTTTGAAATTTTTTATGACATATTGTGAAGTAAATTCAGTATCCTAATTACTTTAAATAACACCAAATTATATATTCATTAAGGATACACTTGACCACACATATAAACTTTCATTTTCTTTTACCTTCCAAAAGCTGTGAGCTAACATTGACAAAGTCAATCTTTTTGCGGAGATAGCGCTGATTCAGTTTCCAAATGCATGAGATGAATGCATTCTTTTCAGCAGTGCTGCTGGCAACCCACTTATAGATTTTTTCAAAATGTAAATCAAATTCAGGGTTTTCCTAGAACAAAAAAAAATGTAAAAGTTCATTTGATTTTGATCCTATCACTTTTCATTGTTAATATAAAATCTATTTAAAAATTAAAAATGGAAGCTGTTTTGGGGGGACAAAAAAAAAAAGACTATTAAAAAATACCATGTAAATGGTTAGGTATGTAGCTGCGTGGTAGCACTCTTGCCTCACATATCCAAGAGCCAGGCTTCCATTATTACACACAAACATCAACCAAATGAACTGAAATGCTCAGAGAATATAATTTATAGCAAAAACTAGACAAGCAACTACATCCCACAGTGGACACTTTTCTCTGTGTCCTTAAAGTCTATGAGTGGAAAGGAAGGGCAGGCTCTACTCTTGGGGCTGTGTTCAGCTTCCCGTAGTAACATGACAAATGGTGTACAGCTTTAATGTGGCTCTTGTTTTCTCTTTCTAAGTTCCTTATGAATCTTTTGGCTACATAATTTCTTTGGCAATGTATGATTATTCATAGCTGTGGTTTGCTATTAACTCCCTATCAAAGAATATAGCTAATTAAAACATGAGAAAAAATTAATCTAAGCCCTCATGTACTTTCTAAGAACAAGCAAGGTGAGAAACAAGAGCTGCACTGTTTTCTGTGTTTGAAAATGTAGAATTATTATAAGCATCTCAAAAGGCAAAAATGCTGGCGCATCTTACAGTTGTTTTAAGAAACTGAGGCAATCTGAATCCCATCTGGCCTTCTAAAGTCTGTTGCTGAGGGAGGACAATGACCAAGCCAACTCGGGGAGGAAAGGGTTTATGTCATCTTACACTCCAGGTAACTAACCATGGAGGACAGAGTCAGGGCAGGATCTCAAGCATAAGCAGAGGCAGGAACCGTGAAGGAAAGCTGCTTACAGGCCTGCTCCCAGGCTCACATTTAGCTATCTTTATTATGCCTCCAAGAAACCTGCCTAGGGTTGGCACCACTCAAAGGGGGCTAGGCCCTCCCACATCAATCAACAGTCAAGAAAATGCCACACAGATATGCCTACAGGCCAATCTGATGGAGGCATTTCCTCAGCTGAAGTTCCTTCTTTCCAGGTGACTCTAGTTTGTGTCGGGCTAAGAATAACTAGTACAACCATTTTATAGCAATATTTCTTTCTTGACTACAGGACTTCTTGATCTGTATATGGAAATGAAAGCATATGAATGTATACCACTGTTTACTTCCAAAGAATTAAAATGCAGGCTCAAGTGCACTACAGTACAGGACAGTAATATATTCCAACATATTAATAAATTTACTCATTCACAGCTTTATTTAGGGGTAACAAAATGTCAATAGATCTTCAAGGCAAGAAAAGGTAGATGTAACTAGTACTTTGAAGAGTAGGGGTATTTTAAGGAACAGGTCTTGAGTTTTGGCATGATAATCATAGAATAGTAGGATAAAATTAGTAATTAGTTCAACTTACATACAGAGCTTAAGCATAAAAAAAAATAAAATACAAAACTGAAAACCTGAGCTGGTGAGATGGCTCAGCAGGTAAAGGCTGTCAAGCCTAACAACCTGCAATTCATCTCTAGGCTCCACACACGGGAAGAGAGAACAGACTCTCACAAATTGTCCTTTAAGCTCCACATACATGCCATGTATGGCACATGTGCACACCCAACACATACACAAATACATGGAATACACTAATTTTAATTGGAAACTTGTATTTATGATTAAAAGTAACTACTACTTATAAACATATCTAAGGGTATTGGCAACAAACATGAATTTGATGGGAAATGATGACTTCCCTGGGAATACTTCCCATAACGCCAATAATGAGGCTGAGTGCTCCAGTGGCAAGATCTGCACAAATCAATGTATGATACTAAATGGCTACTGCCAGGCTAAGTATAAAAATTTCATGTTTATATCCATATATAGTAAATACACACCAAGGTGCCTACATAAAATGAAACAACGACAAAAACAAATTAAACAAGTCAGCACCGAGGAGTCTGTCTGAGAAAGCATGGGGCAGAGTGAGTGAACTCCACAAGCAACAGGGCCATGGAGGGAAAGCAGCTGAAGGAGGAAGGCTATGCAGGGGCTGTATTTCTGAAATGCTGCCAGTATTTCCTCTTGAAACTTTCCAAAAGGCTTCCACCTCTTGCCCCGCCCCCAATATCAGAAAGCAGTTACTGAAGCTAAAAAACAAAGCTTTTGGTTTTCTTTCTAAATACTCCTCCCTCTCCCCATCTCTTCTCAAACCACTTTCCACATTTTCCTAAAACCTGGTTGCTTCCTAGAAATAAAGAACAAGTCTAGTTTTCTAAAATACTTAAAGAAATGGTCTCTCTCTCCTCTCCCTTTTCCCCTGCTCCTACCTGCTCCTCCCCTCTGTGTGCATGTGTGTCATTAAGGAGAAATCTGACACAGACTGGCAAGGATCTCTTAAAATCACTTTTGCTTTGCTTTCTTTTAGCACATGATTCAATCATCTTTCATTTTATTTATCTTTCTAATGCCTAGGTACAGTAAGAGTAAAACCAGAGTTTCAGCTGGGGATGGTGGTGCATGTCTGTCACCCCAACATTCGGGAGAGGCAATAAAAGCAGGAGTTTAGATGTGGCCTCAGCTACCACAGTACGTGTGAGGCCACATGGGTTGCATGAGACCCTGTCTCAAAGTAACAAAACTCTGGAGTTTTATCAGGTCAATTTACAAATGTCTATGCCATTTTCTCCTTTGTAGCTTTTTAATAAACAGGCATGACTTTGGGAGGTTACAGCAGAGGGCTGACAGTTACACCAGTGCAAGCCTTGGTCTGAGTGGCATCAGCAGCACAGAGGTGTACTGCATACAGACAGGGTCAAAGCTAGCCAGGAGGGGAGATGGAGGAAGTACCCCATTAACTAAGAGGAAGGAGCCCTACTTAATTTCACAGTGCACTACTAACAGCAGTCCTGAACTGCCAAGAATACAGATGGCCTTTAATGTGACTACTGAACTATTACTTTATGTCCTTGAAGTCTGAACACAAACATGGTATCAAATTTATAACTTTAAAATTTTACTTAATCACCTCAAAATAAGGTGTGTAACCCGCCTTCCATCACTTCCTTTAATTGAACCACAAATGTCAACTGTCCAGATTGGCTGTCTTGGGTGGTGAACCTTCATTTCACTCAGGAGGAGTAAAGAAGGATGGCTCCTTTATGTAGATCATACATGCTTTGAACCAAACCTTACCAAAACAATGAGTATTTTTAAGAAAGTTAACTCATACAACATATTACTTTAAAATCCATACTAGTTTATAGAATTTTCTAAGCATATTTAAATAAACACATAGTATTAAGATTATTTTGCTCTAGTTTATGTATCTTGAACATAAATGTAATTGTAATTTTAGCAAAGTAAAAACTGAACCACACATGCGCATGTAGTTATTTTAAGCAGTTTAACATTGGGGGTAAAGAGGTGGAGATTCATGTATTTTAGTCCAACAGATAGCAGGCCTATAGTCACAGAACAAGTTCAGATCATCTCAGGGCACACCATACTACGGATACATGAAAGACATTTTCTGACCCCAAGTCCAAGGACTATGGAAAACATACTTTGATGGCATCTTTGGCATCTACCACAGCCAGGTCTCGAAGGGCCCAAGCAATCTGCCTTTTGTAGAAATCTCCCTTATCAGATTTCTTGACTTTGACCACCTTCACCTGCACGGGGCGTTCAGTTGTCACTGTTGAACAAGATACACATGACTGTTAGCAATTTTAGTCATCTACTCATCTTCATTCACTCACTGTAAATGTCACTTTCAGGTGCCTGGTAGGGTGACACTAAAATAAGTGCAATATTTTGTAATAAGTCAACTGAGGAATTCACAGAATCCTAAAGGAAGCATCTAAATCAGACTAGAAGGTCAAAGGCAGACAGATGCCTTGAGAGGTATAGCTTAGGACCTGTTTTAAAGGGCGTAGGAGGGAAATTTAATGATTGACATGTGTAAGTGCAGAGTCCTGAAAGAGCCTAATGTCATCACAAAGAGCAAGAGGAAATGATCCAATGCAGGCCTCACAGTGTAATAGAAGGTGGATGGAAATGAAATTACCACAAAAGACGGTGCTGAGTTCTTCAAGGGCTCCATCTAAGGCAGTACGAGCTGCTATTACAGAAACAGAATGCTCTAGTTTCTAGTTTCAAAACATGACTCTGGCAACAAATGGAGTTTAGATTTGGAATGGATGCTGATACATTTGAAAAGCAAATGGTTCTCCAAACAATAACAATTATGAACAAAATGCTCATGAAGGTACTGTTGAATGGGAGGGGTCACAAAGAATTATAATTCAATTAATTAAAAGTTTAAAGATAAGCAAAACAAAATAATATATAGTTGGAAATCATACATGGGGAACATGGTAAGATTCAGGAGACCAGACACCTGTTGCTGTAAAGTGGAATGGAGTAAGGAAGACGATGGCAATTCAAAGATACTGGAGCTCTCATCTTACACTATATAAAATTTTTTTTACACACACTAAATATTCAATAGAAACAATTAAAAATTAATTTGTCAGTTCAATAATTTTCTCCAGTTATAGAAACAATGAAAATACTTTTAAAAGAAAGAAATGACCCTAAGGAATGAAGGATTATCAAGTACATATTTTTGCTTAAAAAATGCCCACCTGTAGCACACAGAAAACAGTTCTTTTTCTTTTTGCCTGCTTTGCAGACATTCACAATGCTCAGCAGGCGCTCATCATTCGGAGTGAAGATATCTCTCTGTAACGCGTGCTTGATCGCTGTCATCTTTTCTCAGCTGAAAAAGAATTTAGGATAGAGGTATTGTGCTCATTATCAAAATCTCTGCCTTCCCTCATAAACTGTTCCATTTACAACTCAAATGATTAAGTCTTCATTAGTAAACACATAAATATATTAATATATGTACATCATAAAAGCATGAGGCTACAAGTTTGGAAATGAATCAGAAAAAAACTAGTATTGTCACAGTAAAAAAATCTTTCCAAGTGCTCAACAACACTTAAAGTGGAAACACAGACACAAATAATCATATATATACTCATATCCATACATACACATACATACATATATGCACACACAAACACATACAACACATACAAATAGTCAATAAATATACAAAAAAAGTGTTCAGTATTGGGCTGGGGCAATAGCTCTGTTGGTAAAGCGCTTCCTCACAAGAATGACACAAGCCCCATCTTGTTTGACCTCTAAAGCTCACACAACAAGCAGTGCATGGTGAGCCCTGCTTTTAACCTAGCACTGAGAAGACAGAGTCAAGCAGACCCCTGGGGTTCACTGACCATTGCCTCACTTATTTGTGGAGTGCCAGTCTGGTGAGAGACCATGTCTAAAAAAGGGGGAGGGGATGGATGATGCCTTAAGGAAAACTGTATGGAGCTGCTCTTTGGCTTTTGGCAGACTCATAAAAGAAACCAAAACCATTCCATATCATAGACCACTTGGGAAACACAAATGAAATCCACAGTGAGATACCTACTACTTTCACATGTTCGGAAGCTAAAAAGGATCAAAAGGATCGCAACAGAAGTACTGATGAAGGAGCCTCTTCCATACAGCTGGTGGGATTGCTTCAGAAAACAGTCTGGTGGGGTCTTCAAAGTCATGCATGCAACTACCATTGTTATCTAGCACACAGCTCCCAAAAGAAATTATGAAAAGATATTCACAGAAAAACTCACATGTGAGTGTTCACAGAAACATGACAACCAACCTCAGTATATGTGGGGAGGCACCATCTCCAGGGCCCCCTATAGATACCAAACCCACAGATGTCTAAGGTCCTTAACATAGAATGCTAGAATATAATCTACAGATTTGTATCATCTCTAGACTATTTACAATTCCAAATGCAATGCAAATGCTATATAAGGCTTGTTATTTGTATTGTTTAAAGATAAAAAACAACAACAACAAAAAACAACTCCATACTTGCTCAACACAAAAACCATTTTCCCCCAAATATCTTCATTTGGTGGCTGGTTCAATGAATGGATTTGGAACCTGCAGACACAGAAGGTGAACTACATTTTGCAGTAGCCAAAAAGTAGGAGCAAGTCAAATGTTCATCAATGGACAGATAATGAAATGGGGAAAAAAAAATTCATGAAGACAGAAAGATGAGCAGTTGCTAGGAGATGGCAATGAAAAGTAGAAACAGCTGCTAATGGGGAGAGAAAAACGTTCTTCACTTAGTTTGATGGTGTAAAAACTTGTGAATATACTAAATAATGATAGGACACCAAGTGGGGAAATCTTATAAGTGAATTACACATAAGATCACTGTAAAAGTAGCTTTCCATTTCTTTTCTTCTCATCTAATTCAGTCTTTCTTCAAACATTAAATTAATTTTAAAAAATCTTCCTGACTCCTGTCTGACAAATGGGGAACCTGCATAAGACTGAACTAGACTCCCTTAATACAGGTGACAATGGTGTGACTGGAACAATATATGAGGCCACTGGTAGTGGGTCCAAGATCTATCTCTAATGCACAAACTGAATTAGTGGAGCCTATTCTATATGAAGAGACACCTTGCTAAGGCTAGACACAGGGGTCTGGGGGTGGGGAGGTGCCCTGGTCCTGCCTCAATGAGATGATGGGACAGACTTAGTAGACTTCCTAGGGGAGGCCTTACCCTCTCTGAGGACAGGAGAACTGGGGGAGAGGGATGGGGGAGATCGAGAGGGGAGGAGGGAGAGGGAACTGGGATTGGAATGTAAAAAATAAATTAATAAAAAATGTTAAAAATGTTTAAAACCTAAATATTGAATAAAATACAGAATAGTTTTATATTATTTTTTAAAAAGCTATGGGAAGTGCCCCACAATACAGTGAATGAATGAAGGAAAAGGCAAATGGAGAATATAAGCATATTAGAACATTTTTACACTTACTCTTAATGTTCAGAATTTTTTCTCCTGAAATTTTGATATTGTATATTCCTGCCTAGATTTAAATAATAAAGTAGTTTTACTTAAAAAAACTTCAATTGTTAATGAGAATAATTTAAATGCTTTTCCTTTTATGTATCTACTATTTTCCAATGCAAATGTGCCTTTGAGATTAATTTCTTACAATACCATTTCTTTCGATGGGAAAAGGAAGAAAACATGAGCTTTAATTAAATTTTTATAGGACAATGACTTCTTTGTAGAAATCCTACAAACTGTGCCTCTTCTACACTTTACTCTGTGAAGCTTCTATCCATATTCCAAGTGCAAAACTTTTTCTCATCTAACCTACACCTTCCATCTCCATCCTTCATCCACCTCATCGCGAGCCTTAGGTGTCTAACTTCTTTCCCAAGCCAGCCTGGAGGTGGCACTCATTTCCCTATACCCACAGTAGCTATCCCCTTTGATCATTTTAACCATACTTGCAGGCCAATTTATTCTCCATCATCAATCTCCATAAACAGCGTTTGTTCTTTACTTCTCTAAGGCCACTAGCCAGCAGAAAAAGCTGTGTGTGTCGCATCACTGCCAATATCTAAACCCAGTCCAAGCTGGGGTTTCAAGCCGCCCAACAATTCTTTACCACTACCTCTGATGAATTCCTTTCCCAGTTTAATGACTCTAGTTGCAAATTCTTACTACTCTCCTATCCTCAACTCTAGTCTCCTCTCCTGCCCCACAGAGAACGCACCAGGAAGCATAATTCTTCCTAGTGCTCTCTCTCTTCTCCACATTCTCCTACCCTAACCTCCACTCTATTATGGAGTGTCCATGTTATTAAGTCCTTGTCCTAGTTAGGGTCACTATTGCTGTGATGAACACCATGACCAAAGCAACTTGGGAAGGAAATGGTTATTTGGCTTACACTTCCACATCACAGTTCATCATTAAAAGAAGTCAGTACAGGAACTCAAACAGGACAGGACCCTGGAGGCAGGAGCTGATAGAGAGGCTTTGGAGGGGTGTTGCTTAATGACTTGCTCAGCCTGTTTTCTTATAGTACCCAGGACCACCAGCCCTAGGATGGCACCACCCACAATGAGCTGCACCCTCCCCCATCAATCACTAATTAAGAAAATACCTTACAGTCCAATCTTAATGGAGGCCTTTTCTTAATTGAGGTTCCCTCCTTTCAGGTGACTCTAGTTTAGTTGACATAAACTAGCCAGCTCACCCCTTAATATGTCCTAGGCCCAGGATATGACATTACAGCTCTGTTCCATCTTATCCTCAGACTACCCTGGACACCGTCCAGTTTGCTATTCTGTCTGGGTTTTTGTTCACTTTTTTCCTTTTTCTTTTCACTGTATCAACCTCTAACTCACACCCCCTCCCCAGCTCCAAAGATTCTGATAGGACATTTTCTGTTCTTCAAAGTCTTTTCTCCTAGAAAACTTACTTTTCCTCAGTTTGGCGTTTCACCTCTACTCTGAAAACAGCCCTTCCAAACTGCGTTTTCTAGCTAATGTACTCGTACCCCTAATAAAAGTAGTTATCTGTTGGCAAGGACCTTATCTTATTCAGCTTTATACTCCTAGCAGTTGACAAGAGGTACACAGTAGGTGCTCAGTAGACACGTAAGTGAAGTCACTCTGTAGCACTCAATAACAGATCAGAGACCGTTTCCTCAAAGTTGCAACTTTCCAGCTTTCAAAAGCTAGAAAGCAAATACACAGGCTCAAAATCTGTCATAATTGATCGCTTCCCCAATGGTAACATGAAATCTGTTAGCACACTCTGTGGCCTCTCCTTCTACATATAATTATTCTTCTTCTGCTTTGTTGCCAAACACATTGACCAAGACTTTTTTGTATTACCTTTGTGTAATAGCACCTTTTACCTCTTTTTTGTTTTAGTTTTCTACAACCTTGAAAAACAAGCCAGTAACTTTAAAACAGTGTTCCTTACACCACGCTCCCATCCAACATTACCCTAATGTTCTCAAAGCAAGCCTTTCATTCCAAGCACTCTGTCCATTTCTGGCTTGCAATCTTTGCTTGAGCACTTCCCCTGCAGGACATATTATCTTCTCCCTATTCAATCCTACATTTCTGGGTTTGTTTGAACTTGATTCAATAAAGATCTTAATCCACACCGATCTTTCATCTAAATGGCTACAGCACATACTACATTTACTAGACAAGTGCTTGCTATCTAATTGGGACATGAATGTCATCACCTGGATCTCCACAGCCATCTCTGAAAGAAGAGTGCTCTATCACAGGTTTGTGTTAGGTACTTAACAAAAACCTCTTGATGCAACCAACCTGTTTTACTGCAACAGTAAAAACTGGTCAAAAGAACAATTAATAACGGCCAATGCTCACCAGACTTAAGACTTGGTGCATGATAAATGGTAAAACAGGAGAGGGTTGCTCATAACTCATAAAGGAATTAGACACAATTCAAAAAATACTGTTATTTGCTAAGTGCCAGGCAGAACTCTGGGGTATAGCGGAGAATCTGGCAGACATGAGTGGGATGGCGTAGCTACGTGACAGGGATAGTGATGAACTCTCCGGTGTTTACAGGACCTTTCAGTTTGCCAGCAAGTAAATAGGGGCCTTTACAGCTTTTTTCCCAAGCTTAAAACCCATGCCCACACTCTGGGTTCTCTTTAGACCTTCACTTCATAAAACCCCAAGCCTGAAGGGAACAGAAACAGCTAACCACCGTTCATCTTGGGACTTGTTTCCCTCAGTTCAGTCGGGCCATCATTACACTATGTGTCAGTGCAAATGCCTGAGACATCTCAACACGAGGGCTGTTGTCCAGAAGAGACAGCCGGGTCTCTCCCTCTACGGTTCCGCCCATCCGGGACAGATTTCTTTCTTTTTTCCAAACTGGCGTGGCTTGGGAGAGAAGGACGTGACATGGCTTCCACAGGTTCAAATCAACATATCCTTAGAAATATCTCAAGTGCATTGCCCAGTCTCTGGGCAGTTTTCTCTTCTGGATGACAGCAAGGGGTGAGAACGCAGCCCGAGATCCGCATCCCCGGAGGGGAGCTGGGTGGGCCGGGTCTCCTGGGAGCGGCGGCCCGGGAGCGGACTGAACAGCGCCTCCACTAAGGCCACCTCCAGGACCGCGCGCGGGTCCCCGAAGGGAAGCTTACCGCGAGGCCGGCCCGGAGGAGGCGGGTGCTCCGACGCCGACACTGGAAGGGCAGCGGCAGCGACGCCAACATAAACCACTTCTCATTGAGCAGAGATGAGGAGCGGCCAGAACCCGCCACTTCCCGTATCCTGTCACGTGAACGCTCCGAACAGGAAGATGACCCTGTGGAACCGGAAGTGGAGGTGGCGGGACCAGCCAATGGACGTGGAAGAGGCGGGACATCTCCGGGCAGGCCGTACTGTGGGCGTGCAAGGGCAAGGGCGGGGTCTGCATGCGCATTGGCCAGTAGTTATCAACCTGAGGGTCCCGACCCTTTCACAGGTTTGCATATCAGATACCCTGCACACCAGATATTTACATTATGATTCATAACAGTAGCAAAATTAGTTATGAGATAACAACAAAAATAATTATATGGTTGGAGGTCACCACAACATGAGGAACTGTATTAATGGGTCGCAGTGTTAGGAAGGTTGAGAACCACTGGAACAGGCCAACAGGAGGAGTTGACAGGTGGTATGTCCTTTTCCCTAGAAGTACCCATTCTGGGACTTGTGGCAATCCATTTGAGAGCTCATTAACTGTTTTCTCCTTGGTGTTTATAAAATCCTGTTAACTCTAGAATCTTGGGATCAGAGTTTGGGAGCAAACACTTATGATTTAAGTCAGAGTCTATGAAAATGAAACCTAAACATCATTAGTTCCTTGATTCTGTCTCACTTAATTCCCATAAACAGCTAAGGTCTAGAACCTTGGCACTTAGAAACTTCATATTCTAACTGGATTGCACAGACCTGCTGCATGGGTGCTTTTTAGAAACTATCGGAACCAGAATCTTCCCTTTAAGATGATGTTTGTTTCAATGAGAAACAGTAAGTTAGGAGTGATTCCACTAGGATATAGAGAGAGGAGTTAACTGAACTTGAAACTTTGTATTTCTTATAGAAAAGAACCAGCTTGCAAAGAAAGGAGTTAACTGGTGGGGGTAATCAGTCAACTGTGATTAGCAAAAGAATCTGGGCTCACTGTTACACAACAGCAGAATGGAGGAATCAGGAATGAAAACAACTAATGGGGGTGGGGGTAGCTTGGAGACTCTGAACCCAGGCAGAAGCTATTGAGGCAATTATAACAGCTGTAGCCCAACTAGGACAAGGAAAATAAAGTCTGAGGCTGTATGTTACCTTGCTATAGAAACAACTTAGGTCAGCTGATAAGCTAGTCAAGGAAGAGTAGTGTGGGAGGTAGTTGATGAATACCAGTATGGTCTTAACATAAGTGCACCAGTGAGTACTGAAACTTATTTCACTAACCCCCTTTTTACTAATTTATTGCAGATTTTGTGGCTGGTCATAATTTTGAAGAGACATGGACAAAGCCAGGATTTCGGGCTATAACACAAGTGCTTCATTAGGCCACATTCCTGGCAAGGTTTGAGTGTCTGGAACTTTGATACCGGGTTAAAAAAAAAAGCCATTCAGACATAAATCCTATCCTAAAAGGGGTTTACAGTGAGGTAGGACTAGACAAGGTGATTTCTAAAGAGGATAACATACTCTACCAGGATGAATTTGTTAAGAAAATGACAGATGAACTATGCACAGTGTCTTTCAACATTTGTCCAAAAGGGAATTTTGGAAAAATTAGGAGAAATAATAAACAGGCACCTCTTTGTTCTTGAGATTAACATCTTCTAGTCAAGGCTACTTAGGATGATTTTTACTGGATCTAGTTCTATATTTAAGGCAAATGGTCTGGTATTAGGGCAGCTTACATGACATCCCCTCTAGGCAACATAGGAAAGTGGTGAGGACTCTCTATATTTTTGTATTACGTTCATTCCAACACCCTTCCTTCTGGGAAACAGTCTAGTCACTCTTCTTCATTCTTTATGGAGTAAATTCATTCTAATATTCCTGCTTCCCTGAGCCTTCTAACTCTCAGCACCTATTCAGTACTGTCCTAGCATCTTTACCTCGTTTGTCATAGTTCATCATCAGGTCCAAGAAGCACAAAGGCTGTGTTAGAACCTACTCCACCTGTCCTTGCCAACATTGAGATGCAAATGGTCTGATGTCATCCTCTGCCCAGCCTTACAAAGCTCTCAGTATTTACATTCACATAAGCTCCTCTTGTCCCCATTGGTGCACTTACCCACCCCTCCCCTTTTGCAGTATCTTTTGATTTAGCATAGTTCAGTGGTTCTCAGCATCAGATTTTTTTTGAACTCCCTGGGGGACATTTGATGATATTTTGAGACATTTTTGGCTGTCATTACTGAAAGAGATCTGCTGACATCTAGTGGGTAGAAGGCAGAGGAGGTGTTAAATGACCTATAATACCAAGAATAGTCCTGCTCAACAAAGAGCTATCTATCCCCAAATGCCCCAATTGTCCAAAGTGCGAAACCATTGCTATAGTTTTTTCTAGAGCAAGAATTGCAAGTTCTTACAGAGGCTGTGCTGGGGTAGCTTGGTTTGAAGTCAAGACAATGGGGAGCAGACACAAAGGAAATAAAGTTATGTTATGAAGCAACTTTCTTTGCAACATGTCCAGACATGAGAAGTCTGTTCTTCATTCTCAGGAGAGAAGAGACTGTTGTCATTGAGAGTGAAAACAATCTGAGGGTTTAAGAGTGTGAAGTCTACCCAGGGTCCCCATTCTAGATTTCAAAGACCCATTCCTTTTCCATTAGGGCACATAGATGATATTCCCAGGCTATGCAATTAGGTTTTCTTAAACTTCTGTTTCTTTTATGATTAAATACTGGGGCTGGGTTTCAGCATAGTCTGTAGAGAGCTTCCACTGCCCCAGAGGCCCTCTGGCTTTCATATCCAAAATCATAGTGAACTATGATTTTGTGGTACTTTCTGAGAAGCTTAGAGATGTATCTTACAATTCTACACAAGTGAAAAAAGAGAAGTGTTTATCTTCCCCTGCCACTGGTCACTATTTCACCACATATCACCACATGTGACTGGAGGGCTGAATCATACAGATATTCCAAGCCATGGTGACATTGTCTGTAATATGGCATGTCAAGGAGTGAGAGAGGCAAGCTGTTGTCATATCATCCCCGAGGAGATGACATGACATCGTCTAGCTAGCTGATACCTCTAACTGGTCACTGCAGCAAATACCTAGAATAAAAAGATGGAACTAGAAAGGTGTTGAGTGTTATACAAGGAAACAGAAAATCCAGTCCCTCAGTTGTCTCTTTGAGGTAATGGTTTCTCCATGTTTTCAGCTGTCTGAATCAGGCCTCAACTCCTCCTTAGTGCTCATATTATACATGCGGTGATTCCAGCAATTTTGTTCTACCTCCAGGATGTTTGCCAAATCTAACCACACCTCAGCTTTTCACATCTGTTCCTTCCTGGAGTCCACTGTGACCTGTCCCTCTTGAATTACTACACATCCCTCTTCAGACACAGTTGGGTCAGACACAGGGTACAGCAGAACTAATCTGCACATGGGACAATCGGGAATGATGCCACTGGCAAACCCAGCCCCCACCTCTAGAGATGTAAACAGGCCAACATAAATATAACCGAATCCGTGAATTTGCCAATTAGTTTTTATTGGAAATCAGATTTCATGCTAAGTATGTTAAATGCTTTAAGCTTATATTCCTATGTTATCCCAAGAGGTATTAAATTATGATTTGTTTGTGTATTATTCAGCTGGAGAATGTGTTCTCACATAAACTCAGTGACCCACATTTTAAGAATAGAAAGGACTTTTCTACAGATAGAGTTCCAGGGCAGGCTCCAAAGCAATACAGAGAAACCCTGTCTAGAAACTCCCCCCCCCCCAAAAAAAAAGTACTTTTCTAGAAAGTGACATTTAAATTATACAAAGATAGACCATTCTTAGCTGGTGACAGGTAGTGGACATAAAGTAGCAGAAACCCCGTGGTTGGTGAAATCACACAGATGTGGGTTTAGTTTTGGTTTTAACCTTTACTGAGTCAGTGGCCACCAGGGAATTTACTTGACCCTTCTGATCCTCATTTTCCTGGTCTGGAAATTTAAAACAATAGGCATCATTTGTGTATCTATATCTGCTCAGATGGTGAGTTATGTTATGTTTTTACTGCCTTATTATTCTTTTTTGGTTTGTCGAGACAGGGTTTCTCTGTGTAGCTTTGAGCCTGTCCTGGCACTTGCTCTGTAGACCAGGCTGGTCTCAAACTCACACAGATCCACCTGCCTCTGTCTCCCGAGTGCTGAGATTAAAGACATAAATACAGTATCTAGTCCATAAGTTACCACATGTATAGTATGTAGTTCAGGCACCTAGCCAAAAACCCCTGGAGCAATGGGCCCCAAATGGCCAGGACTTATTAATTAATGGCTTTCCTATATATTGACTCTTCCTTAAAACTTAGGGCCAAACTGAAGAACCCAAATACATATTCTTAAGCAACCACATAAGATCCCCTGCTTTTAATTATCTACCCCAACCTCAGAGTGTCTACCCCCACCCCAATCAGGGTGTGCTGAAGTCTTCCCTATTTCCCCCTTGCACTGTTTCATTTTATACACTCACACACACACACACACACACACACACAATTTGAAAAAGAATCTCAACTTTCTCATGCAGTAATAAACAGAAGGACTTGTTTATTTTCCATGTCAATGAAATACTATCAATATTTTGGGCTTTTCCCTATAAGACAAGCAATGAGCTCATCTCACAGAAACAATGCCAGTTTCTCTTCCAGACAAGGTTCAGTGTTTCTTCAAGCTTTCCAGTGTCATTTGTATTTCCTTTCCTGTGAACTGTCTGCTCATGTATTTTTCAATTGGTTGTTGGCCTTCTCTTAACTTCTCAACTTTAGGAGTACATATATTCAAGCTTTTACACAATTTGCAACTTTTCCCAGCTTGCAATTTGTTTTTGGCTTTGTCTGTAGGATTTTATATGTATTTAATATAGTTAATATTATTTACCATGTTTCTGGATTTTGAGTGGCATCAAGGAATGTTACCCCCACTCTTAGTTTGTCACAAGTTCACATATTTTCCTTCTAGTAGACTCAAGGATATTCTTTTTTTCCCTTTTATATGTCAATTATTGTATAGTTCATTTATCATATAACCTATCCATTTAAAGTATGTAGTATATGCTGTTTATTTCTCACATTATTTTACTTATGTTCAATATATAACATTATATTGACTATTTTAACCATTTTAAATTTACAAGAAGGTAGTATTAGTCACATTCATCATTTTGTACAATGATTTCCACTTCTAAATGTTGTGCATCACAGAAACTGTGTAACTATTAAGAAATGCCTCTGTTCTCTTCTCCAGTCTCTTAGCTTTTCCTCTATTCTGTCTCTGAATTTATCTACTCCAAGTATTTCATAAAGTCAAACTATGCAATAACTGGCCTTTCATTTGTGCATTATTTAACTTAGCATAATGTTTTCAAAGTTTACTTACATTGCAGCATGCATCAAAAATTTTATTTCTTTAAAGGCTGAATAATATTCCATTACTTGGCTATACCATATTTTCTGGGTTTATTAATCTTTTGATGGGCACATGATGTTTTCTTCTTTTGGTATTATGAAGAATGCTGCAAACACAATTATAAGCCAACACAATAGATTATACATTGGTATACAACTATTTATTCAAGTCACTGTTTTGAATTCACTTGGGTCTGCATCTCTGAAGGAAATGCTGAGTCATTTGGTAGCTTTACTTCTTAGGAACTGCTGTACAGAACAAGCCGTGCTGAATCACACATTCTCTGGCTGCCTTTGAACAACACTACTCAGTTTCTCTCCTTGCTTCCCAGAAAGTTAAAATAAGCAAATTATTAGAGTAATGTGTGGTTTACAACTGACCCCAGAATTATGAGGTCATCAATATCAGTACTTTAAGGGACCCTTTAGTGCTAGTGTGACTAAACAAGGTACAGTCCAGCTTAATTGAATTTGCAACTTTGAATTCACTTTTGCCTCACCCAAATTGCAAGGATCCAAATGGTATCCTGTCCTACATTTCTGTTAGTAAATCTCCAGTAGGTTGTACTCTGTGCAATCCTGAATCTGTCAGCACTTTTTCCTTTGGTGCCATGACTCCCTGGGGCCAGTTTGTGTACACTGGGAGTATGTTGCTCCAGTGTATCACCAAACCCATTTCTTACATGGCCATGACATCTTCATCTCCACTAGCAATGGAAGAAGGCTCCAATTGCTCCATACCCTCAATAACTTTCACCATTTTTCATTTCATAAAGACATAATCTTCCTAACAGATGTGAAGGCAGATCTGACTTGATGCTTGGGCTTTGATTTGCATTTCCCCAAAGACAGTGAACATCTATCTTTCTCATGCTTGTTGATTATATGTGTATTTGCAGATATACCTGTCAATGTCCTTTGCTTATTTTTAAACCGGGTTGTTTTGTGTCACTGAGCTCTTTGTATATCTGGATTTTAAGTCTTTTTCAGACAGATGATTTGAAGATATGTTCTTTCCTCCAAGGCTTGTTTTCAATTTCTTGATAATGTCCTTTTGTGCAGAGATCCTTACATGAAGTCTGATCTAGTTAACTTTCTTTTGACATTATAAGAATCTAGTGTCAATCCCAAAGTCCTTAATATTTCCCTTTTATTTCATTTTAATAATTTATGAATTTAGTTACTATGTTTAGGCTAATTCATTTAAATTTTTATAGCTGGTGTGAGGTATGTGTCTAACTCAGTTCTTTTGTGTGGATATCCAGTTATCCCAGCCTCATCAGTTGAAGAGATTATTCCTTTTCCCTTGGATGAACTCGGTAGCTTTGTGTTCTGGGACTATCCTTATGCTAATACCATGCTGTTTTAATTATAATAGTTTTGTAGTGATATTCAAAAGCAGATATCATGAGTCCTCCATCATTGTTCTTATTTTTCAAGGTTTTGTTTGTTTGTTGTTGCTACCAGGAACCTTTTGAGGTTCTGTATGAATTTTGAGGATTGGCTTTTCCATTTCTACTATATAGGCCACTAGAATTTTAGAGGAATTATCTTGGATCTGAAGAATGTGTTGAACAATACTGATATCTTCAAAAGATAAAATCTTATTTGTGAACCTAGGCTCTCTTTTCAAGTTTTTTCTTGATTCTAACTTAGCTCAAACGATGCAACACCTTCCTAAGTTTCTGTGGAACACAATGGACCCAAAGAGTCCAACTATTGAACAATTGCACTAAAACACATTTCACTGCAATTTACAAAGCCTCTTTTATTTTAGTATAAATAATAGCCATCAAGGAAGAGGCATAACAAACTTTTGACTACCAGTATTCAGTTGGAGAGCCATTTTCTTCAGACACTGAAGAAGGACTTCAGGCTACATCTTCAAAGTGGCAGGGGACACAGGGACAAGCACACAAGATTGAAAGCATAAAAGCATATTCTCATGAGGACCAGGCAGTCCTTGTTGTTGGAGGACCAAATGGAGTCATCATTAATGTAAGTCGAATCAAAGTTCACGATGTGTAAGTCCTTCTTAAGATACACATGGTTCAGCCTGTTCACTGTTCGAGCAAAGGAGTACTTAGAGGCACAACTGTAGGCCTCCAAGCTGTACACTTTCTTGAAGTGCAGATCAAAAAACGGATTGTCCTAGAAGAGAAAGAGAGACCCAGTTACTTTTTATTCAAAGTCATTTCCTGGATTCCCATGGTCTGTTGGCTGTGTCTATCGATTGTAAAGTATCAGTACCAGACATATTTCTAAAATCTACAGATCAGCTTTCTAAAGCTAGAGCCAAATGGAAGCACTTCCTGAAAGTCAACAGTACACTCTTAGCTTTATCCCAGCCCCCAACTCAGCAGGCATTCCCTGGGAACTCACAGACCACTCTGGCCAGAGAAGCATGTAGACTAACTGCAGATCTTTCTCTCCAGTCCTCCAAATCTAATCTATCAGGCTCATCCCCAGCTCTTCAGCAGATGACCTACTACAGACTCCCTCTCCTCCCATCTCCAGTGGATCACACAGATCTTCCACTCTATCCACTCCCCTAAATCATTACTTTATCCCAGACCCCAACTCTAGCAGGCATTCCCTGGGAACCTTCAGGCCACTCTGGCCAGGAAAGCAGGTAGCCTAACTGCAGCTCTCCAGAACTCCCTCCTCTCCTCCAAATCCAATCTCCCAGTCTCACATTATCTCAGCAGAAGAACACCTGCTTTGCCCCCCCCACTTCTCTGCCCCCATCTCTAGTGGATCATATAGACCTTCTCCTCTAACCTTCTTCCTCATTCATCTGTTATCCTAGCCCACAAGTCCATCAGGATTTCTCTGGGAACCTGCCAGCCAAGCCTGCCAGAGAAGCAAGGCTAGCAAAGACAGTAGGCAAGCTTTAGATCTTCACTCTCCATCCTCTCCTCCATATCCAATTTCCTAGTTTCATCTCCAGCTGTGTAGCAAGCTAGCTGTTCTGACCTCTCCTTACTCTCTGCCACCATTCTCAGGGGACTAAGAAGACCCTAGTGGAACACTGTGGAGACAATCTCAGAGACATGAAGGTAGTTCAGTTTAACAAGACTCAGTAGCCAGTGTTGTTTCAAACATTGAGAGTCTGACATCAAATAGTTTATTTTAGGTATGTTTTAAACACAGGCATTTTGATAAAAAGTTTCCAGGTGATAATAACTCAATCCCATGTGTACAACAAAGCTGGAGACATGACTACAATTGAAACTATTTGTAAAGTACTGGTGATATCTTTCATAAATACAGGTTCTATAGATTGAGAAACCGAGCTCAAGCTAAGGGTCTGTAGGAAGACCTGTGTAGGGAGAGACCCTGAAACCTGTACCTGCATCCCACTTCTGACACCAGGTGATGGAGAACAAGATTGAACCTGAGATAGGTTATTAACTGGTAATTTATTAAGAAGATATACCCACACGAGGACTCAGTAACCAAATTTGGTACTACAAGAAGTCTGGTCCCAGATGCTTCCAAGACCTGGCCTGAGACGCAAGAGAGTGAGAGCCTCCTGTCCTTTCTCTTTATCCTACCCATCTCCGTACCTGTGACCACACCTGTTTGGTATCCAGGGTCTCTCCCTACAGACCTGGTATGGTCTTGGGCCACACAGACATTGAAAAAATCATCAGGCTATTAACCAGGTAGAAAACAGGTCATACACTTCTCTCTTTGAAGAGACAGCCCTGAATGTTTAGCATTCCTGGTTCCCCTAATGCTTATCTGTGAGTACAAGGACCTACATGCCTCCAATAGAACACCCTGCTTTCCTCCCTCCTGTGGACCCCTCTCAACCCTCCCTAGACCATCTTATTTCCTAAGTGTCAATTCCAAATACTTAGGAACACATTTTACCTGGAAACCTCAATGGTCACACCTATTAGGATCCTGGAAGGGATCACACAGGCAACACACAGCTACCACACTCTACTGAGAACCAGAGAGGACAACAGAAACCCAGGAACAAAACACCCACCTAACAAAGACAAGCCCAGATTTTAGCAACTAGAATTAGTATCTTCCCAAACTCAGATGCCTAGATGCCAGCATAAAAACACAATAGATATAGCCAGGACAATATGTCTCCACTAGAGCAGGCCCTGTGTATTGTCACATAGCTGAAGCGTAAGGAAAAATACCCTAAAATAGCTTTTATGGATATGATAGAAGTCCTTAAAGAGGAAATTAATAAATCCCTTAAAGAAATCTATGAAAACACAAAACAGTGGGAGAAAATGAATAAACAGTTCAAGACCTGAAAGTAGAAATAGAATCAAAAAGAAAACCCAAGCTGAGGAAAATATGGAAATGAAAAATTTAGGAACTTGAACAGGAACATCAGAGGCAAACCTCACTAACAGAATACAAGACATGGAAGAGAGAATCTCAGGCATTGAAGACACGATAGGAGAAGTAAATACCTCAGTCAAGGAAAACGTCAAGTCTAAAAATCTCCTGGCACAGAACCTGGGACCATCTAGGAAACAGCCAAGAAACACAGGTCAAAGGCACAAAAATATTTTTTACAAAATCATAGAGGAAATTTCCCTAACCTAAAGAAGGAGATGTCTATCAAGGTACAATAAGCATACAGAACACCAAATAGACTGGACCCGAAAAAAAATTCCCCTCAGCACAAAATAACCAAAACACTAAATGTATAAAACAAATGAAGACTATTAAAGACTGCAAGGGAGAAAAGACTAAGAAACAAATAAATGCACACCTATTAGAATTATATCTGACTCCTCAGTGGAGACTCTAAAAGCCAGAAGGGCCTAGACAGATGTACTACAGATGCTAAGAAACCACAGATGCCAGCCCAGACTACTATACCCAGTGAATTGGTCAATCAATATGTGGAGAAAATAAGATATTCCATAAGGAAAATTATGAACTAAAGTAGTTAACTATATCCAAGAAAACACAAAGAATGAATAATCCCAGACAAGTAAATCAAAAGAGGGGAAGTACACACACACACACACACACACACACACACACACACACACACACTCAAAACTTAAATAGCAGGAAACAACAAACACTGTTCCTTGATCTCGCTCAATATTAATGGTCTCAATTCCCCAATAAAAGACACAGATTAACAGAATGGATGTAAAAAAAATAAGATGTTATCCTTCTGCTGCATCCAAGAAACACATTTTAACAGCAAGGGTAGACATCATCTTAAGGTAAAAAGAAGGAAAAAAGATATCCCAACCAAATGAACCTAAGAAGCAAGCTGGTATCTGACAAAACAGACTTCAAACCAAAACTAATCAGAAGAAATAGGGAAGACACTACATGCTCATAAAAGGAAAAATCATTAAAAAGGCCCTGGAATTCTTAATGTCTATGCCCAAAATAGATAAAAGAAACACAATGACAGCTTAAATCACACACTGATGGTGCGGGACTTCAATACTCCACTCCTGACAATAAACAGATCATCTAGACAAAAACTAAACAGAGAAATGCTGGAGCTAACTGATATTATAAACCTAATGAACCTAATAGATATTTACAAAAACATTTCACACAAACACAAAAGAACATACCTTCCAGTACTGCTTGAAACTTTCTCCCAAGTTAACCACATATTTGGACACAAACCAAGTCTCAACGGATGCAAGGAAAATTGAAGTAACATCTTACATCCTATCTGACCACCAAAGAATAAAGCTGGATATTAACAACAACAGAAAACTTATAAATGCATGGATACTGAAAAACTCACTAGTGAATGACAAATGGGTCAAGAAAGTCTTTTTTAGATGTTGTCTTTCTAGAATTCAATAAAAATGGATACACAGCATACCTAAACTTATGGCACACAATGGTGGTGCTAAGAGTAAAGTTCATAGCCCTAAGTGCCTACATAAAAAACTGGAGAGATTTCATACTACCAACTTAACAGCACATTTGAAAATTCTAGAACAAAATGAAGAAATCACACCCAAGAGTAGACAGCAAGAAATAATCAAATTCAAGGCTGAAATCAATAAAATAGAAACAAAACAAACACAAAGAATCAGTGAAACAAAGAGCTGTCTTTTTGATAAAAATAAGATTGATGAGTCATTATCCGAATTAAGTAAAAGGTAGAGAGAAAATGTAAATTAACAAAATTAGAAATGAAAAGAACACGGTAATATATTCTTAGGAACACAAGAGAGTCATAAGAACATACTTTAAAAAATTTGCACTCCACCAAATTAGAAAATCTAAAAGAAATGGATAATTTTTCTTGATAAATAATACTTTCAAAAGTTTAATAAAGACCAGATAAACAATTTAGTACGACCAATAACCCCTAGTGTAATGGAAGTAGCCCTTAAAATTGCCACCCCACCCCCACCCCCACATACTCGGAAAAAAACAAAACAAAGCAGGTCTGGATGGTTTTAGTGCAGATTTAACCAGACTTTCAAAGAAGAGTTGATGTTAATATTCCTCAAAAATTTCTACAAAATAGAAAGAGAAGGAACATTACACAATTAGTTTAATAAGGCCATAGTTATCCAGATACCAAACCACATAAAAATCCAACAAAATTACAGACCAACTTCCCTTAATAATATAGATGCAAAACTTTTCAATAAAATACTTGTAAGCTAAATGCAAGCACAATAAAAAAGATTATCCACCACGATCAAGTAGGCTTCATCCCAGAGATGCAGGGATGGTTCACCATATGTAATTAGATCAATGTAATCCACCATATAAATAAACCAAAAGACAAAAAACACCTAATAGCTGACCAGAACATCGGGGAACTCTTGCTCCCCAGACTGATAGGTGGGATACCAGCATGGGACTGATTCAGACCCGAGGAACATGGGTTTCAGTGAGGAAACCTCGGAAATCTACAGGACCTCCTGTAGTGGTTCAGTCCTTATCCCTAGCATAGGTGTGGACTTTGGGAGTCCAGTCCACATAGAGGAATACTCCCTGAGCCAAGACACACAGGGGTGGGCCTAGGCCCTATCCCAAAGGATATGACAGACTCTGATGACACCCTATAGAAAGCCTCACCATCCAGGGAGAGCAGAAAGGATATGTGATAGGTAGGGTTTTAGTTGGGGGTTCTGGTAGGGGAGGATGGGAGAAGGGAACCAGGATTGTCATATAAAATAATCTTGTTTCCAATTCAAATAAAAAATAAAAGTCTGTTACCCATTTTCAGCCAAAAAAAATCTAGGAGACAGAGACAGAGAGACAGAGACAGAGAGATAGAGACAGACATGGATTACCAGGCTCTGATGACACCCTATGGAAGGCCTCACCATCCAGGGGGAGCAGAAAGGATATGTAATAGGTAGGGTTTTAGTTGCAGGGAGGGGTGGTAGGGGAGGATTGGAGGGAGAGGGAACTGGGATTATCATGTAAAACAATCTTGTTTCTAATTCAAATTAAAAAAACACATGATAATCTCATTAAATGCAGAAAAGGCCTTAGACAATATTCAACACTTCTTCATGATGTATGTCCCAGAGAGACTAAGGATTCAAGAAAGTTAACCTCAACATAGTAAAGGCAGTTTATAGGAGGCCCTCAGCTAACATAAACTTAAAGGGAGAGAAACTAAGTAATTGTACTAAATCAGGACCAAGACAAGGCTGTCTACTCTTTCCACAATATAGTAGTTTAAATCTTAGCTAGAACAATAAGACACTGAAGGATATCAGGGGGACATAAATTGGAAAAGAAAAAGTCAAAGTATCTTTATTTGCAGATGATTTGATAGTATACATAACTGATCCTAAAAATTTCACTAGGAAACTTCTATAGTTGATAAACATTTTCAGCAAAGTAGTTTAATATTCAGTTAACTCACAAAAACCAGTAAGCCTGCTATATACAAATGACAGACTGAGAATGAAATCAGGGAAAGAACAACTTTCACAATATCTTCAAAAAAATATAAAATCTTGAGGAAACTCTAACCAAGCAAGTGAAAGACTTGTATGATAAAAACTTCAAGACATTAAGGGAAGAAATTGAAGAAGATATCAGAAGACAGGAATACCTACCCAACTCATGGATAAGTAGGATTAATAAGTAGCAAAAATGGACATCCTACCAAGAGCAATCTACAATCTCAGTGGGATCCCTATCAAAATTCCAACACAATTCTTCATAGATCTTACAAAGACAATTTTCAGCTTCATATGGAAACACACACACACACACACACACACACACACACACACACACACACACACACACAAGCCAAGTATAGCTAAAACAATCCTGAGAAATAAAAGAAATGCTAGAGGTTTCACCATCCCTGACCTCAAGTTGTACTACAGAGCATATTAATAAAAACAGCATTGTATTGGCATAAAAACAGACACATTGATCAATGGATGTGAACTGAAGACTCAGAATATAAATTCACATACCTATGTACCTTATTTTTTAATAAAGAAGTCAGAAATGCATATCAGAAAAAAAGACAACACCTTCAGGAAATGGTGCTGGTCAAACTGGATGGCTACATATAGAAGAATCCAAATAGAGCCATATTTATCACCTTGCACAAAACTCAACACCAAATGGATCAAAGACCTCAACATAAAACCAGATACACTGAACTTGATAGAAAAGAAAGTGGGGAATATCCTTGAACTTAATTGGCATAGGAGACAACTTTCTGAACACAACACTGTTAGCACAGGCACTAAGATCAACAATTAATAAATAGGACCTCATGAAACTGAGAAGCTTCTACGTGGCAAAGGACATTGTCAGATGGACAAAGTGGCAGCCTACAGAATGGGAAAAGATTTTTTTAGCAACTCTTCTATTAGATAGTGGGCTAATATCTAAAATATATAAAGAATTAAAAATACTAGATATCAAGAAAACAAATAATCCAAACCTAAATAATTCAATTTAAAAAACAAGGTACAGATTCTCAAATGAGGAAACTCAGATGGCTGAGAAACACTTCAAGAAATTGTGGCATGAATAATAAAAACCCAGAGACAGATATTGGGGTTAAAGCTGAAGATCAGAGAAGCAAAGAGGCTAGTAAGTTCTCACCTCTACCAATGCTCAGACCTAAGGGGCTGTCTTATCCTCTGATTGCATCTCCAAAACTGCACTGCTCCTCAGACTGTCTAGACTGCAATGATCTTGTCTCCTCCTGCCTTATATTCACCTCTAGTGCTGGTATTAAAAGTATGTAATCCCAAGTACTGAGATCACCTTTGTGTGAGCTGTTTCTCTTTTAGACTGATTCACTCTCATGTAGTCCAGGGTGGTCTTGAAACTCACAGAGATCCATCTGCCTCTGTCTCTTGGGTGCTGAGATTAAAGGTGTGTACTATTACTGTCTGGCCTCTATGGCTGTGGCTAGCTTTGCATTCTGATCTTCAGGCAAGCTTTATTTGTTAGATCATAAACAAAATATCACCACAAGAAATGTTCAATATCCTTACTCATTTGGGAAATACAAATCAAAACTACTTTGGGATTTCATCTTACACCTGTCAGAATGGCTAAGATCAATAAAACAAATAACAGTTCATGCTGGCAATCAAGTGGAGCAATGGGACCACTTATCCATTGTTGGTAGGAGTGTAAACTTGTACAGACACTGTGGAAATCAGTGTCGTGGATCCTCAGAATGATGGGAATGGATCTATCTCAATATCCAGCTATACCACTCTTGGACATGTATCCAAATGATGCTTCTTCCTACCACAGAGACATATGCTCAACCATGTTCACTGCTGCTCTGTTCATAATATCCAGAAGCCAGAAACAAGCTAGGTATCCCACAACAGAAGAATGGATAAAGAAAACGTGGTACATTTGCATAATGGATTATTATTAAACCATTTAAAAATGAAATCGTGAAATTCGCAGGTTAATGAAGGGCATTAAGAAAAAAAATTCCAGGTAACCCAGATCTAGAGAGAGAAATATGCTATATATTCACTTATATGTGATGTTAGCTGTTAAGTCAATGATAACCAAGCTGCAATCTGTAGAACCACAGGGTTGGATGATGAGTAAGAGACTGGGGGTTGAATGGAGACTGATAGATCTCCCAAGGGAAAGGAAATAAAATAGATAGATATATATATATCTGAAGGTGACCTAAATGAAGTCACCAAATAATGGGGAGATGCAGCTGCAACAGGCCATCTCTTGTCACCAAATGAAGCTTCCAGTTCAGTGATTGGATTACATATAATTGAGTTCTTCACCAAAGGGGTTCCATAGAAATCTTCAAACAACCAAGGCTAATGACAAGACTACATAGAGGTTGCCCTCCACAAACTGTCAGCAAGACCCCAATTGCTGAAGACAACACTTACACAACTCATTGAACATGGGGAAGATGAGTGCCTACATAGAGCCTTTGCCCCTATGTTCTAGTGTCTGTTACAAGAAGGTACTCTGCATGCTTCCAAAGGAGAAATGTTAATACAACCAGCCACAAACCCTTTGATCTACAATGGTGTCTTGCCTTCAAGATATGCTAATGCAATGGTGGCACAAAGTCTGTAGGAATGACCATCCAATGTCTGACTTGACTTAAGTCTCTCTCCACAAGATGGAACCCACACCTGTCAGTGCTTTGTGACCAAGAACCTGAGACTAAATAGCCAAGGGTAAAACCAAATACTGCTGTCAATAAATAAAAACCAAAAAAACCCCACCCAAACCTAGCAATAAAATAACCCCTAGTGGCATTCTGCTATACTCTAAATCAGTGCCTTGTTCAGCTCTAAATGGGATATCTCCATTAAATCCTTTTCTATTAAATCCTCCGAGGCAGAGGAGGAGGAAAAAGTGTAAGAGCCAGAGAGGATGGAGGACACTAAGAAAATAGGGCCCTCTAAGTTGACATGATAGAAGCACATATGAACTCACGGAGAGTGAGGCAGCATGCACAGACCCTGTAAGGGTCAGGACCAGTTGGGGTCCTAGGAGATTCTTCAATTGATAACCATTTGCAAATGAAAACTGGCTTCCCCCAAGGGAGTCTCACTGGGGAATCAAACTACTCTTAAGGGTAGGCTGCATGCCCAGCAGTAGATGGACAGCAGAAAATTATCTCAATGGCATCTTTAGAGGTTCCTTGTCTCATACTGTGTCAGGGCTCTTCTTTTAAAAATTATCTTACTATTTTTGTTTTATTTTTATTCATATCTTATCTGTTTTTACCCTACAGGTCCTTTGAGTATGTATTATGGCTTCCAGTCTAGAGTTTTCATGTGATTCATGAGTATGCAAACAAGTGGATCTATTTTTTGTACCTTCTTTGGGGCTCTTTTCCTTCTGTTTGTTTGTTTTGTGAATTCTGATGTGTTAGTTTTTGTTTTGTCTTATTTTATTATCCTATAGAAACCTGTTTGTTTTCTAGTGAGATAAAGAAAGGGGTGAGTCCAGATGGGAGGGGAGGGGAAAGGAGCTGGGAGGAGTAGAGAGAAAGGAAACCATAATCAGGACTTAGTATATGAGAAAAAAATCCATTTTCAATAAAGGAAAAGAAAAAGCAAAAAGTAGCAAAGACTGTCTGGAACATCTATGTTTTTTCAGTTGTATAAACAAAATGTCATATAATGTATAGCTATCAAGTCTTTCCAGTGAATTTTAGAGGTTGGGTAAGGATGGAAGAAAAGAACAAACCCTCTTGTAGACTTCTGGAGGAAGCCATAGTATTCTCCCTATGAGTACTAAGAAATCAGTCCTTCATACTACTTTGGAGGCAAATAGGACACACTGGATGTCTAACTACCCTTTGACATTGTGCAGTTTACCAACTTGATAACTTTGAAGTGAACAATGTGGAATAAGCTTTGGACAGAATAGTGAGAGCCATGAAGTCTTTGTCCAATATGGACAAGTAACCCAATATGACATAGCTCTTGCTGTTTCTAGTAATATTTTTTTTTGGTTATGTGTTAAAATCATGACAATCCCTACTGCTATTAACAGGAAAGGCAATGCTTTGCAGTAGTGTTCAAAATGCATTTCCATTCACAAAACACATTATCTGCCCAGCCCCTAACTAGCCTGGAGGGCAAAGAGTTTAAATTATTTGTTTTTGCATTCTTAGCTTTTATCTATTGCAGCTAATAAGTTCTCACCAAATGTGTGCTGGACTGATGTGAAGTACATCTATGGAAGGAGGGATAGAGTTAACTATTGCCCTAATTAACAAACAGACTGGCAGGGTCCCAACCACACAAGAACACTAATGATCATTTAAGTTCCTGTTATAACCGTTCGAAAATTATTTATCTGATTTGACACACCCCCCCTTAAGACCAGTGGTTTGCAGTCTTCCTAATGCTACAACCCTTTAATACAGTTCCTCATGTTGCGATGACCCCTGGCCACAAAATTATTTTTGTTGCTACTTCAGAACTGTAATTTTGCTACTGTTTTGAATCATAATGTAAATAGCTACATTTTCTCATGGTCTTAGGTGCCTCTTGTTAAAGGGTCGTTTGGACACCTAAAGGATTCACAACACACATGTTGAGAACCACTGCTTTAGACCATCGTTTTAGATGGGGTTCCAATATTATATAACTGTGACTTGTTCCTGAGATAAGGTATATAAGCTGCTAATACATAACTTAATAAACGGAAGGTCTCTTTCTCAGATCTGCCCCACCTTTAATACTTAAAATACTTCCTTGGTTTATCAATCAAAATTAAAAACAAAACAAAAACCAAGATCTAGACTAGAGGCCAGAGAGATGGCTCACTGGGTAAGTGCTTGCAGTACAAGCATGAGTATCTGAGTTCAAATCCTCAACACTCATGTAAGAAGCTAGGCATGCACTCGAAACCCTAGTACTGGGGAAGAGAAAGCAAGCTAAAATAGGTGGATTCCAAAATCTCAATAGCCAGGGATTGTTGGTACTGTACTAGCTGGTCTAGCCAAAAATAGCAAGTCCCAGGTGTGTTGAGAGACTTTGCCTCAAAGAAAAGCAGGGAGTAGCCAGGCAGTGGTGGTGCACACCTTTAATCCCAGCACTTGGGAGGCAGATCTCTGAGTTCAAGGCCAGACTGGTCTACAGAATGAGTTCCAGGACACTGAGAAACCCTGTCTCACAAAAACAAAAATAAAAACAAAAGCACACACAAAAAAGCAAGGAGCAATTGCAGAAGATATCTGAAGGTAACCCCCAGCCTCACAAACACATGAGCAAGCACACTCACACACATTCCTGCATACATGCACCCTTCTACACACACACACACACACACACACACACACCAGTGCTTGAAAAAAGTAATATACAGGTTGACCACAATAGCACATGTCTATTCTCCTAGCACTTGGGAGGCTGATGCAGGGAGATGTACATGATTTTGAGGCTAGTATGAGATGCATAATGAGTTCCAGGATAGCCTGAGCTACATGGTAAGACTCTGCTTACAAAATAAAAACATACAGGGGTGCAATAATTTCAAAGGCAGCACTCTGCTACTCACACAACTATTTTCTAGCTGTCATTATGGCAGTTGAATGACAACTATAGAGGATCTCAAGCCCCCCCCCACAAAAAACCCATACTGATTATTCCTCCAGGTAGTTTTCTCTATGAGCACTTGCCCCTCATCATATGAGGAAAAATCTTTCATGTATTTGAAATACTTAGAAAAGATAGATATTTTCCTTTAGCCTAACAATTGAAGGCCAAGAAAGCATATACATAGAATACAGTCCCTTCATCCTTCTCTCCCTCTTTCCCATTCTCTCTTTCTCTGTAAAATTCTAGAGCTGAGAAGGGAATTCATGGATTTGTAGTAACCCTCTGTATATAATTGGGGTAATAGTTTTCAAAGAGATGACATTTATGCAACCTATGTAGTTACAAGAACCAAGACCCCAGTCAGCCCAGCCTACCTTTGATACAGCAGCCTGGCTCTTGTTATATACCAGTCAGTCTCCAAATCCAAAATTATTTTTGTTTCTGCTTTACAAATTGAATTCAATTTCAGTTCTTTCCACATTAAAGTTGACAACTGGCTTGAAAGTGTTCTATTTACCACTGGGTTGTTACCATTGACAAAAATCACTGTATTGTTGCTATTGATAAAAATAACAAGTACTTACTCCTGAGGATTCAACCCAAAAAGAAAGGTGGAAATTCCCAGAGAAGCCAGGAAGAGAAGTCTTTTAGAGAATGACTATTTTGGGCAATATAGTGTTTCTCCTAGCAGTTTACTATTTATTGCAGATCCTTAAGTAATAAGAGAAGCAGAAAGGTAAGATTTCCTTTTGTATCTAGTTCACTTTCAAATGCCACGATCTTCAATTTGAAAAGGGGAGAATCAAAAAAAATGTAGGGAAGAAATAGAACACTGCTTCAAATGGATCAAAGTTGACAGGCTTCATATATATGTCACCAGACACTGGACAAACTCAGTAGAAATAATTATGGCATAAGTAATATTTGAGAATGAGAAGGAAGACAAATGGGCTAAAAATGAATGAGGATGGCTAATTTCTAAACGATAGATTGGTAAACATGCTGTTTTCCATAGGAATCAATGCAGAAGAAAAATTTTGGCAAGCACCAAAAAGTAGAATAAAGAAAATAACTCAAAATTTGTAGCACTGCCACTCAGGGAATTATTATTAAAGTTTGTTTATGGTGATATACTGTTTATTGTCTAATAAAGCTTGCCTGAAGATCAGAGTTCGAAGCTAGCCATAGAGGCCAGGCAGTGGTGGTACACACCTTTAATCCCAGCAGCCATACTGGTGGTGGTGATACTAGCCTTTAATCCCAGGATTCAGGGGACAGAGGCAGACGGATCTCTGTGAGTTCAAGACCACCCAGGGCTACATCAGAGTGAATCAGTCTAGAAGAAAAACAGAGCTCACCGCCTTTAATCCCAGCACTAGAGAGGCATATAAGACAGCAGCAGGGTCTCAGATCTGGCAATTAGTCTCTAGACATGTTGAAGACTGGAGGGCAATTAGTTTCCAGCCACACTGAGGTCAGGATCACCTCAGCCTTGGTAGAGGTTAGGTGATCTCTAGTGGTTGACTGTTCTGCTTTTCTGATCTTCAGCTTGAGCCCTAATATCTGTCTCTGGGTTTTCATTTGGTTATTATTTGTGTTACACTTATTTTATATATAAATGTGCATACACATATGTATACTTATGTGTAAAATCTAAGGTTTATCATTTTGTATCAGGTGCAAACTAATGTAACTTGTAGACATGCCATAATATGCTTAATCAGTTTCAAAATCTTCAACTTTTAGGTAAAATATATTTTCAGAAAATTTGAGTACTTAGGACACAAAACAATGACATATTTCAATCCTTTGACCAAGAGTCTTGTTTTAAAAGGGGTATTTCTAGGTGACCAAAAAGGTAATCACCAAGTACATAATGATTCAGAAAATGACAAAGTTCAGAAATTTTGACTGGAACAGTCAGTGAGTCGAGGGCAACATAAAATGCTTATGGCCAAGAGAAGGAAGGAATCCCCAAAACTTAATCAAAAGAACTGGGTTTGAGAGGGTGCTCTTGGAAATGTCATCTGTTGGAAAAGTTGCGGGACTGACTGGTAGATTGTGTTTAACCTGTCAAGAAGAGTGTAGGGAAGATGCTTTTAGATTTCATAGACAAAATTCAGATTTCAACTCATAAAAGCAAATCATAAAAGCCAGTATAGATCATCCCAGGAAATTAATCCATACCACTTAAGAACAATCTAATGTCATTTTAACACTTTGTACATGCCAAGAGTCTATAAAGTAGGACATCGAACGTAGCAATCTCCAGTGTATCGATCACTCACTACCTTTATAGAACACTAACACTTACGGTATCGGCTTCTTTTCCGTCAATCATCTGCAGATCATCCAAAGACCACTTCTTTGTTACTTCGTACTTTTCATCTAGACCTACTCTGTAGTGTTTCACCATGATTATTTTTACTTCGTCAGTTTTGGTCACTGTAGGACAGAAAAAGTACTTAGTTTATATAAACTCTTGCTTTATATGTTCTCCAACTCCCATTTCAGTATTTATTTAGCCCCCTGTTATTTAATGACCTTATACCCAAATTATAAGTGCACTCCTAATGTAAGTCCTGCTTTGACTGGACTTTTATCACCATGTCCCCAGATTTGCTCAAGACATTAACTTTATTCTGTGACGGTTGTCCATTAGGACACTGAGCAATGCACTTTGAACTCTGGGCTTTGTGGTGAGGCAGAAAACAAATGGCTGAGCATTAAGCAGACAGTGGAGGACAAAGTGTTTGTCAGAGCAAGTGAGGACCTTACTGGATGACCATGTGACAAAGTAAGGTATGAATAGCAAACAGCCCAGCTTGCATAGTAACTCAGTACTGAAGGGTGACCACACAGAATGATAACACTTCCTTCTAAACTTGCTGTGAGACTTTGAATGCAGACATGCCTGTGACACAGTTTCCACTTACTTGTTTGGTAATGTTTGAGATTGTCACACATGGTCTCTTCAACTTGAGTGTTCAAACTGTGCCACCAGCCCAGATGGTTTTAATATTCTACTTTGAAAGGCCCAGGGGAAATCCTTCTGTATTTAATGTGGACAAAATGAGAATAATAATTTCCTGCTCCTAAAATCATTTGTCTCTGGTCTCACTGGAATATTGACTTGTTCTATTAAAATTATCAATGAGTCAATAATTACTCAGTATTTACTGAGTGTTTGCTATTTGCCGAATAGATTATAAATGCCACAGGCAGACAAGTAAGAAACTTGGTTTCTGCCTTAACCCTCAGGATTTCAGTAAGACACTACCACCAGGAGTCCTATCTATTCGGTTATGGTAAGGAGGTAGCAGGGGGGATAAGATGCCTAAAATTTTCTTTTCAGATGGCTAATGTCACCTGGTGAGTTGTAAACTGATTGCATCTGTTCAGAGTGAGACTAGAATTTGTTTTGAGAAAAGATTCTTTTGGTTCCAGAAGGTTTTGGCATGCTGATGTGATTTGAATGGGTCCTCTAAGTTCTTGTGCTGGAAACTTCATCTGCATTGCAATGATGTTGAGAGGCAAGACCTTTAAGAGATTAGGTCATGAGGGCAGAGCCCTGATGAATGGATCAATGGTGCTATTTCAGGGGCAAGGTAGCTTTTTGTGGGAGTATGTTACTAATGAAAGGATGCTCGACCTAATATCTGCATCTCCTTTTTCTCTCTTGTTCTCACTCTCACATTCTTTCTCTCTACCTTCCACTACAGGTGAAGGCTCTCTTGGTAACAAAGCTCTCACCAGACATGAGCCTCTCTAACTTGGAATTCTCATCCCACCTAGAAATAAATCTATTATTTATAAATTACTAGGTCATAAGTAGTTTGTTATAGTGGCACAAAACACACTAAGACATGTGACATTCTAACTATGTAGAAATAAAGCAATACATTACAATGCACTTGTAGTCACAGATGGGTGATGTGAGCAGCCTGTCCCATATGGAAATAGAGGATTACTATATGGGCACTTCTAGGAGAGGGACAGTATGAGGAATCTGACAATGGAAGCTAAATTTTACCAGTGAAAAGGAAGAGAGTGGACTGTATATATTGGTTGCTATTTAGATATGGTAGACAATAAGACTAGTTATGTTTGAAAGTTGTTAAAATGTTTTGGATGACTTTGAACTTCAAAAGAGGCAGAAACCACTCTGGAGTTGTGATGTTTAATGTTCATCCTCTAGAGAATCCAAAACTGGGGAATCTGGAAGTGACCAGTGATCTCAGACTTGACAGAGTGAGTCCAGGCTCCTAGAGAAGGGAGTCTGAGCCAGTTGACAAATCTAACATGAAGGCATTGTGTCAGGTGTTCTGTGCAAGCTCATAGAGCATCACCTAGTCAATAGTGCCCTTTCCCTTTTTTGAGGGTGGATTTAATAAAATGGTGTCTTGTACAAGAATTTCTCTGGCAGCACAATGCACAGGACTCGTTAGGAAAGAGTGTGGTGCTGGAGGAAGTTGGGGGAGCCAATGCTCTTTGTGGGCTCTGCTGTGCAATGTTCCGGAGTCAAATCCTACACCATTGCTGACACAAGAGATAAGTAATCTCTAGAGAATAATTGTCACTTACTGGTGTCAGAAAGGGGACATGGGAGTAAAACAAACTCATATGGAAAAATTGAAGCACATGAATGACTCAGAATGGTGCCCAGTAGATTTCCATGGTTGAAGACTATTATTTAGTTTGCTAAAGGCTGTTGGTAGCCTCAGAATTGGATATGGGTGATAAACAAATGGACAGTTCGAAGTAAAGTTTAGGTGAGGTTTGGAAGACACTG
The DNA here is from genome assembly GCF_003668045.3 of Cricetulus griseus. Taxonomy (NCBI): domain Eukaryota; kingdom Metazoa; phylum Chordata; class Mammalia; order Rodentia; family Cricetidae; genus Cricetulus; species Cricetulus griseus. Next base: position 142,948,415 of record NW_023276807.1, on the reverse strand, counting down.
GATTAGGAGGCTAAACGGTGGAAACCAAAGAATGGTAGTGAATCCAAATGGAAAGAGATGGGATATAGGTCTGATGGTGGGATAAATTTGATGTACAAGTGAAGTGTCTGCAAGTTACCTCAGAAGGGATTGAAATGGAAATTTCAGAGTCTTGGAATGATTGGAGACTTGTGTCTGTGGAAAGGTTTTCAAGGCCAGACTCAAGGGGATATTTTCAGAGGAAAGAAGTGAGAGAGAGAATAGAAAAGATGATAGCTAAGAGGCTGGAGGAGAACGGAGGAGGTAGGGCCAATGGCATAATGCCATGGAAATCAGATAATGAGAATATCTCAGAGTTTTAGGACAATCCTGCGGATTCACAGAAGTGAGACAAAGAGGCATGGGTCTGAATCCCACTTGAGGAAGATCATTGGCTCCTGTCCTGAAGTCTGTTTCTCTGTAGTGACTGGAGAAGGTGGCTTGCAGAGGACCCCTTGCCTTAACACAGATTGTGTGTATACTGTGTGCTGGCCCCTGGGCCAGGTAAAATTTTAAAGGCATGTAGGAAGAGAGCCTAAGGGTATGATGTACACTAGGGATTTTGAAGAGAAGGGATGGCACATTTTGGGACAGAGCAAGTCATTGAGGAGCATGTCTGAGGAAGACATCAATTATAGGGCTTATATTGGAGTCAATGAAGGCTGAGACTCTGGGATCTTCCTGACATTGTGAAAAGCTGGCGTTTCTGCACTTCTACATTTCTCTAGCCCCAAAGGAGATCCATTCATCTACCCAGATGTTAGCCTTGGGAAGATGCAAAACCAAGAGTACAAGGAGTATGCTGGTGGGTGAAGTGGAGGCACTGAATGTTTTGTAGCTTCCCTAGGAAGCAGTTGTGTCTGTCTAGTTAGAAGATCCACCTCAGAATTTGGACTCTGTTATTGCCCCAGCTTGCTGTCTCACTATCAACAGAGGGACCGAGAGACAATAGGGGTAAAGAGATTTGGAGAGATAATTGGACATCGTATGAAAGTATGATTTTCAGGGAATAAATCCCATGGCATAGTCTACAAGTTATGAGAGCCTGCTGATCGACTGTGGAACCACTCATCCATTTCATTAAGTGGATAAATATTTAAATGTCCCTTATGAATCAAGTACAATGCTAGGAATTGAAAAAAAACAATGAATTCCCATAAGGCACCATTCCTACTCTCTGCAGAGAATGGAGGCTTCAGAGAAAATATGCTAAGGGTGCTGCGAACAGTGCTATGAATGAGGCACTGTTGGACAAGGCCATGGAAGAGTGGTGTACCCAGGACAATAGAAGAGGGGCATGGCCATCTACCTGACTATAGGAGGGACAGCTCAGAGAGGGAGGGACCTGAGTTGCCAAAGGCAACAGAACTTACTAGAATGAAGAAAGAGATAAAGGCATTTTTAGCAATGCTTGGGTGAGAAGGCACCAAACACCCGGCTTTTGAGTCGTGGCAAGTATTTGGTATTGTTGGCATGAAGCAAGAAGGTGGACAGGTGATAGGAAGGAGTTTAGGGAGGTGTTAGTTCCTGAGAGGACTGTAATAGGTTCAGACATTATTCTGAAAACTGTGGACACGTGGAGGGTGTCACTGAAAGTTTCTAAATAAATGGAGAGGCCATAATTTACATTTTAGAGCATTCTCTTCTTTTGAATCAAGTGAAGATATTTATTCTTTAGACTTTATCAGAAGATTCTATGTATACAACATTGGGTATCAATCCTGCTCAGCCTCCCTTTTTGAGATAAGGTTTCTAACTGGCCTGGTACTCAGTGGGTGGGTGAGGCTGGCTGACTAGGAGCCCCAGAGTATCTGCCTCTCTCTACCTTCCTAGTGCTGAGATAGCAAATGTAGCATATATATATATATATATATATATATATATGTATATATATACATATATATATATAATGCAGTTAGGTAATTTATTAGACATATTTGCATCACGATATTATCTTATATTCTGCATATTCACTTTATTTTTGTCAATTTCTATACATGTACAATGTATGTGATCATATTCATTCCCATCACTTATCCCCCTTCCACTTCTGCTGACTTCCTTCCTCTCCCTGACTAGCCCTACCTCCTACTTTCTTGAGAGAGAGAGAGAGAGAGAGAGAGAGAGAGAGAGAGAGAGAGAGAGAGAGAGAATGTGTGTGTGTGTGTGTGTGTGTGTGTGTGTGTGCGCGCGTGTGTGTGTCTGTGTGTGTGCTGTGCAGGTAGGCACAACTGTGGCATGCTCATGAATGTTATGTTAAAATTCTGAAGTGTTTCACAGCATGCCTCCCTATCCTCTGGCTCTTATAATCTTTCCTGCTGTCCTGCCTGCTGTTCCCTGGCCCTTGGAAGGGGTGTGCCCATGTCCTGTTTAGGACTGAGCATTCAGCAGTCACTTATTCTTAGCACTTTGATCAGCTATAAAAACATTAAAACATTCTTTTGGGAAGTTCCATAAAGGATAGGTTGGAGGTAGGGAGAGGAGAGAAGATGTTAAGAAGATAATTCCTATCAGTCATCAAACTTCCTTACAATAATGGTCCTTATGGCCTTCATGCTAGACTGGGAAAGCATGATGACGTGTCTGACAGTTAAGCTTGTTCAAAATGTTGTGCTGCAGAGGTAGAACAGCCTCCTTCATTTGACAAAACAGCCTACTTTAGAGCTAAGGACTTTCCAAGAGTTCTCTTTAGCCATGAGCCAAAGGAGTCTGCTGAGGCTGGAGTTGACCCAATCCCTAATTTCCACACTTGAGCTTTGCTGCCAGCTGGAATTAAGTGGCTGTCTCCACATTAATGCAGCTGGAAAATGGAAACTTGTCACATTGTCTTAAGAACCCAAATGTGTTTTATAAAGTGTAAATGTTAGAGAGTTGTTTTCTCTTACTTAGAGCATCGGATTTGAACTATGGTGTAGGGGTGATATCTATGGTTTGGAGTTACATCTATGGTTTAGGAGTAACATCTATGCTTTAGGTGTGATACCTATGGTTTAAGTGTGCCATCTATGGTTCAGGTGTGTTATCTATGGCTTAGGTATGACATCTATGGTCTATGGGTGATATCTATGGTTTAGGAGTGATATCTACAGTTTAGGGGTCATACAGTCCTGGGAACCTTCAGAAGCAGCCTGTGTTTAAGATTTTATTCTATTTTTTCCAGGTTTTATATTTCAGTAGATATTTTCAGAATTCCAATCTTCATAGTCATCACTATTTTAATAGTAAGCTTTGCCATTAAGAAATTCTCCTATCACCTTTTAAAGAGCTACCAGTATTTAGGAGGCTAATGGAAAGAGAACTGGCCAATTGATTTAAAATAATTAGTCAGGATTGAGGAAACTTGAAACTTACAATTAAGTCTCCCAGAAATGCATTATATAAATAGATGTTTCTTTTGTTCTATAATCTGGTGTTATGTAATGGTTTTTATCATTTAAATTAAATAACAGAAGAATTTATCATGAAATACTTTTAAAAGCCTCAGTGAAATGTCACACTATGTTGCTAATGCCTTGTGGTTGAGAAGACTAAGGCTGATTTCACCAAAATCATATTTTCAAATAATATTTTTCTAGAAATATCTTTATAAAATCCATTTTAGGCTACACTGTGAGTCTTTAAAATAGTAAAATGGTTGGCTTTAAGCAAGTTAGGGCTTGTGTTATTGGTGAACTTAGAGAAATACAAGACATGTGGAAAAGAAACTGGTTTTGTAGAAACAGAACTATCAAAGAAACAAAACTAGCCATCCAGTGGGGTTTATTCTAGGTTTGTTTAATCAGCTCCATTCTAGAACATTCTTAGTGTACCCACTGAAAGCAACAAAGCACAGACGGACCTGGCTTTCAAGCCTCCATTTGTCATCTACTTGTTGGTGGTCTTGTCATCTGTAACTTGACTTTATTGTCTATGAGAAATGACAAATGAGCCAACACATATGCAGTTCTTGAAGTGTCTGCACACAGGTGCTAAGAGGTGCAGTTATTCTTATCAGTTAGTAATGTGGTGAAATGAGCTGGCTGGTGGTGGCGCACGCCTTCATTCCCAGCACTCGGGAGGCAGAAGCAGGTGGATCTCTGTGATTTCGAGGCCAGGCTGGTCTACAAGAGCTAGTTCCAGGTCAGCCTCCAAAGCCACAGAGAATCCCTGTCTCAAAAAACCAAAAAAAAAAAAAAAAAAAAAAAAAAAGAAATGTGGTGAAATGAAAAGAAGTTTTGGGTTTGGAATTAGAATGAGTGTCTGTAACCTTAGGTTAATTACTTAACTTCTTGTGACCATCATTCCATCTGTCAAACATCTCATCTGCATGGAGATGAAAAGAAAGAATTCACGGAAATGGCAGTAAGTCAGGCATTAATTTGTGCCAGGCTCTGAGTAGGTATACCTCATAGCTCTCCTGTTTATCTCATCTACAATACTTCATCCTAATAATGAAAATGATTAAGTACTTTTCTTTCTTAAAAATTTTAAAGTTTCTATGCACTCTACACATGGTTTGGCTTGGACTGGTAGATGGTTTTCATTCCTACATTTATATCTTCAAAGTGCTAAATTAGCCATTTGGGAAATCTGACTCAGGTAACTAATTGATGAGAATATATTGTGTATTGTTGATTTTAATTGTTTAGTGGGTTTATGTGTACTTTTGGGTACTGTATGTACACAGTTATGTTTGTGTGTGTGTGTGACAGAGAGGGGGGGAGAATTTACTTTCTTGGTCAAAAGTTCACATATTACAATTTTGATTGTAACCAAGTTATGTGATAACTTTTGTGTTGTATGCAATTTTAGTAAGGTGTACATTTCTTTCATAGATCAACTCTGTATTAATTGCCTATTTTAAACAATAGATAATGAGAGCACATTCCAAGCATAATTTCTTCAAGTGTTCTCTTTGAGGCCACAGATTTCTATACTGTTGCAGAATCAAGTGTGCCCATAGTTATATTATAGAATGAAGACAGACAGACATGCTGGCTGTGTTCTATTCTGTGCTCAGGATGTTTACATGGCAGTTTAGATATATCATGGCCCAAGTCTTGTTACGTTGCCATAATGATAACAGTTCTTATGTATATGAAAACTTTTCAAAATAGTATCCCAGACTTTTATTCTCACAAATAAATCATCAATCAACAGGACTGTTTTCAGGTTGGTGTTGAAAAGTTTAAGCTATTCAGTGAAATTGAAACTTTTAAACATCTTTTAGATTTGTGCTCTCTGTGAATAAGATCCTGGGAAGACACAAACTTACCCAGGGGTTCTGAATGAAGCCAGGGAAAGGGCCTCCAAGCAGCTTCCTTTGCATATTATTTTGTGTAATAATCATAGTATAATTGATGGGAATAAATTGTTCTTTGCTTTGGATCATGGAGGAAAAAGTTCTGGGTGGCATCAAAACCTAATGAGTACAAAAATTAGGCTCACTGTCTTCATAACTCTGACAAGCATCATTTATTTTCAAATTAATACTTATGATTAGTCTATGCTGTAGGTTAGGATCCACATGAGGGAGGGCATGCAGGGTTTTTTTCCTCTTTGAGACTGGGTGACCTCACAATATTATACATTCTAAATCCATCTAAGTAAATGACTGTAAACATGGGCACAGGATGACATTCAGAAAAGGGACCAAGAAAGGATAATATTAGGTCACAATGAAGGACACAATGCAGGCAAAGACACCCGAGACATGAAAGAGGATATGAAGTTAAATGTTTTCCTAGTTTCAACTCAGTCATTTTTTTTCTTTTTTCTTTCTTTGTAGTGGATAAGCACATAAAACTCTAAGTGAAGCTCCATGGCTTCAGAATGGCCATTCCTATGGTACCGAAGTTCACGAATATACTTGGTTTCATAGAGACTGGGGCAGCAGGCACAGGATCTGCACAGGTTTAAGCCAGATGGGTCTCAGCAGTGAGAGGGGAAGTAGACAAGGGTCCCACCCCTAAGCAAGGAGCTATTTGCAATTGCTATCTGCTGGCAATGGAAAATCAGTTTTTCCAGTGGACTCTCATTGGCTATATCAACCACACTCCAGGGCAGGCCCACCAGTAGCTGGCCAACCCCAAATGAACTTAATGGTATTTTTTTATTTTTATTTTTTAGCTTATATATATATATGTATATATTTATATTTATATAAAAAGAGCAATAATGGCAATATATTATGCATCAATAGCAGCAGCAGCTTTTCCAGGTTCTGTAATCCTTTGAACAAAATTGTAGAGACATCCAGCACATTCCATTTTTAAAAAAACAAAAAACAAACAAAAACAAAAAAGCAAACAAACAACAACAACAAAAAAGTAAAAACAAAATCCCAGAAGACAGCACAGTTCTGTTACTCTTGTGATACTTGGCACCATTTTTTTAAAAAATTAGTTTCTCAGTCATCATCTGGGAGGAAACCATTCTGAGCAACATCATTAAAAACAGCTCTGATAAATCACGGTCACTACTGTGTATCATAAAGCAGGCCCACATATGAGTGAGTACATATCATGTTTGTCTTTTTGTGATTGGGTTACCTCACTCAGAATGGTTTCTTCGAGTTCCATCCATTTTCCTGAAAATTTCAAGATTCCATTGTTTTTTTTTTCTGCTGAGTAGTACTCCATTGTGTAAATGTACCACATTTTCTCTATCCATTCTTTGGTTGAGGGGCATCTAGGCTGCTTCCAGTTTCTGGCTATTACAAATAATGCTGCTATGAACATGGTTGAACATATGTCCTTGTGCATATATGAATGTGCTTCTTTTGGGTACATGCCTAGGAGTGGAATTGCTGGATCTTGTGGTAGACTCATTCCCATTTTCTTGAGGAGTCACCATACTGACTTAATGGTATTTCTTTGTGTGTGAACTTTTTGTTTTGTTTTGGCATTTTTGCTTATTGGTCTTTTGCTTATTTGTTTTGATTTCTCTTTTGTTTCTTTTTTTAAGGAGGAAAAGAGGGGAAGGAGAGAAAGGGAGGGAGGGAGGGAGGGAGGGAGGAGAGAGAGGGAGGGAGGGAGGGAGGGAGGGAGGGGGAGGGAGGGAGGGAGGGAGGGAGGGAGGGAGATTGTGTGTGTGAGGAGAGAGAATATAAAGCTGAGTGAGTAGGGGTGGAGAAGATCTGGGAGGAGTTGGGGTAGGGGAAAACATGATCAAAATATATTGCAAGGAAAACCAATTTTAATTAAAAACAACAAAATATAAAGAATGCATAGAGTGGGGACTAGCCAAGTATTTGTTTGAGTGGGTATCTTAATCTAGCTGTGTGCTGTTTTCTTTGTGAGTTTATTATAATAAAGTGATTTTTATTAAAAAATGCCCATTATTGAAAAACATTTTCCTAAAAGTATAAGAACACTTAAAATAATCTACATATGAGTATATGCATAATTTAAAAGGTAACAGAGTCTATCAAGTCTTTATCATATATTTTTACTATACATATGTATTTACAGCATATGCATATATACACAATCCAGTATATATATTGACATTAAATATTTTTCTATGTATTTTAAAACTTCAAGCTACCTCTTTTAAGGCTCTGTTTTTACTTGTTTAGAATATAAACTATCATTAATAAAAATTCAGAAGGGAGAATAGTAGGGGAGCACTTTAAATTTTTTATTAGTTCTTCAAGAATGTCATACAGTATATTTTGATCATATTTACCCCCTCCCAACCCTTCCCAGACTCATCACCCACCTTATCAACCCACTCAACTTTGTGCCCCTCCTTTTTTAAACTATCAAGTTTCAAGTTTAATTTGCTCTGCCTATATGCTCTGGGATATGTGGTCATCTACTGGAACATGGTCAACCAGCCAAGGGCCACACCCTTAAAGAAAACTGGCTCCCTCTCCCAGCAAGCATCAGTTGCCATAGCTCCTCAGCTAGGGAAGGGATTCCTAGCCACCTCCCTACTCCATGATGGACTTTTAGTATTTTGAGATCTTGCAGGTCTTAGATATGCTGTCAGAATCACTGTGAATTTTTATTTCTATGTCAGAGATGTCAACAATAAGGCCATTAAGGATAATCATCTTATCCCCGATTTCACAGCTGATAAGCAACAAATTGGGGCCAGATTTCACAATAAGATCTGATGTCAAGAATTTCCAGGTCCCACCATGTCCTTTTACTTCCCATTCAGTTTTGGCTAATGCTACAACACAGGTTTTCAAACTCTTCTCTTTACACAAGTGACTTATTTTTTCCTCACACCTGCAGGAAACAGAGCCCCTCCCTACACTGGAAGATACAGCTTTTAACTGCCAGGAATAGTGGAGGATTATGGTGGAATGAACTAGTCCCAGGGAGAAATCACCATGCAAAGCCTGAGATGCAAAGGATGTAAGTCTCAGGGGATGCCCAACGTACTTTGGAGCTACTGCCAAGAGGGGCATTGAGTTTATGGTTCCTTGTTTTGATGAGGCATAGACTCATCAAGATTTCATAGAAAACAATTCTTGTTTTGAGACCACTGCAAAAGATGGACCCTACTCAGATAAGAAGGGAGATAGACTACCTTTAAATATATTATGTTTAATTAGGAAAATACATGATGGAATATAACTACTCTGGACCAATGGGTCTCATAAGTAGGGACCACTGGATTAAGGTGGATGAAGAGGCAATCATGTGACTCTACGCCCTGAAGATAGACAGTGCTTGAAGTATGGAGTCACCTGCTTCAACAAGTTTCCAAGGACTTGCTTAATTCATGTCGATAGATGTTTTCCAGATAAGACATGATCACACTTTTAGGACCTTCAAGCATCATTTAAACTGCTGTTTGGTTGAAATATTTTTGTAATTGTCATTAAAAGAAAATGTTACAGGTGGTGGCACAGGCCTTTAATCCCAGCCCTCGGGAGACAGAAACAGGCGGATCTCTGTAAGTTTGAGGCCAGCCTGGTCTCCAGAGCGAGTGCCAGGATAGGCTCCAAAGCTACACAGAGAAACCCTGTCTCGAAAAACCAAACCAAACCAAACCAAAACAAAACAAAAAACAAAAAACAAAACCTTTTTATTTTAAAATGCTGCCAGTGCTACCTAATGAGAAGTTACTTTTTTAAAGCAGGAATTATAAGAGGTAAAAATTATTATATTTTATATTAGAATGGGCGTTCTCTTTAGCATGGTGGGTAAAAATACCCTGTGCTTCAGTGATTGGGTGATGAAGACACAATGTGGTCAATTAAGTAATTAATTTACTTTTTACGTAATTTAATTCATTTTATGAGCCAATTGAGTCACTTACATTTGTTGAAATGCCAAATCCCCATACTTTGGATGTGTACTAAAATAAGATTAGGCATTGGATAAGTACTACTATTCTTATTGTTGGATAAATACTTCTATATTTATAAGGAATTATAACCTTTTAAAGAATTCCTAGCACCTTCTCCAAAGATGCTTGGCTTCCTCTTGGCACATTTAGAATGCTCTAATAAACCATTTATCAGGAGGATAGAGATAATGAGCTGTATGAAATGTGTTTGTTGCCAGAGAAGCTAGTAAACAAGGAGGAACCTCAGAGAGACATACATGGTCCCCTGGAGAAGGGGAAAGGGTCAAGATCCCCTGAGCAAATTGGGAGCATGGGAAGAGGGGGGAGGGAGCTAGGAGAATGAGAAGGGGAGAAGAGGAGGGATGCAGAGGACATGAGGGAGCAGAAAAGTTGAGTCAGGTGAAGAATAGAAGATAACAAGAATGGAGATACCATAATAGAGGGAGACATTTTAGGTTTACAGAGAAATCAGGCCCTAGGAAAATGTCTGGAGATCTACAAAGATGACAACAGATAACAATCTAAGCAACAGAGGAGAGGCTACCTTAAATGCCCTTCCCTGATAATGAGATTGATGACTGACTTATATGCCACCTGATAGCCCTCATCCAGCAGCTGGTGGAAATAGAAGCAGACACCCACAACTAATCACCAAACTGAACTGGAATCCAGATGCAGAGAAGGACGAGTAAAGAGCAAAGGGGTCCAGACCAGGCTGGTGAAACCCACAGAAACAGCTGACCTGAACATTGGGGAACTCTTGTTCCCCAGACTGATAGCTGGGATACCAGCATTGGACTGATCCAGACCCCAGGAACATGGGTTTCAGTGAGGAAACCTTGGAAATCTACGGGACCTCCTGTAGTAGTTCAGTACTTATCCCTAGCATAGGTGTGGACTTTGGGAGCCCATTCCACATAGAGGATTACTCTCTGAGCCAAGACACATAGGGGTGGGCTTAGGCCCTATCCCAAAGGATATGATAAACTCTGATGACCCCTATGGAAGGCCTCACCATCCAGGGGGAGCAGAAAGGATATGTGATAGGTAGGGTTTTAGTTGGGGGTGAGGGTAGGAGAGGAGGAAAGGGAGAGGGAACTGGATTGACATGTAAAACAATCTTTTTTCTAATTCAAATAAAAAAATCTGAGGAAGAAAGGAGAAAAAAGGAAAAAAGAAGATAATTGAATAAAAACTAATTTGTATTATTTTCATAACATTTATCATTACAGTAAGCAATGAAAAAACAGAAATTACAATAAAGTGAAATATAATTTCAGTTATTAAAGAAAAAAAAGAAATGTTTGTTTGCGTTCAGCAGGAACATCTGCAACCTACCCTAGAGTTTCTGATTTCTTTTTCTCCTAAGCCCCTGAAGGTTACATAGAGCTTGGGCCAGGAAAAGGGAGGGCTGCATAGCAAATTCAATAACGACACAGAAGTTTCTATCTAAATTCATAAAAGGTCTGGAAGATCATAATTAATGCAAAAGCTGCAGCATGGACAATTTTCATGTATTTTAAAAGCAGAAAGGAAATATTTTACTAAATACTCTATATATCAGATCTCTACATTGTTCCCTGGTTCGTGAAGTCCTATCTTCATGAACTAATTTTACTCTTGATGTGTAGGTATTGTTTTTCTGTAAGAGAATGTTTTTAAAGAGGATTTCTTTCTCCAAAGTAACCAGCAGGAAGTCTCAGCAGGTCCTCGGAGGAAAAGTCTAAGGTTCTGTTTCTGTTGCAGCACAGAAAGGTGTTGGGAATGGCTGTCTGTATAACTCGATTCTCCCATGCACTGAATCATATTCAGAATGCTACCGACATGAGCCTTTATACAACAAAACTGTGTGCCGTGAAGCAAATTAGATAAAAGACTGGAGGGAAAAAAAAACGATCAAACCAAGAGAAGACAGAGCCAGCTTCACTTCTGAACCATTAATGTCTGACACATTTTTTTTGCTGTTGTTGTTCACCTTAGCACTTTAAAGTTCTGAAGAATACACATTCCTTGTCCTGGCCAGTTAACTCAAGAAGATCCATGCCTGCCTGAGCTGGGTAAGACAGACACGATTCCCCTATATGCCTTATTTACTTTTGATCACTTTGCTTTTTGAAATGATACCAGAAAGTGCGGCTTACCTGACACACAGAGGTAATACCTGTCCTGGACCGAGAACTCGATCTCAATAAACTCGCAGAGATTCTGCGCTAGAGGCTTAAACAGTTTTTTCTCTAAGTCCTCCTTCACCAGCGACGACATCTCGGGTTCCACCTGGCTCTTGTTTTGGTTCAAGCTTACACTTTCCCTTGAGCTGCCGCTGCTTGTTGCAGCTTAGATGTCTCTTTTGGGTGCGCAAGCCTCCGGGTTCCCACTCTCTTTACCTTCTTACTGGGAGCAAAAGGCCAGGCTCCCCACAGTGGGTGCCTGCTCAGTGGCAGCCCCACCTCAGCAGCCCAAACTTGGTATTAACCCCCTTGGCATTTTCAGCATCCGGCCGGCTGCAAGCTGCTCTCTGGGAGCTCTCCGCTGGCTCGCTGATGGAGGAACATATTGATGAATTCTGACAGATGGCCACAGATCTACTTGTGGAGTCCCCGGGTCGGCGGCCTTTCCCCTTTCACAGCAGCACTATGCAGAGAAAAGACCACTACTTCAGCTTGAGGCCATTATATAAATCAGCTGTCTTGTGCTATTGATTGGGATCATCTTCCATTAAGAACTTCGCTTTCACTGCCCAGAAAAAGGCATCCGTGTTTACTCCTGACACTTCCAACAGGTCTTCTTTCACCCTCCTGCAATGCACATAGGCCTTTGCTTCTAATAGTTTGCACCAATTCCTAGGTCTGATTAAAAAAAAAAAAGATGGGTATTTAAATGGGTCCACTTTAATTCTATTTGTGCTTCCACGCAAATGAAAATATATTAGGCACCTGCTAGAGTGAAGCATTCATTACATTTGTTTCTCAGAGGATGAATTTTCTCTTCTCAAGAGCTTATGGTCTGAAAGAGGAGAGTGACACCAAATATGTATTTGAACCATGAAAATGAGAACACTGCATAAAAGAGAAGGGAGAATGTGAGAGGAAGGTGTTTGTGTGAAGCATCTTAGTCGCTGTCATGTTGCTGTGGAGAGACGCCATGACCAAAGTAACTTATACAAGAAGGCATTTAATTGGGGGCTTGTTTACTGTTTCAGGGGATGAGCCCATGACCATCCTGGTAGAACTGTGGCAGCAGGCAAGCAGGTGGGTGGGTTGGCAGGTATGGTGCTGGACCAGTAGCTGAGAGCTTACATCCTGATCCATAGGCAGGAGGCAGACAGGCAGGAAGGGAGGGAGGGTGGGAGGGAGGGAGGGAGAGACAGAGACAGAGACACAGAGACAGAGACAGGTGTGGGCTTTTTGAAACCTCAAAGCCCACCCCCAGTGGCACACCTTCTCCATTAAGGGCACACTTCCTAATCCTTCCCACACAGTTCCATCAACTGGGGGCCAAACATTCAAACATATGAGCCTTTGGGGGCCATTCTCATTCAAACCATCTCAGCAAGAATCTGTGGAAGTGACATGAGAGAGGTCTGGAACAAGACTGGCAGAGAGCACAGAGACGGAGGAGGAGCTGAAGCCTCAGTAAAACCCAAGGGTGTACTGTGTGGAGAGCTCCCTCTTCCAAATTCACAGATAGTTAGGGCTGGGTTAGAGCATTGACTGCTCTTCCACATGACACAGATTCAATTCTCAGCATCTCCCCGGTGGGTTTCATTCTCAGCACCTGTATATTGGCTTGTGACATTTATAACCTTAGTTCCAAGGAGATCTTAAGCCCTCTGGTATCCACAGGCACCAGTCATTCATGTAGTACATATGTATGTGCAGGTGAAACATGGATTCACGTAAAATAAAAATAATCAATCTTTGAAAAACATGTACCAGAAGCCACTCAGACCGAGGAACTTTCTGTTCACCTAAGGCTTGCTGAAGTTCCCTGTCCCTATGTTGAAATTCCAGCCACTTCCCTCCCACTGTCACCACCTAACTCCACCATCCACTATCAACCACATCCTGATAGCCAAGGCAAGGCAGTTTCTAAAGATAAAGAAGTAGAGATTGCAGGCAGCCAAGTAGCACCCTGAAGTTCCATTTAACTTCTCCGTTGCCAAACCCCCAATAGAAACTTCAAGTATTCACTTTCCTCTCGGCAGACACCCTTTTCCACTGGGTCTGTCCTTTGCTGTTTGAAATAAACAGTCCCGTCTGCTGGCATAAGACCAGTCTCTTTCCACATTCCGTTTCTTGATGCTGCCCTGGAAATCTAGCAGATCAGACCTTTAAGAGATGCACTGAGAGCTTGCTTCTCCCATATGAATGATATCAAGGTCTTACAAAAGAGGCAGTGACAAAATCAAAAACACCAATGACAGTTCATGCTGGAGCGGGTGTGGAGAAAGGGGAACACTTCTCCACTGCTGGTGGAAATCAGTATGGCAACTCCTCAGGAAAATGGGAATCAGTCTACCACAAGATCCAGCAATTCCACTCTTAGGCATATACCCCAAAGAAGCACATTCATACAACAAGGACATATGTTCAATGATGTTCATAGCAGCACTATTTGTAATAGCCAGAACCTGGAAGCAGCCTAGATGCTCCTTAACCGAAGAATGGATAGAGAAAATGTGGTACATTTACACAATGAAGTACTACTCAGCGGAAAAAACAATGGAATCTTGAAATTTTCAGGAAAATGGATGGAACTAGAAGAAACCATTCTGAGTGAGGTAACCCAATCACAAAAAGACAAACATGATATGTACTCACTCATATGAGGATTTTAGACATAGAGTAAAGGATTACCAGCCTACAATCCATACTGCCAGAGAAACTAGTAAACAAGATCCCCAGAACAAATTGAGAGCATGGGAAGAGAGGGGAGGGAGCTATGAGAATGAGAAGGGAAGAAGAGGAAGGATGCAGAGGTCATGAGGGAGCAGAAAGGTTGAGTCAGGGGAAGAATAGAAGAAATGATATGTGATAGGTAGGGTTTTAATTGGGAGGTGGTAGGGGAGGATGGGAGGGAGAAGGGAACTGGGATTGTCATGTAAAACAATCTTGTTTCTAATTCAAATAAAAAAATCTAAAAAAAAAAAAAAAGAAAAAAGAAAGAAAGAAAAGAGACAGCGAAAACTGTTCTTCCCTCCCAAGACATGTTTCTCCCCTCCCCTTTGGACCATTCCTCCTTCACCAAACACCTGAACCTCAGGGCACCTTGACCTTTGACTGCCCAGCTTCCAGAACTGTGAGAAATAAATTCTGTTCCTAAAATTCACCCCCAATGTTGTTATTTTGTTAAAGCAACACAACTAATTCAGGGCATCAGAGAGAATAGGAAATAATCATATTCTCCAACGTCACAGGGTTTATGAATGTAGAAGATAAGACTGGAAACAAAGCCAAAGTATAGGCCTCAAATGTTGGGTTGATCCTTCAAATTTTATTTCTTACAAGTAGAGCTACGATGAATATTTTTAGGCTGTTCATTCATCATTCAACTGACAAATGATGGGCCAACCTCTGGTCTAAGAACTAGAGAATGGAGGTGGGAACGAGGCTAGCTTTTGCAATGTGAAGCTCAGTGGGGTAGATGGAAAGTAGGGTGGGGAAGTGATAGCGCATTTAGATGCACTCAGCTGCAGGTAGAAGGAAGAATGATACAGGTCTAGATAATCTCATGGGATGGGAGGCCCTCAGGTAGACAGTCCCAAGATGAGCTCACATGTGAATCCTGCATGTCCCTAGTCTTCTAAGACACTCATAGAAGCTGCTGCGACAGAGTGGAAGGGGGAGAAATGTCTCTCTTTAAAGAGGCAAAATATTTCTCAGCAGATGCTCTTTGCATTATGGTGCGTGTAACTGAGTCACATGGCCATGCCTAATGTGATGGTGAATCTTCATGGTCAGGATGACTGGAGTTTAGAATCACCAGGGAGTCACACTTCTGGGCGTGTCTGTGGAGGGTGTTTCCAGAGAGATTTAATTAAAGAGGGAAGCCTACCCTGACCCTGAATATCGGGAGCAGCATTCTTCTGCCTGCAGTGTCACACTAAACTAAAAAGGAGAAAAGGGCTGAGCACCAGAGTGTATTTCCCTCGCTTCTTGACTGTTGCTGTAATGAGAGCAGTTGCCTCAAGCCCCGGCTGCTGTGTCTTCCCCAACAGGGTTGATGGGACCCTCAAACCTTAAGCCAAAGCGAATCCTTCCTTTCTTCAGTTGCTTTCCTCAGGCACTTGGTAGCAGCAATGAGGGAAGTAATCACTACACCTAGGAGAGCAAGCATCTGTCATTTTGGCTGCTGTTGTAGAAGGGATTTCTAATGAGGAAGATGGGGTGGGAGTGACTACCAGCAGGTAACCGACAGTGTCTCCCCAAGGTTGCTGTAAAGAAAGATTAATGGGCATGTGATTGAGTTGGGGCGGGGGTAGTATCCTGGGTGTCCTCATCTGTAAAGCAACTTCTCAGGTCTTTTCCTACTCAGTAGTTGCCTGGTCTGCCTGTGAGCAGAGGAAATAGAGAAGAGGGGATGGAAAAGATATGTCTGGGCAGCTAACTCTGTTATCCTGTGGCACCCAATTGGATGAAGGGGTCATTAAGATACAACTTCCTTTCAGCTGAGAAATGAGTAAAAGGGTTCACCCCACAACAGGTGGGTTTTGGAGAAGGGATCATCTCCAGCTTTTATACGTCAAAGTTATTTCCTAGAACTCCGACAGTTCTAATGGGAGAAAACCAGCACAGCTTGTTGGGGCAAGTCATCAGCATTGCCATGGAAATCTTAAGCCAGGATTTATTTATTTGAATGGTTCTTTGTGTTGTGCTCTCTCTGTTAGGCTGCAAGTTCCATGAGGGCAGGAGCCATGCCTATGCACACTGTATTTGTGTATGATCTGCAGTGTCCCACATGGGATGGCACATGTCTCCATACACATTAATCTATCTGCATTTACTAAAGAACAAGTGACTGAATTAAAACATCCTGTGGTGGCATTTACTGATTCCTTTGCACAGTGGCTTTTCAGTGGCACATTCACACAGATGGAGTAGACAGCCTTACCAACCAATCACTTTTCTTGTATCTGGATGCAAAAGAAAAATCAGGAAAAAAAATGACTTCCTATGTAAAGATATAACAGGCATCCACTGCAAAGAAACAGACCCTGGAGCAAGAAAGCTGCCAGGCCTGGCTCAGGTCAGGCTCTTACACACACCACCCCACAAACTCCCAAGACTCTTTTCCTTTTTAAAATTGGGAAATCTTCAAAGCTTAATGTCTGTCCCAGTTTCCTTGGACTTGAATGAACGAATGAATGAATAAATGATAATAATAATAATAATAATAATAATAAATTAAATAATGATAATAATTAATAAAATAATGATAATAATAATAATGATGTTGATGATAAGTCTCTGTAAAAGAGAACAGAATCATGAAGGCAGCCTGGGGTCTGGGTCCTATAGTCCCAGAAAAGGACTAGTTTGCCTCTCTCGGAGTTGACTTCCCTTCCTCTTTCTCAGAGGGCTTTTTTTCAAGAGCAAGATGGCTACAGGTACCAGGTAGTGATAAGAATTCCTTCTCCTCTTGATTTGGCCAAACTGAAAATGAGTACATTTTACTCTATTTTTGTTACTCCATTCCTTCAGAATTCAGGAAAACGGAGGCAACTGGTTTATGGATCCAAGCACCCAGAAACATTAGCCCTTGGTGGCAAGTAATCCAGCTCTTGTAGAAGCATAGAGTGTTGGGACCTGTGGCCCTACAAGCATTTAAGCTTTTGTGTAGATTTAGGAAGCTGGGATTACTCAGCCCTTGACAGCACCTGGTGCTATGGCTTCAGGGCCTAGGTGTGGGCATCCTGCTGTCACTAATGCCAGCTGTTCTTTGTCCTTTCTTCACATGAGGCTGTTGCTCTTTTTTTCACATTTGCGTGAGCGTGTGTGTGTGTGTGTGTGTGTGTGTGTGTGTGTGTGTGTGTGTGTGTGTGTGTGTGTGTATACATAAGTGAAGATGACCAGAGGGGCCAGAAAAAGGTATAAAATTCCCTTGAGTTGGAGTTACAGGTAGTTGTGAACTGTCATGTGGATGCTGGCAACAGAACTCAGGTCCTCTGGAAGAGCAGCCAGTATTCTTAACCGATGAGTCATCTCTCCAGCCCTGAGAGAGGCCTTCTGTTGCGTGGTTGTAACACTAGGGAAAACAGCATAGGAAAGGTGTTTTCCAGCCAGCTCACCAAGCAAGCCAGAAAGGGGTTGTTTAAACCAGCACAGCAATTTTTATTCAGATGAAGGTTTGAATTTTCACTAATTATGAAGTTATCCCTTTTGCAGCAGTCACAGCTGTCCTCACTAGGCCACCAGGGAGGTGACCTCTGCCCGACCCACCTGGATGGAAATGGTTGCAAGGAAAGTATGCAAGTCATTTAAAATGGTCATAGCTGGGCCAGCACCCTCAGGAACCCAAACAAGCAGTTGTAATTATTTGTAGCTTCCCCATTGTGCCAGTGCTCACTGTAGCCTTTTATTTAGAGGTCCTTTCTTGTTTAGACATCACAGTTTTGCTTGAGTCCATGAACATGACAGTGGTTTAGGGCTGGCAGGGATCAGCTTAGTAAGCAATGAATGAGTGCATACAGTACTATTGATTGTAAAGAAAGGCTTTAATTTTCTTTAACTAACAACCTCAATAGCTGGGAACCAGCTATTCTGATATTTCTCTAGCATTCTTTGCTGTGAGAAGTCATTCCACTTCTAGAGGTGTCCCACTTAGACACATGTAGTTAACAGCGGCTAGGATCCCAATGTGAGGGAGAACAGGCAGTTTCTGTCTTCTGTTGTTCTAGTACCTGAAGCCTGGAGCTAGGAGCTGCTTGTGTCTGCTTGCCATCTTCCTGCTGCTCTGAGTCTTTTCTTGTGTTTTGAGTGACTTTTCCTTTGCAAAGAAAAAGGGGGAGCACTAATGTTTCAGGTAAACCACCTTCCACACACTTCTAGTTAGAAATACGATACTGTTCAGGCAAGCAGCTGGGTTTCCATGCCTCTCTGATCCTGACTGATATATAGTCAATCTCTGTCCTCTGTCCTCTCTGATTGCTTTTCCCCTCCCCTGATTCTAGAAAAAAAAAAAAAAAAAAAGGCAGCCTTTGCCCTTGTTCTTCCCACTGGATCTGGGAGCTGAAAGGGTAAAGCAAGCAGGAGCTGCCGGAGGCCACTTGCCCTGACAACAGAAAGGCTATTTTCAGTATAAGAGAAAGAGAAGATGAGGTCATGCACAGACAGAAAAATAGATGTGAGAAAGATGAAGATGGAGAGGCTCCTTTTGGCATCATTGGAGCCCTTGGGTGTAGCTATGCCTGAAGACAGCGCTCCATCCCACGAGCTGTGCTGTCTGTCTTCCCCTTCTTAAGTATGAATTAATTATTTCTCTTGAAAACTTAAAAACACCAATTATAAGATAAATTAGCTCTGCTTCAAAGAGAATGAGCACTCACTTTTCATTTTTTTACATGTTGAATTATTTTTTAAATTCTATATATGTGTACTGTATTTACATCTTTTCCCTTCTCTGTAATCCCTCCAATTCCTTTCAAACTCCGTCTCAAATTCATGGCCTCTTAAAAAATTACACATGCTATTTATGTACACCTATATATGAATAAATGAATGACTCTATAAACACAGCCTATTGTATTTATTTAATGATGCTCATATGTATATATTTTTAGGGCCAATCACTGGTATTGATAGCCAGTTAGGGGGCTCATCCCCGGGGAAGACTAATTCCCAATCTCTCAGCAGACCTTAATTGTCTGTAGCTCTTCATTGTGGGGTTCCCCATCTATTTTGGGATGTTGACTGGAGTTGTCATTGTTTAGGCAGCTATAGTATTGAGAATTCATGGTTGGGTATATAAAAGAAACAGAGAGAGACAGAGAGAGAGAGAGAGAGAGAGAGAGAGAGAGAGAGAGAGAGAGAGAAAGAGAGAGAGAGAGGAGCCCCATTGCCCCTGTAGAGCCTCTCTCTTTACAGTGACTCGAACTATGACCCTGCAAACAGGTTCTCTTTACTGTTTTGCTCACTGTGGTGGTGCCTCAGTGTGTCTAATAAACTTTATTTCTGCCTCTGTCTTAGATGAAGTTACTCACAGCCCATGTCTTGTATACATTTATGCACAGCAGACAGCCTTGTCCTCTGGGTCTTACAATCTTCCTCTGCCCGTTAGGTCTCAAAGCCCTGGACAAACTGGTCAACTAAGGTGCTTATTAACATATCAAAGCTGATGCTGGCCCTAGATTTTCCCAGCATCCTCAGTCCCTACCCCACCCCTACCCTAAACTTCTCCAGTCCAGGGACTGACTGGGTTTTCCCTTCCCCCAACTTCTCTGATTCTTATTTACCCAAGCCATTTTGGTTAGTGGTCCTCTTGGCCCTCTTTGTCTCTTGCCCTCTTGGCCACTGCTCCTGTTTCCCCTCTCTCCCTTTCCTCACAAGGCCTGGTCCTGTGTGCTGCTCATGTCCACTCTGGACTCTCCCAGATGTCTCTGTATCTGTTTATTTTCTCCCTTTTACTTATGATAAAACCCTCAGCCTATAGGAGCAGTGTTGTTTTCTCTTTATTTCATTTTTCGTTCAATACTTTTAGTTTTTTTTTTTTTTTAAAGATCACATTTTTTTCTTACAATCGAGTGTGACAGCAGTCACTGTTGGCTGTCTGCTGTCCACCTGTCTTCGTTAAGCAGGGTTCAGGCAGTGTAATGAAGTGAAGTGTTCACAAATGTTTGTCTGAATAATTAGATTAGACTCCCTAAGAAACTGACCATCTGCAGGCCACTGAAGGACATTAAGACTTATCCTGTTCTTCCAGGTGTTTGCTTAGTGAGGGGTGAGTACTCAGTAAGGGATGAGAGCTCAGTGCGGAGTGAGTGCTCACTGAGGGTAATTGCTCAATGAGGGTGAGTGCTTACTGAGGGTAAATACTCACTGATGGTAAGTGCTCAGTGAGGGGTGAGTGCTTAGTGAGGGTGAGTGCTCACTGAGGGGTGAATGCTCACTGAGAAATGAGTGCTCACTGAGGGTAAGTGCTCAGTGAAGGTGAGTGCTCACTGAGGGGTGAATATTCAGTGAGAGGTAAGTGCTCACTGAGGGTAAGTGCTCAGTGAAGGGTAAGTGCTCAGTAAGGGTGAGTGCTCAGTGAGGAGTGAGTGCTCACTGAAGGGTGAGTGCTCACTGAGGGACTACAGCAATTTGATCATCACGCAGACACTGGGGATTCCCACTATTTATTAGGTATACATTACTGTGACAGATATTAGGAATTTAGAGCTGAATACTTACCCTGCTATAAAGAAATATTATTGACCATTTATTTAACTTTCTATAATCTCATGTGTTGACATCTGGAGCCTCAGTAACCCTGGAGGACTAAGTCCTTCCTGTAACTTGCAAGAATTTCTGGGTAGTAACCTCAAGGGTAAGTAAACTCACTGGCAACTCCACCTTTGAAATGGAGGCCAACCAACCATGTAGCCACAGTCTCACACTTCGTGGATGGACACCCCACTATCCCAGGAAAGACTAGTCAACTAGGGGCAGCCCCAATTTCTCAGAGTCTACAGAAATTATTCAGACTAGCCAATCCTCATCTGTTGCTGCCCACAGAAACCACAATGAAAGCTTCTGTCCATAATTTCTCCTATTCCTCTGTGCCTTGTGACCAAGCCCTGTGTCTGCTGTGTGGCCTAGATAGTCCCCGTGTTCTGTAAAGAGCCCCTGCTTGGGGTTCTTAAGTGCAAAGAGCCACCTTCTTCATGACACAGGAGCTTTACTGAACCTTAATATACTTTTAAAAAGACAGCTCTGTGGAAATATAGTTTTTCCAACTCACTACAATTTAACTTGACAATAGACCTGGTGCACCTGCCTGAGGTCCATCCTCACTAGTGACATGAATTTACAGCCAAAGCATGCACAAGAGTTTCCAAGCATCTATCACTAATACACATTCCTCTGATTTTTGAACAACTCCACCCCTCTTCAGGCAGCTATGAGCTACCCAGGTTCATTGGTTATTGTGGGCACCATTCTTACACAGATGGCTGTGTGGAGACAGTATCCCCTCAGGACAAAGTTGTTTTCCCTCAGAGCAGGGAGTCTCAGAGCAAGGCCACTGCTGTCTCCTAGCAGGACTGTTATCCCCTCAGAAAGAGTTAATTTATATCAAACTCGAGCTGCAAAATATGGATGCCACTTTAGGAAGAAGTGGCTATGTGAGTCATTTCTGACTCAGGACATGACAGTCAACATCCCAAGGCCAAGCTGTTGCTAACCAAGATAAACCCCAACTACAAATTACCCCAGAAGAGTGTGATATTGAAACACTGCCTCATTGCCTCGTAAACCTCCAACTTAAGAGCCTCTCTTTAGTGTGCCTCTGCAGATAGCTTTCCTCGGTTTCCCTCACTGTGGTTAGCATTCTAACAAACTTTACTTCTGCCTCTGTCTTACGTGAACTTAGTGACGACTCATGAGTCACCAGCCTTTCAATGACAATCCCTGAAAAGACAGTTATGTCTTGCATTGTTCTGTCTTTAAACTTTTGTTTATCATCAAATGACAAATCCACAAATCTTTCTTGACCTTCTCAATGAGGTCTTTGAGTTCTTCAACTGCCGGGCTGACCCATTTTTTTCCCGTTTGTTCTTTAGTGACAGTGGGGATTTGAACTTAGGGCTTTATGAGTTTGAGGCAAATGCTCTACCATTGAGCTATAACTCCCAACATATTCTTGTTTGTTTTGAGACAGAGTCTTCTTAAATTGCCTAGGTTTATCTTGAACTTGTGATGGTCTTACCTCCTCAGTAGCTGAGATTACAAGCCTGGCTTCATCCTGTTTTTTCACATTCTGCCTGGTAATCCATGTCTGTCTCTATCTCTCTGTCTCTGTCTCTCTGTCTCTGTCTCCTAGATTTTTCTTTTTTTGGCTGAAAATGGATAACAGACTTTTATTTTTTATTTGAATTGGAAACAAGATTATTTTACATGACAATCCTAGTTCCCTTCTCCCATCCTCCCCTACCACCCCCCCCCAACTAAAACCCTACCTATCACATATCCTTTCTGCTCTCCCTGGATGGTGAGGCTTTCCATAGGGTGTCATCAGAGTCTGTCATATCCTTTGGGATAGGGCCTAAGCCCACCCCTATGTGTCTTGGCTCAGAGAGTATCCCTCTATGTGGAATGGGCTCCCAAAATCCACACCTATGCTAGGGATAAGGACTGAACTACTACAGGAGGTTCTGTAGATTCTCGAGGTTTCCTCGCTGAAACCCATGTTCCTGGGGTCTGGATCAGTCCAATGCTGGTATCCCAGCTATCAGTCTGGGGAACAAGAGTTCCCCAATGTTCAGGTCAGCTGTTTCTGTGGGTTTCACCAGCCTGGTCTGGACCCCTTTGCTCTTCACTCGTCCTTCTCTGCATCTGGATTCCAGTTCAGTTCAGTGATTAGTTGTGGGTGTCTGCTTCTACTTCCACCAGCTACTGGATGGGGGCCATCGGGTGGCATATAAGTCAGTCATCAATCTCATTATCAGGGGAGAGCATTTAAGGTAGCCACTCCTCTGTTGCTTAGATTGTTAGCTGTTGCCATCTTTGTAGATCTTTGTAGATCAACTTTTCTGCTCCCTCATGTCCTCTGCATCCCTCCTCTTCTCCCCTTCTCATTCTCCTAGTTCCCTCCCCTCTCTTCCTGTGCTCTCAATTTGCTCAGGAGATCTTGACCCTTTCCCCTTCTCCAGGGGACCATGTATGTCTCTCTTAGGGTCCTCCTTGCTTACTAGCTTCTCTGGCAGTGTGGATTGTAGGCTGGTAATCCTTTACTCTATGTCTAAAATCCACATATGAGTAAGTACATACCATGTTTGTCTTTTTTTGTGATTGGGTTACCTCACTCAGAATGGTTTCTTTGAGTTCCATCCATTTTTCCTGAAAATTTCAAGATTCCATTGGTTTTTTTCTGTTGAGTAGTATTCCATTGTGCAAATGTACCACATTTTCTCTATCCATTCTTCAGTTGAGGGGCATCTAGGCTGCTTCCATTTTCTGGCTATTACAAATACTGCTGCTATGAACATTGTTGAACAGATGTCCTTGTTGTATGAATGTGCTTCTTTTGGGTATATGCCTAAGAGTGGAATTGCTGGATCTTGTGGTAGACTGATTCCCATTTTCCTGAGGAGTTACCATACTGATTTCTAAAGTGGCTGTACAAGTTGGCACTCCCACCAGCAGTAGAGGAGTGTTCCCCTTTCTCCACATCCTCTCCAGCATAAACTGTCTTTGGTGTTATTGATTTTTGTCTCCTAGATTTTTATATCCATGTAGCAACCATGCTGCTTTTTTCAGCTACTAGCTGTGTCTGCTGGATGCTGGTCCATTACCTGCCTATCAGATGCATAGAAAAACACTGGATTGTAAACTCCCTTTGTGCAGGAACTATGTTAGTCTTCTCTTTGAATACTTTGGGATACTTGCTACAAGACCTTGCCAATAGATGATCAGTATTGAGTGAATTGAGTAAGCTTATAGGTTGTCATAATAAGCAGAATTTATAACCCCAGGTGACAAAGAAGTAGGGGTTCAGGCAAGTTAATGTCTTTTTGAAGGGGACTGTGATGGTTCACTGTGGTGTCCACTCAACGCAGTGTAGAGTCACCTGGAATAGTTGGAATTTCTCAATGAGGAATTGTCTAGATTAGGTTGGCCTGTTGGTGATTTTCTTACTTGAGTTAACTGAGCTGGGAAGATTGGCCCTGTATGTGGGCAGCCCTATTTTATGGGCTGTGCCCTGGACTAAACAAAAATAGGAGAGTGAGATAAGCATTGGCATACACGCATCAATCCATCGCCATTTGATCTTGACTATGGATGTGATGTGACCAGTTGCTTCAAGTTGTTACCACCTTGGCTTCCACACAATGATGGATTATAATATGGCATTGTGAGCTAAATAATCCTTTTCTCCCTTAAGTGGCTTTTGTCAGACTATTTCATCACTGCAATGGGAAATGAAATGAAGTCACTCACCAAGTGTGATTGAGTCTAGGAGGAAGGTAAAAGTTTCCCACCTTGCAAAATCTTGCTCTTCATTATGTCTGTTTGAAAGCCTTTCCATTTCCACAATGTTGGAAATGTATCATGGCCTTTACTGACAACAGATACTTGGATGTATCCCTGGTACTGAGGTCATAAAATGTGAACTGGAATTGACAGGTGCCAGGAACTTAGCATCGTTTCCCTGAGAATGACACAAAGGAAGGTGATCTGGATCTCTTTCCTTGCACATAACTTTTACTGACTTTAATGATGTCACACACACCTGTCCCCAACCTCGGTAATATCTTGAATGCTACCAATTAATTACTAAACTCTGATGTAAACCGAAGCGCTGGGATTGGACCTAAAATGTGGTGTTCAGAAAGATCTGTCAAGAGGCAGAAACACACAATGGTAACCTTGAAAAAGATTTATCTGGGCACAAGGGACCTTTCATTGAATGGAGGAAGCAAGGACCATCCTTCTGCCTGGAGATGAAGGTAAAAGGCTAAAGTGACTAAAGTGATTAAAACATGGAGGAGCTCAACTGTTGAGCTGTTTTTTATTTCCTGAAAAGAGACTGGGGTTGGAGCCTGGTGCTGGGCTGTTTTTTATTTTCTGAAAAGAGACTGGGGCTGGAGCCTGGTGCTGGGATGAGGGCTCCTCAGGTTGCCCCTCCAGCTGTCCCTGGTGAGGATGTGGCTGAAGGTAACTCTCCAAGCACTAGGAAAGCTACAAATGGGACTTAGTGCTGCTATGGGAAGATATGGCCCCTGCCCGGGGTGAAGCATCACTGGGGAGTGACTAATTGGGGAAGAGAGTCTCCAAGGAAGAAGCTCACCAAATTCTGCTAGGTTCCTTCTTCCTCTCGTGGGTCCCCAAGGCTCCTCTTGTGAGACCCCTATTGTCAAGGGGAGTAAATTCCACTGCAAAAACGAGGTTCGAACGGTCCTAGAGCCAGCATGGCTATGCCAGGTATCAAAGGATGGGTTAGAAGTAAAGAGGCAGTAGTTTAATAATGAGTGCAGGTGAAGATTTGGTTCTGGTTTTTCTTTGGCCCTGAATTCCTGACAATATCATCAAGTCTTGACGTCAGCCAAGCACAACCTGGAGTCAATTTGACTGGATTTATTTATATATCTGATCTGAAATTATTAGCCTTAAAACATTCGTGAGGGGAGAAAAAAAATCTTCATGTAGGAAGTGAACTGAAATAAAACTTAACAGTTGTCAATTAATGTTGATAATTACAAAACTTGGGGTGTGCTATACTGTTCTTTACTACTTTGGTATATTTAAAATTTTTCCATAATGAAAACTGAAATGGAAGGTTCTAGAAAGACCTGTGCAGACCATGGATTTAGAGTACACAAGAGATAGAGGTCTCTTTTTAGGTGTGAATTGGAATATGGAGAAGACAGCCCGGTTCCTGTCTCAGTTCTAGATCTTCTCTTAGCTGAGGATGGTCTTGAGTCCATCTCATCATCTCACTGAGCCTCTGCTTCGTTATAAAACTAAGAGTCTAACCTGGGTCTTACATCATTTGTCCTTGTACAGCCTGGTGAATCCCTGGAACCTCACCTGCCCATGCCATTCCCAACTTCCAGGCCTAGCTGAGGTTTGTGCTTATCATAGGCTTGCTTAGCCTGGTAAGTGCCCATGACTCTGGCTCACTAGCACCATCCTCAACACTGCAAGGCATGGCTTGCTTGGACAGCACAGTTTGCACACCAGTTATTTTCTCCATTGCATGCTTTCTTGTCTTCCACTGAAATGGAAGCACACATATTCTTCCAGTTCAAAATCATCACTAAGAATATGAAGGATTAACTTACCGACTCCTCATGCCAGATCTGAAATCAACCAAGATTAGACGATGACAATAGAAAATAAAATTTTCACTTTCTCCTTTTGGAAGAAAAGAGACCAGTTTCAGCTTTAACATTCCAAGACTATACACCAATTTGTTACTTTTGTTTTCCAAATGCTTGAAGAGTACTGCTTATGTAAGTAGTCCTTGGGAAACACAGTCTGGCTGAGACAGTGACATCAGATGAGAAGCCACACACAGTAATTGACACTACAGTGATAATGGGTGGCATCTTAAAAGCATAGGTGATTTTATTTAGTGTTCTGAGATTGATGACTTACTGAGCACTATTCTGGGAAAAAGCACTTTGTCGGTGTTGGAGGATATGCTAATAGTAGGTCCTGATAGTTCTTTTAAAAATTATTTTATAGCTTCCCATTAGTATATGTTCAACTGCTAACTAATGGGGTATTGTTGGAAGCACCGTGCTTATGAAGGCTTTATTCTAAAGTCTGAAGCATGGTAAATTATATATTATTGCTCAATCTAACTGCTCTTTATAATGATATAATATTTCTACTGGAAAATATTAACATTAAAATTAATATTTGACTGTCGGCTTGAGTTGAGTTGAAACAGAGAGCCTTTCTCCAGTCAGAAAGGTGGCCATGAGTAGGTTTCTGGACACAGTTAATTCAATAGACTCCACTTAGAAAAAGTGCATGTACTCTTTTAACCACACACTCTAAGCACTGGGGCAGCACACTGAATGTAGGACCTGAAACTTCAGTTAGATTGGATTAAGAAAATAGCAGACACAACCAGGAAAACTATATTATTTCAAAAGCATGATTGAACAAAGAATGTCATTAACCAGTAATGCTAGGCAAAGTGGGAAAATCTGCAGTGTTATTAGGTGTTTAATAAAACATGAGGGAAAGTAATTTAAGAAGGCTTAAGGCAGAACTCCCAGCAATGTTTATTTTAGGATATACAAGAAAGAGGTTATTATGGGCGCCAATGAGAAGGATGCTGAACTCTGACCTTATTGTTTTAGATTATCTTTGTCTTCTTGATGATTTGACCACCTAAAATGATCTCTAGTTTGTTGTTTCTGTTGCTTGTTTATAGTAATATCGAATTCTGTGCGTATAATTTAAAAAGATTGCCGACAAAACTTCTTTGAAAAACAGCAGTCCTTGCCCAGTATGGTGATAGAGACTTGTAATCCCAGTACTTGGCAGGCAGAGGCACGTGATCTCTGAGTTTAAGGCCCGCCTAGTTTGCACAGTAAGGTGTAGACCAGCCAGGGCTACATAGTGAGACCATGTTACAAAAAAGTAAATAAATAAATATAAAAAATGAAAGAAAGAAGGGAAGAAAAGTAACAGTTTACCATCCTTGGAGGAAAACACTCCCAACTATTGAGCTATCTCATTTAACTTTGCTGCTGGTTCTTGTAGATTGCATATTTCACTGTTAGCTTTTCTTGCGGGAAAGCACCTACAAGACTTAGCATCTTAGGTGAACCATTTGGTGTGTAGTGGTCACCACGATCCATGTCAACTTTTCATCCTCTGAAAATTCCACAGCCACTGAACAGCTGCCCCACCCCAAACCCCAGCTATTAGCACTCTTGTTGGCACTATGTATATTTAACCAAATGGGATATCTCATACAGGTGTAATTATGCACCATTTGTTCTTTTTGACTGAGTTGTTTCCTTTAGCACAATGTATTAAAGGCTTGTTCACACTGTAGAATGGACCAGCACCCCCTTTCATTCAAAGGCTGAATGCCATTCCATTATATCCCACATTTTGTCGTTAGTCTGTCAGTAGACAAGGAAGTTATTTCTAGCTTTTGACTATTGTGAATAAAGCTGTTCTGAACATGTTTGTACAAGTACCCATTTAAGCCTTTGCTTTCATTCTTTTGAATAGATGCCCAGAAAAGGAATTACTGCATCATATGGTATACTGAGCTTATTTTTTATTTATTTATTTTTGAGAAACTGTCTTATCGCTTTTTCATTCTGGTTCACTGTTTTACACTTCTAGTCACAGTGAGAAGAATTTTATTTTCCACACCTTCTCACCAACACTGTTATTTTCTGTTTTCTTTAAGTGTAGATGTCATGATTTTGCAGTGTATATACACAGAAATGGATCAAATAAGTCAATCAAAACTGGATTGCCGGGACAAAATATCTCTGGTAATTACTCGGATTATTATTATTTTTTTTAATGCGTGTTAGTGAAGTTTTTTTCACCTCTGTTACTCCTCTCATCCTCTCTGTGATGAAGTACCCAGGAAAGTCAGCTTAGAGGAGGAAGGCTTTCTCTTTGGCTCTGGTTGGCAGAGGTTTTAGCCTATGGTCAGCTGGTTTCATCCCTTTGGACAGGTGAGGTAGGGCATGACAGTGGCAGGAGGGGAAACAGGTGGAGGAAGGGCCCCAAGGACAAGATAGACCCTTCAAAGGACACACCCCAGTGACCCAAATCTTCCAGGATCTCCCTAAACTATGTGCTCATCAGTGGATTGATCCATGGATGAGGTTAGCATCCTTCCTATCTAATCCCCTCGGAACAGTGACACAAGCTGGGGATGAAGCCATCATATGTGAGTGTTTGGGATATTTCAAATTAAAACCATGGCATCATTCTGACAATGGTTTATGCCAAGCCCCTATTGTTCCAATTTAAGGCATAAGTTGCCAAAGTATGCACTCTGGGTGTATTTGCTCTCTACCTTCCAGAAGATTTGCCTCACTTTGTCATTTTTTCTCCTTTCTGTGGAGTTTTTATTTCTGCAATTGCATACATACTTGCCAAGACTTTTTGGTTTCCTGAAAATTTATTTTAAAGACCTCTTTGGGTCTGGAAAGATGGCTCAGTGAGTAAAAGCACTTGCTGCCAAGCTGAGCTGCCTGAATACTGTCCCCCCTGACTCACAAGAGGAAGTTGTCCTCTGACCTCCACAGCTACACGAAGGCATGAGTAGGAGTGAAGACACTCTTGCATGAAGACAGGCAGACAGGCAGACAGACAGACAGACAGACAGACAGACAGACAGACACACACACACACACACACACACACACACACACACACACAGACACACCACGTATGTAACAAATAAAAAAGAGGCCATGAGTTTGAAACAGAGCAAGGGTGTGTGTATGTGCATAGGTTTGTAGGGAGAAAATGGAAGAGGAAATAATCTCAAAAAGAAAGAAAAGAAAAATTATTTAAAAAATAAGATGAAGAGGTGTTGTGGAATATTTGTACACTGTGAAGATGTATTGCTGTGATTGGTGTGATAAAAAGCTAAATGGCCAATACCTAGGCAGGAGGTAATGGTGGGACTTCTAGACAGAGAGGACTCTGGGAAGAAGAAAGGCAGACTTGCCAGCCAGGCGCAGAGGAAGCAGGATGGGCAGTATAGAGTAAAGGTAACTGAGCCTCAGTCTTAATGCATAAAAGAGGGGCCAGGCCTTGCCCCAACCTATTGTACCAGACTGTGTTGACTCCTCATGGGAGCCTTTACTCTTGAGGAGGAGTAGACTTGGGGTGAGCTAGGGGGGAGGTGAGGGACATTGGGAGGAGGTAAGGGGGTAACTGGAGAGGGGGGGAGGGAGAACTGTGGTTTTAATGTAAAATGAAATAAAAAAATAAAAAATGGAAAAAAGGTAATTGAGCCGAGTAAAAGAATGTAAATTTAAAAATATGGGTTAATTTAAGTTATAAGAACTAGTTAGGAATAAGCCTGGGCTAGTGCGTGAAGTCTCTGTGTCATTATTTGTGAGTTGGCAGCCCAAATGAAAATCAGTCTACAGAGAGACATTGAGGAAAACAAACAACATCAATCTTTGACCTCCACATGTAACCCCCCACCCCCGACACAAACACACTGAGAGACCCCTTTTAGTGGATAAAATGCTATTTTCTATCCAAGTACATTAACATCTTTATTAAGATATTATCCTTCCACCATGATTTCTGCTTGTCTGACTGGCTTCCCTGTAGTCCCCTGTTTCAGCCCCTCTTCTAGGCTGTGTTTTTCCCTAGGTATCTGGTGCTGCACAGCCATTAGCTCATGTTTAAGAGCTCTGAGATATCTGGAAGCTGTGAGCTTGTGGGACTCATTGGAGTGTGATTTCCAGGGGGCATTTTGTGGACATCGTCACATACACCAATTTAGGATGCTCTGTTTTCCCTAAGGAAGTATCTTCTAGTTTTCCACTTGAAAGAAACAGCTTTGTGTGCATGTTTAGAAAATGTTCCATCAAGAAAAGGAATTGGAGAGTGTGTTTTTTCAACAAACACACAGTGGGTAATGTTGTGTTCATTCAGGCTACAGCATACAACCCCTCTTCTGTGTCTAACATCCCTCAACAGAAACCCGGTTTTCTATCTCTAGAGGCTCATGCTGGGGGGATGATGTTGCACAGGTGCACAGAATAGGAATGTCCTGAGGAGCTAAGTGCATTTTCCCAGTAAACATTGTCTGATCCTTCAAGTGGCCCCAGTCTTGCTGCTTTCAGAATTATCTGGTGTTGCCCATTCCAGAGACTTCCAGGATTCTCAGTGGACCCGCAATGCTTGTTAGCTGTCTCCTTAATGGTTTAAGATTGACATCTAAGGCAGCCACCTGGTTTAAAAGAATAGGAAATTTTATCACGGCAGGGGAAAGACATTCTGGTGATTAGAGTGAACAATAGTGTGTTGGGTATTTCAAAATAGTGAAAAGAAACCATATAAATTTTCTCACCACAAAATTTATAAATAGCTGTCTGTGTTAATTACCTGACTTGAGAATTCCACAAATGCATGCTTGTATGGAAACATCATACTGCCTTCCATATGTAAAAGTATTTTTCTCAACTAAAAAGAAAACAAAAATCCTATACAGGAATCAGTTATCCCTTGCTCCCTATTTTTAATTTATGACATTTTTTTTTGCTATGGTTTTTTCCCAACTCTTACCTTGTATGCTTTGTGATAACCATTTTATCAATTTTTGTTAAATTACATACACATGCTCAATATTTTTCTCTACAGAATGCTATCTATATATTTTCTAGTTCTAATGATCTAAGCATCCAAAATTTTGGCAGTAGAAATGTGACAAAACCCCCTAACTTCCAATTGTATAAGGCTATAAATGTACAAAATATAATTCTCCCTAATTACCAGCATGTGTTATATATTGTCTTTTTATCTGGTTGGTTTTGCAACTGTCTTAGCCAGGGGGAGGAAGAGTTACCACTAGTGAGATGTATGGACTTATTCCATAGGTTATCTCTTTTGGTAAAAGGATATAGAAAGGAATGTTAAGGTCTTTGGCTGAGTGAGGATTAACTGTGTTAAATTATTTATGATCTCCCAGCCTTCAGTTAGTTTCAAATATTTGCTATTTATTTATTTATTTATTTATTATGTTGTGGCAGTTTGAAAAAAATGTCCCCCCAAAAGAGGGGCACTATTAGGAGGTATGGCCCTTTTGGAGGAAGTGCATCACTTTGGGGGCAGGCTTTGAGGTCTCTTTTCTCAAGCTTCACTCAGGGTGATAGTTAGCCAACTTCCTGTTGCCTGCAAGAAGCAGCACTCTCAGCTCCAGCACCACACCGGCTTGCATACAACCATGCTCCCCTTCGTGATCATAATGGACTGGCCCTCTGAAACTGTAAGAGGGTCACCCTTAATTAAGTGCTTTCTTTATAAGAGTTGCTGTGGTCATGGTGTCTCTTCACAACTATATATACTCTAACTAAGATGTATGTTTATGTATGTGTGATGTGTGTGTCTAAGTGTGGGTGTGTGTGCCATGGGATGCATGTGGAGGTCAGAAGACAAATTTCAGGAGTTGATTCTCTCCTTCCACTGTGGGTTCTGGGAAGAAACTCAGTTCATCAGACTCATGCAGCGAGTGTCTTTATCTCCTGAGTCATCTTGACAGCCCAGCTTCAAATACTTTTAAAATCACATGTCTTTCAATAAACAATCATCAATGATCATGTCACTCCATCCCTATTCTTCAAAGAGAAACATGTGGAAGATTAATTTGTTTGTCTTTAAATCCAGAGAAATTGCCAGATAAAACAAGGATGTGCATTTTGGCAGTATTCTAGATGTGGAATTTTTAGGTTATGGTTAAGTTTAGCGTTGGGGGCCGGGCGTTAGTGGCACACACCTTTAATCCTAGCACTCAGGAGGCACAAGCAGACATTGATATCTTCAATTAATAAATGGGACCTCATGAAACTGAGAAGCTTCTGTAAGGCAAAGGACACAGTCAGCAAGACAAAGCGACAGCCCACAGGATGGGAAAAGATCTTCACCAACCTCACATCTGACAGAGGGCTGATCTCCAAAATATACAATGAACTCAAGAAACTAGCCACCAAAACACCAAACAAAGAAATTAAAAAGTGGGGTGCAGAACTAAATAGAGAATTCTCAACAGAGGAATCTGAAATGGCTGAAAGACACTTAAGAAAGTGCTCAAAATCCTTGGCCATCAGAGAAATGCAACTCAAAACAACTCTGAGATACCATCTTACACCGGCCAGAATGGCTAAAATCAAAAACACCAATGACAATCTATGCTGGAGAGGATGTGGAGAAAAAGGAACAGTCCTCCATTGCTGGTGGGAGTGCAAACTTGTAAGATCACTTTGGAAATCAGTATGGCGGTTGCTCAGAAAAATGGGATTCAGTCTACCTCAAGATTCAGCAATTCCTCTCTTGGGCATATACCCAAATAATGCACTGTCTCGAAAAACCAAAAAAAAAAAAAAAAAGTTTAGCTTTGTGGTGATAACCTCACCAGTGCCCAGCTGTGTAGAACAACTGAATAGTGTTTGCTTAATAACCCAGCTGGTGTGGGCATCTCTCGGAACACCACAGTGGCAACAGATCAAATTTATGTTTGGCAAGCATTCATGCTGTAATTGATTCTAAGTGAATTACATGCACGATTTTATATAAAGTGCTATCCCAAGTGCTTGCATGCATTTGTACTTAGACCCGTGAGTGTGTGAACCAGTTACTCTCATTAGCTCCCTTTACAGATAGGGAAACTGAGACACAGGCTTCCAAATCCTGGAGCCAAATTCAAGCTGATCAGTTTCTCAGCAGTGGGTGTCCAGCCTTCAGCTTCTCTGAGGCCAGGCTTCCAATGGGATTCAGCCCTTGCTAAGGAGTATGTATATCTAGGAGGTTATTACCCAAGACTCCAGTGTGATGCTTAGCTAGAAGATGACGGGAAAGGGAGTCTACGGCGCCAGTCTTACTGCTTAACCAGGGAGCACACTTTAGTGTCATGCTCTGTGGGTCCCTGTGTAGTCACACTGGGACTGGAATGTTACTGGACAGATATCTTTGCTTCTTGCTTCTCCCAGGCCCTGCTCACCCTGCTTCCCCAGAGTCTCAAACCAATTGCATCAGAATGCTTGCCTTGGGCTCTGCATCTGTGAAACCTGACTGAAAATGACCACTCTGCTATACTGGAGTTTTCTTTCTTTCTTTTTTTTTAAAATTTAATTTAAGAACAATCTTATTTTATATATCAATGCCAGTTCCCTCTCCTTCCCATGCCCTCCACCGACCACCCTCATCCCACCCCCATCCACTCCCCAGGGAGGGTTAGGCCTTCCTTGGGGGATCATCAAAGTCTTCCTTGGGGGATCACATCATTTGGGGCAGGGCCTAGGCCCTTCCCTGTTATACTGGAGTTTTCAAAGGTTTATTTATTCACTAGCAACTAGTGATACACCCACTGGTTTCAAACATATGGCAGGAGATGCTGTTTTGGTTAACACAGTGGGATTATATTATGGAAGTGAGACTCCTAAAATAGTCACCAGTTTCTTAATAATAGGAATACATGCCGGGCACTGGTGGCTCATGCCTTTAATCCTAGCACTGGGAGGCAGAGACAGGCAGGTCTCTGTGAGTTCGAGGCCAGCATGGTCTACAGAGAGAGTTCCAGGACAGGCTCCAAAACAATACAGAGAAACTTTGTCTCAAAAAACCAAAAAAAAAAAAAAAACCAAAAAAAAAAAAAGGAATAATACACATTTTCTCGGAAATGTCATTAGGTTGGTACAACATCAGCAGACCGTATAATTTTATGGGCTCATTGTCATATGTTGTCTATCATTGATCAAAACTGCTTTATGGGCCTGGAGAGATGGATGGCTCAGTGTCAAGAACACAGGCTGCTCTTCTAGGGTACAGCCTTATGATGCCAAACACTCATGTTGGGTAGTTCACAGTCACCTGTAATTCTTAATCTGGCTTCTTTGGGCATCTATACACACACATAAACACACACACACCAAAATAAATATTTTTAAAAAATATTCTTTATGTGTGTAAGAAAACAATAGAATGTTTTTCTAAGATACTCTTCAGGCAGAGACCTCTGTTCCTACCAAGGATGTAGACAAGTCTGCATAGATGATGAAAATTGATCACTGATTTGTTTTTTATTGATTGATAGGGAGCTATGCTATTACAACTCAATAAAATTAAAATTGACATTTACAATGTACATTTTTGGAAGTTTCTATACCTTCATGTATCTGTAAATTGTTGCCAAAATCATAAAATATCCATTACTTTGAAAAGTTTCCTCTGCCTCTTTGTCATATCTCTCATTGTGGCACCAGACAGCCATTGACCTGTTGAATGGTTGTTAGGGGAGTATAAGATTGAAAAAGAACAAGTCTGTGTCCATTCAGCTTGCCTAAGTTCAAGGCTTAAAGGGATTTTCATGGAGTAAGACTTGTGATGAAGCTGAAGCACAGGGAATGGTAGCTGTTCTCTGCTCATCAGGGAAGGGATGGGTATGAAGCCATGCATAATGACATTGAGGCATTCAAGGTATTAACTGTGTGGCACATCTAGATGAAAAGGACTAGTTAAGAGATGATGTCACTGCACTTTAGCTGTATAATCAAAACAAAAGTGTTCAATCAAAACCTATCACCCCAAATCACAACTCTAGAATTACCACTGCAAAAGGGATCTTGAAGGATGTCTGTCCTTCAGGTCCATGGCCATGTGATAACTGATCTTTATTGTTCACTTGACACACATGGCAACCCCGATTAAAAATTGCCCCAGTCAGAATGGCCTGTGGGCATGTCTGTGGGGCAATTTCTTGATTGCTAATTGATGTACAAGATCCCAGTCCACTGTAGGTGGTACCATCCCTAGGCAGTGTGGGGCTTGGCTCTATAAGAATAGTAGCTGGATGTAGGTTTAAAAGCAATCCAGCAAGCAGTGTTTCTCAATGTCCTCTGCTTCAGTTCCTGCCTCCAGGTTTCTGGCTTCAGCTCCTGCCCTGGCTTCCCTCAGTGATGTAATGTGACATGTACGATCTAACAATCCTCCTCTTCCCCAAGTTGCTTTGGCTCACGTGTTTATCACAGCAACAGAAAGCCAACTGGGACAGCCCCTTAGTTCTATTGTTCATTCTTGGAAGAGGAGACACCCTTGTCATTTTACCCTAACCTATAACTCAGGATTTTACCTTGCTGCAGCACTCACATGGGGTCAGAGTGCCTGGAGACACTAAGCCAGAGCCTCAGAGTGATGACAGGGAATTACATACTCGGATAACTTGGATGAATACCTTTGGTTTGTGGTTCTCCTCATGTCTACCCACCAGAAGTCCCCCTTAAGTGTCAAGCCCACTTCAATTTTCCCCCCTGGGACCTATTAATACTTCACTTCATTGCTTTTTTCTGGGGGATGCATAGGACACCCCAATAGATGATTCATAATCTAAGGCTGGTCTCCCTGGTCTAGACCATTGCTGTCTCACATAAATATGATGTAAGCCACAAATGTGAGCTTTACATAGAATCTTAACTTTTTGAGTAGGCACATACAAAAGGGGGAAAACAAGTTGGTCACAATGGCATATACCTGTCATCCCAGCAGTCAGGAGGTAGAGGCAGGAGGATGGAGAATTGAGACCAGCCAGGGCTACATAGTGAGTCTGAGGCCAACCTAGGTTATATAGTAAGGCTTTGCCTGAAAAAAATATATGTGGAGAAACCAGTGAAATTACTCTGTGTGTATGTGTGTGAGAGAGAGAGACAGAGAGACAGAGAGGAGAGAGAGAGAGTGAGAGAGAGAGAGAGAGAGAGAGAGAGAGAGAGAGAGAGAGAGGTGTTGAGTGGCATGTGCATTCATTAGAATGGATGTGTGAGCATGTGAATGCAAGTATTCATACATATCCATACATGTATGGAGGCTAGAGGTTTGCATCAGGATCTTTCCTAGATTGCTCTCTCATGGAACCTGAAACTCATTGGTTGAGCTAAGCTGGCTGAGCTTTAGGGATCTCATTTGAATCCATCCCCTCCAGCTCTAGATCTATAGATGTGAACTGCCACACCAGGCTTTTTCTGTGACTTCTGGGGACCAAAAGTCAGGTCCCCATACCCATGCAACAGATACATTACTGACTAAGCAAACTCTTTATCCAGGTGGTGGTCAAACTCATTCCCCTACACCATGACTGATAGGTCCCATGCTGTGTGCCTCAATTGTGTTACGAGCACCTATTTCCTCAAGTTATTTCAACTAAGTTTAAGTACAGAGTTAAAAGTCAATATTAAATGCACACAGCACTTGGTGTTCCTCAGGCTAGAAATCCTTCTGGGTTCGTTAGAGAGATTGTGGCCATGGGGACAAGGAGGGAGCCGTCAATGTAAATATTCTTTGTTTTACAGAGCAGAGATTTTGAAATGCTGAAGAGGTTGCTGTGCATTCAACACAAGCAAAGAAGCCAAGGAAACCTCAGAGAGGCAAAGAAAGAAGAAATGTTTATTTTTCTGTGACACAGAAAGTACAGTTCTGCCTTATTTTGCTGCTCTGCCAGTGTGAGCAAGAACTACCTAACATAAAATACAGTATTACATCCTATTATTTTCCTTATATTTCTATAAATTCTTCTTGATCCTTGACTACATTTTTAATTTATAGGCAAAATGAGGTAACTATTTTCTCTTGATCTGACGAAGCAATTCTTTTCTTTCATTAATTTCAAACATTCATTAAAGAAATATTAATCCTTGCAGTGCATGGTGATGCATACTTTTAATCCCAACATTCAGGAGGCAGAGTCAGGAAGATCTCTGTGAGTTCTAGGCTAGCCTGGTCTACTAAAAAAAATTAAAAGGGAAAGAAAACATGAGCTATTAATCCTTGGGTTCTTATTTCCTATTCCTATTTTCAGTTGTTTGAGGTATGTTTTTGAGAGAAAAGTTTGATTATGGAGCTAAATGGTTGTGATTAGCTAGATAAGATGTCTTCTGTAGTTTTTTTAACCTACTAAGGTTTGAGTGAACTCCAGTAAACCATTCTGTAACATGGATTTCTGTTCCTAAGAGACCATTTGGACCTTTTATGTTTCTGTTAAAAATTTAATGTGCTTAGGCAAACTGAATTTATATTTGTTGTTTTTAGCCGTTAAAAGAGATTATACATTTTATAAGCTGGCAATACAGTAAGAGGCAGTATTGATTTTTGAACATTTTAAGATAAACATTTCAGAGTATTCTGAGGAATAAAGTGTTATATTACAGGTATCCATCATTCTTTTAGCATCAGGCATATCTCAAAGGAAGTTTTTTTTCTTCGTTATCTTGAATCTACTGACATCATTTTAGCCTGGGTGGCAGTCAACCCTTATAATTATCATGGCAAGTAATTTCTTGTTACGAGCTGAAATTCTTGTCTGAGTACAAGCAGTCCTAAATTTACCAATGAACTTACATTTGAACAAAGTAATAGAAGTAACTATGTCCTCTATCAAATTCTCATAGAATCATTACATAACATGCATTTGTCTATACCTTTTAGTTTATTAAGTCCAGCGGATTGGAGTGGTTAGGTCCCATCCAGGGATAGCAAGCTCTACTCCTACAGGGAGTGTGTTTAAGAATTTGTAGATACCAGTTGGAACCACCAAAGCTATTGATCAATGTTAGTGAGATTCTTGGAGTCCAGTGCAGGCCTTCCTCACTGATTTTAATGCTTGCTTGTGACACTGAGCTGTGGTAATCTAGTGGTGGTTTATTTTCTGCATCCCCTTCACTTGCATCTTCCTTTCCTTACTCTGCACACACACTCATGACTATTTGTGTAGGATAAGTATTTCATTGTTTGAGCTATAATTCATGTCTATTCCTATTTACTGTATAGCCCAAATTATTTCATGTCTGGCCATTGAAATGCTCACATTTCTCTAATTTAAAAAATTTCCCCTAACACTAAATTTCACTCATAGTCTCACCTTATATTTTCAATGCCCAGAGCTCCAGAGCCCACCAGTTCTATAATAAACATGGCTTGTTAGAGATTGGTATTTAGAACCCCAGCTCTGACCTGAAGAGGGAGTATTTGCCTTTAGGCCCTCTTACTGCAAAGAGCTAGCAAATGTTTGCACATCAAGGATAGATATGAGTCATGATGTGTGACCCTTTTGATGTTGTGTTGAATCCAGTTTGCTAATATTTTATTCAAACTAAAATCTCTCTACCTACCTTTCTTTCCTATTTGTTGTCTCTACCTGACTTGGCTATGAAAGTGATGTTGGCTCAATAAACTATAATTGGGAGAATCCTCTCTAGAGTTAAGAAGTATTGGTGTTAACACTCTTTTGCATATTTGGTATAGTTTGGCTCTGATGCTTTCAGGAGAGTTTTTGCTTGTTATTGCTGCATTCTATTGATGAATTGGCTCCTTTAATATTGTATAATGATCTTGTTTCTTGCAGCAGGTTTTGACTTGATGTCCATTGTATCAGATACCATAGAACCACTCTGTTATCATTTGTTACCATCTCTCTCACAATCAGCCTGCGAACATCCTTAAGCTTAGCCTTACAAGCAGCATTCAGTTGGTTCTTTCTTCCCTCCAGTTTGTTTTTTCTGGTCTGTGTCTTCTTAATTAGTGAGTTTCACCTGTTTGAATCCAGAGTCACCATCGGGAGGTAAGGAGCTACTGTCGGCGACCTGGTATTTGCTATTTGGGTGCATTGTTGTTACTCTTTTCATTTCTTCCTCACTTGTCTTTGGGATCTGGTAATTTCCTGTAGTTTTAATTTCTTCCTCTTTGTTGCTGATGTATCTATTGTCATTTTTTGTTCTATGGTCACATGAGGATAACATAAACAAATGTATAAGCTACTATCTTCAGCTAATAACTTCTGTCATATGCAGAAACCCTACTTTTACGCTGCCCGCCACAATTTATGTTTTTATTGTGATAGCTTATGTTTACATATATGTATGTAGTCCTGGCAGGTGCAGTAGTCACTATGTAGCTTAAGCTGGCCTTGAACTCATTGTCATTTTCTGCTTCAGATTTCCAAGTGCTGGGATTAACAGATATGGATCTCCATACCTGGCTTCTTTAAATCTTCATTCAAGTCATGAGTTTTCTTCCTAATTTTATTGAATTATTTGTTTATATTCTCTAGATTCTCACAGAGTGTCTTTAAAATTGTGTTTTGAATTTCTTTTCAGGAAAGTCATAAAGTTCTGTTTTAGGATTAGAAACTGGAGAGTGTCTGTGGTCCTTCAGTGTTTCCTTCCCTTTCATGTGCATTTTCCAAATGTCCCTGTGTTGCCCTTTGCAAGCCTGGTATGCAGGCACCTCTTCCAGTTTTTCATTTTTTTAATTATTTATTTTTTAAATTATCCATCCCCCCAACCCCGTGTGTGTGTGTGTGTGTGTGTGTGTGTGTGTGTGTGTGTGTGTGTGTGTAGATCACAGAACAACTTTTGGGAATCAGTTTTTCTTTCCACTGTGGGTTTTGGAGATTAAACTCAGGTCATCAGGTTTGTATGGCAAGTATTTTCATTTCCTGATCTGTCTTGCTGGTCCCAGAGTACCTTGCGTAGAGGCAGACTCTCTCCTGCAGATGGACTTGAGGGTGCTAACTGGGCAGTGACTGTTGTTCAGGGAGTACAGCGACAGTCCCCATGTCTTCAGCATTAGCAACATCTTTGGTCTGGGTTGCAGGGATCTGTGACAGTGATAGTGGTATTGTAGATTCTTAGGAACAGGGCTCTAAGGATCTTCTTATTTCTATCTTCCTCACAGTGGGAAGTCACAGATGAGAGCATCTCTCAATATAGTGTCTTTCAAAGCTCAGAGGCAGCTGCAGCAGTATGGTACCCAGGAAAAAGGTGATCAGAGTATCTTTGGAGCCAGGTTTCTGGGGTATTGGAACACTACTAAGAAATGGAAAAATACCTGAAAATGGACGCATAGTTTCACTTCCCTAAGGATTCCTGAATGCAGTTCTCCCACTGAGCGAAGTCTTCCTTGAGGTACCACCCAGTAACCCAAGCCCAGGAGCCTGGCACATAGCTGTGGTTCTGATCCTAACAGGAGAGGACGACTATGGGTGTGGCTCTGGGAAACAAAGGATGTTTAGGCCCTAGGGAACAGAAGGCAGCTGCAGAACTCAGCAACAAAGGGACACAGTGGCACTTTGGGCTCTAGGGAACAAAGTTCCAGAGTTGAGACTCTGAACTCTGCCATGTGGAAGCTCATGTTCTGTCAGACCAACTGCAGCAATAGCAGGATACTTGGGCTGGCTTGGGAATGTTAAAGCTTGGGCTCCAGGGGCCCAGGAGCAGTTCAGCAATGCTCCAGAGAGGTGGGTGCTTCAACAGTTTGAACTGTAGTCTATTCTCAGGCAGACAAGGCATTGTGGCTACCATGGAGGAGGAGGAGATAGCAAAGCTCTGCCAAGGTTCTGATTCCATGGGATGAAAGGCAGCTCGTCAGTTTAGCCCCAGAAAGAGCATCTCTGTTTGGCTCTCTAAAGCCTTGGGATCCCTTGGACAAAGTAGTACCATGGCAACGGTGGAGTTGTGAGGTAGAACTGCTCTAGTGTGCTAGAGGCTTGGCACTTCCAGAGGGAAGGGTTCACTCACCTGTGTCTGGGTGGTAGGTCTTCTCTGGGTGGGAGAAGATAAAAGGCCTCAGGTCCCCAACAGACAAAGTACCATCTTAGCTGTGGTTTCAGGGTATGGCTACTGCAGTAGTTAAAACTCTGAGTCCCTGGGCACAGTGCACCACAACTGACTGGCCCTAACCAAAGGCTACACTAGGGACTGGAATGGGTTAGGGATGAAGTCACTTTGCATTAATTTGATCCTTAAACATGGGCAATAGCAGAAGCTGTGCTGAGAGGTGATGTGCTACTGGGTGGACTTGGTTCAGTGGTCCCTGAGCCTCAGAGACAGGGTCATGCCAGGGGCACTTGCCCCTGGATCTCTCTGCACTTTAGCTATGGCCCCAATGGCATAGACCAGTAGCAGCATAGCATAGGCAGGGCATAGTATGCTCTCCTTTTCTGGGTTGAGGTCAACATGTAGATCCTGTAGAGCACCCTCAATTGGGCTCAGAGTCCGTGAAGCCTTCAAGAACCTTCCATATCTAAGGCTACATAAGTCTAGTGGTGATGGGGTCTTCCCGGGCCCTCTTGCCTATTCTTCCCTACAAGAAGTTCATCCTGGTCTTAGGCTCATCCCACCTGGAGGGATGTGGTGCCAGAGCACAGCCTTTTGTTCTGTTCTGCCTGTGGCTATCCTGGGCTCCCACGTTCACCAGAATTTCTGCTTTAGTTTTGCTTTTCTGGAATATTCTCTATTTATTTTGGTGGTGGGGGTTTGCCAGTAGTTTCTAACTGACCATCTTGCTGATGCCTGAGGTGGAGTTAATCTTTGTATATGATAAAAGTTAGAGATTCTGGGCTGTCCTTTAAGACTTTTAAAAATGCAAACATTTTAAAGATTTAGTAGCCATATCACAGTTCATTCTCAAAAATAGCAGTCAGATGCAATATTAATGCTCACTGGAACACAGTACTTAAAAAAAAGAAAGAAAAGACATATTTGAACTTTTTATTACTATCTCTCTGGAATGACTCCTGGGCCCTAGCATATTTCATTTTCCTGGCTTTTGTTTTATCCTGTTTGCCGGGTGTGATAGCTAATATTGACTGTCAACTCGACAAGGTCTAGAA
This sequence comes from Cricetulus griseus, assembly GCF_003668045.3. Lineage (NCBI taxonomy): Eukaryota > Metazoa > Chordata > Mammalia > Rodentia > Cricetidae > Cricetulus > Cricetulus griseus. The sequence continues at coordinate 142,906,088 of NW_023276807.1, read as the reverse complement.
CCACCTTGAAGAGAAAGCTCTGGGCACATCCAGATAGTTAATTGAAATGAGAGCTCCCATATTAACTGTGGGTGGCACCTTCCTATATAGGCTGGAACTCTGGGATAAATAAAAAGAAAAAAGCTAGCGTAGTGTCACTGTTCATTCCTCTGCTTCCTGAATGGAAATGCATTAAGCTCCGGTCATCTTTACTTCCCCACCAGGATGGATTGTTTCCTCACACTGTGAGCCAAGAAAGACTTCCTTCCTTAAATCACTTTTATCAGGTATTTTGTCCCACCAAAAGTGAAAACATATATACTCAAGTCAAGCTAGGTTTGGAAGGATTGTTTATTAGCTTCTTCATGGATCACTATGGGAGCTCATGGATGCTGGGGAGGACCATCTCCATGTTGTATGTGATATCACCTTTCTTTTTTGGGGGGGAGTTGGTTTGCTTTATTGAGATCATGTCAAATTCTCATGGTTCTGTATATAGACGATTGTACTTCCTGGCATCCACTATGTTAAAGAAAGAAAAAGAGAGAGGAGGAGGAAGAGAGGGAGGAAGGGAGGGAGGGAGGGAGGGAGGGAGGGAGGAAGAACTAGAAGAACACATAAGAGCCATTCTCATTTGGTTATCAGAATTAGTGAAAGACCCAAGCACCATGATGTCCCTCTGCCATTTTCTAAATCTTTCTTTCTTTCTTTCTTTCTTTCTTTCTTTCTTTCTTTCTTTCTTTCTATTCAGCTATGCTACTGCCAGGTGGTAATGGCACATGCCTTTAATCCCAGCACTCGGGAGGCAGAGGCCAATCTGTGAGTTTGAGGCCAAGCTGATCTACAGAGCGAGCTCCAGGACATCCAGGCCTACAGAGAGAAACCCTGTCTCAAAAACAAACAAAAAATGAAAAACCCAAACAAAAGATTTGACTATGCCTAAAAAGAACAGGTCACTTTGCAATTTGCTGGATGAAACACAGCTCCAATTTTGCCAGACTCTGGTATATCAAGAGTAAATGACACAAAAATATTCTCCTGGCCATGGCAGTTCCCTAAGAAGAGAAGCAACAGATGGAGAATAGAGCTACATGGTACTTCAGAGACAAAGACATGTTAGGAACTGGCTATTGTGGTGTATGCATATGACCTCAGCTCATAGGAGGCTGAAGCAGAAGGATTACCACGAGGTCCATCACATAGTATGCTTACGGCAAGCCTGGACTAACTATCCTGTGAGATTCCATCCTCAAAAGAGCAAAATGAATCAACTAAACAAACAAACAAACAAACACCCACAGGAAGACATGTTACAAATTTAATATTGACCAAACAAAACATGTCAGTTTGGAATTTGTGTTGTAAACTCTGTAATTGAATGATGAGTTTTTCAACTCCATTAGAAGGAGAATAGAACTGAAAACAGCATGAAGATCATTTGAACAAAGTAGCAAATCAGCTCTTAAACATTGGGTGAGCGCTGGAACAACCTATGCATTGTCAAAGCAAGAAAAGCATGCAAAATACATTAGACAAAGTACTTCAAACCTCATAGTAACAGGCTGCATTGCCACTTGTAATTCAGCTGGAGCACACACTAACACTTTTGTTCTTCTTCATAGTATAAGACTACTATTTCTATGCAGAATAATACTGCTTTTCTTTTTTGGTGTTTTTGAGACAGGGTTTCTCTGTGTAACAGCCCTAGTTGTCCTGGTGTAGATCAGGCTGGCTTCAAGTTCACAGAGATTCACTGGCCTCTGCCTTCCTAGTGCTGGAATTAAGGCATGTGTCACAACTGCTCAACTTTTTTAAAAAATGATTTATTTATTTTTAATTTTATGTGCACTGATGTTTTGCCTGCATGTATGTCTGTGTGAGTGTATCAGATCTCCTGGAACTGGAGCTACAGATAGTTGTGAGCTGCCATGTGGGTGCTGGGAATTGAACTGGGTCCTCTGGAAGAGCAGCCAGTGCTCTTAAGCGCTGAGCCATCTCTCCAGCTATGTAGAATAGAACTAAAGAGCAAATTTTCTGGTGTTAGACTGTTTTAGATATGGATTTAGACCCTGAAGGTTTGTCATCTTTATGATGTTTTTATTTGAAATTTATTGGGAGATGGGGGCATCAACGTTCCTGGTACAGATATGGGCAATAGCCATGTGACTTTTTGCTCAGATGTGGGGATCCTGCTTCCTAGATAAACTGTCTATTTTCTAGGGTTTGTACGGTGTCTTCTCCAGAGTTGTTAATGGAAGTTTAAAATAGAAAAAGTTCCTAAATCTTTTCAAATCTACCTTTAACCCATAATAAAACCTTCCTTTATTATACTGGCCAGAGTGGATTTTGCTGTGGACACCCAGAATAGTCTAAGATTCCTTTTGTGTGTGATTCATTCTTTGAAAAAGTTTAATAGTATTGCCTCACTTAAAAATTATGGGTGTTTATAAATTTCAGTGGGGAATTGTTTTCTTTAAGCAACATTTCATCCAATGAAGAGTGACATTAATGCTCACTCAAATTTACCCTCTTAAGTTGAGACTCAAAGCCAAAAATAAATCAATATGCTCATAAATAATTAATGATGTTCATAGGCTCTTAGAGTACATTATAAACTTATCTATATAGACATATGTATAATTATGTAGGTATTTAATTTCTGAAATGAAGGTATTAAATTTTTACATATTGAAAAATACTCTAACTTCTTTCTGAGATATGTTGGTATAGCTGTGTGTAGAGGTTCAGTAAGAAAATAATTTATGGAAATTCCATTCATAAGTGATTCAAATGTTCCAGAAGCATATATTAAATGTTTAAATATGAGAAATACATTGAGCATTGGTGTTTCTTCACACTGCTAAGTAGGCTGTTGAAGAATCATTCAGGAGTTGCAATACAAAGCAGAGCACAGGTCCCCTGAATATTTTATGGCTTATTGTATAGATGATGGTATTCTTAAATTTTAATGCTGCAGAAGGCAGGGCAGCTCTGCCATCCTTGTGTCAGTGAGATGTAGCAGAGGCCGGTGGTCCAATTAGCGTTAATGGACATCTGGCTCCCAAATGGTGCACTTCAAAACCTGGCTGCGAGTGACTGGCCCTCTTCCACACTTTGACGATGTGAAGGAGAGATGACAGGATGTGGGATCATCCTCCGGTGCGATGCTTTTAGGCCAACCGAGTCCTGAAGACCAGACTCTTCCAGGGGGAATCTTGTCATCCGTGTAATAGGTCTTCCCTTGATAGTTTGGCCTTCCACACACCCTCTTTCCTCTTTTACCATTCCTCGTTCTTGGCCTTCTTCACAGTGGTCCCATTGACAATTTTCCTATTCTTAGATCACAAAAAACCAACCATTATCTTTAGGGTATTTCTCTTAGGCAGCAGTTACCTCTACAATTTAAACATATTTTTTCTATCCTATGGAGTTTAAATAATGATTTAAAATTTGATGTCTATAGATACTCAGAGGGCTCCCATATCTTACCACAAAACACTTGCACATCCTTGTTTCTTGCTTCTGTATTAACAACAACAAGGAAATGCAATCAGTGTAGATGCCCATCCACACACAAATGGATCAGAAAAATGTGCAACAGAGACAAAATGAAATTTTATTGAGCTGTAAAGAACAATGATTTATGAAATTTGCAGGAAAATGGATGGATCTGGGAAATACTATATTAAATGAGGTGACTCAAACTAAAAGACAAAAACTGCATATTCTCTCTCCTATGCAGAGTCTGGCTTGATACATATGTGTGTCTGTGTAAATGTGGGTAAAGCTTAAAAATTAGAACAAGACTAAGAGAGGGTGAAGGACTAAAATAAGAGGTGTCAATGGGTTGGGGCAAAGGGACATTTTGATATGAAATTGGAAAGGAGACTGAATAGGGATGAAGCAGGGGGTTGGGAGATGATGGGGTGGGGTGGGAGGACAATCAACTGAAATGAATTTTGACTAAAAATGCTGTAATGATGCAGGATGCTCAGTGTACCCATTAACGTTTTCAAAAGTTGACCATGAGAAGCCAGATCTTCACATTTCTATCCTGTGACTTTCTTTGCAAAGGCATTGAAATAGCACTGTAAGACTTCCATCTTACATTTTCTTCTTTGAAATTAGGCACATAGCTTTATCTTAAAATTGCATTCATTTGCATTATGATGCCATATGTGTTGAAGTAAATTCTTCCATATTCTATGGGCCCCTTCTGCCCCTATATCTTTTGCTACATGTGCTGAACTCCTAGGGCGTCGATCATTCTTTTACATGGGCCATTTGCACTTTCTAGCTCAGAGATGACAGCACACTGTGATTTTTTTTAACTGTGGCTGGGTGGAACTTTCCAGTAAACATGCTTGCTTACTGCTTGCTATAACAGCGAAAAGCGACGGACTCCCTGATCTCAGGTGTCTTGACACTGCCCTGCTGCATGTGATCCACTGGCCCTCCACTTGGCTCCATGGGAGATGGAATAATTGCAGTCATGCTATTCCATTCATGGCCCCACTCCTCCCACGGCTGATACACTCCTCTGTTTCTCACGAGATGTTTTCTACCTTCTTCCATGGAACAATGGCAGACTAACTCCTGGGCTTCTCTAGTTATTTTGGTGGAGTTTTCCAGCTTCTAACTTTCCTTCACAGTGTCAAATGTATTGAAATGGTGTTTTATAAAAAATTTGTAGCTCCTTATAAAATACAGTGTCTTAAAGTACACACGGCATCGTTAGATGTTTTGTATCTGACCTCCCACCATCCCAGTAAAGTTTGTAAGTGCAGTTTTATTCCCATTTTATAAGTGAAAACTTTAACATGAAGGCCATTTCCCCAGCATTGTTTCATTAGTTCACACAGATTAAGTGTTAGTATTTTCTGGTGGCTCAGGAATGCTGGTATCTTTACTGTGTAATGCTGACACCACCATTCTCTGAACACTACCTGTACACACACACACACACACACACACACACACACACACACACACACACACGAGCACTTAGGCCCACTGTACAGCCCACCATATTTATTGCCTGAAAAAACTAAAGACCTTGACTTATATCATGAATGGAGCAGTTGTAGTTTAAAACGTGCCTGCATTTGTGAAATAACAAGACTAACTTAGGAAGTTATTTCTCTTCTTGTGTAAAGCCTCCTTCTATGCACACTGACTGGGACTCAGGGCCTGTGCCATTTCATACCCTGATGTTCCCACACTGGATTGGGTGGTTACCTCCTTGCCAATGGGATCTGCATAGAACACAGTGGTAACTGCTTCTTAGCAAAAGTGAATTTATTTACATAAAAAATGACAGGTTTGTGTTTTCATCCATCACCAATGATTTTAACTAGTCTCTTTCTTTCAAGAGAAATGTTTTTTAATTTCTCAGCTCAAGGTTTGAAGTTGAAATCATGGTAGCAAGACAAGAGCATATTCCTTGGTCATTGGTGCTACTTGGTCATTGAGTGACATTTAAAGGTCAGATTTGGTAATATAAGCATGAACAAAAATTTTAACTTTGACATCTTAAATGAGTTTGAAGGTGACTTTATAGGGATAAATATTGCCTCAACTTCTCAGTCTCTTTTTATCATTTTAACGGTTTATTTTAATTTATGTGTTTGTCTATGAGTATGTCTGTGTGTGTCCGTGTGTGTGTGTGTGTGTGTGTGTGTGTGTGTGTGTGTGTGTGTCCGTGTGTGTGCACGCACATGCATGTGAACACGTGCATATGTGTTCAGGTGCACCTATGCATGGGTACCCTGGGAGGCCAAAAGTGGGTATCAGTTCTTCTGGAGCTTAATATACAGATAGTTGTGAGATGCCTGATGTGGGTTCTGGGAACTGAACTCAGGTTCGCTGGAAGAGCAGCAAGCACTCTTAATTGCTAAGCCATTTCTATCACCCCTCATAATTTTTATACATTTTAGACATTATGCAGTCCATATGGGAGTGTAACTCAGTAGTACAGTATGTGCTCACCATGCCACATGCTATCCCTCCCTCAAATAATGTTTCAGTAACTGGGATGCTTAGAAAAACATGTTTTTCCTTAGTGGTATAGAGGCAACAGGCCATGCAAAACTTCAACATACAGGACACACAGTAAGCTTTACAAATGATTGTTTGCATGATCAGGTAGTTAAGTAATTTTTAAGCCAGTAGCTTTTGAGGTAAGGCTGCATGAACATGCAGAGAAAGCTGGACTGGGGCATTGCTCAATGGTCGAACACTTGCCTAGTGTGTGTAAGGCCCTGGGTTCAATCCCCAACCACTCCCCTCCATTTGAAGAAATGTACCATAATAGGTACTGATCCAAGGATCTCTTTTTAATTCTTCCAGGAAAATTTATGTTTGCAAAAAGATTTATGTCAAAAGGATAAGTTTTGGGCTAAGAAAGCAACTTGTCATCAAGCTTAACTCATTTCTATATTAAGCCAAGGCCAGATTGAATTTGGAGATTCTTGAATCCAGAAGTCCTTATTGTTGAGGTCTTGGGAGGTTGGTCTTGAAATACAGTAGACACTTCTTAAAATATATCCATATATGAAATAAATATAACTAATGGGGCAATCAAGTAATGGGTGAGACAAAGCCCAACTAGACATATCTCTTGCCACCAACTGCTGAGAGGGAAAGTAGACACAGCCCTCGTCCCTAACCCAGAAGCTATCTCCAGTTGATAACTGTTCACAAAGGAAAATTTAGTATTCTCCAATGGAGTATTCAAACCTGGGCATTCAAACCACACTTTAGGGCAGGCCCCATGTCCAGCAGTAGATGGCCAACATAAAAGGAACTCAATGGCATTTTTGAAGTTTTTTTTCCTGTCTTATAATGTTTTTGTCTGGGCATTTTTTCTTTTACCTTATAGATCTTTTACTTATATATTACTATTTCTAATTTTGTTTTTATGGGTTTTCTGTGTTTGTGTGAACACTTGTGTCTCAGCATCTGTGTTTTTTGTGATTTTTCCCTTTGATTTTTTTTATTATTCTGTTGTTTTGTTCTATTCTGGCTTGTTTGTTTTTATTTTAACTTTATATTATTATTATTATTATTATTATTATTATTATTACTATAGATATCTGTTTGTATTCTAATGAGTGAGAAAGAAAAGGCGTTGATTTGGGAGGCTGGGGAAGTGGGGAGTGTCTAGGAAGAATGGGGGTGGGAAAACCATGATTGGTATATACCATATGAGAAAAATCTATTTTCAATGAAAATAAATAAATAAATTATAGCATCAAAAATAAACAACAAAAGAAGTGTCAGTTGAAGTAAGATTGTGTATCAGATACCACAGTAAAGTTTGGACTTAATTCTAAAGGGAGAGGAACTCATTGAGGATCTTAAGATAAGAACTGGAATACCATTTGGGTCAATGACTAGAGAAGATATGACAACCATATTGGTAGAGGAGAGACAAAATAGTCTTGCAAAACATTTGAGTGACTGTTCTGCAGACTTTGGGCTAAGTCGTTGTTCATGGGGATTGCCAAAAAGGAGATATATTTCATTGACAATGAATTCATATTCATTGAGGATGAAAAAGGGGACAATCGTGTATTTTTAGCAATTAAAAATCAGCAGTCTCATAGTTTAAGTATGGAGACTCATGACTAGGTCAAAATTTCTGTGATGGGTTGAACTGAAATTTTGGGCAGGTGTTGGATAAGGGTTGGGCAGCCTGTGACTAGCTGGGAGTTACCATCTGGGGCTGCACTGAAGGCTCCAATAGAACCTTATTGTGATCTCTGTGGGCTCCAAAGTCTTGGGAAGGGTGGGGCTGACTTCGTCTCTCAGGGCAGCTGAGTGAAGTCTTTCTAATATATAGCAAACAGAGCTGCAGGTAAGCCCAGGGAGTTAGTTCTGGTCACACAAGAGCTTCTAGACTGAAAAAAAATGCTCAGCCATGAAAGAAGTTCTGTGTTAACTGGGCCACCTCCACAGTGTGCAAGTGCTTACAGAATAAATAATGTGAACGCTGCTGAGTGCTGATGGATACCACAACCTGTCACACAACCGGCATTACACTGCCACAGGCCACAAGATTTTCTCACTAAATGAAAATTGCTAGCTAGACCATGAACTGGTGTAACTAACAGAAGGGAATGGAATTAGCAACAGTGATCATTATTGTTGTTGATTACCAAGGGAGACACTGCATTTGCACCGAGAGAAAGAAACTTGGACAACACCTGAGCATTGTGGATACATGTCAGTGTGTCCTTTCAAACTGACATCAGACTAAACTCCTTAGTAATAAAGTGTGTGGTAGGGTGCAGCTATACATGTGTTTACAGATCATGTTGGTTTTGACTCATGCTGTATTCTAAGGAACCCCTCAACCCATGAGTCTACTTTGCACAAATTCCTGAAGCTCATGAGTTACATGAAAAGGTTCAAGCTAGTCCTCATTTATTAACTCTTGTAAACTCAAAGTTTATTTAAAAAGTCATTTGCTTAGGAGAAATAAGGTCTAATGTTCTACAGTATAGTATGGTGACTATAATTATTAACAGTAATTTATTATATACTTCAAAGTACCTAGAAGAAAGGTTTTGGAATGTTCCTAACATAAAGAATGGTAATAAGAGATGGATATACCAGCTACCCAGGTTTATACATTATGTACATGTATCAAAATATATCCCCAAATATGTATAGTTACTCCAGTGATTTAAAAATTTTAGCCATCTGTTTGAAGTGATATATGATTATAATTCTGCAGTTTCCCAGAATTTTATTACATGAATAATGTCAGCGCTGAAATCAGTCTTGGAGAAATGCATCCACTTCTGTCAAGAAATGTGCCTCATGATAAATGCCAGTTGGTCTACTTCTGCCCTCATGAAGCAGATGTAAAGCATCTGGTAGTACGTAGAGAGGTTTGTGCATCCCTGGTGACATATAAAACTTTCAAATCTTATGAAAACCTTCTTGTGAAACGTAGATACATTTCAAAGCAAAAAAGGCTGGCGTTAGAAATGAATACTGTGAAAAAGCATGCCTACAGGATAAGTAATGTTAACTCTTAATGCTGTGTGCTGACAGATAGGACAGCCTTAATCAGGTAACACACTATCACAGCCCACAAGATGTTCTTGGGGACTAAATGAAAACTGCTAGTTAGGTCAGTAACTAACAGAGCAAATGGAATCAACAACAGTGATTGTTATTGCTGTTGACTATATAAAAATAATTGCCATTGTTGGCAAATATATGTCCTTTAAGAAATGATTAGCATGTGTTTACTATCTATTTATTTAGTAATGATTCCAATTTTTTTAAAAAGTCAAGTAAGTATAAAAGCTGTGTTCTTAAGAAGTCAGCTACTGCTCCATCGCTGTCTGTGATATCAGGTTAAAAATTCCTATTCCCTGGGTAGGCTGAGAGGCTGGTGCAGCTCAGTGACTGGACAAGGGCTATGTGCCAGGCTGGTATGTGACAAGGACAGTGTGTCAAGTGGAAAGCAGAGTTTGTGTTATTTGGGAGAGTGATTAGAGAAGCATTTAACAATGTTTTATAGCATGCTCAGAGGTGAACTGTAATCCTCTTTTTATTTAAAAATATATCTTTTATGTAGATCTCCAGAGATTTCTCTAGTGCCTGATTTCTCTGTAAACCTAAAAGGTCTCCCTCTATTATGGTATCTCCTTTCTTTTCTTCTATTCCAGAAGATTTTTTTTTTTTTTTTTTTGCTTTCCATGGCTTGCTCAGTCTGATCCCTTTATTTATTTATTTATTTTATATATTTGAATTACAAACAAGATTAGCAAAGAGGAGAGGCTACCTTAAATGCCCTCCCCCGATAATGAGATTGATGACTGACTTATATGTCATCCTATAGCCTTCATCCAGCAGCTGATGGAAGTAGAAGCAGACACCCACAACTACTCACTGAACTGAACTGGAACCCAGTTTCAGAGAAGGATGAGTGATGAGGAAAAGGGGTCTAGACCAGGCTGGTGAAACCCACAGAAACAGCTGACCTGAACAACAGGGAGCTCTTGGTCCCGAGACTAATAGCTGGGAAACCAGAAGGGGACTGATCCAGACCCCAGAAATGTAGGTGTCAGTGGGGAGACCTCAGAAATCTATGGGGCCTCCTGTAGTAGATCAGTACTTATCCCTAGCGTAGGTGTGGACTTTTGGAGCCTATTCCACATAGGGGGATACTCCCTGAGCCAAGACACATGGGGGTGGGCCTAGGGCCTATCCCAAAGGATATGATAGGCTCTGATGATCCCCTATGGAAGGTCTCACCCTCCCTGGGGAGCAGAAAGGATATGTGATAGTTAGGGCTTTAGTTGTGGGTGGTAGAGGAGGAGGGGAGGGAAAGGGAACAGGGATTGACATGTAAAACAATCTTGTTTCTAATTCAAATTAAAGAAAGGAAAAAAATATATCTTCTAAATCTCATGGGGCCCACAGCCTTAGTTTTGAGGTTCACGTTGACCTAATGGATGCTACTGTGAGCTGCATTTTTTGTTGTTTATTACTCATGACAAATGGGTTTCTGCAGCTATTTAGGCCACACATCTTTATTCTGTCTTATACATCTTGATGTGCCAGCTATGGAGTGATTGCTTAGTTGATCCCCTGGGAAGACTGAAGTGAAAGCATTGATTAGACGCTTTGGGGCTGAGAGCCCTGTTCAGCTATTTAGCTGCCAGGAAATTCTGTTCCTTCATTAGGGAAACTAGGGGCAGCAGAATTTTACCTGGAGACAGTTAGTAGAGGTTGGGTCAGGGGTTCCATCTGCTGTCTACTCACAAGGACTGTCGAGGAGCCCCTCTGGAAGCAAAGGAACATACTGGAGTCTATATGTGATTTAGAAGATTTGAAGTGGATATGTTTGTCAATACTTATTGGCTAAAGTGTGTGAGGTCTTCTGTATATGAATTGTCCTGGGACAGCCTCCTCAAACTTAAAGCAGGATGTATGGTAATCTGATTTGAAAATGTCCGAAGAAAGTTCTGGACTGTTGTATTATTGGTGAGCATCAGTCTTGTGCCGTGTGCTCTCCCACCAAGCCAGGAACTGGATGGACTGCAACTGTCAGGATCATTGTTAGGGCCACTCTTCAAAGGTCCTATGAAGAAAGTGCCAGAAACACAGTGATACATAGGATGTGGTTTTCATTTTAAATATTATATTTGATTTATTATTTATGGACTAAAAAGGAAAGGTGATATCCATTAACCCAGTGACCTTGATCTTTTTTCTCAAAAGATAATTGCATTCTAATGGAAATGCAGGGACTGTAGGTATTAAGACAACACCCTCAACACATGAGGTGGTTCAGTTCAGTCTCTGCCAGCATCCAATGTATTTAGCACAAATTTACAAGCAGTATAAAATCCTTTGCAAATAAGAAAAGGAAAATGTCACTCATGGTTCAGCACCAGGAACCTGTTCTCACTGCATAGTCCTGGGTGGCCTTGAACTCACAGATATCCACCTGTTTCTGCCTCCCAGATGTGTGAATGGAAGGTGTGTGCCACCAAGCCCAGCCCTATACCACATTTTTTTATAGGTAAGGGTTGCCAGTCAGTCTAGACTGAATATAGACTGAGAAGCATCACTGGGGGTATCTCAACACTGCAGTGGGGTGTCACATTACTGTGAAGCTCATGGGTGCCCGCTCACTCCCCTCTCTATCATCTGCTGAGTTCCATGGTCAGATCACAACATCTGGTTCCTGGGAGATCAAGTTTAAAAATTTCCTGGGATCCAGCAGTAGAAGAATAGGAGTGTCAAGTGGCTGCTAGAATTTGGGTGTTCTGAGGTCACAGAAAAAAACAGAAGGGGAGGTTGTTGCTGATCCCCACATGGTAGTCCTTGCATCACTGGTCTTGTCTAGATGATCACCACCTAGCAGGGGCCTAATGAGAATAATATGAACAGTGCCCATTTTCTGTAAGGCTAAGTTTATTCTCATTCAGAAATAGCATCCTTTGCCTTTTGGGATTATGTCCCTTCTATTTTTTGTGTGTAAGGCCATTTGTTTTATGAAACGATGTTGGAATTCCCTGGTGCTTATTGTTATTGTAATATTCTCACTCAATGCATGCAAACAAAAAAAGGTGCCATCCACATGCCATATATTTTTACATCCTCCATTTAAAAATAAAATGAACTAATCTGGAAGCTCCAATATCTGCATGGCATGTGTCCTGTCAAAAGAGTTTGTCTCTGTAAAGACTCACTGTTAGGAAATGGGTCATCGGTGTGGTCCCAGCCTGGCATTTATCTGTGTGACCTTGTCTATCAAAACAGTGTTGCTTGGTCCTTAAGAGCATGGGCTATGAACTCGGGTGGCCAGAGCTCAAGTGACTAGGTTATGCTACTTGGTTATCCCTTTGGCACTTCACTTTCCTATTCATCTAAGTACTAACAACTCAAATTAATAGAGGGGGTGGGGGCTAACAGTGACTACCAAGTGAGTTGACACAGGTAAATGCTTATAACAGTGTCTGCCATACAAGATATATGCTGGCATATATGGATGCTATAGTTGGCCATTTGTTCCTTTTCCCCATCAGCAGCAGGGCATTTATAACCTGATTTACTTGCATCTATGTGTCCATCCCAAGGTTCGGTAAAATGATAGTGCCAAACTTTTCTGTTTCCCTTTCTGTATTATATGGCATATCTCTAAAAATAAATAAGTCACACATATTTTAAAAAATCCCATAGATATCTATGAGTTAGGTAAGACATAAATAAACTAAACAATTAATTTTTTGAAAGTTTTATACCTGCCCCAACAAGTCCTAACATATTGGGTTTGAAGGATCAAACCCAAGAGATGTCACTGTCCTCTATATCACAGCAGATTTGATTGTACAACTCACATCACCACCCACAGACTCAGAATATTAGGACACAGTGAGGTGGTCATGAGACACAGTGACACCCTAGGGGACTGGCTTCTGGGTAGGAGGCCATCAATAGAGCTGGGAGTGGGAGGGGTACAGTAACTAATGGTAGTGACTCACAGTGTGACACACTATGATTTATTGAACAGTTTAAAATGAAATTGTCCATGCTGAGGCTGAGGGCTTTACTTGCATTTTATCATTTTATTATTATGATACCCCTTCAGAGATCTCTTCACACAAATTAGTAGGAAACACAGTAGGAGTAGGAGATGTGATGTCAAGGTCCTAAGACCAATAAACAATATAACTGGGACTCATCCCATAGCACCAGACTCAAGCCACCACCCCCCAACTGAGGTTTCTTGCCTGCTAGGTTATTCTCAGTAGGTAATTCCAAGAAAATCTCCTCATAAAGTTCCAACATATTATATGACAAGCTTGCAGTAACTAGCAGGCCAATGGTGAAATTTCTAGACTTCCAGGCTAACACAAGAGATTTCTTGATTCACCTGTGCCAATACTCAGTTTGGAGTAGCCCAACCTACAATATTGCAACAGACCTCTCTGAGGCCTGACTCACTGTTTTAATCACAGACTCGTACACTCTGTACTTACTGTCCAGTTCAAGTACAGGCAGAAATGTTTACTTACTATTGTAGGTGCTTAAAAGTTTTCCATAATGGAAAGTAGGTTGGGTACCAAGAAGAAAGCAGTTGGCACTCCCTGTCACCTGGGATTTAGTAGCTGAGCTCCTCTCTTAAGCAGTGAGGGAAGTTCATCAGAGGATGTCAGCAAGCCTCAGATGTCAACAGAGGTCTGTGTTTTGCAAAGTAGTTTTATGTAGGTGTGTCTGTTGTGACAGGTGCTCCGTGCTAGGCAGGCCATGGAGTGGTTTCAGCTATGTTTGACTTTAGTGGGAGACGGTGCAGAACATGAGTGTGACCACGGAAATACTTGAAATCCTCTTTCTCTATTTTGAGCACCCGATTGTTCCTAAAACTGAGTGGCTGGTCACAAACAATCCTGATGAAAGATGGGAGGGGTGTTCTAGTTTCCGGTGTCCTCTTTCTGGCTTGTTTTGATGTTTGCTTAGCAACTTGATAATTGAGACTGTTTTGGATTGCTCATTTTGTTTTGTTTTCTATCTAGATTTCTGGAAAAAAGCATGTTGAGTCCCATGAAGGAAGTGAATGCCTCTCTGAAAACACCCATTTAAGTCTCAGCAGTGTGTCTCCTTTTGTTAATCTGACCTACACATTTTTGTGAAAACTTGTGCCTAAGAAGTGGCATGTGTGTTGCTCATTGATTCATGGTCTCCGTGCAGTCTATAGTCTGCTTTTCTTTCAAATGTATTGAAATAGTAACACTTCATTTCATGCAAGCAGTTTATCCAAGCTGGGAATCAATATATATATTACAGTGAAAGATCTGCAGACAGAGTTAGATTTGAATCCCAGGCCCACTACACCCTAATGTGCAGCTCTGGGTTCATGCCTTAGCCTCTCCTAGTTTTGGCTGTTCATTTGTGAGTGGCAAGGATGTAGCTTGTTACATGTAATAGGCCCCTTTCTTTGTGCTAGGTGCTATGGTATGCTTTACAGACATCACTATAAATGTAAGCTTCAGAAGGAAGAGGCAAACTAACCAATGACTGAGGCAGGAAGAAGTGTGAGGAGACGCTGGTGTTTAAGAATGAAATAAAGAACTCAGACACAGCCAGTGATTCCTTGCCTGAACAATTTTGGTTTTTGTTTTAAATTCTTCAAGTAGGATGTCTTAGAGAACTAAAAAAGAAATCAACAAAAACCAAAATTGTTTTAGTCTTTATGAACACAAGTTAAAACAGAATTTTTAAGTTCCCCAAGTGATTTTAATATGGAACAAGTCTCTCTCTCTCTCTCTCTCTCTCTCTCTCTCTCTCTCTCTCTCTCTTCTTCTGTGTGTGTGTGTGTGTGTGTGTGTGTGTGTGTGTGTGTGTGTGCGCGCGCGCGCGCGCGCGCGTGCACGTGCGTGTGAGTTCATATGGGGGGATGTGCCTTCCCTCTCTCCTTTCCCCCATTTCTCTGCGTGTAGAGTAGAAGTGAACATAGTGATTGGGCGTGGACTTGGAGAAGGAGGCAGACGAGGGATAAACCTGGATCAGAGTCTTGAATTTTAATCCAAAGCAGTGTCTTGTGTGAAGGAATCTGGCAGCACATAGTGCACCTCAGAGAATGACAATAATGGCCTTCAACAACAGGCACCACAGTTGTTAGTTCCAGTTAGGCCTGGAAGGAAGGCCGTTCTGTCTTCTGAGGGGTTGCCAAGCAATATGGCCCCTCAGAACGTTGTAATGTGGCACCATGTGGGCAGACAGAGGCTGAAGCATCTTGCCTGCCAGGCTCACCCATTGATTGGTTCCATAGAGTCCAGTGACCAAGTGGTTTATCACTATAGTTTGTTTATTTAGTAAATTTGTGTGCGGTTGGTAGCTCTAACGGTGTTTCAAGTGTGTAATTAAGTACACTCATGTTGTTGCAAGCCCCCAACCCTGTCTATCTCTAGAAAAGATGGCTACTACCTTAACCAGGTCTGTACCTATTACAATCACTCTTGCTCTCTGCACAGCTAGGCCGACCTCTGTTCTGCTTTCCATCTCTTTGTATTTGACTCCCCCAGCAGCTCATGTAGTGATGATCATCAGAGAGTATTTGTCCTTCTGTGACTGACCTGTCTCTCTCAAATAATGTCCTTGTTAGAGTTTATTTTTTTCTGGGACTCCACTCATTGACTTATAACAATAAGGGGATAGCTCAGATGTTTGGAACCTTACACTCTGACATCACAACATGTGTACAGCTTAGATGTCAACAGGCTCAGAGTACTATAGCACACCACCAAACAAAGTGACCCAGCCAGACAAAAGTCCCAGCATGGATGGGGGAGGTGGATGCAAAATCACACACACACACACACACACACACACACACACACACACACACACACACAGAGAGAGAGAGAGAGAGAGAGAGAGAGAGAGAGAGAGAGAGATCATCATCATCATCCCATCCCCACTAGCAGAAGAGATAGTGACATTTTGATAGTCTCTGAGAGAGAGAGGAGAGTCAGTTTTCTTTAATAATGATATAGATTTACCACCAACTGAGGCAGGCCTGACTCACAAAATGAGGTGGGCAACACAACCTGGACTTAGTAAGAAAAGAAGGAGGGAAATGGGAAGGATATGGGGAGGAAAAGGAGAAGAAATCTTAAAGTTGGGTGAGAAAGGATGGTAGGATGTGATGGTAATGGCAGTATTGAATATATTTAAAATACATTGTATAAAGTGTTACACACACACACACACACACACACACACACACACACACACACACACACACACGACCCAGCAACATCTATACTGTAGGTGAGTAGCTTGCTGAGTCTCCATGTCTATGACCTGCATGTCAGTGCTTATACACTATAGGGTCCCTCACAGAAGGACCAGCTATCTCCTTACAGCCCACCCTTCTCACTCTCCAGCATAGTTTTTACAATGTCAGTTTGCAGATGTGTACCTCAAGCCTGTAACAGAGACATGCTGTGGACTTTGAGACTTCTCTCTTCTTCAGGTAGGTTAATAAACGCACAGGAATCAGTTTAGCGTGTTCTTAGACTATACTAGTATTAAAGCTGTGCTGTAGCTTGGATCTTTCTGTTCCCTAATGGCTCATGCTAAAGGGTTAGTTTCCAGCTTGGTGCTGTTGGAGGCCGTGGAAATTTTAAGACATGGAACCTACTGGGAGGTTGTCTTGTCGCAGAGAGCATGCCCTGTGAGATCTTGGCTCCTTCCTCCTCTTTTTCACACACTGACCATGAGAAAAAGAATTTTGCCCTCCACATACTCCCTCTAGGATGTGTTGTCTCAGACTATGGACTGAAACCTCCCAAACTATGAACTAAAATATATCCTTTGTCTTTACAAGTTGTCAGCGATTTTGTTGCAGTAAAAGTTGACTGATACAAACAAGAACAGCTTGCATCATAACAGTTTGGTATGATAATGAATAGTCCAATTACCAACTGATCTATGTATATAGTTCTTTTTTCTCCAAAAACTTTTATGAGTAGCTCCAAAAGGAAAGAAACCACTTGACATAATAGTCTTATCAAAACTCTCCACATATCATCAGTAGTTTAAGTTCTTAGAGAGAGATTGGCTTTAAATCATTTCCTTTTGTTTCTTAAAATTTTATTATTTAAAAATACTTCTTGAAGAGCTAGAGAGATACCCACTAGTTTAGAGCATTTGTAGCTCATTCTGAGGACCCAGATTCAATTCAAAACACTTACATGGTGGCTCACAGCTATTCATAACTCCATTTCCAGGGAATCTAGCACTGTCTTCTGACCTCTATTAGCACCAGGTATGCATTTGGTGCAAATACATTTATTCAGGCAGAACACTCATACACATAAATATTTAAATAAAATAAACACAAATATTAATGGAATGCTTCTCATTTTAACTTCTTAATTTCTTAAAATATGCAAAATATGGTGTTGGTGTCCACAGAAATCAAGATAAATATGTGGTCTGTTCTTGCAATATCTAATGAGTTTAATATTGGATTTTGATTGGCAGAGCTACCTTGCAGAGTTGATTCAAATAATCATCTAGTGCTAAATCCACAGGATAATAAGAAAACCACATACTCATCTTCTGGGTTTTTTTTTGGGGTAACACAAGGGACAGGGTACTCAAGCAGGTCATCTAGCTGGTAGACTAGCTGAATCATTGGATAGTGGAATTCCTATTGTCTGGGTCTGATTTTAGATGTGCAGTTCTAGAAATTTCTGTGCCAGTACCCCACATGATGCTTCCCCAGGAAGAGAAAAGAAAAGGCTCATATTAACTTATGAGAGAATGGTAGATAAATCTGCTTGTTGGTTTATTAATTTTAATGGGATATTTCTTTCCAGTCACTAAAATATTCATTTTTATCACCTAATGAGTTGTTCCAGCTCTAGGGTGCTGGAGAGAGTGAATTCACAGTCAGAGAGTGGCTAAGTGTAGACAAGATTGAAGTGAGCTTGTGTAAATGTTTTCAAGGGCTCTTTTATCCTGGCTATGGGGACAGTGGGACTCATCTAAGTTCTGCAGCTCAAGACCCCTCTGGAGAGAAGTGATAAGATTGTGACTGACATCGCTGGTATTCACTGCTAAATTTTCTGAGTCCCTATTTCCGGTTGGGCTGTTACTCCCCAAAGTGACACATTTCTCATCAGCTATAACAATATCAATGTCAAGTTGAAGTGAGATCATACCGCCTCCTTGGAGTGGCGTTCTTTCTTATGTAATCTAGAATGACTTATGGCCATTGTCCACTCTCAAGGGTTATAGACTTCCTGATCACATTGTTCTCGTGGCCTCCACTTATCTTTAACTGCATACAAAAAAAAGGTAGGAGCTAAAGGTGTGGCTCAGTGGTAGAGCTTTTACTCAGATGCTATGAGGCCCTGAATTCCATCCCTGGCACTGAAAAACAAAAAAAACAAAACAAAAAAAACAATAAACAGAAAATCATTACATTTCTTTGGAGCAGAATATTATCCATTAATAATCTGTAGCTGAAAGTTGAATTAGGTTTCTTATTTCTTCATTTACTAAACCCATCTCTGCTACATTATTCTATGCACTAAATTTTGAGAGGTGCTTGGAACTGAATTCAGTTGGGAATTTAGCTTAAAGCAACCAAAGAAAGAAAATCTAGTTCTTAATCATGACCTGACCTTCACAGGTTTATTTAAAAATAAAGGACTATCATTTACTCTGGTTTTTATTTTATTTTATCCCTTTCTCAGTGGCCACTCTTAGCTCTGGCTGGGTCTGTCTCCTTGGTTCTGAGTGTTCATTGTCTTTGTTTTCCCATGTATCCACTCTAGAGAAGCAAAGTCACATGGGACTTATGACAGGTCTAACCATCTCAGGATAGTGTTGGCTTTCTACATAGTTACATGGAATTGAATTTCTTTTGCTCATGGACTTCTAACAGTGACTCCAGACCCAGACCATATTGTCTATTTGCTAGCCTACATGCAGACTAGAAACACTCCATACTTCCTTTCCAAGAACCAGGCCTTTTGGGGTCACCCTTGTCATCATTATTGATGTTGCTTATATGGGGGGAAATGAATATGCTGGCTAGGGGTGCTTTCACTTCCCACTTGAGACTTCCGGGAGTGGTGGTGTTTGTTTTTAAACTATATCTAGTGGATTTTAAATGGGCAGGATGCAGCTTTGAAGAGTACAGTCTTGGGATTTAGAAGAATAAATGCCATGGAGCAGAGTTTATGTCTTGGAAAGGTAGCTGATACTATAATAAATTTTTAAATTAGCAATTTGTTTAGTCTCCAGAGGCCCTGGCAATGTGCTAAGGTTATGGGGGTAAAAAAGTACCTGCTGAGAGGAATTTCTCAGTCAGAACCAACATTTAAAGCAGTAGTGTGTTAAGGTTTAAAAAGAAATCCTGCATGCATTTTTTATCAGTTCCAGTGTTTGCAGCTGGACCTGATGAATGAGTTTGTGCCAGCTTGCCATTTTCCAGTCTCCAATTTTCATTATTTATATGCTTCCCAACTGAGGCCATGGTATATTCTTAAATCAACGACTCAGGTTTGCTAGAAGTACAGTCTCATGCCTGAGTGGAGACATGTGTCAGATGCGGCCAAGCCCCATTTTATTTAGGAATAATTAGCCATTTAGCTTAAAATCAAGAACATGTTCAATGATTCTCAGTTCTGTGGGGGTTGTTCCTTGAGAAGGAACCCTCAAGTAACCAGTATTTGATTAAATATTCAGAGAAGGCAGATTTCTTTTTGCAATGTCAAACAAAGATATGGCATATGAAATTTGATTAAAAGCTCAAAGGTAAATTGAATAGTTCATGAATTTCTATGATGTTATCACAGAGAAATTTGAGTTTGAATGACAAGCTAAGTATTCTGACAGTCTCTAACAAGAGGCTAACGAAACCCTGACCTGAATTCAAATGGAGTTGCTATGGTTTGAACCAAATTTCATGTGGAAATTCAGTCCTTAAATTGATGACATTTGAAGAGGACCTTTAAGTGGCCATTAGACAGACCATGGGTGGGGTGGTCATGAGGAGACAAATAGCTTTAGGAGGAGCAGAAGGAGTACATGAGTTCCTGCACTTTCCTCGTTCTTGCTGTGTATGCCCTCTGCCATTTTCCTCACAGCACAAAAGCCCTCACCTTAATATTTAACTTCCACAGCTCAAGAACTATAAAAAAATAAACTTATTTTTGTTATAAATTACTTAGCATTGGATATTCTGTTATAGCAACACAAAATGGACAATACTCCTGTACACATAGTAAAGCTTAGTTTCCCAAGGGACCAAGAAGGGACATGGATTCATGCTCTTGGGCAAGATGAAAAACTTCTGATGCCATGTTTGAATGACTGTGTGGGGGCTTGTGTGACCTTGCTTGGGTCTTCAGTGACAAAACAAGTTTATGAACATTAGTGTCTGAAACATGGGGAGTTCTTGGTGACCAGTTGACTTGTTCTCTAGAATCTCCCTCCTTGTCCTGATATCCTCAAGGTGTTACTTACTGGTCTCGAGAAACACATCCACTCAACTTCTTCAGCTCCTTCTTTTGACACAGGTCTCTTTGCCTCCCTGAGGATGCTTCTGGACAGTGTCAATTCCACACTGTGGTATTTAATCTGTTGTGGGATGGGGTGGACTTCTCCATGCCCTCCAGTTCTTTGTTTGAGCCTTCCATATTAGTTGCTATTTTGTTGCTAAGAAAAAAATACTCACCATAAAAGGAATTTAAGGACGGAAGAGTTTAGTGTGGCTCCCAATTTAAGAGGTTACACGGTAATGGTGGATAAGGTGTGGCAGAGTTTACAGGGTCAGGGCATGCAGCTTTGAGCCCTCACATCTGGGAAGAAGTCCAGAGCCTGGGATGGTGATTCCCGGCCATCCTCCTTCTCTCTCTTCATTCAGTCTGGGCCCCCAACCCATTGCACGGCACAAACCACATCCCCTCTTCAGATTTCTTTAGGAACACCCTCAAAGACCTACTAAGAGAATTCAGGAGATTCTAAATCAACTTGTCAATTGAAATTTTATCTTCAGGCCTGTTCTCCATCATGATTAAAAACCAGAACAGGGAGATGGCTCAGTTGGTGAAGGGCTTTCACAGGACCCGAGTTTAATTATAATGACCCATGTGGAAAGCTGGGTGTGGTGATGTAGTCAAGCATTCCAAGTGCCGGGGAAGCAGAGACTGGCAGCTGTTTGGGACTCACTGAACAGCCACCCTAGCATAATAGGCAAGCCCCAGATTCCAGTGAGAAATACTGTTTCTGGACAAGGAAAAGAAGGAAAGAAAAATGTAATAACAAAGATGGGTGACTCCTGAGGAACAAAATCTAAGGCTGAAGTTTGGCCTCTATGCACACGTACACACAGACACTGATATAGGCAGGCACACACACACACACACACACACGCACGCACGCACGCACGCACGCACGCACGCACGCACGCACGCAGCACACACACGCGGGGAGGGAAGAGAGAACCAAAACCTTGGACTGTGAAAGACATGGGCACTGTCCCTTCCTATTTGTCACCTGTTGCCCAGCTTCTCTGTCCAAACCAGAATAGGAATGTTCTCCTGACAAAACTTCATGAGCCATCTTTATGATCAACCACATGATCAGCTCCTTGGAATTATGAGGTTACAAAACTGCAATCACAACCTCTTGTACCACAGTTGCAGCAGCCTGCTGTGAATGCAGTTTTACTTGAAAAGCAAACGGTAAACACACTCCAGAGAAGAATGGCACAAGAGAGAGTTTTCAGACAAGCTGAAGGGCCAAACAGGACCCACGTCAGTGGCAGTAGCCCTCTGGATTAGGCTTTGAGACTGTCCACTGACCACAGAAAATAGAAACTTCTTTGTCTCTGATGCATCTGAGTTACAATTGAATGAATTCTGTGAAAAAGAAAGGCTAAAGAAACCTTAAAGTAGGACATGCAGAATTTACCCTCCAGAAGTAACCCAAGAGAAGCAACATCTATCCATGTCCATGAAGAAGCATCTATGTATGTATCATCTCTCCATCTATTTATCCTATTTACTTACAACTGTAGAACTATGAGTATCTGTCTGTCTGTCTGTCTGTCTGTCTGTCTGTCTATCTATCATATACATCTACATATCTATGTATTCATGTATCTGTCTTGCTGGAAAGATGACTCAATAGTTAGGAGAACTTTCTGTTCTTGAAGAAGATCAGATTCTGTCTCCCAAACTCACTTTATCTGTCTGTCTGTCTGTCTGTCTGTCTATCTATCTATCTATCTATCTATCTATCTATCTATCTCTGTCTACTTTCTATTACTTCTTCCATCTTTCATGTTCTGTCATGTATCTTCTACTTCTATCACTCATCTTCCATTCACATGTTCTATTACTTCACTTAATAATATCTCATAGGCATATATATATATGTATATATGTATGTACATATATGTGTGTCATTTGTACATTATGTGGTTGGTGTACATAATTTTTTCAACTAATCATCCACTCAATCATTTAAATAATAAAGTATTAATTTAAAAGCAGCATTGTATAGGATTATATCAGAATAACAATTGAGCACTCATCAATATCACATCATTGTATTCAGCTGAATCAACTCTCACTACTCTCTGCTCTGGTGACCCCACTCAGTGATTATGGTAAGAAAGGACCTTTAAAAGAGGTCTTGTTTATGCTACTTCTGTCCCTATGGATTGTTTATTAATTTCATTAATTAATAATTGTTTAGTTATTAATATTCAAATGGAGTTGAAAGCCCAAGTTCAGTTCAAAAGTATGCTTGGATATTTGCAACTTTGTAATTCCTACCCAGAACAAGAGGTGTGCAAACCCTTGCTAATAGATAGCACCTTAAATGTCTGTCCTGCATGAGGCAGTCAGTGCTTAATCTTTTTGTTATACAGTTGGAGCAGAACTGGGGTAAAATAACTTTCCAGTTTCTTCTCCCTGTGGTGCCTTCACTGCTGATACATCATAAGGACAGTCAGAGGAAGTGCTCACACCCAGTCTTTTGATGTAGAGCACCTTGCTCTGAGGTCAGCATGAGATAATTAATATCCAGTGGCCTCATGCTGTTCAGCCTGACCCAAAAAGCTTTTCAGAATGAATGGCATCATTCTTCACAACTCACCTGAAGGCCACACCCTCTGAGATTTCATATTGTTTCTACCTCTGTGTCATTCTGTATTTCCTCTCATCTGACCCTATTTCCTGCTTTTTTTAATTTCCTAATTTCTTGCCCACCTTGCCCTTTGGAACTTAATGATCTGCTGCAATGCACTCTCCTGTGTCTCCATCTGGTCTCAGACACAATGATAACCATTTTTTTCTGGATATCCATGAAGCACTAGTTTCTACAAGACCATAAATCTGGGAACAACTGCCATGCCCTTCCAAGAAGCTCTGCGTCTCCACACAGAGCTCCTACTGGGCCCAGGGTGAGCATTCAGTTCAGGAACAAGAAATTGGTCTCCTTCCCACAAGGGCAGTTCATTGGCTCCATTGCAAGTTCTTCTTGGAGCCTTCTGCTAGTTAGAAAACTCTCTTCCACACCCAGAAGAGCAGTTTCTTGCCTCTACCATGATTTCTCTTCAAGGGTGACAGCCTGCTTCCTCTAGTGGTCCTTTGGTTATGGTAGCAGGAAGAAGAAAGGGGCTGTAAGTAGCAGCTGGGCTGCTGTTGGAAAGTCCTGTAGGAGGCATCCTTGGCCACAAAATGCTATGTGGCTCATTGGTGGCTGTCTTTAGAATGTGAAGGTCAAGTGGACCTTTGATTTCAACTGCAAGCCTTCTTTCTAAGACAATAAAAGAGCATTCCTCAATTGTCTGCCACATTAGTACCCCAAAGCTGGCACAGCCAAGAAGAGCTCTGAATTTTCTCCCCAACTGATCTTCTAGAACTTGTTCACTTTAGTAAATGGCACCATAGTTAGGCTCAGATGCAAATCCTACCTACCGTGTCATAATTGGTATTGGTTAGACAGAGTTACAATCAGAAACACTCTGCAAACTATGGCTTGTCACAATTCTTTCTCTTAAGGTTGCTTGCGAGTAGGTGAGTACAGACTGATAGGTCTGTGCACTGGGCAGCTTTGCTTTGGGTGTAGGATGTCTTGTGGATGTGCTATTTTGCAACCTCGCATTTGGCTCTTGAGATCAGACCCCAACAGGCATGGAGGAACACCATAAGATAGGTCTGTACATTTGAAGACAGTTGTTAAGTCATATCTGATGGTGTCCTAACAACAAAGGAAAAGTTCATGGGATAAGAGCAGAGAAAGCAAGGAGAGAGAGAAAGGTATAGTAATTCAATTAATAAGCCATTGCATGATGTTTCAAGAATCATAACTATTCCCACTTCATACACCTTGTTCTAAGTGTGTGGGAACTTCTCTGTCTTTTGTGAACACAGAAAACCTCTTCCGAATTAAAGTCTTCTGCCACCTCATGACATTCTCCTATTGACTTGTGTGTAGCTTTATCACTAAAGTACTCTTTCCAGGGGAATCCAGTACCATGACAGCTATTTCGTTATTTTCATTAAAATTTCTCTTTATTAAAGTTCTATTTTTAATTCTTTTTGTTCTAACTCGAAAATAAAAACATCATGCAGCTAGTTTAAGGAGGCCACTCAAACACGTTCCCAGTTCTAACATTTCTTTTCTTTCTTCATTTATTATCAGCCCTTCATTTTACTTTAAAAATCTATACTTTTAGAACATTCATTGACTAAAAGACAAATCTGAAAGCCTTTCAGTTTCACCATTGAATCAATAAAAACACTTTTATTTTTTCTAATACTATGAAACTTGCCAAAAGATGAAAAATAAATTATTTTACATCTATTCAAGAGGACTGTGTTGTAGATAGAAAATGATGAGAAAAAAAGACCATTAAAGGGGCCTTAGAATTTGTGGGTTGAGATAGCTCGAAATAGCTTGAGATAGTGTTAGGATCTAAGATTTGAGATAGCTTAGGTTTTGTGAATGTTTGAATTTGATAGCCATTTTCTAAGTACTTTGAAGTTAATTTGCTTTTTCCTTTATTCCTATTGCAGCATAGCTGGTGCGAATTTGCCTAGTGCAAGGCAGGCACAAGATGGTCTGTGACTCTGAAGAACGAGTTTGCAAAGACGAAAGGAACAGATGCATAGAGCTGAAATGGAGGGTGGGCCCAGGGATCACTTTGTCCTCAGATTCACGGATAATAGAGACTACCTGGTGCTAGGGAGTTTAATTCATTGTACTCTTTTGTTTTATGAGAAGGGGAGAGGATTGAAGTTTAAGGCCCTGGGAAAAACATTCTGCTTCCTTAAGCCACAAGGTTGGAGATATTCAGGTACCACTTTATGGGGCCCCAGACCCAATGGGAGTGGTCGTCTGTTCAGCTCACAAACGTGACTGTGACAGTTGCAGCTAACCTAATTGATTGACCTCAAAACTGCTCCACTGCTCATATTCATCCAAACCAAATAACCACCCTGCCCTGTCATTACCATTTCCATTTTTGCAATGAGCTAAACAAGGGCTGGAATTACTGAAGGATAGTTACCTGACCAGCGATGCTTAAAGCCTAGGTTTGTCTAATGGTGCCAACAAAGCTTCAATTACTAAGCTGTGCTGCCAAAAGTGGAGGGGTGAAGAATGCAGATGGGAGACACTGGGATCCACTATATCACAGAGGACCCTTTTACTGCAGTTCCCAGGGAACATGTCTCAGCAACTGGACTCTAGGAAGCTGGCAACAACCAAGAAGGAAGCAGAGATGATGCTCAGTCTACAAATTGCCACTGGGTGCATATTGGCTGCTTTAGGGTAGAAATGTGCTATGTGACTATTGTGAGGTGAGGTGAATTCAAGTATGTGGCAGAAACAGAGGTCTAGGTTGACAGCTACATTAGGGACAATATGTCAGCTTGTCCCTGTCTTGAGTTTCAGTTATCAGGAAGTCCAAACACTGACCTGTTCAATCATGGTTTGTTTTGTTGTGGGTTTTTTTTTTTTGATCATCATTTTTCCAGCAATAGTTTACCTTGAATAGACACCTCACATTCTCATTGTATATGTTCTCACTATCCAGGGGCACAACTACACTGTAGCTTTGTGTCCTCACTTCAGATGGCCATGGGTGTGTCTCTATGTTTAAGTGAAAATGAAAATATGTAAAAACTATTGGTGCTATTGAAATTTATTTATTTCATAAAATAAATACTCAATTATGTGGTGGGATATTTGTACACTGTATGAAGATGTATTGCTGTGATTGGTGTAATAAAAAGCCGAATGGCCAATAGCTAGGCAGGAGGTATAGGCAGGATTTCTGGGGAGAGAAAGGAAAGGAAGGAGAATCTAGGTGTACAGGAGATGCCAGGAGACATGGAGAGAAAACAGGAGGTGCAAGATGGAAGAGAGGTAACGACACATTATAGAACATAGTTTAATATAAACGAGTTAATTTAAGTTATAAGAGCTAGTTAGAAACAAGCCTAAGCTATAGGCTGAGCTTTCATAATTAATAAGTCTCTGTGTCATTATAATTTGGGAGCTGGCTGGTAGGACAGAGAAGACTTATTGCACAGCTACTTTTATGACTAGTCTTTATGACACAGGAGTTGACTTAACCAAGGAAACTAGAGTGGATGAGTTGCAAGGTTGTGATTGTGAACACACCAATACTAATTATCTTTTACTTTGTTATTTAGGATTCTAATTGCACCCTTGTGCAATATCCAGACACATGCAGCTTCTTAAGGCACACATTTCCTATAGAAAAAGAACATTTTAAGCTTTATTTTTATTTTATGTGTATGGATATGCTGGCTCTTATGATACTGTTCTGTGGGCAAGCCTGTTGTGTGATTTCTTAATTAATCATTTATATGGATGACCCAGCCTACTGTGGGTGTTACCAACCCTGGGCACTGTAAATGTCCCTGTACTATAAGAAAGCAGACTGAGCAAGCCATGGAGAGCAAGCCAATAAACAGCACTCCTCTATGGCCTCTGCATGAGTTCCCTCCAGGTTCCTGCCTTGTTTGAATCCCTGTCCTTACTTCCCTCAGTGATGACCTATGATGTAGAACTGTTAGCTGATATAAACCCTTTCACCAATTGCTTTTCATCATGGTGTTTTATCTAGAAAATCTAAGTAAGACAATGGGTGTTTCGCTGCATGGCATGTCTGTTGTACCTTATGGGTCCTGGAGACTGAACCAAGGTTCTTGAGTGTGGTAACAAGCACCTTCCCCTCTGAGCCATCCCACCAACCCTCAGTTTTTGAGACAGGATCTCATAGAAGTCAAAGTGACCTCAAATCCCATATGCAGTTGCAAATGACTTTGAACCCTTAATCTCCTTCCTCTACCTCTTAAATGTTAGGATTAGAGGTGCCACAATGACCTGCTGCTATTATTTCATCTGAAATTCAGGCTACTATGTTACAAGTGTGTACTCTGGCTGAAGGCAGTAAGTGTGGTGAAAAGTACCTTTAGCATCCCTTGAGTCTTTAGCTTACAGTCTGAAGCCCACTGTTACCACTTATTAGAAATGCATGTTTGGTGAACTACTTACTAGCAATGTATATTTGGTGAAGTTGAGTCACTTCTTTCAGGCTGGTTTTCTATGTATAAATATGGACTTTTAATAGTACATGCTCCATTGAAGTGCCGTAGATTAAATAAAACAAGATGAAAATTTATCATTGTTCTATTTTGGATAACTTAGGACGTTCCTTGGTAATGCATAGTCAATAAATATTTATTGGATGAATAAATGATGCAAAGAATAGTGCGGATAAAAATACTAAAACTAATGTATAAAGCCCATAAGTTTGCATCTATTTCTGGATGCATCACTTACTCTGCCACTTATTCTGTTCCTGGTGCACCAGCAGTTCAGGCAGCCAGTTTGTCTGTGAGAAGCCAGTAGCATCGTGTACGTGGGCACACGGGTGAGTCCTTCAGGAAATGATTCGCTTTTAGATTTCATGACAGTACAAACA
The DNA here is from genome assembly GCF_003668045.3 of Cricetulus griseus. Classification (NCBI taxonomy): domain Eukaryota; kingdom Metazoa; phylum Chordata; class Mammalia; order Rodentia; family Cricetidae; genus Cricetulus; species Cricetulus griseus. The sequence goes on along the minus strand of NW_023276807.1, from coordinate 142,878,085 downwards.
TGTACTGTAACTAATTCATCGTCCATGTCTTTGCATATTTGGTTTACATGTGATTCGTGTACTCACCACAACTTATTTCAAGTTAGTTATTTATAGCATTATATCCCAGTGAGTACACGAGTTGACTAGACTATGAGACGAGAAATAGAGATAATTTAAGATGATTCACAAAGCAGCTTAAAAGTAGTTTAGTTTATTTTTTATTCCACTTTTTATGGTTTAGATACAACAGTATTCATAGAGCTCATTTTTATGCTTAGGCCTCTTTTTCACATTATAAACTTTTTTTTAAAAAATAAGGATAATAAAGATTCAGAGAATAGAAATAAAACACAGACTATTTTTGCCAGTAGGGAGTCTATAAACCAAGAACAGAGACAAACCACAAAAATGTTTGACCCACTTAGTGAATATGCACTGTATAAAGTTACTGTATCCCAAGACACCGGAGGAACGAGAATAGTTAGTGAGGAGATGAATATGTCTAAGACTACAGAGTCTGGAAGTCAAGGTGTGGAGAATCAAGGTGAACGGCACTTTGGCTTAGAGCCTCGCCTACTAGTCAGGGCAGTTGATCTTAGAGTAGCAGGCTCAGGTCACAAGCCTAATGGCATCTTAGAAACAGGAAGCTGCTCCTTCCAAGCACCTTTGCCAAGAATAACCACACTATGATATATACTGTATCGATTCCAGGTGACAAATGAGTGAAAAATTAGCCAATGTTGCTATGGGCAGAAGTGACTTCTGTGTGATTGGTTGAGCAGTGCTGCCAAAGCGGAAGCTCTGGCATTTCCTGTCCTTTCCAAGAAGGATCAAGAAACACTTTATGAGGACTTTTGCTTTTGCGGTTTTGGAGTCTGGGTCTCACCACCTACATTTTCCTACAGAGAGGCTGAGGCTGTGGAGACGTAATGGAAGGAGTGTGGTAGGTGAGATGGGAACTTAGCTTCAGTACTGTATCACTCATTAGCTCTACAGTTTTGGACAAATTTCCAAAGCTGTACCAGAGTGTGTTTGGCTCTAAGAGATGTAACCTGTTTCTAGCTTCTGCAGCCTTGACACCCTAACAGGTGACCTATATATGCATGTGCTGGACACACCTAGTTCCAGACAATTCAACAGTATGCTTAGGTCACCTTGCCTCAGCCTCTCCCATCCTTTAGGAAGAGTCCCACTCCCAGGAGCAAGCTTTTTCACATACAGACCAACCAACCCAGTGTCTACAGACAGACCAGTTACCTCCTTTACCAGGCTCTCACACTCACCACCATTGTGGATCTGCCTCAATGATCCCTGAGTCCGGTACGGGACATCTGGAGAGAGCTCTGATAGTCTCCAGGCTGTGGGGAATAGTCACATCAGCCAAAGCTAAGGCTATTTATCCCCTGCGCCATCAGATCCTCCTCCCCTAAAGGAAAAGCTTTTTTGTCCTCAGCCCCCATCAGTCTGCATCATGACTGATTCTGGTACTTTCTGGCACAGCCTCTCTTCTCAGGAACCATTTTCCCTAGCAATCACCCTGTAATATGGTCTCACTATTCCTCAGATCTTTTACTACTACACCATATTTTAAAGCACATAGGAGCTGGTCTCTTCTAAGCCCTCTTAGCTATGGTAGGGACTCATAAATATGAGAACTAGGAACTATGGGGAAAGTGTCTAGTTGCAAGGGCCCTTAGCTTTGCTTTGCTTTCCTCTTGGTTTTTTTTTTTCCTTTTGGGGGTTTTATTTTGTTTTGTTTTTGTTGTTGTTGTTTTTGAAGAGCAACTTCCTGTGCTGTGTTGGGGTTGGTCATCGGAGTTGTCCTCAAACGGCACCATAAGTAACAAGGACCATCAGTTTCAGAATCCATGTCTTACTGTCATAGGTTTTTCTCTGACCTTATTCCAGATTCCCATGGGGAGAAGAAATCTGGCTAGCTCAGTCCAGACTTGGATTGGCTTACTGCATCTCCACTAAGCAGCTTAGGCAAAGGACAGAGCCAACATGGCTCAGAACAGAGAGAAAGGAAGTGAGAAGCAAAGGAGACTCAGCCCATGTCCCTTACCAGGGCATTTCTCAGTGTTAATTCAAAAACAGAAAATATGTTCCTCTTAAAGAATCATGTATTTTGAATTATTTGAGTCCAAAACAAATTTGGCCAAGTAGCCATTTACTGAGGAGCAAAAAATAAAATTGAAGTCTAGAATCAGATTATGCCCCATCGCCTTGGAGGAGTTACAAATCGATGACCTCTCCAAGTCCAAAGGAAATTCAGATAAAAGCCACACCTACTGCTTACATCAAAACTGAAACTTTGAAGTGTGTGGGAAGCTGAATCTCAGAAATGATTTCACAGTAAAGAAAAACTATGACAGAAACTTATTTTGAAAGACTGTGAACAGCTGTCAATTGTGAAAAGAAATAGCATGTGTGTGAGTTCATTAGCGTGAACACAAATTTTCTTTCCATTTATTTTATTCATTGCTATCTTTCATCAGTTCTGAAATTTTTCCTCATATACATCTTATACATATTTAATTAGCTTGATACCAAATAATCTAATTTTGAGAGTCACTGATACAAATGGCAATATATTTGAAATTAAGACTTTTCACTTATTTGCTCCTGGTTTATGGGAAAGTGACTGACTTTTTTATCACACTACCTTGTTAAAAATGCTTATTGGCTCCATCAGGTTTTCAGTTAGTTCTCTAGATAAAAGATTATTATGGTTTGGGTATTATTTAATTGCCGAAGCGGGTGTGACATGCCAGTCTTTCTCTCTCTCCAATCCTGGCTCAAGATATAGTTGCTTGCCCTAACACAGGTTATCACCATCACTGCCTCACTGATCCTAAACCAATACAAGCACATTGCCCTTCAACACCCAAAATTGTAAACAAACCAAGGAACAACTTTGTTCCATTGTTGCTGTGGGTTCTCTTCTCGGGAACCATTCTTCTTTTATAAAGTGGTCTACCTTCTTATGTATTTCATTCAGCACACACCTGGCTAACTCAAAGCTCATGTTTTATTTCTTCCTTCCCAGTCAGTATTTGCTGCATTTTTTTTCTCGTCTGCACTAGCTGAAACTTTCGGGACCATGTTGAGAGGAGACATCTTTGCCTTGTTCTTGAACTCAACAGCTGCAAGTTTCTCATCACTAAGTGCGAGTCGACTGTGGGTTTCTGTAGATTTTTTTTTTATCAAGTTGAAGACATTACTCTCTATTCTTAGTTTATGGTGAGATCCTTTTCTTGTCGTGAATGGGTAAGGAGTTTTTAAATGTTTCAATGCACTTATTGATGTGTGACTTTTCTTCCTCAGCCTATTGAACACTGTTTACTGGTTTTCAAATGTTTAACCTGATTTGCATACCTGGGCTAAGTCCCACTTGTTATAATGGGCAGTGCTTTTATACACTGCTTGGTTTAATTCGATGGTATTTGCTCAGGACCTCTGCACCTATTCATAGGCAACAGCAGGCTGTAGTTTCACTTTTCTGCCACTTTGGGCTCCTGTAGCAATAGTATGAAGTAGGTAGTTAATAAACAACAGTTATTTATTTCTCACAGCTCTAGAGTGTATATAGCCTAAGCTCAAGCTGGCAACAGATGCTCCATCAGGCAATCAATCGCCTTTTCCTGGATTGTAGATGGTGCCTTTACTCTGAGATGAATGACAGGAAATAAGCTCCCTCTGACATCTTTCATAAGGGCTCTAGTCCCATCCAAGAGGCTCTGCCGTCATGAAGGCCTCCCCTTAATCTTATAGAAGTGGGACTAGCTTTCAATTTGAATTCTGGGGAGACACAATATTTAGACCAAAGCACAGTTCTTGTATTGTTGCTGGGCTTGGTATTAGTGTAATGCTGGCCCCATAAACAAAATTATAACTACTGTTGTTCATGGAACCCTGGGCTCTAGAACACTTCCCATGATACTATAATCTGCAGGTGTTCATGTCCTCATATAGATTGACACAGTACTTCCATATGCCCTTTATATATCCTCTTCAATGCTCTGGGCCATCTCCAAATTACTTATGATACCTAATACAATGTAAATACTACACAGTAAAACAATATAGTAAACACTATACATCATGCAAAGAGTCATTGCTGAATTGTTTAAGAAATAACAATAATAAAAGGAGCCTGCATGTTTGGCACCAGGAACTTTTCTCAAGTATTTTTGACAAGTAATTGGTTGAATTCGGATGTGGAAACTGGGAATATACAGGCCAATGATAGTCCCTTCAGCTCAGAACAGTTGGAGTTCTTCCTAAAATACTTTCTAGAATTTACGAGCAAAACTATCTGAGCCTACATTTTTTTGTGTTTGGAAGGTTATTGGCAACTGACTCAGCTTAAATCTATTCTCTTACAAACTTGGGTTTATTAGGTTTGCTATGTTTTCTTGTGTGAGTCCTCAAAACCATATCATTAAAGGCTCCTCTCATCTGCTGAATATTGGGCAGAGTATATTAAAGGTACTTGCTGCCATGCCTGAAGACCTGAGTTCAGTTCCCCAGACCCACATGGTAAAGAAAACCAATGACACCCACAAATTCTCTTTGGACTTTCACAGGCATGTTGTGGCATATTCAAACACACTCATACATACACACACAATGTAATTTTTAAATTTGTGTGTATTAAGTTGTTGATAATATTCATTTATTGCCCTTTTAATGCCTGTGGGAATCTTTAGATTCACCTTATTTCTGGATTGTTATTGGTACTTAATCCACCAGGTGGTGCTCTGAAACCAAATGACTTCAGTTCTTAATTTGCAAGATTATGTCACCTGGGATAACACTCAACCTATTAACTATTAGCAAACTGGGAAAGGATATATGGCCAACCACCCTTAATTTGAAAATATCTATGTTATGTGATTATATCAAATATGTCAATTAGAAACATTTTAGGATGCAAACATAGTTAAGCTACTTTTGGTTTTCTTAGAGAGTATGTGTAAAACTCAAAGGAATCTCAGTGGATATTGATACAAAGACTATCTGTGTTTGCTGTCGTCCTCTCAAATCCTTAGGGCCTTAGCTGGCCCATGTCAGAGCTCACAGTTTACAGTGTGTTGGGTGAGACCCTGGGATGCTATGGCAAATTCAGGGGACGTGTTAGTTGGATTTACCTCACAGGAAGCGGCTTAAAGGAAGAATGGTTGACTTCCCCTCACTGATCTTGGGATATAGTCCATCATGGCGAGGAGGCATGGAGGAGGGAGCATGAGAGAGGGTGAGGGCCAGAGAAAGGAATGGGGAGAAGGAGGGAGAGGGAGGGGAACAGGAAGAGGGGAAGGAAGATGGGGAGGAACAGGGACAGGGGCACGGAGAAGGGAGAGGAGACTGGTACCTCCCAACTCCCATTTATTCAGTCTAGGACCCCATCCCACAGAATGGTATTGTCTACATTTAGGGTGGAAATTTCCACCTCAGTTATCCTAACCTATAAGCTCCCTCATCGATGATATACCCAGAAGTCTGTCTCCTATGTGGTTCTAGATCTGGTCAAGTGGACAGTATTAGCCATTGCACTGGCTAGCCTGGTTTCATCAAACACCCTGATTCCACTCCATTCTCTGATGTTGTGGTCTCTGCTTTTGGCTCAGCTTCATCTTCCAGGGGTCCCTCTGAGGCTGTGGCCTAGCCTGTTCATCCAGCACCCTGAGTTCTTCTTCCCTCCTTGAAATAATATTCATAGGCAGGTGTGACTGTTTCCCACCCTATCCACTGGAAGAGAACAGAAGGAGCGATGCATTAGGGGCTGCATTCCGAAAGATTTGACATTAAAGAAATTGTAATTGTAACAGTGGCCACGTGAATACAGTGGCAGTATCTTTGGAGTCAAACTGTCCTGAGTTCAAGTTCTGGCTGCTCTGAATGTCACCTTTGTAATTTGGGTAAAGCTAGATGGTATCTTTGTACCTCAGTGTTCTCTCCTAAATGAGGTAATCCTTACTATGTATGGCTGTTGTGGGGGTGAGTGAAATCACATGCTTAAAGCATCTCAGTTCCCCTTGAATGATGCACATGGAGCACAATGAAAAGTTTTTAATAATAGGGAAGTTAGTTTTATTTGAAAAATTTGCTTGATTGGAACTTTGGAAACCAATGTGAAGGAAGGCTTAGTTCTGAGGGAAATTTTAAGAAGTCAGTCTTGGGGATGGGAAGATGGTTCAGCCATTTGCTGCACAAGCAAGACCAGAGTTTGGACCCTGAGAATCCACTTAAAATACCAGGTGGGCATGGCGACACACCTGTAAATCTAGTCTTAGAAGATGGAGATGGAGGGAGTCCCTGGAGCAGGCTGGGTAGCCACTAGAGAGGTCAGTGAGCTTTGAGGTTTGATTGACAGACCCTGCCTCAAAATAAGGTGGAATAGTGATTAAAGAAGATTCCAATATCAACTCAAACCTCAACACGCACGCACACACGCATGCATATCCACACAATGAATATGCCAACATTCATGCAAACGTGCACATACACAAACATATGAAAAGAGATGAGGGTGGGGTGAAAGCCAGTCTTCAAGAATTATTTCTTGTATGAACTACTAGTGAGTTATGGAGGGCACATCAACAAACATCCAGGGCCAGTACTTGGCAAGGCCTGGACTACTAAAGAGCAACACTGAACTTCCTTTACAGTGATAGAATTGTTCTACTTTACACATGTAGGGGGTAAACCTCACAAACCTACAGACAAAAAAAAAAAAAGGAAGAAGAAAAGAAAGAAATGTAGATAAAACTGTCAAATTAGAATGGGACCTATCTCTGAGTTAGTATTTTTTTTTAGTAAAAATTTTTTATTTATTAGAAACAAGCTTGTTTTACAGGTCAATCCCAGTTCCCTCTCCCCTCTTCCCCTGACCCCCACTAACCCCCCTATCCCATTCCCTTTCTGCTCTCCAGGAAGGGTGAGGCCTTCGATGGGGGATCTTCAAAATCTGTCATATCATTTAGAGCAGGACCTAGACACTTCCCCCTTGTTTCTAGGCTAAGAGAGTATCCCTCTATGTGGAGTGGGCTCCCAAAGTCCATTCATGTACTAGGGATAAATACTGATCCACTGCCAGAGGCCCCATAGATTAACCAGACCCCCAAGCTGACATCATCCTACAGGGGTCTAGAACAATTCTAGGTTGGTTTCCCATCTATCAGTCTGGGGTCCATAAGCTCCCTCCCCCTTGTTCAGGTCAGCTGTTTCTGTGGGTTTTTCCAGCCTGGTCTTGACCCCTTTGCTCATCACTCCTCCCTCTCTGCAACTGGATTCCAGAGTTCAGCTCAGTGTTTAGCTGTGAGTGTCTGTGTCTGCTTCCATCAGCTACTGGATGAAGGCTCTAGGATGACATATAAGGTAGTCATCAATCTCATTATCAGAGAAGGGCTTCTAAGGTAGCCTCTCGACTATTGCTTAGATTATTAGTTGGGGTCAACCTTGTAGGTCTCTGAACATTTCCCTAGTATTAGAATTCTCTTTAAACCTATAATGGCTCCGTCTATGATGCTATCCCTTTTCTTGCTCTCCTCCATTCCTCCCCTGACTAGATCTTCCTGCTCTTTCATGTCCTCTTCTCCACTCCCCTTCTCCCCTTCCTTTCTTCTAACTCCCTCTCCCCTCCCCCATGATCCCCAATAGCTTAGGAGATACTGTCCCTTTCCTTTCTCCGGGGGGCTCTTAGGGTCCTCCTTGTTTCCTAGCTTCTCTGGTGGTATAGATTGTCGGCTGGCAATCCCCTGCTCCATGTCTGAAATCCATATATGAGTGAGTACATACCATTTTTGTCTTTTTTGGGACTGGGTTACCTCACTCAGAATTGTTTCTTCTAGTTGCATCCATTTTCCTGCAAATTTCAAGATTCCTTTGTTTTTTTTTCTGCTGAGTAGTACTCCATTGTGTAAATGTACCACATTTTCTCCATCCATTCCTCAGTTGAGAGGCATCTGGGTTGCTTCCAGTTTCAGGCTATTACAAATAATGTTGCTAAGAACAGATGTCCTTGTTGTATGAATGTGCATCTTTTGAGTATATGCCTAAGAGTGGAATTGCTGGATCTTGAGGTAGATTGATTCCCATTTTCCTGAGGAACTGCCATACTGATTTCCAAAGTGGCTGTAAGAATTTGCATTCCCACCAGCAGTGGAGGAGTGTTCCCCTTTCTCTACATCCTCTCCAGCATAAACTGTCATTGGTGTTTTTGATTTTAGCCATTCTGACAGGAGCAAGATGGTTTCTCAGAGTTGTCTTGATTTGCATTTCCCTGATAGCTAAGGATAATGAGCAATTTCTTAAGTGTCTTTCAGCCATTTTAGATTCTTCTATTGCGAATTCTCTACTTACTTCTGTACCCCACTTTTTAATTGGATTACTTGGTATTTTGGTGACTAGCTTCTTGAGTTCTTTGTTTATTTTGGAAATCAGCCCTCTGGCAGATGTGGGGTTAGTGAATATCTTTTCCCACTCTGTGGGCAGCAGTTTTTGACTGTGTCCTTTGCCTTACAGAAGCTTCTCAGTTTCAGGAAGTCCCATTTATTAATTGTCAATCTCAGTGTCTGTGCTATTGGTGTTATGTTCAAGAAGCTGTCTCCTGTACCAATTCATTCAAGGTTACCACCTACTTTCTCTTCTAAGAGGTTCAGTGTGGCTGAATTTATGTTGAGGTCTTTGATCCATTTGGACGTAAGTTTTGTGCCTGGTGATAGATATGGGTCTATCTGCAGTCTTACACACTCCAGCATCCAGTTATGCCACCACTATTTTTTTGTAATTTTTTATTAATTCAAATTAGGAACAAGCTTGCTTCACATGTCAATCCCTTCTCCCCAACTCTCCCCACCTCCTCCCAACTCTTTCCCCAACCCTCCCCTCAACCTCCCAACTGCCCCCCACCCCATCCACCCTCCACTCCCCAGGCAGGATAGGGCTCTCGACGGGGGCTCCCCAAAATCCACAACATCATCCTGGGCCGGGCCTAGGCCCTCCCCAATGTGTCCAGGCAGAGAGTGCATCCCTTCACGTGGGATGAACTCTCAAAGTCCCTTCTTACACCAGAGAAAAATATTAATCCACTACCAGGGGCCTCCTAGAGTGCTGAGGCCTCCTCATTGACATCCATGTTCAGGGGTCTGGATCAGTCCTGTGCTGGCCTCCCAGACAACAGTCTGGGGTCCATGTGCTCCCCCTTGTTCAGGCCAGCTGATTCTGTGGGTTTCACCAGCCTGCTATCAACCCCTTTGATCTTCATTCCTCCCTCTTTGCAACGAGGTTCCAGGGTTCAGTTCAGTGTATATCTGTGGGTGTCTGCCTCTGCTTCCATCAGCCACTGGATGAAGGCTCTAGGATGGCATAAAAAATAGTCATTATAGGGGAAGGGCATTTAGGTTATCCTCTCCACCATTGCCTAGATTGTCAGTTTGTGTCTTCCTTGTAGGTCTCTGGAAATCTCCCTAGTGCTAGATCTCTCCTTGGACCTATAATGGCTCCCTCTGATATGGTATCTCTCATCCTGCTCTATTCTGCCCCCAACTCAACATTTCTGCTCCTCCATTTCCTCCTCTCCCCTCCTCTTCTCCTCCTCTCATTCTGGCAGCTCCCTCTCCCCTACCATCATGCTCCCAGTTAGCTCAGGAGTTCCTGCCCCTTCCCATTCTCTGGGCGCCATGCATTTTCCCCTTACCTTAGAGTCCTTCTTGTTTCCTAGTTTCTTTGATGAAGAGAATTGTAGGCTGGTAATCCTTTGCTCTATGTCTAAAATTCATATATGAGTGAGTACATACCATTTTTGTCTTTTTGTGACTGGGTTACCTTGCTCAGAATGGTTTCTTATAGTTCCATCCATTTTCCTGCAAATTTCAAGATTCCATTTTTTTTTTCCGCTGAGTAGTACTCCATTGTGTAAATGTATCACATTTTCTCTATCCATTCTTCAGATGAGGGGCATCTAGGTTGCTTCCAGGTTCTGGCTATTACAAACAATGCTGCTATGAACATGGTTGAACATATATCCTTGTTGTAGGAATGTGCTTCTTTTGGGTATATTCCCAAGAGAGGAATTGCTGGATCTTGAGGTAGACTGACTCCCATTTTTCTGAGCAACTGCCATACTGATTTCCAAAGTGGTCTTAAAGTTTGCACTCCCACCAGCAATGGAGGAGTGTTCCTTTTTCTCCACATCCTCTCCAGCATAGATTGTCATTGGTGTTTTTGATTTTAGACATTCTGGCCAGTGTAAGATGGTGTCTCAGAGTTGTTTTGCCAGCACCACTTTTTGAAGATGCTTTCTTTGTCAAAAATCAGGCATTCATAGGTGTGTGGGTTATTATCAGGGTGTTCAATTCAATTCCATTGGTCTACGTGTGTATTTTTGTGCCAATACCAAGATGTTTTCAGGACTATAGCTCTATAATAGAGCTTGAAGTCAGATGGTAATGCCTCTGGACATTCCTTTATTGCACAGGGTTGTTTTGGCTATCCTGGGTCTTTTGTTTCTCCATATAAAGTTGAGAATTGTTCTTTCAAAGTCTATGAATAATTGTGCTGGGATTTTGATGGGGATTACATTGAATCTGTAGATTGCTTTTGGCAAAATTGCCATTTTTACTATGTTGATCCTACCCATCCAAGAGCATGGGAAATCTTTCCATTTTCTGGTATCTTCTTTGTTTCTTAAAAGACTCAAAGTTCTTGCTATACAGGTCTTTCACTTTTTTGGTTAGCGTTATCCCAAGATATTTTATGTTGTTTGTGGCTATTGTAAAGGGTGATGTTTCTCTGATTTTTTCTCAGCCCATTTATCATCTGTATATAGTAGGGCTACTGATTTTTTTGAGTTAATCTTGTATCCTGCCACTTTGCTGAAGGTGTTTATCAGCTGTAGGAGTTCCCTGTAGAGTTTTTCTCCATCTATAGTGATTGAAAGCTTTGCTGGGTATAGTAGTCTGGGCTGACATCCGTGGTCTCTTAGTGTTTGTAGAACATCTATCCAGGATCTTCTGGCTTTCACTGTTTCCATGGAAAAGTCAGGTGTAATTCTGATAGGTTTGCCTTTATATGTTACTTGGGCTTTTTCCTTAGCTGTTCTTAATATTCTTACTTTATTCTGTATGTTTGGGGTTGTGATTATTATTTGGGGATGAGACTTTTTGTGGTCCACTCTATTTGGTGTTCTGTAGGCTTCTTGTACTTTCATTGGCATGTCTTTCTTTAGGTTAGGAAAGTTTTCTTCTGTGATTTTGTTGAATATGTTTTCTGCACCTTTGAGTTGGGTTTCTTCACCTTCTTCTATACCTATTATTCTTAAGTTTGGTCTTTGCAGTGTCCCATATTTCCTGCATATTTTGTGTTAGGGATTTGTTGGACTTAAGATTTTCTTTGGTGGATGAATTTATTTCTCCTAGTGTATCTTGAATGCCTGAGATTCTCTCTTCCGTCTCTTGTATTCTGTTAGTTATGTTTGCATCTGTAGTTCCTGATCATTTACCCAGCTTTTCTATTTCCAGCATTCCATCAGCTTGTGTTTTCTTTATTGTCTCTGTTTCAGTTTTCATGTCTTGAACTGTTTGGCTTGTTTCCTTCATCTGTTTGATTTTTTTTTTCTTGGGTTTCCTTGCTTTCTTTTGATTTCTTGTATTTTTGGTTTGTTTATCCTTCCATTTCCTTAAGGTATTTTCTCATATCCTCTTTGAGGGCCTCTGTCATTTTCATGAAGTTGTTTTAAAGGCCATTCTCATCTGCTTAATCTGCATTGGGGTGTTCAGGTCTTGCTGGTGTAGACGCTGGTGGTGTCATATTGGTTTTTCTGTTGTTGAATGTGTTTTTATATTGTCTTCTTCCCATTCCTTCTTCCAGTGGGTGCAGGAGGAGTCTCTTCCTCTCTTGATGGATATGGGTCCAAGGTTCCCTTCCAGTGGGTGCAAGCAGGTCCAATACTCAGATGGCTCTCCTCTTCCAGTAGGTGAAGGTAGGACTAGTACCTAGTACTAGTACGCCTATTGGATACCCTGTTGTCAGGTGTCATGGAGATCCTGCAGCTTTGGAGCTGTAGGCCTGTCCCCTTCACATGCTCCAACAGTTCATTGATGAGGTGGATGCTGTCATGGGCCAACTCATAGCCCTGAGCCTGGATGGTAGCTGGGTTGGTCAGCCCAACAGCTTTCCCTTATAGTTACCACCTGGGCGAGCTCTCCAGAAGTGCTCCAGCTAGCTTGCCCAATACGGCTGGCATCAAAGAGCAGGTCCAGTTATCCTGCTCTCAGGCTCTTGTGTCTGGATCACGGGAACTCACATCACCAGGGCCAGCTCTACTCTTTTGTCCATGTATGTTGCAGGGCCCATTCTCCTGATTATTGCAGTTGGTGAACAGCAGGGCCAGTGCTTTAGTTTTCATGCCTCCGAGGCCAGATCTCCTGCCTGCCACAGGTGTGAGCTCTGTTTCTTCTTTTGATTGACCAATCTCGTGTAGCCTTGGGTGGCCTTGAACTCAGAGAGATGCATCTGCCTTTGTCTCTTGAGTCCTGGGATTAAAGATGCCCAATCTCTATAGCTTGAGGCTTACTTTGCTTTGTGAATCCTCAGACAAGCTTTAATAAATCATGAATAATGTATCACCCCACAGGTAAACTCTAATGCCAGTAAAGGAATGGACTTGCCAGCAAGATCAAGGGCAAGCAGGCAAAGAGGAGAGGTTTCCTTCTTCCATGTCCTTTATATAGGCTGCCAGCAGAAGGTGTGTCCAGATTAAAGGTGCATCTCCCCACCTAAAAAGATCCGGATTAAAGGTGTATCTTCCCACTTCAAGTGATTTAATTAAGTTTAGTTAATTATAGATGTAGTCAAGGTGACAACCAAGAACATCCACCATAGCATGTTTGAAATCATCACGAAACCTCTCTCAGCTCCTCCATCTGTGTGATCTCTTCAGTCTTTGAGCTCCATGCTACCTTTGTGTGTCCTTTGTGGCCCTCCTGAGGACGGTCATCTTCTTACTCTTCAAAACATTGACTTTACTTCATTGTAAAGTTTACCAGACAATAATAATGTATTCTCAATTATTTTGCATTTTCATTAAAGAAAATTTTCCTCCAAACTTGTTGAAAACCTTGGTAGTTCTTGTCTTCCCCCCTTGCAAGGACATTTCTAGAACTATGCTGGGGAGACAGGGGAGATCTTTGGCTCCCCACTTAGGTGTAGTTGATACATTGTAACTGGTCAAAGGAACCCCTGGAAGATAAATTCCAGCAGCCCCTGTGAAAGAGAGCTCACTGTGTGTCCTCTGCTGGACACTGGCTGATGGGCAGCAAATAAGGTGAGGAAATGGTCCTTACTTTCCAAATGATGTGGGAGCACTGGTGGCACTGTCAGACCATCATTTGTGACTTGGGCAAAGTGTGAGTGGCCTCTATGGGTACACAGATATGTGGGACTGTAAGTTCTCATCATGGTAGCATAAGAAGCCACAGATTCCCCCAAATCACTACCTCATTTCTATATTTTTCCTAAAATAATTATGGATAAAATTCCCTTATAAGCCATTTTAAAAGTAAATCATATCTATTAAAAAAGCTGAATATTTATCATTCCTGGAGAGTGGATGGGGATGGCATAGGGGGATCTGTGGTGGCATGGGAGGATGGGAGGGAGAGGAAACTGGGATTGATATGTAATGTATCTAATTTAAATACAAATATAGAAAATTTTTAAAAAGAAAGCTGAATATTATTGCAAGTGGACTTAGTCTCACTTTAGTTTTTGCCATTATGTACAAAAAAGTATAAGACAAGTTTTAAATTAGAGAGTAATTCTCATCCAAATTGACCTTTTAAAATTATACTTCTTTTTGTTCCAACAACTATCATCTCAAATAATAAACTTGGATCATAAAAATTTTCTCGTAGGATCTATTTTTTCAAAATTGCTGGATTTTTGCTGTTTTGTTTTCAAAATTAAAATAAGTTACTAATTTAAGATTAAGGGTTTGATGGCTCTTCTATGAATTGCAGTTTACTTGGAAGAATGTTCAGAAATGTTAATTTTCTAGGTCTTTTTCTCCATTATATAATGAAATATGTACCAAGAATTGGAAACTTTGACACAGAAAAAGGCCATTGGACCATTCTTCTAAAAGCCAGGTCCATGCATTTATGTCTGTCCTGAGCTTTGCATCACCACCTTTTGTATCTGTTACAATGTGGCCAGAAAAGGTGCAAGCCCATTATTCACAGGGTGTGTGTGGACAGCAATGATGCATGAGCCTATTTAGCCTTATCAATAAAAACACAGAGTCAGATATTGGGGTAAAAGCTGGAAGATCAGAGCAGCCACAATCACTTCTTACCTCTCCAAATCCTCAAACTGAAAGGAGTTGAGATCCTGTGTATGCCCAGCCTTATGCACTTCGTGTCTCCACCCTGTGTTGTCATTTCCTGTCTCTTCTCTGTCCAGACCTCCAGACCTTTATGGTTAACTAGTGGTTAGCTCTGCCCACTGAAATATCACATTTCCCATTTTTGTCTAAATAAAAAGAGAAGGTTATAACTAACATAGAAAAACTATATATAAGTACACTAACTACATACAAATATATATGGCAATAATTACATTAACAATGTCTAGTCCATTAGCATTTGACAAATTCAAAGAAAATACTCCATTATATATCCTATCTTGGTAAGTTCAAAGTGTGGTAACTAATTCACTTCCTATCCTAACTTGCATTACCAACCCAAAACTATCTTTTCATGTCTCGCAACCTCATACACTTTACACCTCTTTTGTGAGTGTCTTTTCTGAATTTGTTAAAAAGTAAAGGTATAACTATCTAGTCTTCAACTCCAACAGAGACCTGAGAAGGATATATTACCTGAATAAACTGAAAGTGCAAACAAGTGACTTCGAAAAAATGTGAGAAATGACAGAAACAGCTGTCTGCCTGAACAGTCACCCAAATTTCCTCTGTAACATTGGGACATCTATCTTTGGCCTACAGGCCTAGTATATCTGACAGACTTTTCTGTGAAGCAGGGTATTCTGAAGGGCTGCCCTACCTTGTCATGGCAAAGTTTAGCAATCACTTTCTTTTATGTCTTGCTTGTCCAATTTTGACAGCATACTATCAGCAGTCCAGGCAAGAGTAGTTTCTTGCCCAGTGGCCAACTTTTACCACCAAGAAAGAAAACTCCATATGGAGTTTCTTCAATGCCCATCATCTTTTCTGAAGTAGATTGGTGATGCCAGGAGCAGGCATGTTTCGATGCCATATAAAAGAACCTTATGTTATTTTGAAGACAGTTTGAAGACTGTCTATCTAACATATATCTGTTTGACTTTGAAAACATACCTAACATGACTACAGGTTTGATTGTAATAGGTGACTAACTACTAACCTGCATTTCTTTATTATCCTAAATAGTTTTTAATAAAACTTTCAAAGACTATAAATTTGCAATACATTGTTAAATGAGCTGTATGAGTATAATACCTTGAACAAGAGTATAAATGTATGTTCTAAAAAAAACAACCTCAAATTTGTATCAATATACAAAATATATTAAATAAGGGTAGAAACATATATCAGGTATACCAAAATAACTTTAATTTTGTATCAATATGCAAAAATTCATACCAATGTAAAATATTTAAGACTAGTAGTTGCTTTTTTGGTTTAAAAGTAGATTCAATGATCTACTCTTTTATCCTATTATATCTCTATTCCCCCCTTTTCTATTCAGAACAAGATCTCTTACCAATAACAACTTGTAACCAAACCCCCTAAACAATGACAAATATCCATAACCCATTGAACAACCAAAATTTGCCCATTCCACCTCTAGGCAATGTGGGCATTTTGTTCTTAAAATAACTTCCTGTGGTCTGGGGGGTAACAGTATATTAGGGATCATGAAAAGAATGAGATAATTATCAAGTCCTGGGAGAGCTAGCTGTATCATTTGTTGTCCAATCTCTGTGTAATAGGAAAATGAAAGGCTTATCTCAAGTTCTGGCTAGAGCAGACTGTGAGTCTGAACCATCTCAGCTAGCCACCTTGAAACTGTTCTGAGCAGTTTATAGTCCAAAGCTAATTTTTGGGTGGTGTTTATTAGCTTAATGGAGTCACCACAACCCAGGTGGAATCATCATTGAGGGGCCCCTTCATCCTTTTAGAGACTTCAAAGGTCACTGTTAGGCACGGTCATGGTTCACAGCCGAAAACTTAAACATTTTAAATGTTGTATACAGCAGATCTCAAAGAGGTTAAAGGGCCATAATTTGTTATATACAAAAACTTGATTCCGAGTTGGCTGATAGAGACTCAAACATGAATTCATGTACAGGAAACTACATGAAGCCTTTTTATAGAATTAGTTAGCACTCTATATGGCTACTAATATCATGACAAAAAAAGTTTTAAGAGTCAAAATAATGTCAAAGAATTATGAGATTAGTGGTAATAAAAGAGTGCCTAATTTTGGCTTTTCTTCTATTCCATATCAGGTAGCTCTTCTGACATGAGGCATGGATTTTGGATTTTCTTTTCAGCAAGCATGCTTGGATTTAGAGAAGGAGAGAAACATGTTCCAACTCCAAAGCCAACTTTAATCTTGGACTGGGACTACAAAAAGACCATTTGTATTATATGTCTGTAGAGAACAGCAGAAGCAAACATTTAGGAAGATGTATGTATTTTTTAAACTGTTAGAGATGTGATATACTAACAGGACAATTTACTCTTTTCTTGGGAATTTTTTTTCTGGGTGATTTGTCCTTTTTCTTCAGATGTCTCATTTGTCCAGTGATCTTCAAATTCCTGAGCTGGCTGCCTTCAAATTCCTGAAAAGACCAAAACAAAACCCTGCCCTAACCCTAACTTTGGGCATTTCCTTTTGGGAAGTTATATTTGATCAAATGAAAAGCATATGTTAGTTTTATAAGTTAGTTTAGATTGAATGATCATGCTGTTTGACGAGCTATCATCTCTTCCAGTTAAGAGATCTTTTTTGTTCAAATCTAATCTTCATAGTATTTTCTTTATGGTTTCTCCTGAAATTTTTGTTTCATCTTCTAAAGCTGTTCTATCATCTGGAACAAGAGCATTTCTATGTAATAAAACTTCATGATCACTGGAAATTACTCCTGAATTGGAGCCAAGTGGCTCCTGGCCTTGAATCTGCCATATTATAATTATTTTTATTAATTATATAAAATAATGTACAATACTATTAAACAGCAAGAAAAATGAAAATGTACTTCCATAAAGGCAAGAGAGATGAAAAAAATGAGCACTTCATTAGCTGTGTTTCTATACTTCCATCTAACAAGTGCTTACGATCTCATCTAACAACTGAATCATAACATGAATGTGCTTAAAATGAAATCTGTAACAACAAAGTATATTCTTCTTCAGGCGGCAGTTTCTCCCTGGACTCCTCCCTGTGCTACTAAAATAACAACACTCCACATGATGAAATCTTCCTCTAGGTAAGAGGAAGATTGAATTTGGTATTTCACTGAAGTCTTTAAAATATTGAGGCTCGTTGTTTAATGGGATTTCGAGTAGTGAAGTAGCAGTGTCCCTTTGGTCCTGTCTTACCAAAGGAACTCTCAATTCCTGTACCCATGCTTGTGGGTCTATTCATTCTTAGCTGGTCTCAGTTGTCAAGGAGCTTCCAGCATGAGGCAGCCACACTTTCCCTGTGAGATAGTCTAGCAAGCCAGAGAAGACAAATGACAAGACTGTCTATGCTCTTTCTTGATTATATTTAATTTATACCTACAATCCCTTGTTAGGCAGTTTTTTTGCTGGATTTGGGGGTGGGAACACAAATAAGACCCAGTTTTGTAAGGAATATGGTTTTGAATTTCTATTGGCAAAGTGAATCCTTAACTGTAAACACGCTGTGAAAGGCAAATTGTTTCCAGGTAACATTTGTGTGTTTTGGAAATGTACTCACATGTGTGTTAGCTATGCCACATGTATGTGGAATAGCCAGACCTGATTCTTGGAGGAATCATACCTTTCCACTGCTGAGGGCCCATCACTGGGCCTCTAGGCTGTTGCCACTTTTGAATGCCTTTGTTAAAAACTTACCAAATGAAACATTTAATAATTATAGCACACAGAGATCTGGATTTGATATTTACACTAATAATTTCCTCCTTACTACCTTCCCTCATCCCCCCCCCCCCGTCCCCATTTCTTTCCCTCTTTCCCTTCCCCCTTTCCTTCCTTCCTTCTTCAACAAGGCCTTGCCATGAAACTCAAACTGACCTGGAACTTGCAACTACTGCCTGCCAAGTGTATGTGCACCATCATGCCTCTTTGGTGCCGTGTCTGAATGTCTTATAAACACTGATCTACTGTATCTAAATGCTTCATGCCCTTTACTAATAGTGTTCCAGCAGCTGATATTAATTGGCAGCTCCCTGTTCAAAGTGGGTCTTCCATCCTCCTAGCGACATTAGTAAGACTTCTTTTAATTTATTGTCCACTCATGTGTTTATTGATCACCTCTATGGTGCAGCTGGTTTCTGATTACATCATATATGTTGGGTCCAAAGTATGTCCTTATTATTTTCAAAGCCTAGAGTTTTGTGATGGCGGTGAAGTGATGGCAGTGGCGGAGGTGGCGGAGAGGTGGAGGTGGAGGTGTAGTAGAGGCGGCAGTGATGGTAGAGGAGTTGGTAGTGGTGAAGGTGGTGGTGGTGGTGGTGGTGGAGGCGGTGTGACGGGGGTAGCGGTATTAGCGGTGGTGGAGGTGGAGTAGGTGGCGATGGCGGCGCTAGGGATGGGATCAGGGACTGTGCAGGTTAGCCAAGGGCTGCACTGACTGGCTACACTTCCCCCCCCCCATGGTCAACATTTAATGATACTTCCTCTGAATGTTCCAGATGTACTAGAGATTTTCCTGGGTACTTGGACTAACAGTAAAGTAAGATACAATAGGTTGAACTAGGCTAACAACATCTTACTTGATTGAACTAACGAAAATTACAAGCATCTAAAAATTTGGACTACATTAATAAAGAAGAAAAATCACTTAATTAGTATATCATTTATAAACTGTCACTGAGCTCTTGTTAATTAAATCAGATGGTAAAGTTAAATTAAAAAGATGATTTCCTAAAGGGAATGGAATTATGATCTCAAACATCTTTGGAATTACTTTGACAAGCACACCACTGTGAAGTTCACCCAGAACTTGGAGCAGAAGGGTGATGGAAAGCTCCATACAGGTGGAGTTTATGACAGCATGAAATTGAGAGGATTATTTTCCAGGGATGACGCCTCTTTCTTCTATTTCAGTAGAAATAGTAAGTCATTTTCTTGGTTGAGAATTCAACACACTCAGTCAGCTAATGTGTATAGATTATTTCTAATAAGCCATGTATTTCATTTTTCTGGAAGCTGAGTATTTTTCTGAACAACAATAAACTTCTTTGAGAATTTGATGGAATCCAAGGACTTCTTCCAATATAAAAAGTAGCTACATGGTTATACATGTATCCTCACCCCAGACTTAGCTTTGCTCACTCTCAGGAAGCAGGTAGACTTCTCTCTGGGGTTGATCCGTAAAGACCCCTTGTTGCACAATTTCTTTTAGAGAAGCCCCAACTCTACTGAAGCTACTCAGTTTAGAAAAAATGTGTTTTAGAACTAGTCACCTGACCTCTCCAGGTCCATGCCTTTGTGAAAAGAGGGTCTAGATGAAAGCCTTCAATTTCTATGAGTCCACGAGTCTATGATTAGGTATCATAGATGTGCCTGTCTGCTTATATTATCTTTTTCTGTTGACCTTGTTTGTTTTGGTGGTGGTGGCAGGAGTAGCAAACAATAACACAGCATGGAATAGGAATTAGAGAATTAGCTAGAATTTAGAGAACACACCAACTCCAATGAGAAGGGGTGGTGTCAATGTAGGTGATAAATGATCCTAGATCTTTTCCTGTCACACCATAGTGTGCACAGAAATTTAGCCTTCACTGATGCCCACAATTGAGTAGTAATAGATTAACAATTCTATTTTAAGTGCTGTCAAATGTCAATTTTTTTTTGGTGAAGAGAGATTTGTCTTTAACTATGGTATCATTAGTGACATATACTTGGTTCTTTGGTATAAAGACACGTATGAAATTCAGGGATATCTAGGAAGTCAGCAAGTGCTGCTCAGGTGGCAATGACCCTGGTGTTGGGAGTTGAATTGTTTTCTGCCAAAATCCATGTGTTACAAACATGCAGAATGTGACTGTAAGATCTTTATTATTATTATTATTATTATTATTATTATTTTATTAGTTCTAGTTAGGGAACAAGCTTATTTCAAGTCCCTTCTCCCTCTCCCTCCCCTCACCCCCAAACTTCCTCCCCCATTCCCAGCCCACTCCCCACCCCATCCACCCACCACTCCCCAGGCAGGGTGGGGCCCTCAACGGGGGCTTTGCAAAGTCCACCAAGTCTTCCTATGCTGGTCCTGGGCCCTTCCCCATGTGTCCAGGGCCAGAGTGTAACCCTTCATATGGGATGGGCTCTCAAAGTCCCTTCTTGCACCAGGGAAAAATACTAATCCACCACCAGGGGCTCCCTGGAGTCCAGAGGCCTCCTTATTGACATCCATGTTCAGGGGTCTGGATCAGTCTTGTACGGGCCACCTGGACAGCATCTGGGGTCGATGTGCTCTCCCTTGTTCAGGTCAACTGTTCCTGTGGGTTTCTCCACCCTGGTACAGACCCCTTTGTTCTTCATTCCTCCCTCTCTTCAACTAAATTCCCGATTTCGGCTCATTGTATATCTGTGGATGTCTGTCTCTGTTTCCATCAGCCACTGGATGAGGGCTCTATGATGGCATAAAGAGAAGTCATCAGTCTCATTCTAGGGGGAGGGTTTTTAGGTTATCCTCTTCACCGTTGCCTGGATTGACAGATCGTGTCATCCTTGTAGGTCTCTGGAGATCTCCCTGGTTCCAGATCCCTTCTCGGGCCTATAGTGGCTCCCTCTGATATCGTATCTCTCATCCTGCTCTCTTTCCTCTATTCTTCCCCCAACTCAATATTTCTGCCCCTCCATTTCCTCTCCTCTTCTCCTCTTCTCTTGCTCTTATTGTAGCAGCTCCTTTCCCCCCCACCCTCATGCCCCCAATTAGTTCGGGAGTTCATGCCACTTCCATTCCTGAGGACCATTTATCCCTTAGAGTCCTTCATGTTTCCTAGTTTCTTTGGTGAAGAGCATTCATATACTGGTAATCTTTTGCTCTATGTCTAAAATTCATATATCAGTGAGTACATACCATGTTTGTCTTTTTGTGACTGGGTTACCTCACTCAGGATGGTTTCCTCTAGTTCCATCCATTTGCCTACAAATTTCAAGATTTCATTGCTTTTTTCTGCTGAGTAGTACTCCATTGTATAGATGTGCCACATTTTCTCAGTCCATTCTTCAGTAGAGGGGCTTCTAGGTTGCTTCCAGGTTCTGGCTATTACAAACAATGCTGCTATGAACATGGTTGAACATATGTCCTTGTTGTAAGTACATGCCCTATTTGGGTATATACCCAAGAGAGGAATGGCTGGATCTTGAGGTAGACTGATTCCCATTTTTCTGAGCAACTGCCATACTGATTTCCAGAGTGGTCTTACAAGTTCTCACTCCCACCAGCAATGGAGGAGTGTTCCTTTTTCTCCACATCCTCTCCAGCATAGATTGTCATTGGTATTTTTTATTTTAGCCATTCTGACAGGCGTGAGATGGTATCTCAGAGTTGTTTTGAGTTGCATTTCTCTGATGGCCAATGATTTTGAGCACTTTGTTAAGTGTCTTTCAGCCATTTCAGATTCCTCTGTTGAGAATTCCCTATTTAGTTCTGCACCCCACTTTTTAATTTCATTGTTTGGTGTTTTGGTGGCTAGCTTCTTGAGCTCCTTATATATTTTGGAAATCAGTCCTCTGTCAGATGTGGGATCGGTGAAGATCTTTTCCCATTCTGTGGGTGGTCGTTTTATCCTACTGACTGTTTCCTTTGCCTTGCAGAAGCTTCTCAGTTTCAGGAGGTCCCATTTATTAATTGCAGACCTCAGTGTCTGTGCTACTGGCGTAATGTTCAGGAAGTGGTCTCCTGTGCCAATTTGTTCAAGGGTAGTTCCCACTTATCTTCTAGAAGATTCAGTGTGGCTGGATTTATGCTGAGATCTTTGATCCATTTGCACTTAAGTTTTGTGCATGGTGACAGATATGGATCTATCTGCAATTTTCTGCATGTCCGAATCCAATTGTACCAGCACCATTTGTTGAAGATGCTATCTTTTTTCCATTGTATAGATTTAGCACCTTTGTCAAAAATAAGGTATCCATAGGTGTGTGGGTCGATATCAGGGTTTTCAATTCGATTCCATTGGTCTATCAGTCTATTTTTGTGCCAATACCAAGCTGTTTTCAGAACTATGGCTCTATAGTAGAGCTTGAAGTCAGGGATGGTGATGCCTCCAGAAGATCCTTTATTGTAAAGAGTTGTTTTGGCTATCCTGGGCTTTTTATTTTTCCATATAAAGTTGAGTATTGTTCTTTCAATGTCTGTGAAAAACTGTGTTGGGATTTTGATGGGGATTGCATTGAATCTGTAGATTGCTTTTGGCAGGATTGCCATTTTTACTATGTTAATTCTACCTATCCAAGAGCATGGGAGATCTTTCCATTTTCTGGTATCTTCTTTAATTTCTTTCTTTAAAGTCTCAAAGTTCTTATTGTACAGATCTTTTACTTTTTTGGTTAGTGTTACCCCAAGATATTTTATGTTGCTTGTGGATATTGTGAAAGGTGATGTTTCCCTGATTTCTTTCTCATTGGATTTATCATCTGTATATAGTAGGGCTACTGATTTTTTTGAGTTAATTTTGTATCCTGCTACCTTGCTGAAGGTGTTTATCAGCCGTAGGAGTTCCCTGGTAGAGTTTTTCGGGTCACTAATGTAGACTATCATGTCGTCTGCAAATAGTGAAAGTTTTACTTCATCCTTTCCAATTTGTATCCCTTTGATCCCCTTTTCTTGTCTTATTGCTATAGCCAGAACTTCAAGTACAATATTGAAGAGATATGGAGAGAGTGGACAGCCTTGTCTTGTTCCTGATTTTAGAGGAAACGCTTTGAGTTTCTCTCCATTTACTTTGATGTTGGCTATTGGTTTGGTGTATATTGCGTTGATCATGTTTAGATATGTTCCTGTTATTCCTGTTCTCTCCAAGATCTTTATCATGAAGGGATGTTGGATTTTGTCAAAGGCTTTTTCAGCATCTAGTGAGATGATCATGTGGTTTTTCTTTTTCAGTTTGTTTATATAGTGGATTACATTGATGGATTTTCGTATGTTGAACCATCCTTGCATCCCTGGGATGAAGCCTACTTGATCATGGTGGATGATTTTTCTGATATGTTCTTGGATTCGGTTGGCCAATATTTTATTGAGTATTTTAGCATCGATGTTCATGAGGGATATCGGTCTGTAGTTCTCTTTCTTAGTCATATCTTTGTGTGGCTTGGGTATCAAAGTGATTGTAGCCTCGTAGAAAGAGTTTGGCAATATCCCATCTGCTTCTATTGTGTGGAACAGTTTGAGGAGTACTGGAATTAGCTCTTGTTTGAATTTCTGGTAGATTTCTGCTGTGAAGCCATATGGCCCTGGGCTTTCTTTTTGTTGGGAGGCTTTTGATTACTGCTTCTATCTCATTAGGGGTTATAGTTTGATTTAAACTGTTTATCTGATCTTGATTTAATTTTGGTAAGTGATATTTATCCAGAAAGTTGTCCATTTCCTTTAGATTTTCCAATTTTGTGGAATACAGGTTTTCAAAGTATGACCTAAAGATTCTCTGGATTTCCTCAGTGTCCATTGTTATATCTCCCTTTTCATTTCTGATTTTGTTAATTAGCATGCTCTCTCTCTGCCTTTTGGTTAGTTTGGCTAGAGGTTTGTCTATCTTATTGATCTTCTCAAAGAACCAACTCTTTGTTTCATTGATTCTTTGTACTGTTTTCCTAGTTTCTACTTTGTTGATTTCGGCTCTCAGGTTGATTATTTCCTGGCGTCTACTCCTCCTTGGTGTGTTTGCTTCTTCTTGCTCTAAAGCTTTCAGTTGTTCTGTCAATTCTCTAATGTGACTTTCCTCCAGTTTCTTCATGTGAGCACTTAGTGCTATGATCTTCCCTCTTGCACTGCTTTCAGGGGTCCCATAAGTTGGGGTATGTTGTGTCTACATTCTCATTAAATTCTAGGAAGTCTTTAATTTCTTTTTTTATTTCTTCCTCAACCCAAGAATGGTGCAATTGTGAGTTATTCATTTTCCACGCAAATGTAGGTTTTCTGCAATTCGTATTGCTGTTGAATTCTAGCTTTAATGCATGGTGGTCTGATAAGATACAGGGGGTTATTTCAATACTTTTGTAACTGTGGAGGTTTGCTTTGCTGCCAACTATGTGGTCAATTTTTGAGAAGGTTCCATGTGACGCTGAGAAGAAGGTATATTCTTTTGTGTTTGGATGGAATGTTCTATAGATAGCTGTTAAACCCAGTTGTGTCATAACTTCTTACAGATCCTTTGTTTCTTTGTTAAGTTTCTGTCTAGTAGTTCTGTCCAATGGTGTAAGGGGGTGTTGAATCTCCTACTTTAAGTGTGTGTGGTTTTATGTGTGGTTTGAGCTTTAGTAATGTTTCTTTTACAAAAGTGGGTGCTTTCGTATTAGGGGCATAGATGTTCAGGATTGAAACTTCATCTTGATGGACTTTTCCTGTGACGAGTATGAAATGCCCTTCTTTATCTCTTTTGATTGCTTTCAGTTTAAAGTCTAATTTGTTAGATATTAGGATTGCTACCCCAGCTTGTTTCTTGAGCCCATTTTATTGGAAAATTTTTTCCCATCCTTTTACTCTGAGGTATCGCCTGTCTTTGAAGTTGAGGTGTGTTTCTTGTAAACAGCAGAAGGATGGATTCTGTCTTCATATCCATTCTGTTAGCCTATATCTTTTTATGGGTAAGTTAAGACCATTGACATTTAGGGATATTAATGTCCATTGTTCATTGGTTCTTCTTTGTTTTGGATTTATTGTTGGTGGTATCTTTGCGTGTGGATTTTGCCCTCCTGCTTCTTTTTGTGTTTGGTGAAATTAGATTAACTACTGCCAGTGTTTTTGTGAGTGTAGTTATGTTCGTTGGGTTGGAATTTTCCTTCCAGAGCCTTCTGTAGTGCTGGATTTGTTGATATGTATTGTTTAAATCTGTTTTTGTCATGGAATATCTTGTTTTCTCCATCTATAGTAATTGAAAGTTTTGCTGGGTACAGTAGTCTAGGTTGACATCCATGCTCCCTTAGTGCTTGTAGGGTATCTATCCAAGACCTTCAGGCTTTCAGAGTTGCCATTGAGAAGTCGGGTGTGATTCTGATTGGTTTGCCTTTATATGTTACTTGGCCTTTTTCCTTTGCTGCTCTTAATATTTTCTCTTTACTCTGTAGATTTGGTGTTTTGATTATTATGTGTCGGGGTGACTTCTTTTTGTGGTCCAGTCTGTTTGGTGTCCTGTAAGCTTCTTGTACTTTCATAGGCATATCCTTCTGTAGGTTGGGGAAGTTTTCTTCTATGATTTTGTTGAATATGTTTTCTGTACCTTTGAGCAGTGTTTCTTCACCTTCTTCTACACCTATTATTCTTAGGTTTGGCCTTTTTACGGTGTCCCATATTTCCTGGATATTTTGTGTTAGGGTTTTGTTGGACTTGAGGTTCTCTTTGGTTGATGAATGTATATCCTCTAGCGAGTCTTCAGTAGCTGAGATTCTCTCTTCCATCTCTTGAATCCTGTTGGATATACTTACATCTTTAGTTCCTGATCGTTTATCCAACCTTTCCATTTCCAACATGGTCTCATTCTGTGTTTTCTTTATTGTGTGTATTTCAGCTTTCATGCTTTGAACTATTTCAAGAGCTTCCTTCACTTGCTTGGATGTTTTTTCTTGGCTTTCTTTAGATTCTTTAAGAGATTTATTTATTTCTTGAATTTTTTGGTTTGTCTTTTCCTCCAATTCATTTAATTTTTTGTTTGCTTTCTCTTCTATTTCTTTAAGGGATTTTCTTGTTTCCTCTTTAAAGGTCTCTATCAACTTGCTGAGATAATTTTTGAGGTCCATCTCATCTTCATGCTCTGTGTTGGGCTTTTCAGCTCTTGCTGGAGTGGAGTCCCTAGATTCTGGTGGTGTCATATTGGTCTTTCTGTTGTTGAGTGAAATCTTATTCTGTCTTCTCCCCATATCTTCTTTTAGTGGGTGCAGGTGTGTTCTCTCTATCTCCTCTTGTGGCCCAGTGGTGTGTGGGGGCTAGGAATTCAATGTCCACAGGTCTAGATGATCTCGATGCTCCTGGTAGTCTCCTCACTAGTTCCTAGATCCTCGGTCATTCAGCGGAATGGAAGAGTGGGATGCTAGCAGATTTGGGGCGCAGGGAGCTCCTCCCTGCCTGGGTGTGTCTGGCCCAAGCCCGCAGGCACAGGTGGGGGTGGGGGGATGGGAGTGGTCGGGGTGTATGCTGTTCTGGCCTGGGGTCGGGAGCGGGCAGAAACTCACCTAGTTCCAGGTCAGTCGGCGGCGGTGGAATGGAAGAATGGGGTGCTAGCAGATTCGGGGCGCAGGGAGCTCCTCCCTCCCTGGGCGTGTCTGGCCCAAGCCCACAGGCACAGGCGGGGGTGGGGGGATGGGGGTGGTGGGGTGTATGCTGTTCTGGCCTGGGGTTGGGAGCGGGCAGAAACTCACTCACCTAGTTCCAGGTCAGTCGGCGGCGGAATCGTGACTGTAAGATCTTGAAAGAGCCACCTCCTGAGGGATGTTGCCTCCCACAGTGAGCTGGACCCTGTTACATCAATTAACAATCGAGAAAATCCCCACAGATCAATCTGATCTAGGGAATCCCTCAGTTTAGGCAGGCTGTGCCTCACTAAAGCTATCTAGGACAGAGTCCAACATATGTAAAATAGTAATTGCCACAGTGTATTAGTTACACCTCCTTCCCTTTGCCTTTAAAAGGGGATATGGCATTTTCAAAAATAACTGTTGGTGAGATTTGAAGAAATTCACACATGTACATTGTTGGAGGGAATCTAGAATGATGCTGTGTGTGGAACATAATTCTGGCAGTGCCTCCAAAAGCTGAATGTAGTATTATCATATGACCTATAAGTTCTGTGCAGATGTACTCCATGAGCTTTGTTTATAAAAATTGCACATGATTATACATAATTATTCACATTGTGCATTTTTTTAAATACAGGGTTTCTCTGTAGCTTTGGAGCCTGTCCTGGAACTCCCTCTGTAGACCATGCTGGCCTCAAACTCACAGAGATCCTCCAATCTCTGTCTCCTGAGTGCTGGGATTAAAGGTGTGTATCACCACCTCCTGGCTCACATTATACATCCTTATTCCTAATAGTAAAAATTATGGCTACAACCCAAATGTTTATCAACTGGTGAATAGTTAGATAAAATATGGTATGTATCGTATACTGGAATTTTCAACTGCAGAAAGGATATAAGGAGTGATAAATACCACAAAAGGATAAACACAAAACACATTGTACTAAGTGAAAAAAGGCAACCACAAAACTCTACTTACTGTATGCACTCAGCTGTATGAAATGTTCAGAATAGACAAATCTAGAGACAGTAGACCTTTGGTTTCTTAGAAATAGATGAATTGGAGTTTACAGAAGGTCATAGCTAAAAGGCACAGGCAACTTCTAAGGGTGATGGAGTTATCCTTTAATTACCTGGTGGTAATGTCTGGACCACTTTATGAATATAGCAACAACTACATACTTGAACACTTTAAAGAGGTGAAATTTACACTATGATTATTATATTTTAATTAATTAAACTTTCTGGAAGAGACAATACTTGTCTAAATGAACAGTTTAACGGTTTGGATAAGAATGGCCCCCAAAGGCTCATAGATTTGAATGTTTGAGAATGGCATTAATTATTTGAAAGGACTAGGAGGTGTGGCCTTCTTGGAAGAAGTGAGTCATTGGGAGTGGGCTTTGAGGTTTAAAAAGCCCACAGCAGGCCCAGCATGGCTCTATTTTCCTGCTGTCTGCTGATGCAGGTTTAGAACTCTCAACTACTTTTTTCCAGCACCACGTCTGCTTCTCACCCAACAGGCTCTTTGCCATGATGACAATGGATTAAACCTCTGAATTGCAGACTAGCCCCCAGCTAAATGCTTTCCTTTAAAAGAGTTGTCATGGTCATAGTGTCTCTTCACAGCAATAGAGCACTGACAAAGATAAACAGCAAGTTCATATTTTTAATAGTACACACAGAAACTTTACATTTACAAGGTGCTTATCACAGTGACCTGTATGCAGAGGGACTTTCAGTGGAGGGAGACCTGAGCAGGCGGGAGACCAGTGAGGAAATGAGATTTTTCAAAAACATAAAATTTAATATTTAAAGTGATTTGTAGCTTTAATACTTTATATTGAAATGTAAGCCATATGAGTATATTATTTTATTAAAAATAGGAATAAAAGCCATATATCTTGCATTTGGGGATTTTCTTATGTGATAATGAAGGTTAAATGCAGGGTTTCACACTTCTCTACCAATGAGCTACACATCTAGCCTCTCCATCATTTTTACTTTTTTTCTGAGTCAGATTCTTGCTAAGTTCACTAGACTCTCATCTGAACTTCTTCAGAGGCTGAGATTATAGATGCGTCTCACCATGCTCATTATGTTAGAATTTTATCCCAGTTAGCTTGGTCTCCTAGATGTGAGAAATTGAGTACACATATACTGTTTGTTTTGAGAAACTTGATTAATTATTAGTTTCCTTTACTACTTACAATGCTTAGTTTACATCCTGGGGAACCCTTTCTCTTAAGGATGCAGGGTTTTCTAAAACTGATTTTTCTTCTTTATTTATTTGTTTTACCTATATTGAATAGAAACAAGTTCAAATAATAAATATTTATGTATGTGTATGTATATGTGTGTATGCATATGTAGACATGATTAGTGAAGCAAAATAGTTTCACATAATATTCTTACACTCTTTTAAATTCTCCAAAAAAGTAGGAGATACACTTGTATATACACAAACATACATACACAGATTAACTCATAGTAAGTATGAACATTTTAACATCTTAGGATTCTCACTTTTAGAAAAATACAGCATGTTCCTATTTGCATGTAATATCAAGCATGTTTTTTACCCAAAAAGCAATTCTGTCTTGTCTGGGAGACAAATGAGTCCAAATCTTCAGCTTAGCATTTTATGTCTCTTACTGAAAACTTCTTGACAAGGTCAGAAACTCCTGGTTCTGAGTATCTCAAACCTGTTTGTCTCCACATTCATCACATGACAGAACTGAATGAGTTCCAGTTTGGGCATCTGGACTACTCATGGAAATTTTATCTTGGAAGGCCAGCAATTACCTACACACAGAAAGATGATAGGTGTCCACACTAAAATATCCCACTAAGTCCTAGCTAAATGTGTATCTAAGTCCACTGTCATCTAAGCCAGATCTTTGGGACACTTCTGGCCATTCCAGTACCACCCAAAAAGATGAAAAAGTGAAGAAGGAATACAATCACAGAAAGAAAAAGGATTTATCCATGTGAATTACTTCTGGAGCTTCTCTTGGCTTTGCAAGAGGCCTATGCAAGCTAGGAGTCTAAAGCTCAAGGTTCCTTATTTCCTGGCCAACTCTTCCCTGTTTATTCCTTATAATTAGAAATGTTAACAAAAACATGGTATGCAATAGTTACTCTGTACTGCACATATTGGTAGTATCTAAATTTTATAGTTTGATGCATTTGGTACTGATGCATATATGCATCCTCTATATCTCTTAGAAAACATGCTGATCAGTGAGATGACTCAGCAGGGAACAGCTTGCCAACAAGCCTAATGACCTGAGTTCAATCCTTGGGGCCCACATAGTAGGAGAAAACCAACTTCCCCAAGTTGTCCTGATTTCCATATGTGTGCTGAGGTGTGCACATGCCTTCCACAAAATAAATGAGTGAAAAAATAATTCCAGCATTCAGGAGGCAGAGGCAGAGAACTCTGTGAGTTCAAGGCCAGCCTGGTCTACAGAGTGAGTTCCAGAACAACTAGGACTATTTCACAAAGAAACCCTTTCTTGAAAAACCAAAACAAACAAACAAACAAAAGAAGTGTAACTTTCGGGTGTCTGTGTCGTGTATGTGTGTGTATGTGCAGGTGGGCAAGTGTGTATGTACAAGCATACAAAGGTGAGAAGTCCATAGGTATCTCCCTTAATATTGCCCACCAATTCATCAAGACTAATTGGCCAAGAGCTTAGGGAGGGTCCTGTTTCTGCCTCCACAGTACTGTTATTACAGATGCTCACCACCACAATGGGAATCCAGACTCGACCTCTCATGCTTACACTGCAAGCACATTACTGGCCGGGCCATCTCATCAACCCCCACAACAGGTGATTCATGACACCTATAACCTGGATATGTTTTTTGGAAAGTTAAATGTGTATGAGAAAATGTTTAACTATGTAGTAGCCAACTTATAAACAGTATCTATAGCATCCTGTTACTCATCAAACCTCCCCATTAGAAGTGCTGAATGTCAGGCTAGGATACAGCACAGTTAGAGGGCTTTTGTAGCATGTGCAAGGTCCTGGTGTGATTCCCCCCGCAAAGCAAAACAATACAAAACATGAAATATGCTTTCTTGTGAAATCTTTTTCGTAGTACAACAATGATAAAAGCTGTGTCTTTTAAATTCCACTTGTTGAGTCATGCCTTCACAAACAGTATTTGAGGTAAAGCTGTGAGTCTCAACATTAAATAATTCCACCACATTTTCCTCCATTTTAATTTATTTACTTTTATTTTCTTTTTTGGTGCATGTTCATACTGTATGTGTGTATATGTGGATGAACGTGGATGGAATTGTGTGTGCATGCACGCGAGGTCCAGAAGTCAGTGTGAAGAGTCTCCCACTATTACCCTCACCTTATCTTTTGAGATGGTGTCTCTCACTGGTCACTGATTGGCTACTAGGCAGGTCACTGAGCTCTAGGGATCCATCTGTCTCTTTCTAAAGGCTCACACCACCTCAGCCTTTATGGAAGTGTCAGGCATCTGAACTCCTGTCCTCATGTTTACACAGTAGGCATTTCACTGACTGAGACATCTCACCAGCCCTTGAGTATTTTTAGAAGAAAATTTCCCAGTAATGACTTTAGTAAAAACAATAACAGGAGCAACAAAATGACAACAAAAAGTCAAAATCTTCCAAATAGAACTATTTTTCCTCATTTAAAAATATTTCTGGTACTCACAATTGCATAGTTTAACAGCCATGTGACTCTACCATAAGGAAGACATACTCTTGGTACTAAAAGAAGATACCAAGAGGGGGGATGATTCTTCTGGAGGAATTCATTCCCTTTGTGGATGAAAATCGCTTTGAGAACAGGCATACCAATTTGTGTAGGTGTATTTAAAACAGTATTATCGTATCACTATAACTTACTGGAGAATATGTGAGTTGGCAGTCAGTGTATTCAATATTCTAAGTTTAGTATTCTCAATGTGATTGGGTAGATCAAAACATAAATTTGGGATTCCAAGGAATGAACTCTTGGGTAGCAAAATTAGATTAATGGCCATTTTTAAATTGATAAGCATAATATATCTGATTTGCACATCCTAACTGTATGATAATGTTTACATGTGACTCATCCTATTCCATATAAATGAGTAATGTTATTTATGCAAATTACCAAGGACATTGCCTAGCACAAAGGAAATATGTTAGCATGTTAATGCAACCACTTCCTTCCAGTTAAATTTAATAAAGACACTAGTTAGAAATCATTATATCCAAAGTTATGCTGGACTGTCTAAGAAAATATATCTGTTTAACTTATTTAAGTATAAATGTAGGTCATGATTTTAAGATCCATTCTAACAAATATACATTTAGGTTTCAGCCTATGAGAAGCAAGAAGAATACTATCTAAAAGATTATGAATTCTCTTTACTTTGAGGAGTTTATAGCTTTTTGCCATAATTTGTGGGTAAAACTGTAAAGTAGGCCTATGCTGTAACTAAATTTGGAGGCAGTCATACAGCGAGACCTGGAGTGTCCAGACAGAATGTGGGCTGAACTCTTTCTGAGTGGACAGAGCATCTGGGCATCAGTGATAGAATCTTCCTTACAGGAGAAATGTTTAATTCAACTTGAGACTTTAGGAAAGTTGTCTAAGATAAACAAGAGCTTGACAGGTCTTTCACTTCCCAGGATCAGGAAATTGAATGAGAACCCAAGATCTAAAGTCCCTGTGTCAGCTGGGACTTGGGTCTGAGAAGAGCTGGGACTGGTAATATGGGCTGGATGAACCTTATATTCAGAGAACTAGGAAGGTTTGTTCTTTCAAATTTACTAAATTTCTGTCTCTTTTCTTTCTTTCTGTGTTGCTTGAGATGAAACCGAACTATCCTGTGTGTGTTAAAGAAGTGCTATAAACAGAGTGAGTTCTCCAGCCTTTGTTTTTAAGACAGAATCTCATTTTCAGCCCATACTGTCCTCAAACTCACAACTCCCCTGTCTGTCTCTGAGTCCTAGGATGACAGGTGTGCACCAACACACCAGCTCTAAAACTCTCTTATCTGATGTCCGTTGTTCATACATTCAAGGAATTCCTTCAATCTAGTATGGTGCATCTTAGCAATTTCAAGTTCAGAAGGGTCGACTATTTCACATTTTCATATTGAATAAACCTTGCCCTATGCTCATTAGATGACAATTTCCCATTTCTTCCTCCCCTAACTACTGGCAACTCCCATTGTTGGGAGATATTCGATCACACTGTGAACCCCAAGTTTGTGTTTGCATTAAATGAAATCAACCTTGGATCAGGAGGCCAAGTTAGCAACTAGTTGACAGAAAGTAATCATAGAGAGTCATAGGGTGTCTGTAAGATGATAGACACACAGGAAGTAATAGGGAGGAACTTAGTGTAGCGTTCTTTTGGGTTGGCGGAGTAGGTGGAACCTCTCTTTTTGAGACACCAGCAAAGAGAGAAGGCCAGCTAGTTGCTACTCAACCTCTCTGAGCTAGCAGGTTTTCACCCCAGCCTTTGACTCCAAGTCTTATTGTTAAATAGAATGATAGAGATTTAATCAAAAGCTATATAATCAGCAGTTATATAGCCAGTGCTTGCAGGAACAGAATTCTCACCAGGCAGTGGCCTAAGCAGCCAGGCCAATGCCAGAGAAGCAGGCCAGTAATCCCAGAGCCTCATTAGCTGGATGAAACAACAGATTAAAGCACAGCCTCTGCAATGATGGAAAACAACATCCCAGTCTAGTTTTTCCTATGAATTTGACTATTTCAGAGGCTTCATGTAAGTGACATCATAACACATTTTATATTGTGCCTTGTTGTCCTTCTGGGTCATCCAAGTTGTAAAATAACATTAGAAGTTCTTCATTCTTATGGCTGAACAACATTCCACTGTATGTGTATATTTTGCTTTTTTCCTTTATCTATTTTGATGGACATTTGGATGGCTTTCAGCACTGGGCTGTTGGGATGCCACTACATTGAATAAGGATACTAAGCTATATGTTCAAGTTTTCATTACAATTTTTTTGGATATATGACCCGAAGTGGAATTTTTATATCACATGGTAATTCTACACTTCTTTACTTCTTTCTTTCCTTTGAGGAACTTCTATATTATTTTTCATAATGACCATGTTGTTTCACTTTCTCACCAGCAGTTCATAAACATCCCAGCCTCTCATGACCCTGTTGCTTTGTTACTAATCTTCTGTTTTATTCTTTTTTAGGGACCTTCACCAGCAGCATGTTTTGTGGATGTAAGAGTTCTGGGAATGGTAGAATCTTCATAAGTTCCTTTGCTAGTTAATTTCATTTTTGTTTCCTTTTTTGAGGGTGGGAGCAAGGACAGTGTTAGAGATTGACAGTGCTTGAACAAAAACACAGAGCAAATAGAGTTGTTGTTGTTTTTTTTCAGTCACACTTTGACTATATATTGGTGTCAGTGAGCAGGATGACCCCCATGCCCCAAGGTTCCTAGAGGAAGAGGGAAACCTGCTGCCACTGCCTACCCTGTTGGGCCGCTGAGAGACATCGGAGCAGGTTCCATACGCTCGAGCAGTCTCTGTGCTCTTGGGGGTTGGACTCTGGCACTCCCGAGATGGCCTGCAGCTCTTGAGGGTTCTAGGGTTAGGATTCTGAGCTCTCACCACCACAAGCTATCTTCGTGCAACTAGTCGAACAGTGGCAGAACCTGGGCAGCTGGAGGTAGTGTTACGAGCTTTCATGTAAACTTCACAAAAACTTAAAAATGAATTTTAGCAGCAAAAGATCAGAGACAAGCACGACTTCTTGCTAGCATCATTTTCTTGGGTGGTCTCTGTTTTGCTAGAGACAAGCAAAGACTCGAGTGGTTGCTTTAAGAGAGATTTCCTGACTCAGCAAAAGCAGAAAAAAACTGCAGGACTCTTTAAGAGGCCCCTCTAGCTCAGTTGGCAGAGCATGAGACTTTTGATGTGGGTTCCTGCCCTATGCAGCTGGCAGTGGCAGTGACCACATCTCCAAGGCGGCAGCGTGCTCCTTGAAAGATATCGGCTAAGAAAGCTGCCACTTTAATTTTTGTGGTGTTGTTTAACAGTTAAAAGACTGCATGTCCAGAAGAAGGTAAAGATTTACAATAAAGACAGATCCAGATAAAGAAAAACCTCTGAAGTGTTTAAAAATATATGTAGGCTTGTGAGAGAAAAAGTAACAGGAGGAAATAGAGTAGCTGGGTGTGGGGGCACTCACCTTTAATCCCAGCACTCCCAAAGCAGAGGCAGGCAGATTTCCACAGAGAAACCCTGTCTCAGGAAAAATGAAAGAAAAGGAAGTAAAAATAGAAAAATAGAAAAGCCACCCAAAGATGAAAAATACACAGAGAGTCTGGATACTATATGCTATATTGTCTTTAAATTGTTTGATTGCCGAGGAAAGAGTTTCTGCTACTAAAATACATTTGATTATAAATACAGCTAAATTAATCCAACTTATACATTTTAAAAATGCTTTGACTTCAAAATTTAAGTCTAAGGACAGGCTACTTGAAAAAAAAAGTTTTTGCTTGTGTTTCCACAGAAAATCAAAAGCTGTGGATTCCTTCCAGACTAATATGGTTTGATCAAGCAAGACCCCTGAAGCTGAGATGATACAGTCTTACAGACTATGAAAACAAGGACTTGGTCGAATTTCTGTGTTTTATCATGATCCCTATGGTATGGACATCACCCCCAATCAGCAGGAAGCAGTTTGGAATGAACTACGCCTAAATTCCCAAATATTGTTTATAAATGTTTGTTTTCATTTAAATGGAGTTGGTTATAAATGATAATGAGCATAGTCAATCTCTTTTCTTAAAAAAGGGGGGATATAGGATATAGGAATGAATACTTTGCATTGATATGGACTTTCATTTATTGATGCAACTTTAAGATCAATTTTGTGATATGTATATGTCTCCTCTTGTTTAGATATTGTGTTTATACAGATCTTTTAAAATGATATACATAATTAAATACAGGTTATATAGTTATCTATAATAGTCAGAACTTATAATTAGGTTAGTTAGGTTTTCTAGATATACAGAGATGTATTTGAGATGGATAGGTATTCTTTAATTAAATCTTTCAAAGACCGACAGAATATATGGCATTTAAATGGTTTAGGGTTTTTCTTGGCAGTGAGACACAACTGCTCCTGGCACACCAATTACATCAGAAAGGAGGATGGGCATCGAAGAAACTCGTTATGGAGTTTGCTTTCAACATGGCAAGATTAGCCATTTGGGCAAGAAACTACTCTTGCCTGGATTGTTTGTTGCTGTATAAACTGGACGTGCAGGACCCACAAGAAAGTGACTGCTGAACTTACAAAACAAGACAGTACTGAAGGGTCCTGTTGAAATGCAGAAGTGTGCCAGACACACAGCAGATGTGGTGCTGGAGCTCAGAGTCCTACATCTTGACTCAGAGGCAACAGGAAGTCAGCTGGCTGTCACACTGTGGGAAACTTGAGCAAAAGAGTCCTTACAGCCCACCCTCACAGTGACACACTTCCTTTAAGAAGGCTACAACTCCCAATAGTGCCACTCCCTTTGGGGGCCATATTCTTTCAAACCACCACACTTGGGTGCAGCTTCCCTGTCATATATAGAAGACACAGCCTCACAGCAGACATCCTGTCTCTCTGGCTTTTACGATCTTCTTAATGCTTACAGAAGGCATGCAAAACCTTGCATCTATTCCATCTCTAGATGTATCTCTGCTTCAGCCAAACCTCATTACACACTGTTGCTTTCCAGTGTCTTATCAGCCATGTGTTTAAGTGCTTCACCCTGATTAGAACACACTTCCTGTCATGTAACATGAAAAATAAAAAGCCCCAGAGACTGATATTGGGGTTCAAACTTCAAGCTGAAGATCAGAAAAGAAAAGCAGCCAATCCTAGCTTTTACCTTTACCTCAGGCTGAAAAGGCTGATCCTGCTGCCTCTCCTCAGAGTGACTGGAGATTCCTGAGACTGAATGTCCTCCTATCCTCAATGTGTCTGGAGGATGAATTCTCAATACTGAGACCTTGCTCCTGTCTTATATACCTCTCATGAGTTCCAGGATTAAAGGTGTGAGCTCTAATTCTCTTTTAAACTGATTTACTCTAATGTGTCCTTGGGCGGCCTTGAATTTAGAGAGATCCATCTGCCTTTAACTCCTGAATCCTGGGATTAAAGGTGTGTACTACCACCTACTGACCTCTATAGCTTGTGGCTGACTTTGCTTTCTGAATCCTCAGGCAAGCTTTAATAAATCATAAATGATACATCACCACACTATCCTCACCTCAGATTCACCTGGGAAAATGGCTTGGACTTTACCAAGACTTAACCCAACTGACACTTACTTCTTGTTTCACACCTTACCTCTTTGCCATTGTGTCAAGGAGGTGTCTGGGTAGTCACTTCCCACTGATATACACAATCTCTTCTTTTTGAGCACTGCAATCAGTAGCATTTCAACATAGCTCCCACCATATCTTACCGCATGGCTTTCCACTCCTGAATCTCTCTCCCTCTGCTGTGGGCTCCTCAGGAGTGGAGGTCAAGTTAGTTGCAACATGTCTCAAGTCACAGTTTGTCCAATGCCCATTAAATGTATATTGAATTAAAAGTTGGAAAATCTATGAGTGAACAGATGTTTGTGAGGGGTGTAAGTGAATGGACACTGAAATCAGACTGGATAGGTATCTATAATTCTGTTCAATTAAATGTGATAGTGCGCTGGGCAGTGGTGGCACACGCCTTTAATCTGAGCACGTGGAAGGCAGATCTCTGAGTTCAAGGCCAGACTGATCTACAAAGCAAGTTTCAGGACAGCCAGGATTACACAGAGAAATCCTGTCTCAAACCACTCCCCTACAAATGTGACAGTGTTATGTAAACTTCAGAGACAACCTCACAGCAACTCTGGAGCTAAAATTCAAACCCAGATCTTCCAAACCAGCACTGTCTGTAATATTGCCTTCTAAATTTAAAATATTGGATCTAGGGTCACAGCTCATTGGCAAAGCATTCACCTAGTGCATGCAAGACCTTAGGCTCAATATCTGTTACTACAAATATAATAGGTAAGTAAGTAACAATAAAGCTAAAATGGCAAATTTGAAAACATTGCATAACAGGTCAGTAATATAGTTTGTTCAGGTTATTAAGCTGGGTCTTTTTAAATAGAAGAGACAAGTAATCCCTTCCTTCAATACATTTAACTGCTTTTTGCTTCCTTATGTCCCCTACTTGTCCCATAATGAAAGGGTTCATTAAAATTTAGTCACAGTTATCTTTGGTTGTGCTAATAAAATGTTAATATTCTTACCATCCAAACTCAAGCTGGTACAAAAAAAAAAAACTTGCTTCAAAGCGAGTCTATTTTATAAAGATTTCTTCCTCCACTTCCTCCCTGCTACTATTTCAGCAGTAATGAAAATGTCAGGACATTGGTCAGGTGTTGCCTCTCTCATATCCCTAGTTCTGTAGCTCACTCCAGGAACACCATCCATGGATGCTGCCATCACCTAAGCTACAAAGGGAAAGCAACCATGTCCTCTTGCCAGTAATGTTTGAGCACCATGTGAGATTTCACCCCCACAAGGTTCAACACATACCAAGTATGATAAACATGGCAGGTCTTCCTTGTGTGAGTTCAACTCATCACAAAACAGGCCTTTGAATTCTTCAGTGCAATAAGATCAGTTCAATGCACAAGTCTTGTCTCATAAAGCAAATTGGAACTTCTTTACCAAAAAAAAATGATATCTCTTCATCCTTCCCACACCCCCCTCCATTCCAAAGGCTTCCTGATTGCTCCTCACTTTCCCCAGGTGTGTGCACTGATAAGATACTTTGCAATGATATGTAGTGACTTGTCATTTTCACAGACTTCAAATTGAAAAAAAAGCCCTCTCCTAGGACTTCAGGTTGTCACCAAGGAAATCAGGGAGTTGATATGGCCTCAGCACTGTCACTGTGTGTCTTGTCTGTGAATGTGACTCAGAGAGAGAAGGAGAAATAAAGCCCATTCTGCCTCAGAACTGCGGAGATTAGAAAGACTCCATTCTTGATAATCTCTGGAGGAAGGAGAGTCCAGACTTGATTACGTAGTTTTCCCAGAGCCCTCTATTAAAATCTAATATGTGTAGCATTTAATTTTTAATCACATATATGCAATTAAAACAGCCATCTAAGTTTTTGCATGTGCTTCTATAGACTAGAAAACCATCAATTCTGAGGTCAAGGGCATCTGTGCTCCTTCATACAGAAGGGAGTCTCCCGTATGAGCAGCCAACAAAGGGAAACCACAATAGAAATCTAGAGAACATAGATGAGTTAATAATTATTCCCATTTTACAAGTTTTACAACAGCCACAATACAACCAAGCCCCACAAAACTAAGTGTTTGGCCTTAACTCTCTTACATTCTAAACTGTGGACCAAGGATCTAATTCAACTTCATTTTTCCTTCCTATTCCCTCCCTTTCCTTCCTCTCTCCTTCCCCTCCTCTCCCATCCCCCCTTTCCTTCCATCCCCTTTCCTCCTCTTATCCTTTGTGCATTCAAAGCAAGCGCCCCACCAAGTAGCCATGTCTCAGACCCCGAACCCTCACTTATAATTATATCAACATTTTGCCATGAAAATTCATAATATACAAATATGAATACCATAAACTGGAGTGAGGTCCATGAACTTAAATTTGAACAAAGTATTTCATAGGTGCAGATAGAATAAAACAGCACAACAAACTCACAAACCTGTCAGCATGAACTGAGGACATTTTATGTGGCAGAGATGACTATTATACCATTTCTCTTTTGGCAGAACTTATATTTACTTACAGTAAATACTTTAAAGATAGACTTTAAGGGCTAAAAAGACAATAATATTTTAACTAATGACTAGACCATCAAGCTTATTAAATTGTTTCATAATCTCTAGCACATGGACTTGGAACAGTTCCATTTTCCCTTCTAACAGCATTTGATACGGGACCTTAGGGACACATGGGTGCTGGATGTCACTCCATAGGGCATAGTTTCTGCTTCATTCAGATGCTCACACCCTGTGAAGAAGTAAAAGCTCAAAATTGAATTACCATGGGTATAAGAGAATGATTGCAATATGTGAGCAGTTCTTTTTGTATGACCTGAAGAAAATGTATAAAGATTTGTGTTATAAGTATTGATGACCCAGCACAGGGAGGCTGAGGCAGGAGGATCAATGCTAATTCAGGACTAGCCTAGCCTATATAGTGAATTCTAGTCCATTCAGGGCTATGTAGTGAGAACCTGGAATTTGTGGGGGAGAGAATATGAATATATCGTGTATGGGGTGAAAGAGTGAGGCTTATTTGGAATTAATTCAGACCATCTTCCCTCTGAGCAAGACCTTCTTTGTCCTGCATGTCCCAGCTAACACTAAGCAGTACCCCCAAATAATAATTCATCAGAACAATTTTCTTAAGCTTAATAAAAGTCTCTGAGTCATTCCTCCAAAAGCCATCTGCTGAGTCCAATATGAGAGGGTGATTAGTCCCAAGTTCACAACTATGTCCCCAGCCCAAACGGTCCCATCTACAATGAATAAGTGTGCAGAACAGTTCAGAAACAGAGTTGGAAGAACAAAAGAGAAAGCTCTAAAGTGTTGTGTCCTACTAAGGGACAATTAACAGATCCTCAGTCTGTGTCACCTAAATATCATATATGTAAATGGTGCATGCTCTATTTGGCTTCATATTTTCTGAAAGAAACTCATTTAAGTTCTTATACAGAATCTCTTAATGTATCAGTGAGAAGGCTGAGACTACAAGGACCTGCCAATCACCGTCTCCATACTACTCCCAGATTGGGACCAGTCTGTAGTACTCCTTTTACACAGCCCGCACGTTGATTGCTTCCTGGCATGGTCTGTAGAAAATTTTTGTCTCCAGGTCTGCCCTACACTGTATATTCTTTGTGCATTAAATGACTCCATATTCTTTTTTTCTAGATCAGTGTAGGAGCAGGCCGAGTTTCGTTTCCAAACATTCATTCCAAATATGCAGCCCCAAATCCAGAAGAGCTGCTTAGAGATGGTCGGCATGTACTCTAAGGAGGAGACCACTTGACAGTACCTGGTCAGGCAGCAAGCATGGGATGAATACAGGCTGGGCTCCTGACAGCGCACTGGAGAAAGAGCACAGGACCATGCACGTGGCTCATTTTTACTGTTTATGAATTTTTTGTTTATGAGGCTGAAATCACAAGCAGAAAGCTGTTTCTAACTCCTCTAGGCCTCCCTCCACAGAAGGAGTGTCACTTTCTAGAACGGTGCCATTCCAGTTGGCTGAGGGCTCTATCTAGTCATTTCAGTTCATTGAGAAACATAGATGAAACCTGATGGGTTGCAGTATTACTTTTTGTTGAATGATGGGCTCAGGATTTAGTCATTAAAGTGGTATCATGTCATATCAGAAAACTTTCTCAATGCATTTGTGTAGTAATAAAGTAACCTATAAAACTATGACTGATGGGATTTCCGTAAAAATGACATGAATTTTACAGCATACAAAAGGGAATTTGGCAATGATAATCTGTAAATGATACAGATTTCTGTCTTTAAGTTTTTCTTTTTGTATTTCTGTATTTTCAAAAATATTTTCAAAATAGATGTTTCCTTTTAAAAACTTAATGAATTAATAAAATTATGCACAATAAAATCTCTTCACCTGAAATTGAAATTGGATACACACTCTGTTTTATCTGGTAATCAAATCCAAATGGAGGCCCCACCCCCTGCCCATCGTGGAGAACCGAGGGACTAAAAACTACAGTTCCAACCAGTACCTGGCACTGGACTTGTCTGAAGACATCACATACAGCAGAAATCACTCAGCTGCATTTAGTCAGAGCTCAACATCCTAAGAGAAGATAAGTAGCTACTGTTGGTGGCATTTAAAAAAAAAAACTACAAATGGATACATGAAACAGAGCTAGGATGAACTCTACCTCTCTGCCTGTGATTTTGTTCCCAAAAGTGGTCATATGGTTTCCATGGTGTTGGGAAGCAAAGAAAGCTAAGCTAGTGTTCTTTCTCCTTCTTATCCAGTCTGCAACCCCAGCTCCTGCCTGGTGCGAATCACATTAAGGAAGGGTCTTTTCTCTTTAGTTAAGCACCCTTATAGACATGTCCAGAGACGTGTTTCCATGGTAACTCCAGATCCAATCAAGCTGACAATGGAGATGAAGCATCCCTGTCTTCAGCAGATCCTTGAGTGAGTCATAGTTCTGTAGATGTGAGGCAACCCACATTTCATTCTTCAATAGCTATATTCTGAGGGTGAAACAACAAAATTCTCTTAAATTCTTATTTCATTATATTGTTTTAGTTAGAAAAATAAATGTAAGGCCAGCGAATTGTCTCAGCAGATAAAGGCACCTGCTGCCAAGCC
Source organism: Cricetulus griseus (assembly GCF_003668045.3). Lineage (NCBI taxonomy): Eukaryota > Metazoa > Chordata > Mammalia > Rodentia > Cricetidae > Cricetulus > Cricetulus griseus. The sequence continues at coordinate 142,835,991 of NW_023276807.1, read as the reverse complement.
TCTGGTGACCTATTTTCAATCCCCAGGACCCACATGGTAGAAGGAGAGAAACAATGCCTGCAGTTGTTCTCTGACTTATGCATGCTCTGTCACATACACACACACACACACACACACACACACACACACACACACACACACACTACACACGCAATAAATAAAATCAATAAGTAGTAATAATTTGTGTATAAGAAAAGAGAACAAATGTAAACAGTAAAAGAATTATAAATTTGGATTGCTTTCAAGGTAATAGTCTTCAGCAGCCTTTGGAACTTACTCTCAGCACAACTTTTCAGATGAATGGAGGAATTTGTCTGCTCCAAAATCTTATTCCATTGTTTCCTCTTCCAACTGCATCTTCAGTCTACCTCTCTGTGTTCTTCGTTGTTCTCCTTTGATGACTAGTCACAGTCAGTATTTTTAAAACAATAAATGCATAAAAACTCTGCCCGTGTGCAAAGCCCTTGATAAAGTACAGGACAGCAATAAATACATGTGCTCTGTGACGTGGGTATGAAGACAGTATGGATGGACAGAGAGAGAAGTGACTCCAACTGTGGACTTCAAACAAAATGGTCCAAGGTCAGAAGCCATAAACCTTGACACCACCTGCAAACAGTTTCTCATTGGCCATCTCTAGGCAGGGTGTTACAAGATACACAAGAGCAGAAATGTACTGAATGATAAATTGAGTTTCTCAAGCAACTCTGAACAGGCCAGTCATAAAACAATAAAAAAACAGCACACAATTAAAAATACAGCAAATGGTTCATTTTGTCCTCTTAACCCAGAATCCAGTCTGATTATTCCTTCATGGTATCCCATCCCTTTATGTCCTTTTCTGCCTCTACCCTCATCTAAAGAGTTACAAACCTGACTTCATTCTTTCATCACAAGTATAAAAGCTTGATTATTAAAGTTGCAAATAGAGAAGTTATTGGTTTTAGATAAAAACTATTGATGGCAACATCCTGGAAGGGGAGTGGATTTTTTGTCATCTTGTCCTTACATATTTGAACACGTTGGAAGAATTCAATACAAGCCATGCCAGACAGGCTTTCTTCAATTATGTAATTAATGTTTCCTAAGAAGTGTTAATCTGAGTCACCTCATTGGGTGGCTCCTCATTTCAGTTCTCATGGTTGTTTCCCAAAGATAGTAATTCAATTACCCTTGTCCCCTTCTCTGAACATTATAGCAATATCTTTTCATAATTAAGTCCAACGTTCAAGGTAAACACTGTGCATTTAATGAAGTTAGGGATGACTATAGTTTGGTTACAGAAACTTGGTCCAGAACAGGGCATAGCCTCACTATTTCTTACTGTTTTATGATTTTAAATGAACTTCCTTTATTTAATATCCAGTTCTTATAATATAAAGGTCCCCTTTCTATCACTAGAAAGCCTGGTTTGGTGTCTAGTAACTAGCATTTTGCCAATACTAGAAAAGACTCTGCTGTAGTTCAGTCTTCCAACCTAATGCATGAATGTGTTCAGCCACTGGCCTCTGAGACAGTTCTTCATATCTTTCCAGTTCCAGAGTTTCATAGGCCCCCCTTTCCTGCCCTTCCTCTCCTTTCTTCAGTGGATCTATGTTGAATGCTTGCTAGGTGCCAGGCCTTGCACGAGGCTTTGAATATTTAGAGTAAAAACATATTCCCTGCTCTCACTCAAAGGGTTAAAAATAATAATCTAGAATGGTAAAATTTACAGAATCAGAATGGATAGACTATAGTTGCTAAGGCCTGGGAGCAGGAAGCAGGGTACTACTGTTAAATGGACACAGTAAGTCGAGGCAAGTTGAAAGTACATTCTGGGGATGGATAGTGGTGATGGTTGCCACAGAGGATAACACCCAAAAGTGTCTGTAATTGTATATATTTCACTATACATACTACGTGTGTGTTACATATATCTCCATGGTAAAAACAATCAGAAAAGGCAGAAGGACTGATTCTAGTATGAGCAAACATGGTGCAAAAGATCCTCTTCTCCATGGGCAGAAGTCTTCCCCAGTGTACAGGAAACAGAGCTTCGGGGTGAGTGAGGGCTCACTGGTGGAGAGAGGAGAAAGCACCAGGCACAGGATGGGCACTCTGAAGAGGTGGAAACAAGCCTTCTACATACCAGGGACTTATTGTGGAGCCATTCAGTAATTTTAGACAAGAAGTAACATGACCAAATCTCTCTCTCTCTCTCTCTCTCTCTCTCTCTCTCTCTCTCTCTCTCTCTCTCTCTCTGCTTGTGTGTGTGTGTGTGTGTGTGTGTGTGTGTGTGTGTGTGTGTGTGTGTGATGTGCTCTTCCTTCTATTGACTTAAAGCTTCCTCCACACAGCTTTCTTCCATCAGCCTCTGGTCTGCTTCATCTTGGAACTGCATGGAGACACATGTCTTCTTTCACTGAGGGCTTTTCAAATTCGCACTCTTCTGACCTTGCAGAATTCTCATTCTTCCTGATAAATCTGATCCCTGGTGTTAATGGAACTAGTGGCTCCTGATTATAATCCTTCAGAATAGTTTAGGAATCCCAGGATGCTCTATGATCTAGACACTGTAATAGAATCCTAACGGCACTGACTGGTTCACAATAAATTTGTTGTCAACTAAAATCTCTGTCCTCTATTGTGAAATATTAGTTTAAGATGTATTATATTTGTTTATGCTGTTGAATGTTTGATGATGCAAAGATGGGTTGCATTCTCTTAGGTTGCATTTGTTTAATCTGTAAAGCTAGGTTATTTTGCCAGCCTAGTAAACAGCTGAATGGCCAATATCTAGGAAGAAGAAAGGATAGGCCGGACATGGAGAATAAGTAGCAGTTTAAAAATACTTAAAGAGAAATGGGATATGTTAAGTTAGAAAAGCTGACTAGAAACAAGCCAAGCTAAGGCTGGGCATTTATAAGTAAGAATAAGCCTTCATGTATTTATTTGGGAGCTGGATAGCAGGCCCCCAAAAGAAATAACTAACTACAGCCCCCAATTTTTCCATGTGTAATATTAATAAATCATGAGACCTCTCTTGTTCCTATTTTTGCCCATTGATTTTAGTTTAAATGTAGATTAAGTAAAAAAAAAAAACTAAAACTAAAATGTCCTTGATTTCAGCTGTGGTACAGCCACTGACCTGCCAAACAACCTCTTTGAGAAGAAGATGACCCATAAGAACCTTGAGCTCCCACCTCCTCTGTGCTGTTAGTACACACAGTCATCTCTGTGGAGTTCTTATTGGGGCCCCTGGCAATTCAGGCATTTCTTTGTTGTCAGCTCATATCACCAATACAGTGACAACTTTCTCTTTACCTCCATATTACATTATTTCTCAGTTTGTTTAGTTCACAGTGATATGACTGAGACCCCACCCTGCCCCACAAATAATGAGATGTTCAGTATTCACTGTCTAAATGTCCTTGTCCCTAAGATGATGACTGAACATCTAGTTCAGAAAATGGCCTTAGGTTGATTTCAGCTTACTTCCCATTACAGTTAAAATCAGCATTAATTGGTCTGCAGGAGTAAATTCATGTCCTTAACTAATTAGCTAATTGCAAAGAAATGGCCTTGGAAACCCTTCTAGAAAAGAGATGCAGTATGCTGGAATTATGCCATACCACAGCATCGGTCATGTACTAAAGATTCCATGGAAGGCGCCAGTAGTTAAATGTCATTTCTTAGAGAACTTCATACACAGTTCTACTCTGTAGTATCTAATGTCACAGCAAGGTCATATGGTAGAATGTCTGATATACTCTTTGAAAAAATTTTCAGTGGTACCAGTTACCTGTCATAGGTAGAAATAGTCACACCAATTGGTGATGATGGTGAGTCAAATGGTAATTATTTGTGTGAATAAAGGAATATTTAGGGACAATGTATCTCTTGGGCTTCCCAGAAGCCCTGTGTAGAAGACAGAGCAAGATGTCATCATTATTCTACAGGTAAGGAAACATAGTCACATTAAAGGTTTAGACTCCAAGGTGACACTACTGAGAGGTGGTAGAACCTTGGAGAGCTGAGGGCTAAGGAGAGACAGTTAAGTCATTGAAACAACACCCTTGAAGGAGATTGCAGCATCTGGCCTCATCCATACTTTCCTTTTGGCTTCCTCCTATTAATGAAGTAAATGGTTCTCTGTCACACACACTTCTGCCGAAATCAGCAGTTTACCACTGGCTTAAACAACAGGAGTCAAACTCTAATATAACTGAGAGCCAAAACTGAAACCTTTCTCTGTGATGTTATATTGTCTCAGGTATTTTATTACAATGACAGATCGATTTCATTTTCTATTGTGCTTTAAAAAAAATTGTCTAAGAATAGAGCTGACATTGGCAGGGCGTTTCTATGGCCATGGTTCCTTCCTTCAGCCCATCAGCATATCAGCAAAATGTGCCAGCCACCTTCTCCTTGCTGCAGCACAAGATCTGACAAAAACAACTTCAGCAAAGAGATGTTTGTTTTGTCTCATAATGTAGAAGTCATGTGACAGGATTGTGAGGCAGCTGGTCACATGGAATCTACAGTCAGGAAGGAGAGAGTAATGAATCTCGAGGCTCAGCTCAGTTTCTCTTTATTCAGTCCAGGGCTCAATCCCATTGGATGGTACCACCCACATTAGGTAGTGTCTTCCCAACCTTAATTAGCCTAGAAACTCCCTCACAGACACAACAGAGGTTTGTTTCCTTGGTGACTCTAAGCCCCTTAGGTTGACAAGGTCAATCATTACAGAAGGACTTGTGCTGTGTGAAGTTAACTCAAAGCACAGGGATGCATCTCCAACTGAATTTTAATCAGAGACAACTGTGGGGTGAGTTCTGTTCACAAGGCCTGGGGCTTTTCCTTAGTCCATAACTGAAAAGCGATGGGATGAATGCTGATATCGGGGTTTCAGGATGTTAGGTAAATGCTCAGTGGAGGAGAGCTAAGAGCAGAACTGGTTAAAGAAATTTGTTTCAGAGTTCGTCCATCTTTGGAGACATTTTCTACAAATCTAGTGTTCTCTAAAGGGGACATGAGAGAGACAAAAGCTAGAATCTTCTTTTGAGACAATTGACAGCAATTAAAAATGACAAATAACTCCTTAATTCAGAGGTAGAATAAAAATTTGAGATATGGGGTCAGAATAATGACCTTTCACCCCATGTTATAAATCACTCCTAGTCTGTGTGGAACCCGAGGCCTTACTTGAACACTATAAATAGACTTCTAGGTATAGAGAAAATGTTGCATTGAAAGACCATTGCCGTATTTTACTTTTAAAAGTTAAACAAATCAATACCATTACAACACAGAGGATCAGTTACAGCACTTGCCACCAAGCCTGATCACATAGGTTTGTTCACTCAATGGTGGAAGGAGAGAACCCATTCCCTCATTTGTGCCATGGCATGCAAGTGCTCATCCTGCAAATAAATGTAAAAAAATAGTTAAAACCTTAGAATATCTACCTAAGAAGACTGGATATACAAAATTAAGGTCTGGTTTTGTTTTTACTAAAAGAATATGGCTGGGTTAGTTTTCAACTGTGTCAAACACAGAATTAAATTGTGACATTGTTCATAGATGACTAGAGATGGCTTTCACTACCGAGCAACATGGAGGTATGAAATGCTCCCACAAGCCAGTGTTAGAATTACTATCAACAGTGATAGAAGCAAGTTGCTTAAGTAATTCAGTTCCATGGAGAAAGGTGGTCCCAGTTTAGCAAAAAACTCTTTCAGAAACCTAAGCTAGTAAAAATTAGACAAGCAGCTTAGGAGACCTTCAGTCATGAACAGGCATTACAGAACTTTTCCAAAATGTGGATTGCAATTCCAAAGTGTGTTCCCTCTGACATATCATGACATACTGTACACATGTCCTTGTCACTGTATACAATTGCTATGTGTCAGCTTAATAAACAGTTGTTTATTTAAAAAGAACAAAATAAATGAATGATGTCTTTTGAACTTGTATTCACACCAGGTCTTTGGATCTTAGTAGCCTTTTCCTAACCAGATAGCTTAGCAAGTGGCAGTTTAATTCTTGACCTGCATATGACAGTGTATTTGAGACACTGTAGGCTCAGTTTTTTCTTATAGGACTCATCCTGGTTTGGGCCCTGGAAACAATAAGTGAGGAAGTGTCAAAGGGAACAGGTAGAGAGGAGAATGTTTTATCTGAAGTGTGAGGCTAGCAGAGCCTTGGTTTCTGCCTGCCTCTTTCTTTCCTAGTCTGACTCCTTCTCTGTGATCCGCCAGTGGTAAACTTCTTACTCCTTGAAGGGTTTGCACCTTTCTCTACTCACAGTAGTCTGAGAAGGGCTAACTTGACTTAAAGCTTTTACAGTATTTGATAAGTTTAACAGGTATGTGTCAACTCCCAGTACTTCTAATTGCAGGATTTCTAGCTAGATAACAAAGGAATATGCAAAGATCCAGGCAGTGAACACTGGACAGTATGCAGGCGGTCCTGATGGAAGCTCTCTGAGTCTGCCAGGGCTGAGTGCCTTACTTGTCAACACTGTCTTTTCCTCATGTGTCACCAATCCATGTTTTCCTCACTTCCAGCCTCAGTTTTTCTAGCGTGTCTGTAACTATTCCAGGTGATTCTTTGGCAGCCATAGTCTTGGTGAAGTATCAGAGGAGAGAACACAAGTAGTGATGTGTCTCCAAGTGTGGCCTGAGACCAGGTTTCGCTCTCTCTCTCTCTCTCTCTCTCTCTCTCTCTCTCTCTCTCTCTCTCTCTCGTGCCCACTCAAGATGTGTGGAAATCCAATGTTGGTGGGAGTGGATCATCCTGATAGGTCTTCCATATTATTCACGGAGGCGGGGTCTCTCGCTCAAACCCTCTAACAAGCTTGCTCTTGGGATCCCTTGTGAGTTTTCCTGCCTTCAGAGATGGACCACCACTGCTCATCTGGCATTTGCCTACATTCTGAGGATCCATGCTCTGGTTCTTACGCTTTCATTGCAAACACTTTAACCACTGGGCCACCTATCTCTCAGTCTGACTTTGGGACACTCTAAAGGCTTAAAACTATCTCCAAGGGCTGGAGATGGCTCAGCAGTTACAAGGTTTGAGAGGGATCAGAATTCAGATGCCAATATCCACCTTAGTGAGAGCTGAATGACCCATACAAAAGCAATCTCAACTTCAAGCATGATGGAGACAGGAGGGTTCCTGGAGTTTGCTGGCTAGCCATATAGTGAAGGAATGTAAGCCTGAAAATTCAGAGAGAGATCCTGCCTCAAAGAAATAGGCAGAGAGAGATAAATGAGGACAGCCAACACCCTCTTCCAGCCCTGGCACAAACACCACCCTCAAAAGATATTTTTTAAAGTTGTTATTTTCAGAAGGAAAACTTTAAATATTCTTAATAAATATTTCCTTGTGTAATGGTTGTTGGCACCAAGTCAAATTGAACCTAGCAACTATTTTGCTCAAAACAAATTCTGCACTAGTCTAAAATGAAGAGTAATCTGGAAACAGGCAAGTCGAATCCACTTGTGTCTGTAGTTTCTCAGGGCATGCACTCGTGGACTGAGGAACAAGCTGAGGTAAATGCATGGGTGGACAAATGCTCACACTGTGTGCTATTCCCCCTCTTTCCCATGAACTCACCACCACCTCCGTTGAACCTGCTCTCAGATCTACCTCCTCCTCTCCACACCCACGTCCTGAATCAGTCCTGAATATGCACAGCACCCTAGCTCCCACCCCCTTCTCCTCCCAGCTTCCTACACTGCATTAGAGCTACCCTTCTAAAACGGATCTTACCCTGACAGCTGCCCACTTGAAAATCTCAATGGCTTCTCTTTGCCCCTTCCAAATAAAGTCCTTCCATTTTTTGCACAGTGAAGCAGCCCCTCCTGCCTTGCATGGGGGGGGGTTCTCTCCAGCTCTGCCCTGCCTGCTCTCCCAGACTGCTCTTTACTGCTGCATATCAGCACATCCTGGCCACATCTTAAACCTCCTGCCTCTCTTCCACCTTCTCCTGCCTGAATTTCTTTCTTTTCCCTTGCTCCCTTGCCCCCAGCTATCCTCCACTGTAAAGCAAAAAGAATCACTGCCCGTCTCTCTGAATACTTTATGTGACACTAAACATTTATAAATTATATCATGTTAACATTGTGCACTTCTGTCTGCTTCTCTACATCTCAGCCTATGGAACGAATGACTTTCTGGGATGAAAACGTCAGGATCAAACTGAAAAAAAATGATGAAAGGAATTGAGTTGATTGAAATAAACAGAGAAGGCTGAAGTCCATCCAGATAGGCCTTATATAAATCTTAATGAATTAAAATGTGATAGCACAAACTCCTGTCTTTCCCTAGTCTTCCAATAAATAAAAAAACAATTCCTTGCCTTGTGGCTGATCGTTCTTAAGTTGTTGCTTTATTTTGTTCTCAACTTTCATTTTGATTATTTCAACAAAAAAGGAGGAACATTTTAACTTATTGCATTAATGATTATGTATTTATTTAGTGGGGGAGTAGACACGTGTCTGTCTGTGGGCATGCATGCTTGCCACAGTGCACATGTGGAGGTCGGGGGCTATCTTGAGGAGTTGGTTATCTCATTCCACTGTGTGGGTCCCGGGTACTAAGCCCAGTTTTTCAGTCTTGGCATCAAGTGCTCTTACCTTCTGAGCCACAAAGGAGAAAACTGTAAAAGTCTCAAATAAATATGGTCAATAAAAAGAATCCGACATTCTGGAAATTGAAGAATCTAATATTTTCCCTATGAACGGCACATGATGGAAGAGACCACTTCAAAATATGTCTCACAGTGAAAAGAAAGAGGCCACTCCTACTCAGCAGAGTGTTTCTTACTGATCTGATGGAGCATTAGTGGGTAGACTGGTAGGCGTTTGCCATGGCAAAGTAAAGGAGCGACCTTTAGGGGACCTTTGCCTGCCCTGACAAGGGCACCACCCACAGTACTGGAGCCACTCTGCAATGCCTCTATATGACCGAGTTCAAAGTTCACATCGTGGACAGGCCTTTTCTCCTTTGCCATCTTTGCACTTTATAAAGGGTTGCCTGAATGATTAAACAGACAGAAGGATGAATCCTCTCACAGGAAGATCATGTCCTGACTCCAATGCCAATGCTAGAAACTTGAGTTTTAGTGTAGGGGTAAAAGTCTAGGAAATATTTTTCAGTCAATTTGCAAAACAGCTTCTCTTTACAGGTCTTAGTGTCATGCCTTGGCTCAACAAGCCTCCATTCTAAGCCCCTTCTCTGCTTAAGTCAGAGGGGAACCCCCTCCTGCTCTCCAAGAGATCGTGATCTGAGGAGTTGTGTGTCTCAGTCTGTCCTGGCTGCTATGACAAGTACAAAATGTCAAATAAATACATGACAATGGTCCCATCGTTTATACAGAACTGAAAATTTCTTTTGTCTAGTGGCATGATAACTGTTGTAAAGTCTAACATGTTAGTGGGATGTTTTTGTAAAGAAACCCACTGCCTGCCTGCTGTGTGAAAGCACAGCACAATTACATGTAGTGTTCAATACCAGACAATAACAGATAGCACAATATTGCTTTATATATCTACAATATGACAGCTCTTATCATTTTACAGTGAATGCTGTCTGTTTGCTAAAACAGAAGAAAAATTTTATTGTTATACATGGTGTGTGTGTGTAGCACAGCCACCTGCTACATCTCATTCCCCAAATTTCAATCACATAATTTTGTCTTGTGCCTAGTTTGATCTCAGGTTGTGTAGCTCTTCCTGGCCAGAGGAGCCTAGGCTACACCACACTTAAGTCATCTAGCCCAGGTCTCTGAAGATGGGTGTGCAACTCAGTTTTCTGTCACTGTGACAACATTGCCTAATGATTCATCTCTCAGACATATTCCCATGGTTCAGCAAGTCATCTGCACAATGCAGACTATGTGACTTCAACAAACTTACTACTCATTAAATGACTGAGGGAAACTCCCAAAGTCAAGATGGTTTGATTTTTAAAGGTAATTAAAAAATAGATTATATGGATTCTTGGTTTGATTTTGGAGGACAATATTTATTTGTGGGTATAAGTTCTGCTTCCAACAGGGACAGATATTACAATCATTCCTATTTTACAGACTAAAGTTGGGCACAACATGTCTTGGACATCCTTCTAGCTGGCCCACTTTGTCTGTGAACTTTGAGAAAGTTTTCTTTGGCATGTCTTATACATGGGCTACTAATGTGCATACTATCATCCAGTCTAAAAGTGCAGTGGCTAACGGGGTGGGGGTTGCTTGTCTGGTTTTGCAGGTAAGGCCTCATAGACTCCTCAACACTCTCAAAGGGAACTCTGTGACCTGAGAACTTGACATTCTAAGACTTAGTTTTACCATGACAAGCATGGTAAAATTTCCCCTCCAGCAGGCACAACCGGGTATCAATGTGTCTTAAAAGTTTGTATGGAAATAAATCGGTAGGTTACTCTGTAAAATCACTTCCAGAAGCAAGGAAGGGAATGGGTATGGAAACAAAGGAGGGCGGGGGTGTGGTGGGATGTCTCAGAAAGCTAAATTATCCCCTCCAAACAAATGGAATGTTGCTCTTCCTGTAAGTGACCTGAGGTAACCTGTGAAGATGGTTCGATACTCGATACTCTCTCGACCCAGAAAACCCTACAAAATCATGCAAGTCAAGTGGTTCAAATCCTTTAAGAATACCCGTGAAACTGTCCAGGCCATCAAGGGTATGCATATCTGAAAAGCCACCAAATACCTGAAAGATGTCACATTGAAGAAGCAATGTGTGCCATTCCGGCGATACGATGGTGGAGTCGGCAGGTGTGGTCAGGCCAAACAGTGGAGCTGGACACAGGGTCGGTGGCCGAAAAAGAGTGCTGAATTTTTGTTGCACATGCTTTAAAATGCAGAGAGTAATGCTGAGCTTAAGGGTCTAGACCTAGATTCTCTGGTCATCTAACACATCCAGGTGAACAAAGCACCGAAGATGCGTCGATGAACTTAACAGCGCTCACGGCCGGATTAACCCATACATGTGCTCCCCCAGCCACATCGAGATGATCCTCACGGAAAAGGAACAGATTGTTCTGAAGCCAGAAGAGGAGGTTGCACAGAAAAAAAAGATATCCCAGAAGAAATGGAAGAAACAAAAACTTATGGCACGGGAATAAATTCAGCATAAAATAAATGCAGATTTAAAAAAAAAACACACAAAAAAAAACCAAGTGGAATGTGACACTTGAGTGAGGGCATTGGTTTTCTATAGAGATGGAGACTTCTCCCTGACAATGCTCATGTATGGACACTGCTGGCTTAAGTCGATCTTATTGGCATTTCCGTGTTTTTATGTACACCACACCTTATCTTGCAGCAATCCTAGTAAGAAATATTAAGGACCAGGACTGCAGTTTAATGATGCAGCACTTGCTTCCTGTTACAATAAATCTTTTGGCCAAAAGCCGCCAAGCCCCACTGTCACATGTGCGCCTTATGCTAGCTGCCCACCCGAGTTAGAACCAAATGAGTACACGGAAACTTGTATTAGCTTCAAAGCTGCTTGGCCAATGACTAGGACTTATCATCTGCTAGCTCAGTCTTAACTGTCATAAACCTATATATTTTATAAGACTTATCAGATGCCTTATTGGCATCCCTCCTTGCTGGTGGCTCACATCCTGCCGCTGGAGGAGGCGAACAGAAAAAAGGGACCACTTCCTGTTTCCTCGCTTAGATATGAGTCTCCTTGCTATGTCACTTCCTGCCTGGATCACCACTTCTCTACTACATTTCCCAGAATCCTCTTTGACTCCTAGTCCCATCTAACTTGCTGTCTCATTGGCCAAATAGTATTTTGCTTAACAATCAATAAGATAAACATACATAGTACATTCCCCATCATCTCCTCTTTTCTGTCTAAATAAAAGAAGGATAAGTTATCTTTTATAATCACTGAAGAAAACTATAACCATAACTATCTGTCTTCAATTCTATCAAAGACCACAGAAGGATAATATATAAACTCTAGAATTGGCAGAGACATCTGCTACCTGGACAGTCACCCAAAGTTCCCCTGTAACGTTGCGGCATCTTCAGCCCATAGGCCACAGTGTGTCTGGCACACTTCTCCATTTCAACAGGAACCCTTCAGCACTGTCTTGTTATGCTCACACCATCCAGGTGCTCTTGGGGTTTGGACTCCAGCACTCCTGAGAAGACCTTCAGCCTTTGAGGGTCCTAGAGTTAGGATTCTGAGCTCTCACCATCGCAGGCTGCCTTCCTGCCTTCCGGAGACTAGTCAAACAGCAGCAGAACCCGGGCAGCTGGAGGTAGTGTTACGAACTTCCACGTAAACTTTACAAAAGCTTTAAAAGGGATTTTAGCAGCAAAAGATCAGAGACAAGCACGACTTCTTTTTAGCAGCATTTTCTTGGGTGATCTCTGTTTTGCTAGAGACAAGCAGTCAAGCAGTGACTTGAGTCCTTGCTTTAAGAGAGATTTCCTGATTCAGCAAAAGCGGAAAAAACCGAAGACAGCACTAAGAAAGCTGCTACTTTAATTTTGGCGGTGTTGTTTAACAGTTAAAAGACTGGTGGCCAGAAACAGGTAAAGATTTACAGTAAAGACATATCCAGATAAAGAAAAACCTCTAAAGGTCTACACTGCATTAAAAAATATATGTAGGCTTGTGAAAGAAAAAAATAACAGGAGGAAATAGAGTAGTCGGTTGTGGTGGCTCCCGCCAGTAGGATTTGCTGAATGAAGTAGAGGCAGGCAGATTTCCACAGAGAAACCCTGTCTCAGAAAAAAGAAAGTAAAAGTAAAATAGTAGAAAAGCCACCTAAAGATGAAAAATACACAGAAAATCTGGATACTTTATGCCATATTGTTGTCTTTAAATTCTTTGATTGCTGAGGAAAGAGTTTCTGCTACTAAAATACATTTGATTATAAATACAGCTAAATTAATCCAACTTATACATTTTAAAAATGCTTTGACTTCAAAATTTAAGTCTAAGGACAGGCTACTTGAAAAAAAAAGTTTTTTCTTGTGTTTCCACAGAAAATGAAAAGCTGTGGATTCCTTCCAGACTAACATGGTTTGATCAAGCAAGACCCCCTGAAGCTGAGATGATACAGCCTTACAGACTACAAAAACAAGGACTTGGTCAGATTTCTGTGTTTTATCATGATCCTAATGGTATAAACATCGCCCCCAATCAGCAGGAAGCAGTTTAGAAAGAACGACGCCCATATTCCCAAATATTGTTTATAAATGTTTGTTTTCATTTAAATGGGGTTAGTTGTAGTCAATCTCTTTTTAAAGAAAGAAAAGGGGAATAGGATATAGGAATGAATACTTTGCCTTGGTATAGATTTTCATTTATTGATACAACTTTAAGGTCAATTTTGTGATATGTATATGTCTCCTCTTGTTTAGGTATTTTGTTTATACAGATCTTTTAAAATGATATGCATAATTAAATACAGGTTATATAGTTATCTATAATAGTCAGAACTTATAATTAGGTTAGTTAGGTCTTCTAGATATACAGATGTGTATTTGAGATGGATAGGTATTCTTCAAACCTTTCAAAGACCTACAGAAATATGGCATTTAAATGGTTTAGGGTTTTTCTTGGCAGTGAGACACAACTGCTCCTGGCACACCAATTATGTCAGAAAGGAGAATGGGCATTGAAAAAACTCGTTATGGTGTTTGCTTTCAATATGGCAAGATTAGCCATTTGGGTAAGAAACTGCTCTTGCCTGGACTGTTTGTTGCTGAATAAACTGGACATGCAGGACCCACAAGAAAGTGACTGCTGAACTTACAAAACAAGACAGTACTGAAGGGTTCCTGTTAAAATGGAGAAGTGTGCCAGACACACTGTGGCCTATGGGCTGAAGATGGATGCCCCAACATTACAGAGGAACTTTGGGTGACTATCCAGGTAGCAGATGTCTCTGCCAATTCTAGAGTTTATATATTATCCTTCTGTGGTCTTTGATAGAATTGAAGACAGATAGTTATGGTTATAGTTTTCTTCAGTGATTATAAAAGATAACTTATCCTTCTTTTATTTAGACAGAAAAGAGGAGATGATGGGGAATGTACTATGTATGTTTATCTTATTGATTGTTAAGCAAAATACTATTTGGCCAATGAGACAGCAAGTTAGATGGGACTAGGAGTCAAAGAGGATTCTGGGAAATGTAGTAGAGAAGTGGTGATCCAGGCAGGAAGTGACATAGCAAGGAGACTCATATCTAAGCGAGGAAACAGGAAGTGGTCCCTTTTTTCTGTTCGCCTCCTCCAGCGGCAGGATGTGAGCCACCAGCAAGGAGGGATGCCAATAAGGCATCCGATAAGTTTTATAAAATATATAGATGTATGATAATTAAGACTGAGCTAACAGATGAGAATCCTAGTCATTGGCCAAGCAGCTTTGAAGCTAATACAAGTTTCTGTGTATTCATTGGGCCCTAACTCAGGCAGGTGGCTGGCATAAAGCTCACACGTGGCAGTGGGGCTCAGGCGGCTTTTGGCAGAAAGATTTATCGCAACAGCTTCCAATGTAGAATACCCTGAATTTGTTACCTGAATTTGTTTGGATGAGAATAGAAAAAAGAAGAGAGAGATTAATGGCATTTAAATATTCTCTCTTCCTCATCTTGATCCAGAATCCTTTGAAATATTTTTTAAAACTTTGACTACACTTTATGTTTGTGTTGATTTTTTTTCCAATCAAGTCAGTTCTTTGCCCCCTTTCTCTATTTTGTGCTCAGTTGGAGCTTGCTCAGGATAGGCTAAATACGTCAGCTCCATGCAAGATATTATTTTTAAAGCTTGCATCTTCCTTACTGAGGTAACTGTAAAGGTGGTGCTGGGGAAATCAAAGACATAATACAGCAGTATCCCCACAAGCTATCATCAAAGCCCTGGCCATTTATATTTTGCTCTTATATTGGTTTGTTCTCCATAAAAGTCCTTTACAAAGGCCCAGAAGAGGACTTGAGACAGTCAGCATGCTCATGTCAGATGGCCACTCAGGCTTTTAATACATTTTTTTTCTTTAGGGTATACTCTTCAAAATCCCATCTGCTGACTTCCTTATTAACTAGATCTGTCACTGTCATTATGTTTATTTGGGTAACTTCCAGGACTAAAGATTCTGCTCATCGTTTGCTATGGGTACTCATTTTGCTTTGCAAAAAAACATTCTTGATTTATAGTAGGAATAAGGGGCCTTTAAGAGGTATTCATCTATTCCTTGAAGTTATAACCTCATCTATCATGCAAACATAATCCTTGTTTCTTTTGACCATTATCCATTGGCTCAATGTCACACGACGTACAGCTTCTAACCATCAGCAGTGAGGGGACAGAAGCACAGCTCCACACTGTCACCTTTATCATCCTGGCAAGTTCCCTTAACCTTTTAGAGACCATAACTCAGGCAAACTCAAGAGTCATGATTTTTGACACAAAATGAATTTTAGGACTAGCCAGTATGAAACAGAGTTGGGTTTTTAATGGACAATAAAGAGAATCAAAATCAGAAGAATAAAGCATACCCATGAGCATAGGGGTGGCTTCTTTTTATATTTTAGTTTTGTTTGTCAAGACAGTGTTTCTCTGTGTAGCTTTGGAGACTATCCTAGCACTCCTTCTATAGACCAGGCTGGCCTTGAAGTCACAGAGATCTTCCTGCCTCTGCCTCCCAAGTGCTGGGATTAAGGGTGTGCATCACCAACACCCAGTGGGGGGGGGAAGGTGGGTTTACTAAAAGACTCTGTCATAGACTGTAGGCCCAAGACATGGACTTCTCAGGGGAGGATGGCAAGTATTGTCTTAGTATTATCTATATATACCATTCCAATGGCCCAAAGGTGACACCTCAAACATAGCTAAGAAACTTTGGCCCCTTTTCTCTCTCTCAATAGGTGAGATTATAAAATGGCTCCACATGTGCTTTGGATGGAATCACAATGTAATCACTAGGGTCACACAGCAGGGTTTGGGCATGGCCTTTTACTATAAAGGGGATTTCTGGTGAGATTCCTAGAAAGCTGTAGGCTTACAGCTGCTGAGGGAGAAAGGCCTCCAGCAAGTATTAATGGTGTTATTCTGTGGAATAATCTTTCTGCACACTATGTAAATTATGCTGCGATTGGTTTTATAAAGATGCTGACTGACCAAAACCTAGACAGGATGAGGTTAGGTGGGAAAACCAGACTGAGGACACTAGGAAGGAGAGCAAGATTAGAGAGTTGCCAGGAAGACACAGAGAGGAAACAGGAGGTGCAAGATGAAAGAGTGTAGATTAATATAAATGGGTTGATTTAAAGTGTAAGAGCTAGTTAGTAATAAGCCTGAGCTATCGGTCAAGCATTTGTAGTTGATATTGAGTTTCCATGTTGGTTGTTATCGAACTGGCAGGAAGAAAAGAAAAGTCCAACTATAGGGTTGAAATTCGTGCCTGGACAGAGGCTTCAGTCAGACTCATGGAAGAGGGGCCCTTTTCCTCCCCAGGTCCTCATAATTTTCACTGCCTTTCTTTCTTGCCTCACAACCACCTCTGTTCTTTAGCTTTGAACATGAAACTCATGTTACAGAAGCCAAGAAACTGGAATGAAGTGACTTGAAGCCTTCTAAGGTCAGCACTCCACTTTCCTTCACTACAATCCTGGGAGGTTCCACAGCAGCATGCAGTCGGTGCTTCGAGCCACCTTCACTCTCATCCCTCTGCCTGTCCCTCAAGCATGGCCCAGTCACTTTCTCTGAGAACATTTCCAGGTACATATGCTTTGTATAGACACAAAGAGACAGACTAGAATGAAGGAAAAGAAAAATTAATATGCCTGAGACCTTTCATCCCAGGATAACAGGATATCATATAGGACATTGCATACAAATAGCCAGCATCCTCTCCTCAATGTCAGAGAGTGTGTTATACAATTTCCTTTGATTCCCAGCTGCTTGTCATTACAGCTGGGTTAGGTGACATCCTTTACTGCTTCCTGCCTTGCAACCCCATCTCAACTTGTCATTATCAGTGTTACCCATCCATTGAAAACTCCTTTCATAGAGGATGTGGAAAGAGGGGAACACTCCTCCACTGCTGGTAGGAGTACCAACTGGTACAGCCACTTTAGAAATCAGTATGGCAGTTCCTCAGGAAAACGGGAATCAGTCTACCACAAGATCCAGCAATTCCACCCTTAAGCATATACCCAAAAGATGCACATTCATACAACAAAGACATCTGTTCAATGATGTTCATAGTAGCACTATTTGTAAAAGTCAGAACCTGGAAGCAACCTAGATGCTCCTCAACTGAAGAATGGATGGAGAAAATGTGGTACATTTACACAATGGAGTACTACTCAGTGGAAAAACAAAACAAAACAATGCAATCTTGAAATTTGCAGGCAAGTGGATGGAACTAGAAGAAACCATCCTGAGTGAGGTAACCCAGTCACAAAAAGACAAAAATGGTATGTACTCACTCATACATGGATTTCAGACATGGAGCAGGGGATTGCCAGCCTACAATCTACACCACCAGAGAAGCTGGGAAACAAGGAGGACCCTCAGAGAGACACACATAGTCCCCTGGAGAAGAGGAAGGGACAATATCTCCTAAGCTATTGGGGATCATAGGGAGAGGGAGTTAGATGAAAGAGAAGGGGAGAAGGGGAGCGGAGAGGAGGACACAAAGGAGCAGAAAGATCGGGGAGGAATGGAGGAGAGCAAGAAAAGTGATACCATCATAGACGGAGCCATTATAGGTTTAAAGAGAATTCTAATACTAGGGAAATGTTCAGAGACCTACAAAGTTGACCCCAATTAATAATCTAAGCAATAGTCGAGAGGCTACCTTAGAAGCCCTTCTCTGATAATGAAATTGATGACTACCTTATATGTCATCCTAGAACCTTCATCCAGTAGCTGATTGAAGCAGACACAGACACTCACAGCTAAACACTGAGCTGAACTCTGGAATCCAGTTGCAGAGAGGGAGGAGTGATGAGCAAAAGAGTCAAGACCAGGCTGGAGAAACCCACAGAAACAGCTGACCTGAACAAGTGGTTGCTCAAGGGGTTCCCAGATTGATAGCTGGGAAACCAACATAGGACTGTTCCAGACCCCGTGAACAAGGAAGTCAGTTTGGAGGTCTGGACAATCTATGGGGCCACTGATAGTGGATCAGTATTCACCCCAATACACAAATGAAATTTGCGAGCCCTCTCCACATAGAGGGATACTCTCTCAGCCTAGACACATGGAGAGGGCCTAGGCCCTGCTCCAAAATGATGTGACAGACTTTTGAGACCCCCTGGAAGGCCTCACCCTTCCTGGGAAGCAAAAAGGGGGTTGGGACAGGGGGGTTGGTGGCGGAAGGGGAGGAGGGGAGGGAGAGGGAACTGAGATTGACATGTAAAAGAAGCTTGTTTCTAATTTAAATAAAAAATAAATTACAAAAAACCAAAAACAACAACAAAAAGAAAACTCAACTTTAGATTATTATTTCAGGATCTATTTGTGGAGGATTCAGACTGAGATGTGAGATAATGGAGAAAAGGAAACCCTATAGCATTAGTGCCAATCAAGTTATTTAGCTGTAATGAACATACAGTCCATGGTTCATGCCACTTACCCACCTCCCCTCCACAACCCTCTCTTAACCCACTCCTCCTCCGTTTCTGTTCAGAAACGGTCAGGGCTCCCATGGGTAACAGCAAAGCATGGCATATAAAATTGCAGTAAGACTAAGCACCTCCCACTTATATTAAGCTGGGCAAGGTTTCCAAGAGACAGCCAAAATGTTAGGGACAGCCCCTGTTCTCACTGTTAGGAGTCCTATAAGTAGACCAAACTACACAACTTTCACATATATGTAGAGGGCTTAGGTAGGTTGCATGCAGGCTGCCTGGTTATCAGTTCGGTCTCTGTGAGCTCCTATGAGGTCAGGTTAGTTGATTCTGTGAGTTTTCTTATGGTGTCCTTGAGCCCTCTGGCTCCTACAATCCTTCCTCCCTCTCTTCAGCAGAGTTCCCTGAGCTTGGCCTTATATTTGGCTGTGGGTCCCTGCATCTGTTTCCATCAGGTACTGGATGAAGGCTTTCTGATGAAAATTGGGGTAGTCTCCAATCTGATCAGAGATGGTCAGTTCAGGCTACATATCCACTATTTCTAGGAGTCTTACCTAGGGTCATCCTTGTAGATTCATGGGAATTTCTCTTGCATCAAAAGGGAAAATAGAAGAGATCTCCTGGGTGTATTGAGGGCAGGTGGGGACGGGAACTCGAGGGACTGGGTTGTAGGGTGGATGGAGGTGGAGAGTACTGAAAGGGATGACTGGAAATTTGGACATTTTGGGGTTAGGTAGAACAAAGATATTCTAAAGAGAGACACTTATGTCTCTCCTCTGTGACTTCAAATAATTGAGACAATTGGCCCCAGCCCTATGAACCTCTTCTATGTGCCAATTTTAATATCTATCTTCTCTATGCAATAAATTGTAATTGTGAATATGGAAGCCATTTGGAGTTCTATGATGTGGTGTTCTTGAGTCTTGGAATCCTGATTAAGGGCAGGGAATGAAAATATCACACACACAAACACACACACACACACACACACACACACAGAGAGAGAGGAGAGAGAGAGAGAGAGAGAGAGAGACAGAGACAGAGACAGAGACAGAGACAGAGACAGAGACAGAGACAGAGGAGAACTGACATAAGGTAGTCTGGGCTCTCAGATGGAGAAACTGCAGCACCCCAGAACTTCAGTGTCTTTATTTTATGAAGTTGAACAGGAAGGTGGGATTATTACATATAACTGAACAAGTAGTGGGTTTATCTTGTAGCGATAGACAAGGAGACAGGGTTATTACCTACAGCTGAATAGGAAGGCACATTTAGCTTGTCCCAGTAGGAGAAATTTCTGTAGGGAGCAGTCTTGAGACCCTACAAATCTGGGTGGAGAAAGTTATGGTGGAAATTTTATGCAGACACTTTCAACATACACACATGGACCAAAGGAAGTCCTTGCCATCTCTCTGGGTCTCACCTGGGAAAGGTTTTGCCACTCCAAAGGGTCTGAGGCATTATGGTTCTTGATATGTCTGTGTTCATGTTGACAACACATGTTCACTCAGGACTTCACTGGATCCCTACACTGTGAGTCATCTTGCAAATCAGGAAACCTAAAGGTAGGGAACCCCTCACAAAAATACTTGCCTGGCAAGACTAATCCTGGGTCTCTCTACGAAGCAGTTTATTGAGGATGTTATCAGAAAAAGAAGGGAAAGTATGTTATCATGTTCATCATCATTGTGCATGCCTGACGCTAGAATCTTGAGGAATGTTTGGAAGAGCCACAAAGTGTCTCGGAACTGTCTTCCTGCAGATAGGACCATTTATCCATTTGTCATCTCCACTATCCTGTCACCTAGGCTTATTTTTTCAGAATAATAATGACCTCCTAAGCTTAGAGCCTTTAGATTGTATTCTGTTGGGTGTCACCCACCAAAGCATCTAGAAATCTCTTGAGTAGAGGGCAGGAAGTCCTTGGCAGAGCCTGGGTAAGGTGTTGTCTGGTTACACCTGTGTAAAGCTGGTTGCCATTATAATGCCATTAAAAAGAACATGAGCAGAGAGAGTGTGAGGCTGGGCACCTTGCAACCCTTTCATTGCCCCATGAGATGTACTAGTGCCCTACATTAAGTCCAGCCTAGAGTTTTCAGGATGATGGAAGGTCACAACTCCTAAGACTCAGTTCAGAAAATTAAATGGAACATGTTAAAGTCCACATAGTCTCAAGGCTATAGGATTTATTCTCTACCTCCTCCTCTCATCTGTTCTAGATTCCCTTTGCCCTGAGTCTGCACCAAGACTGGTAAAATGTGCACCAGAGAAGAGGAGAAGTTGCTATCACAGGAAATGAGCATCCAGAATCATCAATGGGAGCAACACAACATGCATTGGTTTTTGAATAATAAAAATCAAACTGGCCCGTTGCCTTGTTCTGTTGGGCCTCGGGCATGGGAATCACAGATGACAGAATAAAAATAATTATTTTGCAGATCAAAATTACTAGAAGAAATATAGTGCCTGCATTAAGAGTTTTGGGGCAGAATAGAGTTGAAAACTACTTATTTAGAAATTAACTATCATGACATTTCAATTGAATTCAAAAATTTTAAACTGGAAAGTAAAAAGAATATTTGATAGATTGTATATAACTGATCATCTACAATTTTTGAGGCAAAGAAATACATTTTATGCTTTTATGAGAATTAACAGTCATTTTCTTAATAATCAGGAATCCTGTTTGAAAACACTGATCCCTAACCCCTTAAATATAATGATCTAGTTACATTAATACAGCTGAACATATCCATCTTTTTAAAATAAAAAAATCACTAAAGATACCTCTAATGAAGAAAAACTAAGGAAAATCTTTCTGTGTTCTGTCTCTTTGTCTGTCTGTCTGTCTTTCTCTCTCTCTCTCTCTCTCTCTCTCTCTCTCTCTCTCTCACACACACACACACACACACACACACACAGCTGTTATATTAAATTTTGGGTTATATTAATGTCCTTGTAAGGAAGTTAAAAGAAGCTTGGGGTCAGGTGGACAATTCACTAAAGAACTTGCTTTTTCGCCCCCTCCCTCTAAATAGATAATCAGGGCAAACATAGCCAGAGAAATTAGGACGCGTTCATGTTATAATAGCAATGTAGTCAGATACGTTTTAAGCTATTCTTAAATCATACAGATGAGATCAAACTATAGAATGCAATTTTTGGCCATAATTATTGTTAACATTTTAATTTTTATTTTATGTGCATTAGTGTTTTGTCTGCATGCATGTCTATGCACCACATGTATACAGCACCTGTTCCAGTCAGAAGAGGGTGCTGGATCCCCATAGTTGGAGTTATAGATGCTTGTGAGCAGCCATGTGAGAGCTGGGAGCTGAATCCAGGACCTCTGGAAGAGCAGCACGGGCTCTTAACCCCTGAGCCATCTCTCCAGACCCTTATTATTGGTTTTATTAAAATTCTTGTTCTTTGGGTCTGTAAGTTTCCTGTTTAAAGCTCTCAAGTTAGATGTCTTTCTAAATTCAGAAATATATGTTATAAATTGTATAATATAAATACATCAATCATATATATGCATATCCTATAACTAATATCACACATTAACAATGTTATATAACAACAACCCTTGTTTGGCTTAGGGAAGAACCCTGTAATAGACACATCAAGATTTATGCAGCTGTTATGCAAACATTCCCCTAGCTGGCATAAGTAAAAGTCATAAATAAGTCTTTATGTTTCAGGCTATGCTCTGCCACCAGAATTCAGGTCATGTCAAGTTTCACTGCCAGATGAATTATGAAAGTTAGGAGAGAGATTCTCGATTTCAAAATTGCAGATACAGGTTTGTGAACTTTATTACCATTATCGTTATATAACTCGGGCTTGGGTCACACAGGGCAGATTTCACCTGAAGAGTAATTGCCCTCATCCAGCTGTACAGATGGTTCCTGAAAGTCCAGTTGCTTTGTCCATTCATTAATCTGCTGTGACTCTCAAGGAGTGGACACCATATGAACTGTGGGACTGTAACTTTTAAAAGTTACTGCTCCAGCAACAGTTAGGATAAAAATGATCCCTTTTTCCCTTTTTTTAAAAAATAATTAAATTAGAAACAAGCTTCTTTTACATGTCAATCCTTCTCCCTCCCCTCCTCCCCTGCCCCCCCACCGACTCCCTATCCCATTCGTTGTCTCAAATACCATCATCTTTGAGGCCAAACTTTGTACATATTTAGCCTAACTTTATCTTAGGTATGGCATATCCAAGTATGCAAATAAAATATGAGGAGGATTGCCCTGGTTTTTCCTATGGATGATTGAGGAAATATAGTAAATATTTTTAGATGATAGTTGCTGAAGCAGAGACATTTAATATGTCAATGTGCAGAAAGCTCATCCATGAGACAAACTTTATAAACTGTAAAATTTCCCTGTCAAGTTACTTGTGCTCCTGTATAGACAGACATGTAGAAATAGGTCTCCCATTGATCCAATTTTAATATAATTCACAAGAGGACAATTTTCTGATGTTTTAAGAGTCCTTCACTTTGGGAAGATGCAGAACTTGGAGACTGTCTGGAGCCATGTACCTTTATCATACTCACTTACAGTCCAACTGGGTTTAAGTTAAGAGCAGTGCAGAAATCTTGAGTTGATCACAGTGAAGATAGAGAACTCTCAATGCCTGCCTGGAGTGGCTTTTTTTTTTTTTTTTTTTTTTTTGGTGTCTAAGATCCAAAATGAATAAAAATGAATTGCAAGATTTTACCATTAATGAAGTCTGAAGGAACACTTGAGTTCCCTCCACAGCTTAGAGAATTAAAGTGACTCTCAGGAAATCACATCCCCACACAGGAGAAGGTGACAGGATGAAATCATCAATCAAATTCAATACTATCCACTTGATATCTTTTTATAAGTTTTAAATGGGGACTTTATGCACTTTGAAGAGGAATCTGCAGCCAAAAGCACGGGCAATTGGAGACTTCTTGTCTCCAGCCCATGAAGAGGGCACATTTTTAGAAATGACATTTAGAATGAACTCTTTTCTGACCCCATCAGAATGAGGGTGGTCAGCTATCCTAGGTGACTGGCCTGGCCAGGGTTCTGATTGCAGTGTTTTAGATGAGCGATGACCATTGATGAGAATGCTAACGTTAGACAAGTGGGCTATCACTTACACTAATAAAATATTAATTTCTAACAAAGAAAAGAATATATACTAGAGGTTCAGTTCCCAAGAAACTGGTTCTTTGTCTGTGGCCTAGAACAGATACTGACAATAATGCTAATGATTTAATAACATTCATTTGAAATGCTTTTCCGGTGAGTATATAGACAAGACAAATTGGACTTGGGTGTTTTGTTGTTATTGTTTATTTTTCTGGTTTTTAATATTTTTTATTTTTGGAGTGGTCACAATGGTGGGGGGCATGGAAGGACTGGGAAGTGAGTGTGATTGGGGTTCATGATGTGAAATTCCCAAAGAATCATAAAAATATTATCTTGAAACAAAGGAAAGAAGTGATCTATGCTCCTGGGATACCAACACACTCAGAGAGGGAAAGCAGCAGAGTGATTTATAAATATTATTTTACTTCCTTATAATCTTTTTTATAATTTAGAAGTTTCTCTTAATTTAAATTAAAAACAATCTTATTTTCCAATCCAATCCCAGTTCCCTCTCCCTCTGGTCCTCCCATGCCCCCCATAACCCCCCCCATGCCACCTTACTTCACGCCTCAAGGAGGGTGAGGCCTCCCATGGGGGATCATCAAAGTCTGTCACATCATTTGGGGCAGGGCCTAGGTCCTCCCCTGTGTATCTAGGTTGAGAGAGTATCCCTCGATAGAGAATGGGATAAATTCTGGGGTAAAAAAATGGGATAAATTTATCCCTCTCACAGATAAATACTGGTTCCACTGTCAGAGGCCCCATAGACTAACCAGGCCTCCCAACTGACACCCACATTTAGGGGTCTGGTTCCGTCCTATGCTGGTTTCCCAGCTGTCAGACTGGGGTCCGTGTGCTTCCACTTGCTCAGGTCATCTGTTTCTGTGGGTTTCCCCCAGCATGGTCTTGACACCTTTTCTCATCATTCCTCCCTCTTTACAACTGGTTTCCAGGAGTTCGGCTCAGTGTTTAGCTGTGGATCTCTGCTTGTGCTTCCATCAGCTATTAGATGAAGGCTCTAAAATGGCATTTAAGATAGTCATCAATCTCATTATAGGGGAAGGGCATTTAAGGTAGCCTCTCCACTATTGCTTAGATTCTTAGTTGGGGTCATCCTTGTGGATCCATGGACATTTCCCTAGTGTCAGGTTTCTCTTTAAACCGATAATGGCTCCCTCTATTAAGGTATCTCTTCTCTTGCTCTCTTTCTCTAGTCTTCCCCTGACTGATCCCTCATGTTCTCTTCCACCTTCCCTTCCACCTACTCCCCTCCCCCTCCCTCTATGCTCCCAATTTGCTCAGGAGCTCTTGTCCCTTTTCCCGTCTCCAGGGAACAATGTATGTCTCTCTTAGGGTCCTTCTTGCTTCCTAGCCTCTCTGGGGTTGTGGATTGTAAGCTGGTAATCCTATGCTCTATGTCTAATATCCACTTATGAGTGAGTACCATAAGTGGTACTCACTTTTTCTTTCTGGGTGTAGGTTCCATTCATTTGCCTGAGAATTCCAAGATTTCATTGTTTTTGTTTGTTTGTTTGTTTGTTTGTTGTGTTTTTGTTTTTTCTGAGTAGTACTCCATTGTGTAAATGTACCACATTTTCTCTATCCATTCTTCTGTTGAGGGACATCTAGGTTGCTTCCAGGTTCTGGCTATTATAAATAATGTTACTATGAACATAGTTTAACAGGTGTCTTTGTGGAATGAATGTGCATCCTTTGGGTATATGCCAAAGAGTGGAATTGCTGGATCTTGAAGTAGACGGATTCCCATTTTTCTGAGAAACCTCCATATTGATTTCCAAAGTGGCTGTACAAGTTTGCACTCCCATCAGCAATGATGGAGTGTTCCCCTTTCTCCACAACCTCTCCAGAATAAACTGTCATTGGTGTTTTTTATTTTAGCCATTCTGACAGGAGTAAGATAGTGTCTCAGAGTTGTTTTGATTTGCATTTCCCTGATGGCTAAGGATGTTGAACACTTTCTTAGGTGCCTTTCAGCCATTTTAGATACCTCTATTGAGAATTCTCTATTTACTTCTGTACCCCACTTTTTAATTGGATTATTTGGTGTTTTGGTGATTAGCTTCTTGAGTTGTTTTTATATTTTGGAAATCAGATGTGGGGTTAGTGAAGATCTTTTCCCATTCTGTAGGCTGCCGTTTTGTCTTGTTGACTGTGTCCTTTGCCTTACAGAATCTTCTCAGTCTCAGGAGGTCCCATTTATTAATTGTATCTTAGTTTCTGTGCTACTGGTGTTCAGGAAGCTGTCTCCTGCACCAGATCGTTCAAGGGTACTTCCCACTTTCTCTTCTAATAGGTTCCATGTGGCTGGATTTTTGTTGAGGTCTTTGATCCATTTGGACTTAAGTTTTGTGCATAGCAATAGATGTACGAACTATCTGCAGTCTTCTACATTCTAGCATCCAGTTATGCCAGCACCATTTGTTGAAGATGCTTTCTTTTTACCCATTGTACAACTTTAGTTTCTTTGTAAAAAAAAAACCAGGTGTTTATAGATGTGTGGATTAATATCAAGGTCTTCAATTCTATTCCACTGGTCTACCTGTCTCTTCCTTATATTCTTCTAAAGAAAAATGGAATGACTGGTAAAGTCAGTCTCCCAGGAGTTAGTATCTTCCTTCATTTTTGCTCAAGTTAAAAATTCTCTAAAGGACAACATTTTCTTACTTCTCAGACCTCCCTCAAAAACCTCCAGACCACATGACACTACTGAATGGATCATCAGTATTCTCTCCAAGAAGACTAGTGTGAAGGGCAAGTTGTGTGCTGTATAAGGCAGGAATTCATACTTGTGTTCTGAAGCAGATAGTTAAGGTTATACATGTCCCACAATGAAATATTAGGGCTGGCTAAACAGATTACTTGGATCCTTTTCAAAAATATGCCTGTGTGTTTTCAACCTTTATTTATTATGAATATTTCAAACATATGATTGGAGAGAAAGGTCAATGGAACCTAGGCATCCATCCACCAGCTACACAAACATCCACTCGTGGCCTGATGTTTCCTTTGAACCTCAATCCTAATCTAGTCTCCCACTGCATTTCACCTGTACAAAATTTATCACCATCCCTAAATAATGAGGACACATAGAATAAGTATACATATGATGTTATTTTAAGGAGCAATAATATTAGAAAATTATAAATTAAAAAGATTGATGCCAATAATTCCTAAGGATATAGGCACCTAGAACTCCTGTGCCTTTTCTCTGGGAGTATAAAACAACACAATGATTTTTCAGCTTCTTACAACATCAAATGTATATCTACTGCCATCAGCAATTTCAATCCCCCAGATTAGTCTCAAAGAACAAACCGTGTATTTATAAAACTCAGTGTGCAATATTATTTATAATGTCTCTCTTATAATGGCCCCCAAGTGGAAAGACATTCAAGATAGAAAGATGAGTGTTTTTTTAAGTGGAACATTCACACAATAGAATAAAAGTGGAAATATGTAAGAATGAACTACTAATACATACACAGCATAGATGGACCTGAAGAGAATTCTTACATAAACTCACTATATTGGCTATGATTTAAAAAATATAGTAACAAATGTTAGTAAGGAATGGAGAAATCAAAACCCTCATCAATTGCTGGTGTATGTAATGATGTAATGAATGTAAAATGATATAGCCACTTTGGAAAACGATGTGACAGTTTCTTCTAAAGAGTCACATAAATTTATCTTATGTCCCAGTAATTGCTCCTCTAGTCATCTATCCAGGAAAAGTGAAACATATGCTCAAAGTTTTACATACAAACGTTCATAGAAGTATCATTTACAGTCACTAAAAAAGAACAACTAAAATATTCATCAACAGATGAATGGATAAGCAAAATATGGGCTATGCATATGATAGAATATTACTGAGCCATAAGAAGGAATGAAGTCTAGATCTATGCCACACATAAATGAGCCACAAAAATACCAGGAAATGCGAAGGGATCCTTATTTAAAAATTATGTATTGTGCAATTCAATTTGCATCTAATATTCAGAAAAAAACAAATATATGGAAATAAAAAAACAGATTACTATTTGTTTGAGTTGGACATGGAAATAGGATTTTTTTCCAAAGATGAGGTTCGCTTTGGGACAATAAAAGTATTTTAAGGGGGAGGAGAGATGGGGGAAGCAGAGGGAGAGGGAGAAGGGATTGATTGACATGTGAAACAAGCTTGTTCCTAATTTGAACTAATAAAAAAATTTTTTAAAGGTATTTTAAACCAGGATCACAGTGTTGGTAGTTTCACACTTTAGTAAACTCACTAAAAGGTCTTAAGATGCCCATTTCATTTTTTTTTTTTTGAGACAGGGTTTCTCTGTATTGCTTTGGAGGCTGTCCTGGAACTCACTCTGTAGACCAGACTGGCCTTGAACTCACAGAGATCCACCAGCTCTGCCTCCCGGGTGCTGGGATTAAAGGCGTGTGCCACCACTGCCTGGCTTGAAATGTCTGCTTCAAATGTATGAATCTACTCACATACTAGGAGAGAAAAGTGGTTGTAAGTATCCACACATATAATGAAAGTGAAAAGAGCTGCATACGGTATATGTGTACACATAAAATCTGATCAAGCTGTGTGATTTGTATTAATATACCCATTTCCTGGTTTTGCTATTGTGCTACAGCTATTTAAGATTCTCTCTCAATAATAAAACAAAAAGATGTTTCATTGGCTAGTTTTATCTCAACTTGACACAAGCTAGTTATCTACAAGGAGGGAACGGCAAGTGAGAAAATCCAGCTGTAGGACATTTTCTTAATTAATGATCTTTGTGGGAGGACCCAGCCCATTTTGGATGGTGCCATCCATGGACTGATGGTCCTAGGTTCTATTAGAAAATAGGCTGAACAAACCATGAGGAAGAAGCCAGGAAGCAGCTCCGCTCCACGGCTTTGGCATCAGTCCCTGAAGCCAAGTCCATGCCCTGTTTGTGTTCCTGTCCTCATTGCTTTTGGTGATGAGCGGTTGGTTCTACGGAACTGTGAGCGAAATAAACCCTTTCCTCCCCAAGTTACTTTTGGTCAGGGTGCTTTATCACACCATGCATGTAGATATATGTACAAGTTCTCTGTATACTTTTGCAACTTTTTAATGAACCTATAATGACATTAAAATTAAAGTTTTGAAAATTAGGTATGTTGGTACAGCACTGTAATCCCAGTGCTTGGGAAGCTGAGGCAAAAGCATCTGAAGTTGGAGATCCTGGATCCATCAGCACCACAAAGGAAAAGGAAAACAATTTTAAGCCAGGCACAGTAGCATTCTTCTGTAGTTACAACTACTTGAGGGGCTAAAGCAGGAAGATAATTTGAGCCTAGAGTTCAAGACCAGCCAGGATGACCTAACTTTGTCTCAATCAATCTTCAATTAGTTTCTGAGAGCTTGGGTCATGTATTCATTGAGAAGCCTGGCTACTTAGAGACAGTTGTAATTATTACCTCCATCCCCTTCTTCCTGAAGATGTAGGACTTAGAAACAAGCTCCCTTCCCATGATCCTTCTACTTCTATACATGTCCACTCCTCATCATAAAAATAGTTTCAAAGGGAGTGAAAATAGATGTTTTCACGTCAATTCCTTCCATTTGTTTATCATCAACAGCTAAATGTTACTAGGTATGTAGTGAGTGTCACTCAGTTTTGAGGACTTCAGAGCTCAAAAGAGAAGATTGGTAGGTTTCTGTTCTGGTCTAGAACATGTTATGCAGCCAAGGATGACCTTATATAGCTAAGTATAAACTTGAACTTCTGTATCTGCTGCCTCCACCTCTGAGTTCTCAGGTTACAGGTTTGCTACCGCCATGTCTGGTTTCCGTGGTTCTAGGGATGGAACCCTAGGCTTTGTGCATGACAGGTAAGTACTCTGTCAACCACACTACATCCTCTGTCCAAAAGGGCAATTTTTATTTGTCCAAAGCCAAAAGTCAAAAGATGGGATTAGTTTCAGGGATGGCTGGAGCATCCTTCTCTCTTCTCTTGCTTATATTTCCTCTGTTTCTTACTCTCCCCTTCTTTCCCCTTACCTTCTTATCTTCCCTTTGTCTCCTCTCCCCCTACCTCTGTCTGTCATTGCTACTTGATGTCATTCCAAGAAATCTTC
This sequence comes from Cricetulus griseus, assembly GCF_003668045.3. Taxonomy (NCBI): domain Eukaryota; kingdom Metazoa; phylum Chordata; class Mammalia; order Rodentia; family Cricetidae; genus Cricetulus; species Cricetulus griseus. The sequence continues at coordinate 142,806,112 of NW_023276807.1, read as the reverse complement.
CTCCCATGTAACCAGCACTGTCCTTATTTGTGATGTCACAGGGAAGAGCCAGTTTCACCATAATCTCTAAGAATGTAATGGCTGCCTCCAAAAATTCCTCCCCTCCTGGTTAAATGCCACAGTTCCTAACAAGGATTCTTTGTTTGTTTTTACTTTCTATCATATGATTGATAACACTTTTTATCAATTCCAAGTCTCCCAGACAGACTAGGATATGGTAAGAAGTAGAACTCAGGAAGGTGCTGAGCAATGGCTTGCCTCTCATTCCCACACAATGTAAGGATATATCACCATTTATATGGTGGTGGTGGTGGTGGTGGTGGTGGTGGTGGTGGTGGTGTGTGTGTGTGTGTGTGTGTGAATGCTTAAAAGCTACATAAAATTTAGTTAAAAATGTCACAAATCCTGTTACTTCCCTTGTTCATTTTCATAACATGCATTGTCCACCATGAGCCAAGCTCCAACAGTACCAAAAAACTTGAGATATTGCAACACTAGGAAAGCAAAAATAATTTTTTCAAATGCTAAAAAAAGATTTAAATCCCAGAATTGGAATTTTCATTCTACTAGAAGGAGACAACTAAACACACATTACATATATGCATTCACATGCACACACACACACACACACACACACACACACACACACACACACACGAATGTATTCATATCATGTAGCAGGTGGCAGTAAGTCTTTAGGAAGACAAAGAAAGCAACTCAAGGAAGATGGGAAATGCTGAGTGGAAGGAGGAGAGTACCATTTACTATCAGGAGATCAGGAAGGATGAGGTCATCAAGAAGGCAATATGTCACCTACCCTGAGTGCTTTTACCTTTCTCTATATTGACACAATTCTCTGAAGGTCTGTATGAGAGGCTGTGCTGGTTGGCTTTTGGCAACTTGACTCAAGCTAGGGTTATCTGAGAAGATGGATCCTCAGCTGAAAAAAAAACTTCATAAAGTTAACCTGTAGGCATGTATTTCTGTGGGGGGGTGGGCATTTTCCTAATTAATGACTGAAGCAGGAGGCCTAGTCCACTGAAGGTGATGTCACAATCTGAGTGGACCATGGAGAACAAGCCAGTAAGCAGCATCCCTCCATGGCCTCTGCATCAGCTCCTGCCTCCAGGTTCCTGCCCTGTTTCAGTGTCAGCCCTGCCTTCCCTAGATGATCAGCTGTGATTGACAAATGTAGAACAAACCACACCCCTTTTCCCCCAAGTTGCCTTTGGCCATGGTCTTGATGACAGCATTGAAAGCCAACTAAGACAGAAGATAATACTGTTGTCTCAGAAGGGCATAGGTGGTGGGAACAGTTCTTAAATTTTATTTTTAGAAGGAGAATAAAAAGTAAAGGAGGAAAGAAAGATTAGAGAAAGCAGTTCAAGCTGATTTTAGGGACCAAAGTTCTACACAAGGGGTTGTTGAGCTGATAGATGAATGTACAGATGTCAAGCCAGAGAAAATTGTACAGGTGGCCAGTCTGGGAGCCAGCTTAAAGAAGTGATTGCCTGTCTGTGTTTTCAGTTTCCTTGAAGAAGTAAGTGTTTTGTGTGCTTTTCTTTTTCTTTTCTCTTTCATTATCTTAGGCAGATGGGCAGAGACTAAGGAATAGAGGGCCTCACTTGCTAGGTGTTTTTCCACTAAGCCATATGCCTGGCCTTTAAAAAATTCTGTTGTTTTGTTTTAAGACAAGTTAGCCTTGAGCTCTTCTGGTAAACCTGGGCAGGCCTCAAATTTGTAATCCTGAAACTTTAGCCTCTTGAGTTATTCTTTCTCTCCCTCTTTGTGTGTGTGTGTGGGTGGGGGAGTGGTCCTTATGTCCTCTGGCTGTTCTGGAACTCACTATGTAGACCATGTGGGCCGGCTTTTTGTACATAAACATTTAAATTATGGCTGAGATTCAGTAACATTGCAATTAGCACCCATCAGAAATCACACTACTGGGTAAAAACAGAAAAGGGCCAGGGTAGGCTCAAACTCACTATACAGCACAAGCTGGCCTTGAACTCAGTTTTCTGCCTTAAATATCAGAGTTCTGGGATATGTACAGATTGATTTTTGAGAAAAAAGGATTTGACTATAGGTGAACAAACTGAACTACTCAAAATTGACTAATCCTATTGTTATTAGAAGACAAATATCTTAAAATAATAGCAACTATTACTTAATTTAGAGCAACCTGATACACATGTATGGGAACACACTACACAACCACACACCTACACACACACACACACACACACACACACACACACACACACACACAGCTTACACCACCCATGTCTCTGTAGTCTAATTTAAAAACCAGAGCTAAAATGGACACTTGAGGTTAAGTAAGTAGTGACCCCTTTCACGAAACCCACTAACATGTCACTTTTTTCTATATTTAGGAATACATTCCAGGTCTCTCAATTATTTTAACTTCTTTACAATGTCAAATTATGTCCATTTTCCTCTTTTCAATTGCTTTTGGCTAAAAAATAATAAAATATTGATCTGAACATGTCTATATAAGGATTTGATGTATTTTCATAAATAAACATTTTAAGGAAATATAAAATATTTTCATTTATTTTAGGTGGATTAAAATCAGTCTAGTCATTTAAAATGGATATACAATGTACTGTGTAGAAGTAACAAAAATTACTCTATCTGTCCTTGTATTTTCATAGCTATCATTTAATTTTAGGTTCCATTTTTATAAAACTCATAAACCTATGAGTATGTGTTTATCTTCCAGCTTTGTCCGGATATGATTCACAAATGTGTCAAGAAAATCTAATAAATCTTTTATTGATGTATATTAATATTCTAATTGCAATGTAAGGAACAAAGAAAAGATGCTGCTATCAATGGATTGGAATGTTTTAATATGGCATCTCAAATTAGCAATACACTGCTGCTTCTTGTAATGGCTTCATACTCTGATCATCTATGACGTGAAAACCTAGCCTCGTAGGCATCAATCAACCAAGCACCAACTACTGCCTTTGCTCTTTTAAAAATCCTTACTGCCTGCCTGCTCGCCTCCCTCTCTCCTTCCCTTCTTTCCTTCCATCCTTTCTTCCTTCTTCCAGTCTGACTTCAAGCTTGCTATGTAACCCAAGCTGGCTTTGAACTGATGCCTCAGTCTTCCAACAGCTGAGATTATAGGATCCATCATGCCTTTTATTACATCTTTTGAAAGGGATTTTATGCCTCCGAGCTGAGATAACCTTGTGCTGTTGCTTCTCAAACTGTTCTGACCTCCAGATAGGAAGTCAGTAACTAGAGGCCTGCCTACAAATGATAACTGACTTCAAGAGTCCCCAAACCAGTTTTCTCTGTAGAACAGAAGCTAAGGTGGCTTTGGACTTTCACATGGTCCTTTCACTTGCTGTCACTTGGCCTCACAGTGACTGCATAGATTGGATAAAACTGAAAATCACTCAATGGTGAAGGCTTTTGAATAGCATGGCTTATTATTTTTTGAAAATGCTTGAAGTGACTATTAACAGCAATTGCCAAAAGCAAGCAAAGCTTCCCTCTTGCAAAAGATGTATTTCTCATAGTTCTGTGTCCCACTCTCCTACCAACATTAATTACCGTCCAGTTGAAATTCTTAAATAGCTTTGACCTACTTGGCTTGCATCCCTCTCTTTCTTGTATTTATTGTTGTTGTTGTTCTGTTTTGCTCTGATTTACTGTTTTCTGAGAGAGGGTCTGGCAATGTAGTCTGGGCTCAACTGGAACTCTTATGTCTTAGCCTCCTAAGGGTTGGATTGACAGGTGTTTAGCACTGCCCCCTGCTCTCCCCACCTTTTTCCTTCCTCCTCTTATACATTTGGCTGCCCTGTGCACTCAGTCTCCAGCTGATCTTTAGTCACATGAAACAGTATTGTTTGAAGTGGTATATTCATTATATAAAATAATGCCTTTGGTTGTCTCCTGAAAAGTCTTTCTCTGGAGGTGATTTCCAGTAAGAATAGTCCATCCAAACATCATTCCAATAAAAAGACTCGACTTTGGAAAGGGAGAGGTTGATATCTACAGAGTTAGAAGAGATAAATGAAGACAGAAGACAATATACAGCAAAATATGGTTTTTGTAACAAAATAGGCACATTTACCTCTCACTAAATTGCAAAGATCACTAGTGTCCAACCCAATATGTCATCATATTTAGTCCTGACCTCTTTCTTAGTCAGAAATTGAGATATAATCTAGATCTAGAGTTTAGCTTTTTAAAAAAAACTATTGGGACAGAGAGAGATATACACAATCATCTTCCATTTAATTATTCTCAATCTTTGCTCCTAGGGAAATGAATCTGCTCCTATTTACCCATCTACCTTGTCTTGTTGTCTATGTCTCAGAGTGATGTGACCTCTGAGTCCATGTTTCCTTAAACACATCTTCGAAAATGGAAACTCAAATGAGATTGTAAAGAAGCTACAAGTAGGGAGGTTTCTGTTGCGTTTTAACCAATAGAGGTTCCACAATACTTAAAGCCTCTATATAGATCTGTGAGAACACAAACAAACTAAGTGAAGTGGAGGGCAAAAGAGATCAATGGATGTTCACTCATGAAGAAACAATAATGGTCAACATACTTACAAAAAGGCAACCAGTCTCACTGATAAAGTTTCTACTTTAAAGTACATCCACAGAGACATGCCACATTGACTGGGCTGGCAAAGATTTTTGACATAAGCTAGCAGTCATGGAAAGTTCATTCATTGTTGATGGGAGTGTAAGACAGTACAGCCATTTGAAAACTTATTTACAATAGAATTTAACTAGATCATCCCCACTCACCTCATAATTCCATTCCTAGGTATACACCTCCGAAAACTCTCACTCATGTGCACCAGGGACACATGTGAGAACATTCAGAGCAGCCCAGCTCAGGCAATGCATGCCTTTTCTTTTACATTCCTGGCACTGAGACGGTGGTAAAGGCAACCCACACCACACTGGCTGCTTAGACCTGGGGTTTTTCAGAGACCTCTGAGAGAAAAGAGAGAGGAAGACTAAAGCCACAACTTCCCTGCCTCTGAGGCTCCTGCCCCATTCTTAGGTCACTTAGTTCCATCATGCCACTTACATCAATCCATGTATTACTACTTCAGGATTATATCAAAATGCAAGCAGTCTTCAACCAAACAAATTCTCAGTCATTTCGTCCTTATAATCTTGCCTTCCTCATGTGTTTCTTGTATACAATTAGCTTTAAAATAGTAGCCAGTATTTCTTTTTCTATCTGACCATCAGGGCTTCGTTCCTCCTTCTCTTTGTATTTTCAGTGATACAGCTCCATTCTACCCTGAACCTCGAACAGCTAATGGGCATGGATTTGGAATGCTTTACCAAAGGTTAATTACCTTTAGGGAATGGTCCTCCTCCTAAATTGTGATTCCCTCAAGGGACTTGCCTTGCTTATAGCGGGCTGTGTATTCATGCCTGGCTCCTGGTTTAGAAAGAGGCCCATGGGCAGAATAGAATGACCCATGTTCTTTCCCATGCTAAGCTCGACTAGGTTGTTCATTCTCTCTAAATCAGAATTTTCCTACACACATTTTAACAGTGTATTTTACGATAGTTTTTTTCCTTTTCTATGCAGAAATGTCATGAATATTAAAGGCAATTATATGAGAAAGTTCTATGGCTACATGACCCCAAAATAGCCCCGTTAAGAAACAGTACTGTGCTTCCTTCCTGCCCTTTCCTCGGAGCTCCTCACCTTTCAAACAGAGGTCAAATAAGATCTGTTGCTCTTTCTTCTGCAGAAGGAAATTAGAATTGTATTTCCCGGTGTCCTGTTAGAGGCTGGTTCCTGGAGTGTGGGGATAGCGGAAGTGGGGTTCTGCAGGGAATTAGAGGGTAGAAAAGGTCACCATAGCCTTGTGCCCCGCAAACAACCACACCTTCTACACCCCTACAACTGTGCCCAAGCTCTGTCCTTTCCTCATCACCTTTTAAAACTGACATCTGCATCTCCAGGTATGATTCCAGACTTTGCAGGTATATGGGCATTTGAACAGCATCGTCCTCACTGCCTCGTGGTGGAAGAAGCATCACTCTGATGCCCTGGGCACTGTGCACCAAACTGGAGCTCAACCAGGGAAGGAAAAAGGGCACTTCAACAGCCGGAGGATCGGAGCTCAAGTAGCTGCTGGCCAGGGGACCCACACAAATGATCTAGGCATACTGTAGCATCCCAGGAGACACAGGGGACAGTGTTGCCACCTCTGCCAACTTGACCACCCTGATTTCAGGCTCTGGAGGCTGACACCCCCTCTGGCTCCTACCAAGGTGGGAGTGAACCGCCATGGTTTAATTTCACTCTCCAGCTGAGAGCCAATTGTGTGGTGCCCTGAGTCAGACACCCGGCTGGCCGGCCGGGGGAGCATGTCCCGCGGGGGCGGCAGCAGGTCGGGTGACGCCATGGAGCCAGGGGCGGCGAGGTCACGTGCGCGCGGAGACCACATCGGCTCAGCCCACGTGAGCGCGAGATTTAAAAGTTGGTAGCGCGCGCGGTGATGGTCAGTTTGGTGGCTGAGCTCAGCAAGAGACACACCGGGGACGGGACGCTGAGGGACAGCCAGAACACCAGCACATCACAGGGTCCCTGATCTCCAGTCCAGAGCTGCTTGGAAGTGGAGATGTCTAGAGCAGCGGGTAGCCGCCCAGGGTTGTCTGGGGGACAAGTGGCGGCTGCATCTCCGCTCCTGTCACTGCTGCTGCTCCTCGCCTGCTTCGCAGACGCCTGCAGAGGTAAGATGCCACCTTCTGCCTTCTGCTTCATGCGCCCCTCAGGCGCCCCCTGCACCGGTTTCTCTCTATCTTCCTTGCCTGTTTCCTGGGTTTCTAGGACCCATCTTCCGCTGAAACCATGGTCTGGCTGGCCCAGGACTACAGGGGCAGCCAGCTGGGGAATCTACAGGGGCTGACTGCAGACTCCGTAGTGGGAGTTAAAAGAAAATTAAAACACTTTCCCTTTCATCGCAGTTATCAGAGAGACAAAAATCTGCTGCTCCCCTTGCCAAGGCGAAGTAAAGTTGGGGCGTGCTCGGCCTCCTGATAAACTAGATGTTGAGTGATATACGATGTGGAGGAGGGGTTTACAGGTTTTCAGAAGGGTTAAGAGTTTTGATCACAGAAAGTTGAAGCGACCGTGCAAAGCTTACCCGGGTTTCTAATGATGTAGGTGGGATCTGATGACAACAGGGACTTCCCTGGCTTACCTCCCAGGAAGCACAGGATCAGCAAAGCCAGGGAGGAAGGTCTGATGCTTCGAATGAGTGGCACAGGCAAAAATGTGTCTGTTGATTCTGTAAAGAGTTTAGTTCCCAGGTAACCTGGGGCACTATCACTCCTTCCTGCATTATTAGGGTTCTTCAAATTCCAAACACTGCATTGTTGTAAACATGGATTCTCCGGCTAGGCCCAGGTCAGCAGAAATATTGAGAACTTAACATCACAGCCGCTGATCGCTTTCGTAGCTCACAGCCCAGCCTCAGGTAGAGACGGACAGAGACAAATATATTCTTTTCCTGACCTGTTTTTGTCACCTTCATTTCATTAGTTTGATCTTTGTTGCTGAGACATTGAGGAAGAACAGGCTTCCTCGTTTGAAAAGCAAGGTACCATCTGGTAAAGGTGCCTGGTGCCAACCATGAAGACCGGAGATCTAGCCCCAGCACCCTCCGGTTATCCTCGGAAGAAAGAAAAGCCAGATAGCAACCACGTGGTAGCAGACTAACCTTCTGCAACAGCGATTCACTATGACTTATGAAAGCCAAATTAGCCTTTTCTCTTTTTAATATTTTATTGGAAATATTAGAATGATAATTTCATTTATCTTCTCAAGGAAAGAGATAATTATAGTGTTTTTGTTTTGTCTATTAAGAGAGCAGGTTTACTTAATACATTGCCTGGAAGTAGCAGATAAAGCACCTGTAGTCAGATAATCATAACCTTTATTTGTATTTCTATTTATTTAATGTGTATGGGTGTTTTGTCTGCATGTATGTCTGTGCCTCACGTGTATGTCTGGTGTTCAGGGATGCCAGAAGAAAGTGTGGCATCCCCTGGGACTAGAGTTATATAGATAATTGTGAGCTACCATCAGGGTTCTGGGAATTGAACCCAGGCTCTTAGAAGAACACACAGTGCTCTTAGCCATAGAGCCAGCCCTATAACTATAGTTTTAAAATTTGTTTTGTTAGGGGAAGAGCTATGCTTTCCATGCATGTTGCATGCCATGTGCTTGCAATGGCTCCTGCAGCTGTGGGAAATGACTGTCTTAGAGAACTGGGTGGATAGCAGGTTCCAAAACCAAACAAACAAAAACCAAACAAACAAACAAAAACAGATGAGCCTTCAGTTTTATTTCCAAAAGAGCAAATCTGCTGACTGACCTATCACATCATAAATAACTTTGGTATTATTCAAGCAAAAGGCTTCCTGCACTGTCAGGAAGTACCCTGACTGCTTTTTCTGCCTTTGTTCCCTTTCAGACACGAAAAAAATTACATTTCTCTTAAAATGCAATGGGGTGGAGAGTGGGCAGGATGAATAGCCAGAGTGATCTTCAGTTAGTCCCAAGCTCCTAAACATGGGCTTAGGGACACACATAGCATACATAAGCAAGAGTTGGAGATAATCTAACAGTAGCAATCAGTACATAAATGTAACTAGATATGTCTAAAAAAGAGTCAAAAACAAATGCCATAGAAGCAGAAGAAAATAAGTGTCAATAAATGTAGTATTCTCAGGCAAAATGAAAAATAAAGGAGCAGAGCACATAAGGGCAGTGAGCTAGTGGGATGATAAAGGCCAGTCAGACATGCCGAGTGGAAATAGTTAACTGAGAGAATATGTTAGGAGAGGGTAATATCTCATAAAGAGGAACATACTTTGGGTATCTGCCACTCACTTGATTATGCCTGTGGCAGTAAGAGACACAATGGCCAAGACTAACAATGAATGTCTTTCCTACCCAGATCTCTCCTTCATTGATTAATTCTTAATGTTCAGTTAATAGTAACTGTTTCCCATATGCTAACTACAGAGAAGTGTTGGCAAGAACGACATGGATGCCACCTTTAATTGCATAGTGCTTAAGTAGAAATACCTCAATAAAAAGTGAGCAAAAGCTGCCATTTTTATGACTGAGAAGAAAAGAGTGGTGTTGTTTTGGGAAAATGTGGAGAGTAGTGCAAGTACTAGTTTCTGCCAGTACATCCACATCCCAGGTGACATGGATTGAGTATGCCTTCCAGAGTTTAAGTTTTGGAATCTTGGTTCTTGGTGTGGTAACAGTGAGAGATGGCGAGCCTTTGTGAATCAGGGTTAGTGGGACATTGGAAGGTAACTGGGTGTGTTAGTCTGGGTAGTAGGTAAAAGGGTGTGTTAGTCCACCCTCAGAAGGGATTAAAGGAGTTCCCTTGGGACTCTGGATCATTGGAGAGTGGGTTGTTACAAGATTGAGACTGGCTCCTCCCTGCCCTCTGGCTTTCTCTCTCATTGCACAATCACTGGACCACAATGGCTCTCACTCAATCTTTGGGTCACAACCCCTTCAACAAACTTCCATCTCCTAAATATTTACATTGTGATTCATAACAACAGCAAAATTATAGTAATGAAGTATCAGTGAAAATAATTTTATGGTTGGGGGTCACCACAACATGAGGAACTTTATTAGAGGGTCCCAGCATCAGGAGGGTTGAGAATCACTGATCTAGCAGGTTCTCTATCCATCCTGAGGCCCTCAACGGAGGTTGGAGCTTAGATGTACAGTTTCCAAAACTGTGAACAAAATAACCTCCTTTCTTTACAGTTTACCCAAAAGAAACCAGACTAACACACCAAGGGGCTTGAGGGGAACATATCAACTCTAGAAAAGGGGAGAGAACAGCAATGTTCCTCTGAGTTCAGTCAGATGACACTAGTGGATTTCTATCAACTACAGAAAAACATTTTTGTTTAGGTTCTGCAGCTTTCTTATCCTGAGGCTGTACTTATTGTGTTTTGCAGAAGGGCCACAAAACATCCCTTTTTTGATTTTGATGTAAGTGGTTACAACTGTTAAGCACAATGGCAATTTCTAAGTGTCTCGTGGGAGTTTGGGGTTTAGAAGGAGTCAGACTTCCAGTGGTCTTGGTGAGGGAGTCTGGCCTAAGGCATATAGCTGAGTTAGAAACTTCACTTTGTCCTGGGAGGATAAGGGCTGGAAATGGAAAATCAGCATTCTTTGAACTGAAATGCTAGAGCTGGCAAGATGGCTTAGTGGTTAAAACATGGGTTGCTCATGCAGAGGACCTGGGTTCTGCTCCCAAAGCACTTTGTCTATGGGATCTGACACTCACTTCTGGCCTTCTTAGCCACACAATATGCACATATATATGTGCAGACAACTACTAAAAACCTATAAAATAAAGATAAACAAGTCACAGAGATGCCTGTCAAGCAGAGTCTCACTCAGGAAGATCTCCAGGTACTTTTTAAATAAAAATTTGAAATCACAGTTTAATCCTTTCCTGCAGGCAGCAGGAGGTGAGAATGTGGCTCATTAGGGAACTGTGCCTGTCGAGTATGTTTATGGTATGGTGAGAAATGCATCACTGTGTGAAGGATTTTTCCAGGAAAGGAAGTTCCACCAGGTTCTGAACTTAATCTCCATATGATGCTTCTAAGTTGTTTCTAAAACTCACTACAACAGAAAGGACTTAGCATTGTTAGTGAAAGGCCTAGTATGCTCATGGCCCTTGGTTTGAGTTCCAACACACACACACACACACACACACACACACACGAATCAGATTAATACCACAGAAAATGTAGCTAATTGTGACTATTATTATAACAAATTAAATAATAGTAAAAGCCTGCTAGAACTTGAGGCAATATTAAGTATAAAGTAGTAGATTTAGGGGAAATAGAACTCAGCAGGATTTATGTCAGCCAGAGATGTTCGGCAATCTACATTGAAGCCAAGCATAGAGACACACATATGTAATTTCAACACTCAAGAAACTTGGACAAGAGGATTGTGATTTGTGGGTAGTTTGGGAGACAAGGTGACCCACACCTATTGATTTAGGTAGCCTTAGGCAAACTCCCTTGCTTCTGTTTTCTTGTCATGAATTAGGAATAATAATAATAATAATAATAATAATAATAATAATAATAATATAGTAATAATAATACCTATCTAGAAGTTTGACATGATTAAGGGCATAATGTATTTGAAGTGCTTATCACAGCCTTGCATATATTATTAGATCATTTCTTCTTTCAGGCAAATAAAAAGGCTGCTATGGGTATTAAGACATCTTCACTGTGTTATTGGGATTTCTTTAATAATTATGGGTTTTTATGTAATATCAAATGCTGGCATATCTAGTTGAATTGGCTTGATAGCAATTTACAGCAAATAAAAATGACACCTGGAATCTGAAAAGGAATTGCATAGAAATAACTAATTTGAAAAGAACTATAATATAATAACAATAATGTGTATTCAAAAATTAATCTCTAGGTGCTCCAGTATCACCTCAAAGAATACGGTCAGAACAAGAACTACAATTGTGGAATAAGGTAAGAAATTATCCTTGCAACAATTAGTGAAAATTTCACACTTCTTTATAATTACTATGGTAAAGAGAAATAGTGTAATTGACCTTTGAGAACAACTGTGATTATTATTATTACTAAGAATATTTTACTAAAATAAAAGAGCCATATGGTGAAACATACCTGTAATTCTAGCACTTGTGAGACTGAGGCAGGAGAATTCCTATAAGTCTAAGACTAAACTGAGGTACATAAATTTAAGGCCAGCCTGATCTATAGATTCATCCACATATGTAGATATATGAATTTCAAGATGCTATCTCAGGAAATGCTGAGAGAGAGAGAGAGAGAGAGAGAGAGAGAGAGAGAGGAAAGATGAGGATGAGGAAATAGAAAAGGAAATAATACAGCAAATGGTAAAACCTAAAAGGCAGAAACAAGCTTTAAAAATAGAGTAATTATAATACATGTGAGTATGCTAAAATATACTATTAAAAGACGTGTATTCTCAGACCGCTTTGTGTTCTATTTGTTAAAGATCTAGGGACAGTTATTTATTACAAATCACACCTTGGGTGCTAGCGAGATGGCTCGGCAGTTAAGAAAGAGCATCAGTTGCTCTTCCAGAAGTCCTGAATTCAATTGCCAGCAACCACAGAGTGGATCACAACCATCTATAATGGAATCTGATGCCATTCTTCGGTTATGAAGGCACACGTGCAAATAAGGCACTTATATACATAAATAAACAAATCTTAAAAAAAAAAAAAGAGTCACACCTAATGGCTGAAGATCCAGCTCAGTGGTTGAATGCTTGCCTGGCATGTTTGAGGGTCTAGGTTGAATGCCTAGTAGTATACACCTTTCATCATTCCCACACACAAAAGCCATACTTAAGTACGGAAGGATGGTAATGATATATAAAGCAAATACGAACTGAAAGAAAACTGGCATAGCAGTCTTAGTAGCTGATGAAATAAAATCAAATAAGCAAGCTATCAAAACAGACAAGTAGTCATTTATGTGCTTACATATGATGGACACGAAGATGTAGCTGTCATCATTAGCACATACTAACAATTCAGCATCAGATTCCACCAGTCTAACAACTGGTAGGAAATCATGGGGAAATTTGGGCACTAAAAAACCAGAATGAGTTAGGTTAGAAAGGAAGGTTCCAGAAATTAGAAAGGATCTAGCAGATATTTTCCCAATCATGATGCAATACAGTAAGAAAATAATAACAAATCCATGACTTTAACATCCCAAATAAGCAGCATTTTGGTGAATAACTCTAGAACAAAAAGGAAACTAAACTTAGAGTTGAATGACAAAAACATTACAAATCAAAACTTGTAGGTTATAGCTAAGACTTCAGAGAACATTTTGCTTCGTTATAAAAGCCCAAAAGTATAAGCTATGTGCAAGGCTACCTGTGCTCCAGAAGATGGTCCTACCCCAATCACATCCCAACAGCACTGAGTGGATACACAGGGTTTTTTAAAAAAAAATTGTTCATTTATTTTTTACATTCCAATCCCATTTCTCGCTCCCTCCTCTCTTCCTGCTCCCCCCACTTCCCCACCATGCCTCCATATGCTCCTCAGAAAGGGTAAGGACTCCCCTAAGAAGTCTACTAAGTCTGTGCCCTCATCTGATTGAGGAGGGACCAAGGCACCTCTCCACCCCCACACCCCTGAGTCTAGGCTGGGCGTGGTATCTCTCCATATAGAATGGGTTCCACTAGAGCCCATTAGAGTTAGATCTTGGACCCTGATTCAGAGCACATGAAGCTGGCCATGGTGGCGCACGCCTTTAATCCCAGCACTTGGGAGGCAGAGGTGGATCTCTGTGAGTTCGGGGCCAGCTGGTCTACAGAGTGAGTTCCAGGACAGCCAGGGCTATTACTCAGAGAAACCCTGTCTCACAAAGCAAACAAACAAAATAAGAGCACATGAGGGTGGGAGGGAAAAGTAGTGGGGAGATAGAGGGAGGAATTCAGTGGCTTTGATCAGAACATATTATACATGCAGATGTGAAATGATCAGTTTTTAAAATGTCCCGAAGAATTCCTTTCCTGTGTCATTTGCCAAAGCCATGCTTGTCTTACACAGTCAATCTGCTGTACATTTCTCTCTAAAAGAAAACCTTTCTCTAAAGTTCACATGTCTTCCATTACCTAGCTTAGAGACTTCTTTTGCATACTCTATCCAAGTTCATTTGGGATCAGCAATGATCCTTTTCTTCCTACTCTCTGTGATGGTGAAGAAGTGCATTAATTAAGTTTCTTGCTGTTCAAGTGTAAGGACTTATACAAAAGTTCACAAGATTTTGGGGCATAATACCAATATCTATGAATCATTAGTATTCCCTTTCACTAGAAAATGGTAATATAATAACATAGTTTAAAATATAATTGGCTTTCTGAATCCATGCATTAGTTCTGCATCTACAGACTCAACCAACTATGGGTTGGAAATATTTAGGGGTGGAAAACTGTATCCTTCCTAAGTATATACAGGCTCTTTCGGTTGTTATTTCCCAAACACTACAGTATAATGACTACTCACACAGCATTCACATGGCAGCGCATGCCTTTACCTCCAGCACTTGGAAGGCAGAGGCAGGCAGACAGTGTGAGTTTGAGGCCAGCCTGGTCTATATTACACTCACATCGAATTAAGTATTATAAATAGTTTAGAGATGACTTACAGGATACAGGAGGATGTGGGTTATACTCGTGTATTACACTGCTTCGTATAAGGAACATGAGTGCTTAAGGATTTTAGTGTTCTCAGGGGTGCTGGAGCCAATCCCTACAGATATTGAGAGACAATTGTGTATCATCCATAATGGCAACAATAAGCAATAGGTAGTAAGTACACAGTACATTTATAGAGGAAAAGATAAATTATAATAAAAGATAACCATGTGACTAGAAGGAGAGGCATCTTTTCTTCAATGGAGCAATTATGTGTTGGGGGAGGGTTGGTCTTAGGAGCTGTCTGTGTGTGTGTGTGTGTGTGTGTGTGTGTGTGTGTGTGTGTGTGTGTGTGTGTGTGCGCGTGTTTGTGTGTGACAGGGTCTCTCTCGATGGGATCTGGAGTTTCACAGGTTAGACTGGACTAGCTGATTGGTGAGCCCCATGGCACCCCCTGTCTCTGCTTCCCCAATACTGATTTCAAGCATGGTGGCTTTTTATATGAGTGTTTGGAGATCCAGCTTAAACCCTTCTGTGACAAACACTTTGCCCACAGGAGTCAGCATAATTCATTCACTGTGATAAAAATACCCAATCTTCCTCAAATTAATCAAAGCAAAGCCTATACTATCAGTGTGGTTTTAATTAGAATAATTCCACTTACTTTTTGTTTTAAAAGGAACATCTAAATTTAACCTAACATTGACATGAGAAACTAAATATCTACAAATCCTGAGGACATTTTAAATACAGGGAGCTTAAGGGTGGGAACTATCTGTTCCTGCTTACAAAGACTACTATAAACTACAACCTAGAAAAGTCAGGTCAGGACCCAAAAATAAAGGCAAGAAGTAATGGAACAAAAACTGAAGTTTGGAGACTCCACCCTTTGACAGTTGCCATTCCAGGTACTCCAGTCAATTTCTTATGGCAATTCTCTGTGTCCTTGCTTGCTCTGCCTGCCCTGCAGGTGTTAGGGAAACCAGAGTTGCCCCAC
Source organism: Cricetulus griseus (assembly GCF_003668045.3). Classification (NCBI taxonomy): domain Eukaryota; kingdom Metazoa; phylum Chordata; class Mammalia; order Rodentia; family Cricetidae; genus Cricetulus; species Cricetulus griseus. Next base: position 142,790,850 of record NW_023276807.1, on the reverse strand, counting down.
CACCACTATCTTGGAGGGCAGCACTCAAAACAGTGCAGGAATGGAGGTGGTAGGAAATTACTTTTGCTCCCTTAACTTCCTCAGCATGGCTGATGGCAACCTATTCTATACTCTCTTCCAGACAGACCCTGACAGACAGAACCCCAATCAGTCATGGTGACAATCCCTTATTAAATTCCTTCTCACCCCAGTTTCCCTTCTTTACTCTTTTCCTCATGCTTCGTGGTTCACACCTAAACACACACACACACACACACACACACACACACACACACACACACACACACACACACGCATTGTAGCCTCTTCTGTTTTCCTTTCTTCCATTTCTTTTTGATGATTTATTTATTGCAGTATCTTGGGGTTGAACCCAGAGAATTAGGCATGTGAGACAAGTGCTCTACTCCTGAATTATATCCCCAGCTACATCATTTTCTAAAAAGTCTGTTTCCGGAGGAAGTCAGCCCACAGGCAGAATGGACACACACATAAACAACACTGCAAGTCAAAGAAAGGAAAGAACAGGCTGAACTGACTCACTGTGTCAAGAGACATAAAGCCAACACTCTGTACAAAGATGATATGAGGGGAATTAAAGAGCCAAATATAAAAGATAAATCATAGAGGAATAGGAAAGATGTACCTTTGTGAGTGAGGGTCAGGAAAACTTCTCAAACAGAATTTCAAATGCTCCATCACTTCCTCCCCTGGGAAAAGAGCCCCCAGGAAGTTTTTCAGAGGAAGAGGACTAAGCAACTGAATGAGGAGACTGGCTGCATCTCTGTTTGCAATAGAAAGAATTAAATGGGACCCAGCTGTATGTCCATCCCTGGGAAATGGATAGGCAATATGTTATCATGCAGTCTAGAGGGCTATGCTGTGGGTAGAAGCCACGTATTAGATGTACACTTGACATCATGGCTAGTTTTCTAAGCAGTATGTGAAGCAGAAAATAAATGAAAAATCTTAAGGAAGTACCATGCTTGCAGACAAAACAGATTTTACAAGAATATATACAAATGACATGTGCATATTAAATACATTGGGAAAGCTGTCTATGAGAGGATAGAGTGACAATAATAAATGGAAATATTACAAACAAGGCTATTGATTATGGATGATAAGTATCAGGTAATGGACATTCTTTGACAGTACAAATATTCATAAAGTCTAATAGAAGGGTCTCTGCTCCACTGGATCATCAAAGAACATGGAAAAAACAAAAAGCAAGACAAATGTTTGAAGTAATTCACTCTAAGGTACAATGCAGAAAATTTATTTTAGCTTGAAATGATCTCTTTCTGTGAATAACTTTGGAAAATATTTTATATTGTAATGCTAGGAAGAAGGGTTGCTATGAAAACATTATCCTTTTTATAGGAAAAGATATTTAAAGAAATTAACATGCTAGCCAAGAGTGGTAGCATACAATTGTAGTAACAGTATTCAAGAGGCAATTTCAAAGATATTCTGGGCTACACAGTAAGACCCCGTATCGCTTCCCCCAAACAAAATAAAAACCAACAGTGCACAGAAGGTGGCCTGTTAAGAATACAAAAGACAGTATTTTTTCTGCTGGAGGTTTTTTGTTTTTTGTTTTTTTGTTTGTTTGGTTGGTTGGTTTTGGTTTTTTTTGTTTGTTTTTTTGTTTGTTTGGTTGGTTTTTTTCTGCAAATAGCATGAGGTTTTATTGTTGTTTAAGGAGCTAACCCCATGTTAGCTCGGGTCTTTCACCCACCCGCCATGGCAGATGGCTAGCAAACAGCTCGAACAGGCTACAGAGAGATCTTGTAGGGCAGTGTAAGGAGAGTATCCGGATTGGTGTGCCTCCAGGCTTGGAGGGCTTGCCCTGTGTTGATTGGCCAATTGGTTGTTATGGCCCATAGGCCCTCCCAGGGTGGTTGCTATGCTCTGCGCATCATGGCTGTGCACTTGTCCGTAAAGCACACCCAGAGCTGTAAAGCAGAGGGCCACCAGCTAACTTCTGATTGGTTCCTTGCCATGAGGCAGGCATCTGACCTCTTAGTGACCAAGGCAAGGTCATGGCGAGCACGTGTTACTGTCATGGCTGCCGAAAGGGACAGCTGGTCCCTTCATTCCCCCATTTTCTTTTTTGGAAATTCCAATCATGGAATTATTGTCTCTCTAGCGCCCCCATCAGGGAGTGAGAGATATTGGCATCCCCATGCAAGGGAGTCCCTTCTGACTTAGCATTTTAACCAGGGAAAATGGACGATGTATTCTTTCCCATGCTACTTCCTGCTGACTTTGGGACGAAGTTAGGGACCCCAGAAGGTTGAAATGCTAATCAAAAGCAAAAAAAAAAAGGAATTTAGGCAATGGGGAATCCATCAGGGGCTGTTGGCAGACTCTTTTGCAGAGACAGGGGGTGTCCACATCAGCTGGACTGGTTCACATCCACCTGCTGGAGGTTTTTACATTACAGAGTGGCCCAGACATTAGAAGTCATGTGCTTTTCCAGCAATGTGCAAAGGTCAGTCCATTTCAAACAGATTCACCAATGGACCATGCAGAGGTCTCAAAAGCCATTAGCGGCACTAAAATCCATTGGAGCTATCGGCTGAGGAAAGTTCAAATGCTTACCCAAATGGCGAGGTAGTGAACAGAGCTGCTGTCCTCTTTCTAGTGAATGAGAACAACACATGGAAGCTCCACAATGATCTCCTAATTGGGCTAATTCGGTTTGTGATGTTTCTGATGTTTTTATTTAAGCAACTTGATGTGCCAATCAGCATCAGTTCAAGGCTCCCTGTTTTTGTGCACAGGTAACTTCACACTTATGGGGCAGCTTAGTTTGTGGAAAGGAGACTGGCTATGAAATCATTATCCTTCTTTTATAGGAAAAGATATATAAAGAAGTTACCATGCTAGCCAAGTGTGGTAGCATCCTGTTGCTGTACCAGTATTACCCAGCAGTCCCCGCTGGGTGTGCAATGGCTTCAAGCCTCTCTGCACCAAGAACACTTCAGGAGAAGCCATTTCTTCCCAGCCTACCAAAGCAAAGACCGTGGATTTGGAGATGACAGCATTGTGCACCAGTCAATGTTCACAGCTTCGGAGGGCATCATCTTTTCATCTAACCCTTCAGCTAATTTCTCTTTTTGCATTTTTGATTTTTCAAAAACTCAATTCAAGAACTTTTATTTAACATTGATTCTGGTCAAGTTAAATACAATATAAATCTCAACTCAAAAACTCTCTCTCCCTCCCTCCATCCCTTCTTCTCTCTCCCTGTGTGTATAAGGGAGTAGGTACATGCTACAATTTCTGAATACCCCTCATACCTGGAGTATATAAAGATGTGTTCTGTGAGCTGTGGCAGATGTGAGACCCTGCTTTTCTGCACTAGCTCATGCTCTTTCTGTTCTCTAAGCTCAAGAATCACATATTTCAGGATGCTGCCAACTTGAAAACAACAAGGAGCTTAAGAAGTTATGATTGAGGAACATAGCTACCCTTCTTAGTCTGGTGTGAGAATACAATTTCAGTTAAGTAGACCAATAAAGAATTCTGACACTGGAAGGGACTCTGTGACACTTTGCCATAAAGAAGATTTAACTAAAACCACTCCAGACACCCAAGCATCAGTGCTATTTTTTTTTCTGGTCCTGTTTTGAAAGGCCATCAAAGACATGCATGCTATAAATACTGCAGACACACACCCTGGGGTTTAACTTTCCAGCATAGTTTTTTATGATTACTACAAATCTCTGCTTATATTTTATTCTGCTTGTTTATGTCAGTCTCACTAGGTAGTCCAAGCTGGCTTAGAACTTGTGATCCTCCTTCCTCAGCCTCTAAAGCACTGGGATTATAGGCCTGTGCTAGCTGATACAGCTTGTGAGACCTCTTACAGTGTAAGACCACTAACATTTTCTCTTTAGGATAAAGGCTGAAAATAGCAAGTGGCCAGCCATAGTTGAGTAAGCGTTCATTACGAGATGGAGATCTATGGCTTATGTTGTCCTAAGATTTTTCCTGTATGCTGTGTGTCACTCAGTTATCAGGCTAAGTGAAAAGACATTAGAGCCACATCAAATGCAGAACTGCACAGCAACCAATGGCATTCCATTTTGAGGCCTTTTTTGTTTTTGTTTTTGCGGGGGGAAAGAGTTATGTTCTCTCACGTTCTCAAGCTGCTCAGGCTGAATTATTTCAGACCTCTTAGCTTTGTATTAGTGTATGAGTAATCTTCATACATTCTGATGGTCTTTATCAGCTGATATTGGGGACATACATTCCAATGGCCAGGAGTGAATCTTGGACAACTCCCAATTCTAGGATTTCCTTTGTCTTCGTTTGTTCTTTCACTGTTAAGATAAATCTTTCTTCCAAAAGCCGCCTGAGCCCCACCGCACCTGAGTTAGGGCCCAAATGAATACACAGAAACTTGTATTAGGTACGATGCTGCTTGGCCATAACTTGCTGTCTCATTGGCCAAACAGTATTTTATTCAACAACAAGGTAAACATACACAGAAGTACTTCCCCCATCATTTCACACTCTTCCTTCCTTCATTCTTCTTTTCCCTCTTTTTTTCCTGTCTATAGGGTGTTACTATGCATCCCAGCCTTCAATCTACTATGCAGCCCAAGCTGGCATCTAATTTATAGCAATCCCCCTGCCTCAGAGATGGGAATCAAGGGCATATGCTACCATGCTCAGCACCTGGGACTTTCTTATAAGGCTTTAGAGTTGCCTCTTCTCTGAACTTAGGGATCAAGGCTGCCATGGCTCTTTAATTGCTGTCTGTATGTGACAACTCAGTAAAGTCTGCTTTCTTTTTGGGTCTCTTTTCTATGTCTGGGGTGTAACTGATGTCTTTGTTTTCTACAGGTGCATGATGCTTGTTCATCCTTCCTGTCTAGTGATTCCCAGCCTCAGGTAATTTCATTTGGAGGTGTTTCATAATAATGTAGGCATTTCCTGCTGCTTAAAAATCTCCATATCTCCCTCTGAACTCACTGAGTCTTGTCACATATTAGATATTGCTGCATTATCTTCAGGAAGTATCAGTACTGTGGGCTTCTGTTTTAAAGGGTCACCCTTTTATTTTTAAGTAAAATAAATTGTGGAAATTGTGGACTACCAAAATGCTAATTTCAAAATCAGATTGTTTTTTTTAAAATGCTGTACCTGCTGCTCTATCTAAAGAGCTAATGTCTTGCTCCCAAATGAGTTTGAAAACTATTGGAACACTTGTCAAAAAGCTAATTTGGCTATTGTTATAGATCTAGTACCAGAATCAAGCTTTCTGGAAGGGCTTAGGCGGTGGCACTGAGTCTTCCATTAGACCTGAGGCAGCTACCACATCAATGAATACAGCTGACCAGCATGATTGCCCAGAAGACAAAAGGCTGAACTGTGCATGCCCACTTTCCTGCTTCCAGGCTACCCAGGAGGCAGCTCTCTTCTTTGCCCATGGGAGGAGGGGTGAGGAAAGAGGGAGCCTACCTCCTCCACATGGAGACATGAGGGGCAGGAAGTAAGTGTGTTATCCTTATCCAAATTTTACCGGATGCTGCTGCTTCCATCAGCAGGTCTGAGTGCAAAGACCCCAAGTTCACCTTTATTTTCATATTCAGTGCCTCTAGGATCCTTGACAGAAACTAATGTGCCTCAGCCACATCCTGCGGCCAAAGCTAAGTGACTATTAATAAGTTTCTCCATATGGTGATCCTGGCAGCAGTGGAGAAGCAGCCTTGTGTAATGCCATTTTCTAGCTCCAGAGATTCCCCTTCCAAAAGTTAGAGACATTAGAGGTTAGGCAGAGGGGAGGGAAGCAAGATCTGTTGAACAATATTTCAAATTCTTACTTTCAACTCCGATTTTTGCCTTACTTACTTTCTCACTACTGTGAAACAACATCCCAACAAAAGCAACTGAAGGATGAAAAGCTTTATTCTGGCTCACAGTTTGGGGAATACAGTCTTTCATGGCAGGGAAAGCATAGTGACAGGAGCAGCAGACTGGCTGGTCACATTGCATCTTCACAGCAGACAGTGTCAGGAAGTGGTTCCAGGCTAGAAAGCCTTGAGGCCCACTTTTTCCAACAAAATCTCCACCTCCCAATAGCTCCACAGACTCCTCCAAAGTCTCACAAACTGGGGACCCAGTGTTCATACATGCAAGTCTCTGGGAGACCTATTCAAACCACAAGAAGCACTGTCAGGTGAATGGCATGGGATGGATATTAGCATGTAAGCCTTTGTGTTGAATTTAAAATTCAGGAACAGCTTCAGAATAGTTTTTTATATCCGCAGTACACACTGGATAAGATTTTAATCACTTGTTTAAACTCTATCAACATAAACTAACCTTAAAAATCTTTTTCAATTTATGGTGTGTGTGTGTGTGTGTGTGTGTGTGTGTGTGTGTGTGTGTGTGTATGTGTGTGTGTGTACACTGTATACGAGTAGTGCACACTGTACATGTGTGCTATGTATGTGAAGCCTCCAGATTAATGTCAGAATCATCTTCCATCCCTCTCCCACCTTATTCATTGGTGCAGGGTCTCTCAGTCAAGCAGACCTTGCCTATATGGCCTGTCCTGCTAGCTTGCTCTAGGTATCCTCTGTTTCCATCTTCTGAGGCTGGACTGGGGATGACACACCCACCCTGCATTTATTTCGTTTCTGGGATCCAAACTCGGGTCCTCACACTTACACAACAGCCACTTTAAGCACTGGGCCATTGCCCCAGCTCTACAAATTAACTATTGAATTTCATTTCTGTGCACCTTTAAAAAAATTAATTCATTTTTTTCATTTATTTTACATCCTGACCACAATTTCACCACCCTACTCTCTTCCCATTCCTTCTCCCTCCCTCCTCTCCCCCCAATCCATTCCTCCTCTGTCTCCATTCAGAAAGAGGCAGGCCTTCCATTAAGAAGAGCCTGACAGACATGCTGTTTCTGTCATTTACATTTATAATGTATAGAATACATTTCAATAATGTGATATTTTATATATTAATTTTCACATTAACTGTTTATTTTATTAAACTATGTGATTATCTGACTACTGCTTCAAGATATTTTCACCAAATTAAAAAATATCTTTAAGGCCCATAAATACAAGATAAAATGTCACCTATCCCATGTATGATAGTCCTTAATGAATTGTTGAGAACAATGGCTTCTTACAAAGAAGAGCTAGATAAAATGCATTTATTTTGAAATGTTTCCAGTCAAAGGTCAGTGTTACTGCCAAATCTCATCAAGCCTAGACACGGTTTCCTAAGGAGAGACAACCTACACACGTAAATATCTTTAGTTGAAATGCATCTTTGGTGTGGGACACGGCTGAGTATTTCCTTTTTGTTCCTTTGGATTTTACTGCATTTCTATGTGGGCTATTTGAAAGAAGAACTGTGGGGATTTTATTGCCAGAACTTCATGGAGTGACCTGAAGGGAACAGGTAAGGAAGGACCTATCACGCTGTCTACTTCTGTCATTCAGCTCCCAATAGTTGGAGATAGGCCTCAGTGACAGAGCACCAACCAGCCAGCATTTATGTGACACCTCCATCACCATAAAACAACTGAAAACCAACTCCCAACTACAGGAACAGCAGGCATTGCTGAGGGCCCCAAGAGGTATCTATAAGTAGAAGGCCTGGCTCCCAAACCACACAGTCAGCTACAACTTCTTAAGGTACTGGACAAGTGACAATCTTGTAGGACCTCATTTCTTCTATACAAAAGAGTACCATTTCCTGCCCTACGTTTCTTGTCCATGTGTTTCAAGAACAGAATGCAAATTTTGCACAGGGGAGTATTTTCTAATATACTGAAACACCATTATACACGCAATTTTGTAGTATTAAAACATATCCCAGCAATTTGCCTGGAAAGCAAACAGACAGAAAGAAGAAGATAAAAACAGACCTCTGGAGGTAGGAAGGATATGATGGGCACTTTATAGTGACTCCGACTGTGTTTCTAGCCACAGGCAGCCGAGTTAGGTGCACTGGGTCAGAATATTGACAGCACTGAGCCATCTTTTCTCTCGGTTTCTAAGTTGAGAGTACCTGCAGTCCTAAATTAAACCAAAGAGCTTTTCCTGCCTTTAATCCTTCCAGGAAATTCCTGCAGTGGCATCACCTGAAGAAACTGAAGTTTTACGGTGTGAAGTGGAAATGGGATCCGCACTGCTGTCTAGTTCCAGGCCGTTTACCTTTACAGCTCATGCTCTAACCACTACTAATTGCCCCTCACTTCCCAGCTTTCCGTGACTTTAGAAAGGAACCAATAAGGAATCCGTGGTTCACAGGACGACTGTGTTAGGTCCTGTGCAAAACAGGGTTTGCCCCTGCTTGTCCATTTGTGCCACTCCTTACCACGCCCTGCTGGCTGCCACCACAGGATTCCTGCCCTAATTCTGTGCTCGGATGCTTTGACAAACCTGATCCTGGGGTGTGCAGTCAGCATCCTGGAAAGGGTGGCACTCAGATTAGGTGCACCACGCACGGCTTCTTGTCCTTCAGTTCCCATTGTTTGAGAGCAATTGCAGGATTTTCAAATTAGCCAGTGATGAGTAATGTTCAGTGAGGCTCACAGCTTTGGCATGTACATGCACTTTGCTACAAGCTGGAAAGGCTAATCCCTAGTTGGCACTACCCAGGTTGTCTTAGTCATAGAGTTCCATGGTGTCTCAGCGAGCGGTGAGAACTGTGTAACTGGACCACAGTGAAAGCCTCCATCGGCGCATAGCTTCTGGAAGGAAAGAAAGATCTTTTTGTCTGTTTCTAGTATGTGCACTCAAGTGTGTGTGTGTGTGTGTGTGTGTGTGTGTGTGTGTGTGTGTGTGTACATGGGAATGCATACCCACGTACACCCAAGTAGAGGCCAGAAGAAGACATCGTGCATCTTCCACCATCACTCTTGTTTTTTGAGATGAGGATCTCATAGAAACTGAATTTGTCATTGTGTCTAGACTGACTGGCCAGCAAACTCCCAGGATCTACCAATCTCCATGCCCAATGCTAGGGTTACAGACACACTCAGCTATGCGAGACTTTTTCATAGGTGCTAGGGATTTGAACTCAAGTCCTCCTGCTAGCCCAGCAAACTCTCTGACCTGCTGAGCCATTACCCTGGCCCTAGGATGTTTTAGCAGCCAAAAGATTATTATGAAAGAAATCAAGAGATGCTTGGGCTTCCAACATATTCCATCTGTGCAGACATGGTGCAATGTAAAGCACAGCCCATATGTCTTCTTGTTTGCCTTAGGGATCCACTGCACTGAGGGAGTTTTGCCGTTTGGTGACCGAGAGCCTCCAGAAGCCTCTGGTAAGACTGAAGTCCTACAGACAAACAACCAACTAAACAAATGTCATGAAACTTCTCCTCCTCCAAGACAATACGCCCAATTTAGGAAATGTGTCAGCAGGAGTTAGAACACACATTGACTTGGCATAAGAAACAAATGCTTCAGTTTCTCTGATACCTGATGTTTTAAGATAATATTGGTAAAGTTCATAATCAACTAATTAGGAAATGGCATGTCTCCTTTAAGCATAAAATGTGGTCTGATGGGAAAAATATTATGATCACACTGACTTTATTTTTCTCACCCATTTGTACAATTGGAAGAATAGAATGAATCTAAGTTGCTAAATATTATTATAGTATAGGACCTTAACAATGGGAAAACGTAGCTGGGAAGAATGTTAGGCTGGCATGTGTGAAGGCTCAGCTTTCATACCAGCATTGGGGAAAACAAACAAACTCAAGGGAGAGCAAACCAGACACCTGCATTGTCAATGTCATTTTGAAAATTCTGTTTGCTTTTGTGTCGTGGTTTCTGATTTGAATTTGATTTTTTCTATGAGAATGTTTTGTACTAGGTGAAGACAGGTAGAAACCTGAGAAATTGCATTCCATTAACCCCCAGGTTCTAGCCTGTGTATTAGGTTGAACAATTTTAAAACTCCCTTACTAAAGGTGAAAGCCTTGAGTTCCAAACGATATATTTCCTCAGCATCTCAAACCTATCTTGTGTTGGTTGGTACACTGCAGCCACCAAACCTTCCACAAACAATGACTCAAGGAAAGAAACTTTGATAGTTTGGAGGCATCAATGTTTCCCTAGACTTCATGTTCAGCAGCAAATGAATATATTCTTTTTAGTGGTGATTCCCCCCAAATGTATTAAAATGTATTTTTTTTTCTAATTAAGATAAAAGAAATGACAGTGACATCTATCTGTCACTTTGGTGCTAAGAGCAAATGAGACAAAAAAAAGTTATATGACTCCTAAAACACAGACATTTTAGAGACAAAAGACTAGAGGGAAACTTATGGCAGAAAAAAATAACTCATGGTTTTATTTAGTGATGACAACTAAAATTATTTTATGGTCTCCTGTTTGTTTTCTCTGGATACCCCATATGTGACTGTATTCTAATTTCCCATTCCACCACTGTTGAACATCGAGCATGATTCCAATTTGTTATTCTTATAAGCAATTTTGTAGAAAAGATCACCTGTCTACTTTTTTATAAATATTTAATCAATTTTCCATTTGTTTTGGGGGCAAAAGATGTAAATCAATATTAGTCCTATGTTTGAAATATAATGTGTCATATTTTAAAAATTCTACATAACTCATAATTTCAAAGTATGTAATATAAAGCTTTATAATGTGTGTTATAATGATATATATCTCTTCACTAGGAACAAAATGAAAAACATAATACTAAGAGGGTAAGGTGATTTTCCTAAATTCTTATACCCCTGAAAAGAATAGAGGAAGCCACAGCTCTTTTATACATAACTCTTCTTTCTGTCTTAACAGTTCTTATTCCATTACTCAAAGACAGAGAAGTCAGGAAACTCAAATATTGTGGTAAGTAGTCACTAGCATGTGCTTAAGAGAAAACTGATTTTTAAAAATTACCTAGCATACCATAAGACCAAAACTCATTTTTTTTTTTTTTGGTTTTTTGAGACAGGGTTTCTCTGTGTGGCTTTGGAGCCTATCCTGGCACTCGCTCTGGAGACCAGGCTGGCTTCGAATCACAGAGATCCACCTGCCTCTGCCTTCCAAGTGCTGGGATTAAAGGCATGCGCCACCAACGCCTGGCCCAAAACTCAAAAAGTTATGTATGTGTCTGCCGATGTGCTCAGTATTTCCTTCTTCAGTACCATAAAGGGGAAAAAAACCTAAATTTATATGTGAATGAATGAATGGAAATCAATATTTATTATATATTTTACATGCCAATAATTACATGTGCCTTCTAGTCATTCATTCACAATTAACATGTCTGACATAATTATAAATGCTAGAAATATGGTAGTAAGTAAAAATAAAACATTAAGAAAGAAACTCCTCCTTCATCAATTTGTATTGAGTGACAAAAAAAAGTCTAAGAAAAAGCAAATAAGTAAAACAAATTGTCTGGGGTAATATTAATGCAAGAGAAAAGCAATGTCACCCAAAGACATTTTTGAAAACAATTATTTCAAAGACAAGTGTTGATGGCTAACTGGAAATATTATCTGTTCTTGTTCATTATCATTAGGTAGATGTTCATTATGAGAGTTTACTCTCAGAGTAACCAGAAATGAGTAACCTAGATTCATTTCACATCAGACTCCTGTGGTTTCAGTGGTTTGGTTTGTTTGTTTTTGTTATTTTAGTTTCAGTTTTGCATCAGGGCTGTGGCATAGTAGTCGAGTCCTTACACACTACAAATGAGGGCCTGGGTTTGATCTTCTGCAATGGAAAAATAAATCAATAGAAATTATTTGACTCTAATATTCTCCCTAAACTTGGGATCCATTACTATGCACAGTTTAGGGAATGGAAAGGACAGTGTAATTTAAATGTGTGGTGGAAAGGTAAATGTGAACTTAAACTCTATTTTAAATTCATACCACACCGAATACCCTGACGTGAACAGAAGAGAGTTTTAAGTTAGACTAGCTACCTATCAAACACAAGTTGCATTCATGAACAGATCATCATTACCTAGTGTCGAAAGTCATCCATTTGTTAAATGAACTCAATGCTGTTAGTGAGGAGACTCGGTTCCACCCAGAGCTTAAGAAAGTGCAGCTGTGTGAGGTGGCTGTGTGTCTCAGATGTGCTTTCATTTCCTTCCATGTGACATTTCTTCATTTTTAAACTGTATATCTTTGTCACTTTTTCCACTACCAACAGCACATTGTCATCTTTGTGACCCCCATTGTCTTGTTCTAGTTCGATTTTAAATATTTAACTTATGAAAGAGATTTCCAGGTGTGTGTACTAGAAGAATCCAGATAACAATGTTTATAAGGGAAAACTGATACTTGCCAGTTGCCTTTGTCTGGACCATATTATTTTGAGTAAGTGTAGAAGATGACAGATGGCTTTTTGTCTCCTAGAGAGGCAGCCTCGGGATGCACCTGTTGCAGCTGTAACAGATCTGAGGCTCTCAGCAAAATGCTTCTTCAAATAATGACAAACAGCTTAATGTAGGACTAGCAACCTGTCCCACCTCTTGGTTTATGGACTAGCAAATTCTACCCCATTCTACTCGTGACGGGCTGTCTTAGATAATATACTTAATTTCCTTTTTTGGTCATTTGGTCTGGGGCAATAATAATGGGTAAAAAGCAGGCAGGCAGGCAGACAGACAGACAGACAGACAGACAGACAGACAGACAGACAGACAGGAAACCATCTAAATGCCCAATGCTGAAGAGCTCTGGTGCTCACCATTTGTGTTCATGTTCTCTCAGTCATCTGTCGTGCATCCATTGCTGCAGCTCGTCCCTCAACTGCATGAGAGAAGGATGAAGAGATTCAAGGTGGACGTACGTAACACAAACTGCATGTTGGCTTTGCCACTCTGGGGCAGCCCCTTCTGCTAACTGCAGCTGTGGTCCTTTTGTAAAATACCCTTCTTCGGGGTGAGGCTCTCACATTCATACTCAGTGTTAGCTTTCTGTCACAATGACAGTATGTTGGAGGGAAAAAAAATGACTTAAACCAAGTACCTGGGCTCACCGTATTAGAGGCTCAACCTTTGGTCAACTTGACAAACCCCATTATTTTATTTTATATCTGTGGTAAGGCAGAGAATCATGGTGACAAGTGTTCAGTTGAACAAAGGCTTTCACTCTGTGGAGACTAGGAAGGGGGGAGGGAGGAAGAGGTTAGTGTCCCCATTCTTTTCAAGTGAATGCACACAGTGACATAATTTCCTTCCACAAGCCTCACCATGGAAAGATCCCACTACCTCTCAATAGGACCACAGG